>NC_090438.1:364506151-365131151 GCF_031143425.1 Pleurodeles waltl
CACAGCTCTTCGGGACACAGGTGCAGCACATCACTATTGCCAGGAAGATGGAGCTATAGAGCAGAATAGTCGACAGGGTAAATGCAGTGGGACAGCACCCAAGAAATAGGGACGACATCAGGAAGCGGTGGAACGACCTACGGGGGAAGGTGCGTTCAATGGTATCCAGGCACAACATTGCGGTGCAGCGGACTGGCGGCGGACCCCCACCTCCTCCCCCACAATTTACAACATGGGAGGAGCAGGTCTTGGCGATCCTGCATCCTGAGGGCCTCGCAGGAGTATCTGGAGGAATGGACTCTGGTAAGTCTCATCTTCACAACTTCATCCCACCCACCCCACCAGCATGCCAACTCATACCCCCACCCTCACCCTCACCCCCATCACACCTACTCCTTGCAAAGGTCTCACCATCACAACCCACCCAATCCCAACCCCAAGCCCTGCATGCGACCACAAAGCATGGACACCCATCACCAAAGCATGCCCACTGCACATCCCCATCCCCCCCCCAAACCACCGTCACAAAAGCCCCCACACAGGAATGCCAGCACTGGGGTACACGGGCACCCATCCATTGCACGCTATGGCACACACAGATGCAATAACCATCCATTTATAGCCCTGCAGGACCCGAACGCCACGTCACCGCGCAGGAGGGTCCACAAATGTCCACTCCACCCCCAGAAGAGGCCCACAGTGATGACAGCATCTCTGTCGACCTGGATCTAGATGACCAGCCCGGCCCATCGGGGACCTCAGGACCGTCGGTTCCCCTCAGACAGCCACAGGCCACAGCAGACCTTCCCCCCTCTGGGAACACCAGCACAGCACCCACCCAGCAGGCCCATACCTCTGTCCCCAGGACACGTCAATCAGCAGTGTGTCCACCACTACAGGGCACCCAGGTTAACCCACCACCCCAACAACAACAGGGACCTGGGGGCAGTGGTAGTGGGCACACGGTCCAGGGGACAGAGGCCCAGGGAAACAGGGGAACTGGGAGGGCTGCTGTGCGACAGGGGGGGGACAGGCCCAGGGAACCCAGTCTCCACGAGGCCCTCTCCTCCATCATGGGAGCCTACCATCATTCCCAGGAGACGATGGCGACGGTCCTGGCCAGGTTTCAGGAGATCCAGCTCCTGCAGGAGGAACAGTATTTGGGGTTCAGGGAGGAACTACGAACCATCAGTTCCGCCCTGGGCACCATTGTAGGGGCTCTGAATCAGGTAGTCACCACATTGCGGGACACTGTGGCACCACAAAGGGCCCCTGACACTAGCATGGACCAAGAACTGCCTACCACCTCTGCCGGCGCTAGTGGACAGGAGGCCCCGCCACAGGACCAACAGGCCACCAGCACCCCACCCCCTGCAGAAGGAGAACCACCCCGCAAGTGGGCCCTGAGATCCAGGAAGAAGACAGAGTAAGATGCCAAGACCCCCGCCAGCAAAGGATACCTCCCTGATTGTCATCCCACTGACCCACATTGTCACCCTGTCCATCCTTAAACTGCCCCTGCTCCACTTCCCACAGTCATTTGGACAATGCACCTGTGATAATACTAGTCTGGACTCTGCCATGGACAATCCTCCACCATCACCCCTCACCGATTTGCAACCACCCACCAATATAGAGCACAGAAATAAACACAGTTATTGCACAAAACATTCTGGAGTCTGGCTGTGATTTAGTACAAATGTATTAGAGATTACTGTGCCAAAATGCATATTTACATTGTGATGCCAACATACCACTGTCACACAGCTGTA
Source organism: Pleurodeles waltl (assembly GCF_031143425.1). Classification (NCBI taxonomy): domain Eukaryota; kingdom Metazoa; phylum Chordata; class Amphibia; order Caudata; family Salamandridae; genus Pleurodeles; species Pleurodeles waltl. The sequence continues at coordinate 364,507,924 of NC_090438.1, forward strand.
GTCCATGGGGAAACAAAGCAGATGTCACGCAGTGGGGCCCACATCTCTGAAATCGGAAGGGAAAGTCACAACTCAGTTACCATACACTGGGGGAAAAGGACAGACAGTAGAGACGTAGTAGTGGTTAAGTATATGTAATATGCCGGTGTGGATTCTTACCTGTGTGTCACTGAAAATACTGCTGTATTACTGTGTTCCTGTTGTCTATGTCGTCCTCTTCGGCTTCCTCGCCTTCACTCTCCACAGGCTCCACAGCTGCTACAATACCACCATCTGGACCATCCTCCTGCAGAAAAGGCACCTGGCGTCGCAAAGCCAGGTTGTGAAGCATACAGCAGGCCACGATGATCTGGCACACATTCTTTGGTGAGTAGTAGAGAGAACCACCTGTCATATGGAGGCACCGGAACCTGGCCTTCAGGAGGCCGAAGGTCCGCTCGATCACCCTCCTAGTTCGCCCATGGGCCTCATTGTAGCGTTCCTCTGCCCTTGTCCTGGGATTCCTCACTGGGGTCAGTAGCCATGACAGGTTGGGGTAACCAGAGTCACCAATTAGCCACACACGGTGCCTCTGGAGTTGACCCATCAAGTAAGGGATGCTGCTATTCCGCATGATGTACGCGTCATGCACTGAGCCAGGGAACTTGGCATTCACATGGGAGATGTACTGGTCTGCCAAACACACCATCTGTACATTCATTGAATGATAACTCTTCCTGTTTCTGTACACCTGTTCACTCCTGCTGGGGGGTACCAAAGCCACATGTGTCCCATCAATGGCACCTATGATGTTGGGGATATGTCCAAGGGCATAGAAGTCACCTTTCACTGTAGGCAAATCCCCCACCTCAGGGAAAACAATGTAGCTGCGCATGTGTTTCAGCAGGGCAGACAACACTCTGGACAACACCTTGGAAAACATAGGCTGAGACATCCCTGATGATATGGCCACTGTTGTTTGAAATGACAGCACCTGCACTAGAGGGGGGATCCCTGTGGGTTGGCGGATTGGTGACATCAGGTCTGGCTCCAGCTGGGCACACAGTTCATGGATAGTGGCTCGGTCAAGCCTGTATGTCAGTATGACATGTCTTTCCTCCATTGTCGACAGGTCCACCAGCGGTCTGTACACGGGAAGATTCCTCCATCTCCTCGCATGTCCCAGCGGACGGTGCCTATGAAGGACAACAGCGAGCACAGAGTCAATCAACCCACAGGTACGTAACCACAGCTTGCACATAACACGATTCCCAATGCATTGAATGGCTTGTATGAGTGTTGATGCAAGGCCTAGGCATGTGTGACGCAGTAGAAAGAAAGCCATGTGGGCCCCTGAAATGGCGGCTACCTGACCTGTGAAGTGCGACAATGGGATGTGAGGTAAATGCGCTGGCGTGGCACACCATGGCGGTAGGCGGTCGAAGACCGCGGCGCTAAGCACCATTGGTCGACATTGAACCCTATGGGTCTCAGGAGCCAATGAAGATGTGCGCCGGCGGTCGCGGTACGCACCGCCACGGTACGCACCGCCCCGGGCGTGACCGCCATTTTCTATCAGCTTAATCACTCGATACCTGATCTTCGACAGGAGAGGACCTGCACTGCAAGTGCTGCTGTGACCTCGGTCTGGAAGAGACAATGGCTCATGCGACTGGGGAAAGGGCCCCTGCCTTCACTGCTCAGGAATTGGAGAAACTTGTGGAAGGGGTCCTCCCCCAGTATGCGCTACTCTACGGTCCTCCAGACCAACAGGTAAGTACACTGGGACCATGCTTTGTGGGCAATGCCTGTGTTGAGTGGGGTGGATGAATGATGGTGGGGAGGGGAGCGATTGAGGCATGCATCAAACGACGGTGAGAGCATGTGCCACATGGCAAGGGTAGGGATGGGGGGCCACTCACATTGAGCATGCAGATGGTGATGACTATTTCCCCCCCCCTGTACATTTCACATAGGTCAGCGCCCACCAGAAGATCGATATTTGGCGTGCCATCGCCAAGGACGTCCGGACCCTGGGGGTCCACCAGAGACGGGGCACCCACTGCCAGAAGAGATGGGAGGACATCCGACGCTGGAGCAGGAAGACGGCGGAGGCTCAGCTGGGGATGGCCTCCCAACGTGGGAGGGGTGCCAGTCGGACTTTGACCCCCCTGATGTCCCGGATCCTGGCGGTGGCCTACCCCGATTTGGATGGGCGTGTGAGGACATCACAGCAGACGCAAGGGGGTGAGTACACTCTCATTCTGTTGACTTTGCGTGCAGTGGAGGTGTCTAGGTGGGGGAGGAGGGCTGTGGGTATCCCTAGGCCAGGGCGATTTCTGTAGGCTAGGCCCCTCCGTAAGGCATGGCCAGGGGCCCCCACCCCCCACCTCTGTAGGGTGTCAAGTACAGCTAATCAAGGCCCTGTGTCATCTATGTGTGCAGATGTCATCCATAGGCTTGCAGGCCATGTTCCACGGATTGAGTAGTCGACCCCAAGTGCGCGGAGTAGTGCAGGGGGCTTTTGTGTCTGTCCTGTCTGCCAACGGTGTCGCCAATGCATGCACTAAACATGTCTTTATTTTCTCCCCCCCACCTTTTTTGTGGTCTTCCTGTTCATGTGTGCATTAGCATCATCAGGCGGAGGAGAAGTGGCATCGGAGCACGAGGGAGCTGCATCCCACATGGCCATGGAGGGCCATGCAATGGACTCCGAATTCACCAGTGGACGGAGGGCGAGGGGAGCTCCACAGCGGGGACTCGGGCAGACATCAGCGACACGGACTCGTCCTCTGAAGGGAGCTCCCTTGTGGTGGCGGCAACATCTGTGCCCCCAGCAACAACAGGTACAGCCGCCACCCACCGCACCAGCACCGCCCTCCCAGCAGCCCCTCAGCGTTTGCCCCGTGCCCGCTCACCCAGGAAGGTGGGCATCTCCTTCGCCCCAGGCACCTCAGGCCCTGCCCCAGTCACCCCTGCTGCTCTCAGTGAGGAGGTCATTGACCTCCTGAGGACGCTCACTGTTGGGCAGTCTACCATTTTGAATGCCATCCAGGGTGTAGAAAGAGAGGTGCACCAGAGTAATGCATACCTGGAGGGCATTCATTCTGGTCAGGCTGCCCTACAGCGATCGATCAACACTCTGGCCTCAGCACTGATGGCAGCCATTGTCCCTGTCTCTAGCCTCTCCCCTCCAACTTCCTCCACCCAGACCCTATCACCTGTACCTCTGCCTATTCCTGACACACCATCAGACCAGCCTGCACACACCTCAACACCCAAGGGAAGCTCAGGCAGACATAAGCACCACACATCACACAGGCATTCACACGAGCAACATCCACATACAGACATACCAACACCCACTGCCTCCACTGTGTCGCCCTCGTCTCCCTCCTCCCTCCCTGTTACGTCTCCACTCACACCTGCATGCACAACATCTTCAGCCACTACGTCCATCACCAGCACACACACCAGAACCCCCCGCACACGTGCAGTCACCACCCCCACTACCATTTACACGTCCCCTGTGTCCTCTCCCAGTGTGTCTGTGACCCCCTCTTCCAAGATACACAAACGCAGGCAGCCACCCGCCCAACAGCCATCCACCTCACGACAGCCTCCATCCCAAGCACCTGCACCCAAAGACACCAGACTTCATACTCCTACAACCACAACCTCTTCCTCCACTCCCATACCCACTACACCTACCCGTCCCACTGCTCCTAAGAAGCTTTTCCTGTCCAAACTCAATCTCTTTCCACCAACTCCCCCACCCCGTCCATGTCATAGGACTATAGTCAGCACCTCAGCCACGACAAAACCGGGCCCTGTCATGACAGTCTGCCATGGACTGTGGAGTCCCCCACCCTCCAGGGCAGCAAGTTCAGTACGGAGCCAAGGCACGGGCAGCCCACCCCCGGAGAAACATCCAAAGATAGTCAGTGGCCGGCGCGAGAGGGTGAAAACAGCAGGGACTAAAACCCTTACCATGGCTCCGGCAGGAAGTGTGGAGACAGCTGGCACACCGCCCAAGGTGGGGAAGGGACACAGGCGATCAGGGAAGGCTGGGAAGGGCAGCACGCCCGACAACACCGCCATCAGCCCAGCTGGCCAGGAGGGCCCCGCCAGCCCCATCCCAGGTGGGCAGGAGGCCACCAACAGGCCCGGCACTGCAGCCCAGGAGGGCCCCGCCAGCCACAGGACAGGTGGCAAATGACCTCCACGCCATGGGCAGATCCGCTGCACTGGGCCCTTCATCTCAAGCACCGCTGAACTGGGCACCGCCGTCTCAAGTACCGCTGCACTGGGCACCGCCGTCTCAAGTACCGCTGCACTGGGCACCGCCGTCTCAAGCACCGCTGAACTGGGCACCGCCGTCTCAAGTACCGCTGCACTGGGCACCGCCGTCTCAAGTACAGCTGAACTGGGCCCTTCATCTCAAGCACCGCTGAACTGGGCACCGCCGTCTCAAGCACCGCTGAACTGGGCACCGCCGTCTCAAGCACCGCTGAACTGGGCCCTTCATCTCAAGCACCGCTGAACAGGGCACCGCCGTCTCAAGTACCGCTGCACTGGGCACCGCCGTCTCAAGCACCGCTGAACTGGGCACCGCCATCTCAAGTACCGCTGCACTGGGCACCGCCGTCTCAAGTACCGCTGCACTGGGCACTGCCGTCTCAAGCACCGCTGAACTGGGCCCTTCATCTCAAGCAATGCTGAACAGGGCACCGCCGTCTCAAGCACCGCTGAACTGGGCCCTTCATCTCAAGCACCGCTGAACAGGGCACCGCCGTCTCAAGCACCGCTGAACTGGGCACCGCCGTCTCAAGCACCGCTGAACTGGGCCCTTCATCTCAAGCACCGCTGAACTGGGCCCTTCATCTCAAGCACCGCTGAACTGGGCCCTTCATCTCAAGCACCGCTGAACTGGGCCCTTCATCTCAAGCACCGCTGAACTGGGCCCTTCATCTCAAGCACCGCTGAACTGGGCCCTTCATCTCAAGCACCGCTGAACAGGGCACCGCCGTCTCAAGCACCGCTGAACTGGGCCCTTCATCTCAAGCACCGCTGAACTGGGCCCTTCATCTCAAGCACCGCTGAACTGGGCCCTTCATCTCAAGCACCGCTGAACAGGGCACCGCCGTCTCAAGTACCGCTGCACTGGGCACCGCCGTCTCAAGTACCGCTGAACTGGGCACCGCTGTCTCAAGCACCGCTGAACTGGGCCCTTCATCTCAAGTACCGCTGAACTGGGCCCTTCATCTCAAGCACCGCTGAACAGGGCACCGCTGTCTCAAGCACCGCTGAACTGGGCCCTTCATCTCAAGCACCGCTGAACTGGGCCCTTCATCTCAAGCACCGCTGCACTGGGCACCGCCGTCTCAAGCACCGCTGCACTGGGCACCGCCGTCTCAAGCACCGCTGAACTGGGCACCGCCGTCTCAAGCACCGCTGAACTGGGCACCGCCGTCTCAAGCACCGCTGAACTGGGCCCTTCATCTCAAGCACCGCTGAACAGGGCACCGCCGTCTCAAGTACCGCTGCACTGGGCACCGCCGTCTCAAGCACCGCTGAACTGGGCACCGCTGTCTCAAGCACCGTTGAACTGGGCACCGCCGTCTCAAGCACCGTTGAACTGGGCACCGCCGTCTCAAGCACCGCTGAACTGGGCACCGCCGTCTCAAGCACCGCTGAACTGGGCCCTTCATCTCAAGCACCGCTGCCCCATGAGTGGCAGGGGCTGGCCCGCATCTGTGTTGGGCAGGGCTGCACGAAGCACTCTGGGCACAAAGCCCCCCCCAGAACCAGTGGAGACTGTTATCCACTTGTGAGACTGTGGCTTTGCACTCCCCAGGATGGTCCAGTGGGCAAACCACCCACTGCAGAGACTTGTGAGACTGTGGCTTTGCACTCCCCAGGATGGTCCAGTGGGCAAACCACCCACTGCAGAGACTTGTGAGACTGTGGCTTTGCACTCCCCAGGATGGTCCAGTGGGCAAACCACCCACTGCAGAGACTTGTGAGACTGTGGCTTTGCACTCCCCAGGATGGTCCAGTGGGAATACCACCAACTGCAGAGACTTTTGAGACTGTGGCTTTGCACTCCCCAGGATTGAACAGTGGCCATGGAGGCCCCTCGTGGATCTGGCGTCGTTCACTCATCTGGCTGAGGTGCCCCCCCTTCCCTTCCCTTCCCCCTGAGGTGCCTGTAGTTTTGCTATCTGATGCCCCTGCAGTGTTCTCTCCGTTGGAGTCAGATATCTTGTGTGGGCTTTGCCCATGTGATTTGGGCCCAGTGGTCCACGGACAATGCATGCTACAATGCTCGGACCTGTACATTTATGTATATAAGATTTTTTTATGTGTAGATATATTTTTAAGCCAGTTATACAATATATTCCAATGTTTAGAATCATTTCCTTTTGTATTTGCATTCTTCCGGGGGGTTTGGGGGGTATCACTCTGATGTGTTGCTATGCATTGATGTGTGTGTTGTAGTGGGTGAGGGTGAGGGTGGGTGTGTCGCGTATGTGTGTACCCGTAATATGTTCTTCTCCCCCCTCCCCTGTGTCGTAGGTGCTGTACTCACCGTTGTCTTCTGCGCCGGCGTTCGTGCTCCTGGTAGAGGAGTAGGAACACTATCGCTGGGAGTATGTGGAGTTCGGGTTCCATGCTGTCTTGATCCCTCGTGGGGTATATGGAGGTGGGCGTTTTCCCTTCGAAATGGCTGTTTCCGACGTGTTTTTATCGGCGGGGCTACCGCCCCGGAAAAGGTGGCGGATTGGTAGCTTGTGATACAGTGGGCGGTACATTGTCTCCCGCCTGTCTGTTGGCGGTGACCGCTGCGCTGTTTGTTTGTGCCGCCGTAGCGGGCGGTGTGGTAATGTGGCGGTCTCTGTTGGCGGTTTCCGCCAGGGTCGGAATTCCATTTTTTTACCCCGCCAGCCTGTTTGCGGTTTGGCCTCAGGTTTAACACTGACCGCCAGGGTTGGAATGACCCCCTAAGTGAGGGTTAGACATATAGGTGACTTATAAGTTACTTAAGTGCAGTGTAAAATGGCTGTGAAATAATGTGGACGTTATTTCACTCAGGCTGCAGTAGCTGTCCTGTGTAAGAATTGTCTGAGCTCCCTATGTGTGGCAAAAGAAATGCCGCAGCCCATAGGGATCTCCTGGAACCCCAATACCCTGGGTACCTAGGTACCATATACAAGGGAATTATAAGGGTGTTCCAGGGTGCCAATCAGAATTGGTAAAATTAGTCACTAGCCTGCAGTGACAATTTTAAAAGCAGAGAGAGCATAAACACTGAGGTTCTGGTTAGCAGACCCTCAGTGATACAGTTAGGCACCACACAGGGAACACATACAGGGCACACTTTATGAGCACTGGGGTCCTGGCTAGCAGGATCCCAGTGACACAGGCAAAAACAAACATACATACAGTAAAAATGGGGGTAACATGCCAGGCAACATGGTACTTTCCTACAGCTTTCAAAGTATTTGTAGATCTAACACTAAACAATCTACATCTATTAGAGTCAACTCAGTGGAGGAATCTATCGATGAAGTTCAGGAAGACATGGTCAACAATTTAGTACTAACCATAGATGACGAATAAGAGTCAATATCATTTAAAGCCCCACTAGGATCTGCACAGATTGGAGATAAAACTGTGGACGTTATGGCTGATTCTGGCTTACCAATCACAATTATATCTGATGTTACATTTCACTCAAAAGAATTCAACAAAGATCCTATTGAATCTTATGTACACCGCAAAGCATTTGTTGGCCAGACCTTCATATGTTGTGTTATTTCGAAGATACTTTAAATGTTTTGGGCTGCAAAATTGTGACAAAAATTTATGTTGGGGTAGAGGGACGTAATATTTTGGGATGGAAAGATCTGGGAAGAATGGGAAGAATATTAAAACCGGGAAGTGATACACCTATTTTATTAGGCGACATTCCTCTTTCCACAGTAGAAGTGAATGGTGATAATCTCCCAGATAATCTGAAAACAACCATTGATAGATATTTGAATGTTTTTAGAAACAAAGTGGGATGTGTAAAAGGTGTAATTCATGATATCAAATTAAAGAGTAAAGCAATTCTGGTCAACCACAAAGTTAGACCAGTTCCGATTAGTGTAAAGGATGATTTAAAAATAAAAAACAACTCTTGGAAGATTTATGTAATGATGCCATAATTGAACCCACTGACTTTTCTGAATAGGTTTCAGTAATTGTTTTGGCCAAAAAGAAAAATGGCAAATTGCGTTTATGTGCCGATTTACAATCTCTCAACAGTAATATTCTTGTGGATTGCCATAATTTGCCTAAAATACAAGAATTGTTGATGGCAGTTGGGGATGCTCAATTTTTGCCCACAATTGATCTTAAATCAGCATATCATCAAATTACATTGTCACCACATTTGCAGGATCTCACCGCATTTGTCACACCCTTTGGTGCATTAAAATTTTTACGTTTACCCTTCAGATTAGCCTCTGCCGCTGGTGTCTTCCAAAAATGTATGGATTCCCTGCTTGAAGGCATCAACGGTGTGTAAACGTTTCAGGATGACATTCTTGTGTATGGTAGGAGTATTACTGAACATAATGACATTCTGGAGAAAGTCCTTAAAGTTCTCAATGATAAAGGAATGACTGTTGCAAAAGAAAAAAGTACATTTTTAGTCAAAGAAATAGATTACTTGGGACATACAATTACTGCGGATGGCATTAAACCAAAACAAGATTTGATTGATGCCATCATTCATGCGCCTCCACCTAAAGACAAAGATTCCCTGAGATAATTCTTAGGCCTTAGTGAATATTATGCCCGTTTTGTGTAAGGATATGCTGTTTAACTAGAACCTTTAAGATGTCTATTAGGAGAGAAATAGAAATTAAATTATAATGAAGAACAGGATAAAGCATTCAAATCAGTTAAAAACCTGATAATAACAGCACCTGCTCTACATCCTTTCTGTATGAGTGATAGATGTGCCATAATAGTAGATGCCAGCTCCATTGGTCTTGGCACCATACTTACACAATGCCATTTTGGTGAAGAATGTACTATTGCTTTTAACTCAAGATCATTGTTTAAAGCTGAATCACATTACAGCACCACAGAGGGAAGCATTATCTTGTACCTGGGATGTTGAAAAATTTAAATCATATTTGTGGGGTTAGGAGTTTGATTTGCTTCCAGATCATAAACCACTTATTTTTGTTTTGAATGGTAATGGCACAGGTGCGGCTTCTGCCAGATTGGTAAGATTATTATCTAAATTACAGGAATATTATTTTAAGATAAAACATATATCTGGGGGAAATAATTACAGAGCTGATTGCTTGTCCCGATTGCCTGTCAAAAAAGAAAATGAATGTTACTCAAGTCAAGATCAAGAGTGTGTTGTTTCAGCTATCGATGCCTCCATGCATTCCTCAGGTTATGTTAGTGAACAAGAATGGCTGTCAGCCATTGGTAAAGATCCCCTGCTTCTTCTTGTTAAAGAACATATGTTGAATGGATGGCTATCTGTGAGAAATTTGGACAAGACGTTAATACCATTTCAACAAGTCTCTCATGAATTATCACTGGAGAATGGTTTGATTACTAGAAAAGGACTATTTATTCCTCCAGAAAGTTTGATAGATAAGTTGATTGGAATTGCTCATATAGGACATCCAGGAATGTCTTGTACCAAAAAGTTGTTGAGAAAAGTATATTGGTGTCCAGGTATGGATCGTATGGTAGAATATATTGTTAACAAGTGTCCTGAATGTTTGGTCTCAGACAAACATTGGAAGGTTGAGAAAGTAAAATTGAGGACTAATCCTATACCCGAAAGACCATGGTTTAAATTGGCCATAGATGTTTCAGGACCATACAATATGCTACCTAAAAATATGAGATTTCTCATTGTTTTAACAGATTACTACTCCAAGGGGATATATTATGATTTTTTAGCTATGCCCACTACTGATGAAGTTATCGAATTCTTAGAAAACAATTTTGCTAGTGAAGGAAGTCCTAATATTTTAGTATCCGATAATGGCACTAAGTTTGCCGCCAACAAAATGACTGCATTCCTTAAAAAAATATGGCATTAAACATCAGAAGACACCTCTGTATTTTCCAGCAGCTAATGGTTTAGTGGAAAGATATAATACATTTTTAAGGAAGGGATTCAAACTGCAATGGCATCTAACCCAGATGTTAGAAGATATTTGTGTGAAAAAGTATGGAGTTACTTAAATACACCTCATTCGACAACTGGATTTTCACCTTTTTCCCTATTAAGAGGAAGAGATTACAGAAACAGTCTCACTCCAAGTTAAAGTAATGACATGGTACAGAACCAAAAGGTATTGATGAAACATTGAAAGATTATTCCAGTGTTGATGAGTGTGTAAGAGATAATTTTGCATGCATATATAAATCTGGTCATGATGAATCGAGTAATGAAAACAAATCTCATGCTAAAGAATGTAAAGTAGGTGAATGGGTCTTGACTAAGAAACCCAGTAAGGCAACCAAAATGGTTTCTAATATTTCGTATCCTACACAATTTGTCAGAGTCACGCCTTCTGCTGTTTTACTATGAAATTGTGGTTGGTGGAATAAAGGTTCCATAATAAATATTAAAAAAATTCAGAAGGCGATAATTGAATGTAGTGTAACGTGTGTTTTGACCACTGACTTCATGTTGCACCACTTTGCACTTGGCTTAGCTGTCCAGTGATCACTAGTTACAGACTCCATTTTGTATTCAGTTTAGCCTTAGCTTCATTCCGCCTGTTGACTTTATAGTAGCATAAGACACTGCCATGTTAAAGGCTGCCTGTAATTTTCCACATTGTAAACTGTGCATTCTGTCTTGTTTTCGTATTAATTCCCACCAAGGGCTTTGGCTGATAAGAATGTACTCAGACGGCCGGGAACGGCCTTGCTTTGACTTGACATCTTGGGATTGTGGCCAAATCCCAATGTGTTATTTTCAAAGCATACTTAAACTAGCCAGCATGTTTGAATACTTCTTGCGCAACTTGTGGGTATTTCCAGAAAGCTCCTTCTTCGTTTTTTTAAGATATAAAAGTGACCCTGATCGACAGTAGGAGATTCAGAGACCTCAATCAGGATTCAGACGTCAGATGCCTGATATATATTTCCCGTGAGGGTAGAGTTCTCTCTTTCTCGCAGTCGAACGGGGTAATCGGCTTACTGGCAGGATAAAGATGAAGCACCTGACAGGCCCTATGGTGATGCAATTTTATTAATTATTTGCTTTGCATTATAATATAGATAGATATATTTGCTGTGTATATTGCAGTGGAGAATCATTCATGTATGTTTTCATTTCATTGCTGTGACCATTTTTAAACATGTGCTTTCAACATGCTAATATCCTTTTAGGAACCTTGCATAGTGAAATAATAAATGTCTTCTTTGGACTAAGAAGTGCATTCCAGAGATTTTTTTGTCAGTGCATGAGTATTTCAGCTCGGTCATCAGTGAAAAGCAAAACATTGAAAATAAGAAATATAAAGAGGTGAATAATGATTCTGTCATTTGGGATCTGGACAGGAATAAGATATTAAGTGATTGTATAGAATATGGTGCACATATTGGCAACATCAATAAACGTGTTGAAACTGATAATACTATAAATGATATGATACATGTTGAGTGATGCATGTTTTTCAAATGCTCATCCCACAGCTATTAACATGAGAAAGGAAAGGAAAATTGTTCTGCCTTTAAAATGTAAGGATAATTACATGTATTGATGTGTTTTTCTTTTTGTTTTATTAAGGAAAGGAGGTGTTGTATTTAAGTTGCATGTTATCTTCTGTTCAATAAGTCGCATTTCTTCTTCTTATTGTGTAGGTTTTGTTGTCATGGTGTCAGCTGTGTTTGGCAGTGACTCGGCAGTTGGTTTCACTGACTGTATACAGCTGTCACCATGAGCTCCAAATTATGATGTCAAAATGAAGAACCCTTAGAGTGGCTCAGTGAGTCAAATTTTTGCTGCTACCAACTGAGGGGATATGAAAAAAATATTTCAAATGCTAGCAATGTAGATTCAGTTTTCCATCCTTCTGGGGTCAGTAAACTGAGTATCATAACATTATTTACAGTACTGCAACACAGCAGAAACACAGTGTGAAGCCCTCTTATTAGACACACAACTGCAGAAGCACATAAGAGCATGCATTCTGACATGCACACAGAGCAAGCAGTACAGGCAGCAAGAGTATCACTTGTCCAACATGAATGCTAGTTCAGCTTAGTCAATAGTTATAAACAGGCAGGTACTGCAGAGGTAGCATCAGTTCCATGCTTCTCCCACACATAGATCAAATAAATGCAGAAGAGATACAAGTTGAACTCATACACAGAACATACACTAAGGCCCTCATTATGAAATTGGCAGTAAAAACCACAAACCGCCTTGGTGACGGCCGCCAAAAGACCGTCGCCAAGGCTAACATCCTTCTACCATATTATGACCCCAGCAGGATTTCCGCCACAGGAAGGGCGGAAATCCGGCTGTGGTCATGCTGCCGGGGGGTGTTAAGCTGGCACTGCTCCACCAGCAGCGCCACACCAGTAGACTGCCGCCAGCTGTATTATGAGAAATAATACGACCTGGCGGTGTTCTGCTGGTGGGCGCTGCTGGCAGTAGCAGCGCCCCATCCTGTCCTCTGGATCCAGGTAAGTCAGGTTTCCGACAGTGGGGGGGGTGTGGGGGGGGTACATGAGTGTGTGCGTGAATGAGAATGTACGTGTAGTGTTGTTTGCGTGCGTGTATGCATGTGTGAGAATGCGTGTCAGTATGGATATGTGAATGCATATCTCCGTGTTAGTGTGAATGTTGTGCTGATGTATGCATGCATGAATGCATGCATGTATGAATGCGTGTGTGCTTATGTGAGTAGGTGTGTGTATGCGTGGTGCGTGTGTGTGTAGGGGGTTTGGAGGATTGGAATGGGGAGTGTGGATGGAGGTGGGGTGGGGGTATCAGGGAAGTTGTTGGGGGGAGGAGGCCTCCTATCAGTGACAGGGAAGGGATTCCCTGTCACTGATGGGGCCTACCCCCATGGTTCTTGTGGTGTTACGAACCATAGGGAAAACCTAACACTCCACAGGAATCTACACTCACTCAATTGGGTCAGGGCTGGTCTCTGAACAACCCCACTGGAACAGATCCTTGTGTTACCAGCCTTAAATTAGTTCTCTTTAAAGCTCCATGTTGGCTTCTTTGCTGCTGTATGACATGCAATGTAATCTGGAGAAGCCTCATACTTCTGGATTTGTCATGTTGTCAAAGAGTTGTGCTTTTCTGTTCTGCATGTGGATGGAATATTGTATCTAAAATATTGTAGGGGGTGTCAAATTTGCTTTTATTCAGGGCACTAACTAGGTTGATGACAGTCCTAACTGCAATTATAAATGAGGTGGAAGTCATACCACATGAAGTTCACTGGGAAAGACCCTATTGGCTTGATTAGATGCACACATGATTTACACCATTTCGTGTAGAGAGAAAAAAGACAGAAATCATGCATTGGAAAAGAAGGCCAATAATCTAAATTCACTGCAAGTGCCCTTCCCTGTGATTTAGAATTCAGTGAAGTGTCAAGCATAGAGATATAGGCGCTATATTGTGCGTAGGATTCACACAAAAGATGGAGAAGACTTCTAAGAATCTTTTGTGGAACAGACTGTATGCAACATTCTCCCTACTGTTCGGCTATGAGAGTTCTTTTTGATGGAAAGAATGCATCACTCTTTTGGTCCGAAATCTGTACCAGTAGTCTATCTATGTATCTTTTTCTATCAATAAACATCAGGGGTATGGGCAGTTGAAAGTTGTTATAGGAAACAATGACCTAAACATTTCAAAATGGTAGTAAAATGTTTTATCCCAATTTTACAGAGGCTTTACAGAAAGAAATTAATTTGTTTTTTGTCTGTAGCTAAGACTGATTTGAGGCCAAGGATCATTATGTATGGAACAACTGCTTACCTGTAATCCTAGTTCTCCTTCAGAAAAATCCCCACTGCAATCATGAGCATGGAATAGTTGTGTTCATCCTTTCTAAGAAAACATATGTGTTATATTCACCTTTTTCAGAAAGGTCAAAAAATGTCTTGCTCTAAGAGTAATACTTTAGCAATGTATGGAATAAACTATATAGGCCAATATCATTATAAACTCTGAATTAAAATATGAATTTTTGCAATAGAGAACTAAGTGACAAAGAAAAACATCTTTCACAAACCTTCTTTAAAGGAAAAGAAGGGCCTTTGGGTAAGTTAGTTTGATGTTGACTTCTAGTATCAGAGGGATCAGAGAAATAGTGTAAATACATTTTCCTAACCAGTTGATCAATAGGGCATTCCCCATTGTCCCTGGCTGGTAAAACCTTTAGGTGAAGTCTGGGCATTTTTTGTTTTCTGCACTTGTGAAGAGAACTAATTAAAGGAAACCCGATTTGCTGAAGTCATTTAGAACCCAGTCATTGTTCTCCTGAAATGTCCTGCTCAGAGTCTGCATGAGCATTTTGGATCTCTGGAACGCTGACTGCAGTAATTCAGGTTCCTGGCGGTAACCATTTCCAGATGGTTCCTGAAAGAAGTCTCTAAATCTCCCAGCTTATTGAGTTAATGCATGGTTGTTGTGTTGTCCACCTGAACAAGTAGGGAGTTTATCTTGAAAGCAGGAAGGAAATCTGGTAGGGCTAGGTGAATCTCCCTCATTGAGCAGATTGATATGGTATGACGTCCATCGAAGACCAAGTCCCTCGAATCTGCAGGTGATCCCTCTAGACACCTCATCCAAACAACTAACTGGAGAGAAAGAGGCATTGGTACAACTGTCTGAGTTGGGATGTCCTGGTGGCAGTTTATTCCGCAATGAAAGTTCCATGGTTGGCACCACCACAGGGGAGACTATACTGCATGGAGAGATAGTGCAAGTTAGTTTTTGCATTTGTCTGACAGTTGGCACCACTGATCTTCTAAACACTGCTGTAAGAGCCTCATGAGGAGATAAGAGATTTACCAGGAAAACGCATGGTGCAACTGAACCATGAAGAGTTGAGTTTTGTCTTGCTGTAGGATGAAGCTCTTAGGTAATGCAAAAATTAACTAGAGTGAACACTGATTGTCCTTGCCTGCTGTTATGATGATGCCTTGATCAGCTGGTCACCTCCATAGGGATAGACAAAGGTCTTCTGGTTTTCAGAGATGGGCTGCGATCCAAGCCATGCACCTCTAGAAGATCCTCGGTGCAGACATGAGGCCTACTGGAAATACCAGGGGTTGGTAATGATCACCTCCTACCACAAATCTAAGGAATTTCCAATGTTTTTTGCTATGAGTACATGAAGGTAAGCCTCTTGAAGTTCTAAGGGGCTTAGCCAATTCCCAGTGTGGAGCTCTGGGTAAATTAAAAGGAGTGCTAGCATCCTGTCTTTTTCTTTCCATTTGTTTGTCAGTTTTTGATCCAGAATGGGTCTGCAATCATTCATGGAGCCTTTAATTTTCACTAGAAAGATACAAGAGTGAATACTGAATCCTTTCTGGGAAGAAGGGTCTCTTTCCATGGCATATGTGTGTACATGGGTGTCAGATTCCTGCTGAAGCTTCTCCTGATGATGTGGGGATGACTGCTTTGGTGAAAATACCAGAGGACAGCATCCAAGGCAATATCCATTTTGAGCAATATTCAGAACACATTTGTTTTATGTGATAGATCACCTCTCTTTCAAGAAACAATTTAAGATGCACCCCCCACTGGAGAGGGCAACAGATGAGGGGGAAGTAAGGAGTCACTGTTTGCACTATGTAAAGATTTACCCACAGCTGCTGGCTGATGGCACCGCTTTGCTTCTGGACTAGCACTGTTTTGGTGGTAAGGCTGCCTGATGTTGTTGCTGACCTTGAGGTCACCGAGGTATTTGAACCATGTTTGGGTAATCACAACCATCTACAGGCCTGTAGGAATGCTTCTTCTGTACCTTTTTCTATTCCAGGCATATAACTAGTAGAGTGTCCACTTTTGCTTTCATTCAGGCCATCTCATCATTTCTTTTTGATGGAAAGAATGCATCACTCTTTTGGTCCAAGATCTGTACCAGTAGCCTATCTATGTATCTATTTCTATCAATTAACATCTGGGGTACCGGCAGTTGAAAATTGTCATAGGAAACAATGACCTAAACATTTGAAAATGGGAGTAACATGTTTTATCCCAATTTTACAATTACAAATAAGGTGTTCCCCAAGAATGGTAATCTGTATATTCTTTTTTGGGCCTCAGGTTAGGGCCTATATGGCCTAACCAAGATCATCTTAAGTCAGGGCCAGGATAGTACCTGTGGGCAGTTGTATAGGTCATACAACTGTGCTAATATTTTGGTTTGATACCATCATCCCTTCATTTAGTGCTTCCATGATATCCTCACAACGATCTCTAGGCTGGTCATTAGTGGATTGTTGGAGTTCCAGAGACAACCATCATGTCTGCCTAGTAGGGTTGTGGCACCAGCAATTTCTATCATTTTTAACTTACTGGTGGCATATTTTGCTTCTCAATGAGTTTAGCTTTTTACTTTCCTTGTCCGGGTGAACATTGAATGAAGGGGCAGTGGCATGGTATTGTTTTGCTGCTGACACTACAGCAGAGATAGGGGTATGGTCTGACCAGAGGAACAGTGGATCCTGATCAGATGGTCTACATTTTTTCTGAAGCCTTCACAGAGCTGCTTTCACAGTTGCTGTAGTAAGGAAGAGCTCCATTGCTCATTACAGACCTAGAAGATAGTTTCTAGTAAGTTGTGTCCCTATGAGCATTGATGCTGGAGATCTTGACAGAGAAGGCTCTGGAGGGGACATTGATGCAGGAGGAGATGGTGGCAGTGGAGATGTTTGAGGAACCAGAGATTCTGAATTCAGTTTTGATGGAGGTGTCTCTTCTTGGATCTCTCCGGAGAACTCCTCAGAGATGTTAATGGAAGTACTCAGAAAGGCAACCTTCTCTCCTCCCTACTTGGATCTCCCAGTCCATCCCCAAAACAGACTCCTGCTGCCTTTGCTGCCCTTCCCGACCATGGAAGCAGTCCTTTAACGTGAGTCTTGAGAAGGTCCTACAATCATTACACTTGGCAGAAATGTGGGAATCCATCAGGTGAAGTATACACAGACCATGAGAATCTGTTTTGTCATTTTCCTGCCACAAACAGGGAACCTTGCAAATAAATGACATTTTTGTGAAGTGAAAAATATTTCCTGTGCAAAAATTACAGAAAAGTACTATATCCTAAAGGACATTATGTGAAATTGGTTAAAAGAAGGTTTGGAAAGATTTCGACCTGAAAAAAGCCAAAAGGTCAGTGCTGAAGCAACTGCCACTGAGGTACCATTATAGAATACTATGAAATAATAATGTGAAATATATACATTTTCTTTGAAAAGTGCCCTAGGATTGGGATGTAGATGGACAGTGCTCATGGTTGATGGGCTTTAACAATTTATTGTAGCTAACAGTTAACCCAACTGTTCTTTGCATCTGTGAATAAAAAATAAAAAAATGACTTACCTTTGGTAACAATCTTTCTGGTAGGTAATCTAACCGCAGAATTTGAACTGATTTTTGAGAATATTCCTCGGGCCTCAGATCTAGAAACTTCGAACCAGTATTCATACACACAAGTAGGTAGCGTCATACTGCTCCATAAAAACGTGGTTGCGTGCCAGATGTGACAAGTGGAGCCGCATGTAAGTTCCACTCATGCACACTGACATCAGTTGCTTTCTCAGCTTGCCAGCACTCTCAGTCACAGAGCCGATCTTCAAATTGACACGGCCAATGTGTAGATCTCTAGATGCCCATCTCAATAGACTAGACTTGCAGTAAGGCTTCATGAGCAAGTGTACAGAAACCCACTAAACTACTTGACAAATCTGCAGAACAGGCACTCTGTGTGCAGTGGTAGCAGATCTGGTTTGGGTGGAATTAACCTGTAGGCCTTCTCAAGGTGCTTGTTGGCCAATGTTAGCAAATCCTAATGCAGAGCATGATTTATCATGAGGTGGTCCACGTCTGTGCTGCCTTGCATTTCTTAGCACCTGCAAACCCTATAAAGAGCTGATCATTCACTCAATGTTCTTTGGTGTAGTGTAAAATTGAGTGCTCTCTTTGGGTTCAAACAATTGAGTCTCTTTCCCTTTTGAGGGATGACGAGGAGCAAACAATGCGAGGAGTGTGATAGCCTGTTTGTGTCAAACAGTGTTACTACTTTTGCTGGAGAAGAAGCTCGGGTCTTCAGCACTAGCTAAACTGGGAAGAACGTGGTATAAGGTGGCTGGACAGAAAGAGCCTGAAGCTCGCTCACATGCCAAGCTGATGTTATGGCAAAGAAGAAGAGAGTTTTGAGGGACAGGAAATGTAATGGACAATTGTGTATCAACTCAAAGCATAATCAAAATTAAAGAACAAAATGAAAACCCCACTATCGCATCACAAAAGGCTTCGGTGGAAACAAACGGTGCAAACCTTTAAAAAATCTCATCACAATGAATAATTTAAACAGTGAAGGCTGAGCCAGGGACTAAACACACAAAAAAAAACATGAGACAACTTGGCCTGCAGCAGGTCAATTTGGCAGTTGTTGCAACAAACTACAAATTTGTCTCAATGACTGCTGCACACTGATTTTGTAGAGGAACAACAAATTGTGCAAAGTCTGAGCCCTACAGCATGGTAATGGCAAGGTATCAGGCTCTGAGGGGGAGCCAGCTGGATGCGCTCCAGTGGGTTCAGGTGTGGCCTAGGTAGAGGTGGACTCTACTTGGACAGGATAATAGGTTGTAAATCCTCCTCTGGCATCAGCACTGATGGTGATGAGACCAGAACCAGCATAGTGCATGACACCAGAACGGAAGTCTACAACAAAGCCAGTGCTGAACTCAAAGCAGACTCAAGGTGCACAGACAGAGTCAAGGGTCGACCCAACAGTAAAAGTTTGCCTGATAGTTCCTGTGGATCCTTGGGGCCTGAAGGCGTTTCACGTAGGGAGTAAGTAATGTACGGAAAATGTGCAGCATTGCATCCCTAAAGGCATCTACATGCTGCCTCATAGCCAAAGGACCTGGAAATTTAGGGTGTATCAGGACTAGTCTCAGAAAAGGCTCCAATGGAGATTGGTAGAGAGACAGAGAGGCAAAGTTGATGCCCTCATATTCTCCATGAAGTTTGAGAGAGGCAGGAAGGGGCTTGCTCACGCTTATCTTTCTTATGCTTCTTCTTCAACTTAGTTGAAGGCTTTGACTGTACTGTTGATCGACTAAAAGAAACACGTAGGGAACAGGAACTTATATGTAAGGGCATGTCCCAGACGTCTGTCTGTGGCAGCCCCTGCACGGCATGAACCCTGCAGTCTTAGGAGGTGACTTTTTGTCTTGCACACTAGAAAATGTTTTGTAAAAAAGGCTTGGAGACTAGGGAGCAGCCTCGAATCTGCATCTGAAGAGCACTGAAAACAAAAAAGGAACTGATGACAGTGCACATGGGTGGTGCTCATATGAAGCTCCACCCATCACTTTCAGAGCAGAATGATGTTGGTGTGGAACCACACAACGCCACCCACAGTATGCAGGAGTGCTGCTTTAAAGTTTCTAGATCAAGTCCGATGCTTTGGGAATATTCACAAAGTGAGGAGTCTGGTTAGAAACATTCTTCAGAACAGTATTTTTCATTTAAGATACGGCACTGGCTGAACATGCAGTTTAAGTACTATTTACTGTTTCATGCTGTATCTGAATTTTTAGCTGCTACCATCTCCTAGAGTCCACCTTGACAGCTCAACTTCGCTAGATCAGGAAAGTTAAGTACACAAAGCGAGTTACTGTGTATGTAATTGGAGAGACAGTACTGGCATCATTGGAAACCAGTAGTATACTACAGCACTCACTAAGGAAACTAGACAGTAATGACTGACTGCCCCAGGAAACAAAGAAAAGGCCATCCGAGTATGTTTAGGTCTTGCCTACAGAATGCTTTTCTTCAGAATTTTAAAATACCTCTCCACTTGCATTGAGACCAACTGGGTTTGGCAATACATATTTTAGGTTTGAAGACAAGCTTTACATTATTTGTGGAACAGTGCCAACAAGTTGCAGTGGGCCAAAATGGAGGTAATGCAGGGACGATACACAACTTCCAAGTGTAGGCATTACTTTGGTCCTATATGTATGATTAAGGTACAGACGTGTGGGTCACTGGTTCAACTGTAGTGTTTATAACAAATTTATAGTTAGCAATGAAAAAAGAGAAGGAAACATTTTACTTGGTATGTTTGTGGCATTAATATGTCAGCGTTAGTAACTTGGACTTACCTTGCATCAATGTCAAGGCTTTGCAGAGAGGATATGGATCCAACTCCAGACGTCCAACCTTTCTACTCTGACTTATATCTACCAACGAGGATCAATTAGAATTAGGGAAGAGGGTCTTGGTGTGCAGACGCAACCTGATTGTCCGTGGGTGAAGTCAAACCTAAAACAAACACTTAGTAAGATTTTTTTTTTTTTATCAATGTTTGTTCCCTTTTCTGACCTTTATCCCCCCCCCAGGATTACACAACTCCACCTCCTGCGATCATCATAGGGTTCTCCTAGTTCCTAAGACATTGTCTTTCTTTTTTTCTCTCTAGTGTCTCAGGGTCGGTTTAGGTACTACGATTGCTGTCTTGCCTCTCAGGCCCTGTACAAATACTTCTCCCTGGCGATCTACAAATACACACACTATGTTGGAGTTAGCAAACTCTTGTCTTTACACTTTCACTCTTTTAGCAGTACTAATTCATAACAACATACATACTACTTACAAGAGATACTCTTGATTCTAGATTCTGTTCAAAAGTGTTATCGTCACACTAAACGTAGTGTTTATTTTTGCTAAAGACTGAACTGCAAGCCGACTGAAAAGCAGACTTGTGGCTTTCTTTTGTTCTGTGAAAGGTGTACTTTTCCTTTCCCGTGTAAACATTGCTAGAGAATCAGTCCCAAACAATATGCATTTCTAGGCTTTGAATATTGTTATTAGTACCTTATGATTGCGTAGCTGCATATTTAAATCTCTGAAATGTTCGGCCACAAGAGATGGAAGAGTTGCAAGAAATCATTTGGTAAGTTGGTTCGCTGGATACGAAGCACACCAGGCACCTGCTCTGATTGAAGGTCTTGAAGCAAAGCAGGTTCTAGAGCTTGGGCATGGTGTTAGTGCATCAGACCTCATTAAGTAAACTTACAAGGGAGATGCCAATAGACAATGGACCTTTTGACTGCGCTTTGAGTTTTTCCCACCATATAACCTCGTACCAATACAAATCAATAGCAAATAACAACCAATGACACCAATAATCAATGTCAGTAATTTCCACACACCATGACCTTGCAGTCATGAATAACCACACCTTTGTGTAAAAGTTAGAATGTTTATTTCCCTATATTAACAATGCTAATGTCACTTAACTTAGGCTCAGAATCAAATGATAAACATACAAGAACAACACTGGCTGACCAAAGCGGCAAAAGAATCACAATCTAATCAAGGCTTGAGCTACTACACATTTTAAAGTTACAGTACAAATTAACAGCAAGAATAACTGTGCAAACAATATTACATACATTTAGATTCAGCAAAGAAAATACATCAACGATTATTACATGTAGCGAACTTCATCAGTGAGAACCCTAACTAACATCAGATTAGAATGGCATGTTTTGGCTTCATGCAAAATAATGTAGTCAACACAAATTTGGAAAAACATCTAACTATGGCTCGATTAAGATAGAGGTTGGTACCTAGAAGCAAAAGCAACTAGACTTAACAATCAGTAACATTATCAGTATGTCTATCCTCAATATGATTCACCAAGCTGCAACAGTCTTCGTCAATAGGACATCAGTTCGGTCAGCAAGACATCAGGATACAGCATTACAGTTCAGAATAAGCTAAGTAGTCTCTTTAAACAGTAAAGTTAAGCATGTCTCTTCTCGGGACAGTCAAGAACATAATAGCCTGGTGGCAAAATGGCAAAATGGCAAAATGGTCTAAACTCTCAAAAAGAATGGGGCGAATTGCCTCTCTCCTCTCTATGTAGTCTGGCTAAGTTAGATTTCCTAAAACTATTTCCAACACCCTCATTGGTCAGAGAATCACATCTTTACATTTAGTCCGATTAAAATAAAACTCCAAATCTACCAATTCTACTACTACATGGTTCACATGTCGAGGATAGGCTCCCCTTCTCTCGCTCTCGTCATTTGGCTCGGCAGGTATCAATATTGTTGCAGCTTAAACGCCAGTAAGTGCATCCATTGTCTTCTCCTGGGAAGGTCAGTCTTACGCACATAACATTAAACATTGTTTCATTAGCAAGTACAGCATCTTCTAGCAAGCAGTTTCTCATGAGAAATAACTTCAGCTACAGGCACATGGTCCGTACAGTGGAAAATCACAATTTAATTCTCTAAACATCCATTTTATTAGTGGCCTAAGAAATGCAGCTTGACATGAGGCCGTGCAACTAGGCCAAAACCTTGCTAGGTTAAGATCTACAATTAATAAGGCTAATACATAGTACATAACCCTTAATATGACATATTACTACATTAATCTAACATAAGCTCAACATTTCATATTAATGAGCCAATAATAAGTGCACTTTGTGAACACTGGCGGCCACTCACGTGGGCACACCTTCAAATTAGTGCATTATTTTTCTCTAAGTTAATACATTTTCTAAGCAAATTCAACACTCAGAATACATGAATATTCATTAATAAAATTCATTAGTGAACGCAGCATTCACAATCCCTCCTCTGATGACTAAATATGTAATCACACTAAATATTCCCACACAAATTTTTACTTACTAAAATTCTGTCATTTCAATTCCCTCAAATCTTCGTTCCCATTTGGAATTTTCCCTAAACAATTTCTCTTTTCATTTCTTCCCTCCTCTAATAATTTTTCATTTTCTTCAATTTAATCACTCTACACAAATTACAAGTTCCCCATGATCCAATTATGCAAATCACAATAATCAAATCCCTTGCATTATTTTCAATAATATCCCTTTCCAAATGTTGCTGAGCCAATTTCCCACTGAAGCAAACCCTTTGCCAACTTTCTCCCAAACACCTGGTTCTTCCAACTATTTCAAATCAGCACTCTCAGTCAGATTAGTAAATCAGCTTCAAAATTCTTTACTATTATCAGGAACGTAAGCACAGCAATGCCTCGAATTAAGCATTTAGCAAACTCCGCCATCTTTGGCTAAAAGAGTGTCTAACACAAGGGGGTTCCCGAAGAGTCATAGATCTTACCGCAGCCACTTCTGCATCCATTAGGTACATGGCTCCTGAAAAAACGTGTCAGCATGTTATCCACAATCGTAGACAACTTCCAAATCTTTATAGAATTCAGAACAACTCTTACTGAAGGAATCATTGCTTCAAATGTATCTCCACTATACCAGAAGGAGATTCTCTCCTTTCCCTTATGTGATGTAATTCAGTCAATTTCGGTAATCTCTTCAAATCATCCAGTTGGAAAAGCTTTGGGAAAACTATCCCCAAATAACATGTACCATGCCATCCTCTTGGAAGACGGTAATAAGCATTAATTCCACAGATGGAATATATACAGGAATCGCTGAATCCTGTCCATTCAACATAAATGTCAATTTACTAAGAAACAAAAACACATGTCTACATTTACTCTTTCCTACAAACAAAGTGCCAGTGCGAGATTTAGGTCTATATACACAAATCTCTCTCTTAAAGGGGAAACTGAGGACAAACCAAAGTAGGGTTGAGGCAGCTCTTATCTTGCACATATTGGCACAAATATAACTACATAATTTTAACTGTATGCATTAAAACTGCTGCAGTACAACAATGGGTTTGTGGTTGTAATGTCGTGGGCCCTAACCCACATGCTATAATAAATAACGACATGAAGACCACTTTACAGGTTACTCAACTGGCCCAGGGCACGAGCACCCAGCCCCTTTTATTAGCAGGGTCACCTGACTGGTGACACTTGTGATGGATGGGTGTGAGGTGAGTTTGAAAGCCGGCACTCACCAGAGTGGCTGATAGAAACACTAGAGTGTGTCCAGCAGGACACTACAGTGGTGGCATGGGCATTAATACTGCAGACGTACAACAATGGAATAACCACATGCAGAAAGATATCTAAAATGACACGCACAATGGTACCTAGAGCACATTGAAATGTAACCAATGCCTGATTGCTCATGTGACTCTACCAGACCATGACACAGTAACAGGGTGGAACAAAGGTTTTGAACATACTATGGTGGACAAATTAAGTGTATACATGCTACAAGAAGCAGATGTATTGCAATCATGAACCAATGAAATTTATAGTAATAGCAATTTTCCTGATGTGAGAGAGCTCTCTCACACACACCAGCATATCAAGAAAAAGACATCAAGCTTCAACATCTATGCATATCAATTGGGCCCGGAAATCAACATGAAGAAATTTGAAGTCATGGCACTCAACACCCCAAACCCTTGACTTATATAAAGGTGGATGGGGAGGACATAGCAATGAATGAAAAGTTCACCTATCCAGGCAGTACTATCAGACAATACGGAGGCGAAGGCAGTGATAGCATGAGCAGAGTGAAAAAGGAAAGGAATGCCTCTAGGATTCTGAACAATGTATGGAGGTAATCTCCGTACAGCACCAACACCAAACTGAAGCTTTACTAAAGCTCTATACTGCCCACACTCTTCAATGGATCAGAATGTAGATGGATGATGAAAAGTGACTTCCCCAAACTGACCGCCTTCCACACTAGTAACCTAAGAATAATTTTGTGCATTTTCTGGCAGTGAATCATCTCCAACTAGGAATTGCTCACCAGATGCAAGCAAGAGAGCATGGACATCATC
Source organism: Pleurodeles waltl (assembly GCF_031143425.1). Classification (NCBI taxonomy): domain Eukaryota; kingdom Metazoa; phylum Chordata; class Amphibia; order Caudata; family Salamandridae; genus Pleurodeles; species Pleurodeles waltl. The sequence goes on from NC_090438.1 coordinate 364,532,923, forward strand.
ATCATGATTAAAAATGGAGATGGATAGGACACACCATCAGAAGAGAACAAGATTCCATTACAAGAACAGCTCTCAACTGGACCCCCAAAAGGCAAACAGAAGAGAGGTAAGCCAAAGAGCACCTAGAGGCGAGCTGTGGCAATTGCACTGAAAAACCTGAACCTCCTCTAGAGCACCATACAAAAACTTGCATATGACATAATTGGAGGTGCTTTGATGCAGCCCTACATGGTATTCAGCATACTGGGCAGTAAGTAAGTAGTAAGTAGGCATTTTCCACTGTTGCGTGTATGGGGGTTATTCCTTTGGTTTGCTGTGGAATCATATTCCATTCAAAGACTGTCATTCTTGATCATCAATACAAATAGGTCATATTAAGTACGCTGCTCTATGCAAGACGTGCACAAGGGATTGAAATCCATGACAGATTTTCAGTGTAATCATAGACAACATAATAGAGATCTATTCAAAATTCATTGTATGTACCTTTACATTTTGTGGATATCATAAAAACCTGACATGGATCAGCAGTAGATACCCCTGTTCTATGGGCAACATATCATATACTAATGTGTATAGTCCTAATCTGGACAACACATATTTTGAAAGATTCTCCAGTAATCTGAATTTATTTGCCAAGCTTCAACACCTCCAAAATGCAGTGGTTGGGCTGTTCTATGTCTGCACTGGCAGAACAAGCACTGCACTAGTACTGTAGAAGAAAACTTTACATGCATAGTTTTATTTGGTCCCAGTTGCTCTTTTCCAAGGAGGAATGGCTTTATAAACAAATACATCTAACCATCAATCAGCCAGACAAAGGGGAGAGGCTGTGTGTGCCCCCCTCTCTAGACCAATTTCAGCCCGGGCCCCCATCCGCCAGGACCTAGCCAATTACTGAAAGGGGAGGGATGTCATATGACCCCACTCCCCAGGCCGATTTCAGACCCAGGGGCCCCATCCCTTGACCCCAGCCAATTACTGAAAGTGGAGGGAGGCCATGCTGCCCCTCTCCCTAGGCTGAATTAGCCCTCCAGGCCACATACCCTGGAGCCTGGCCAAATAGTGCAAGGGGAGTGGGTTTGTGGAGCCACCTCTTTCCTAGCCGATTTAATCCCCGGGGACCCATCCCCCGTGGCCCAGACACTCAATGGTAGGTGCCCTGGCCCCGCCCAGGGCACCCAGTGTCTTTTTGTTGAGGGCTGTGAGAGGAGCCCCAATGTCCCTGTGGGCCCTGCTGGCTCCCTGCCTCCCGTGAGAGCCAGCATTGCTCCCACACATAGAAAGCAGAAAAAAATGCTGCTCACTGCATGCAGTAGCAATTTTATCATCTCTTTCCTGGCCCACTTTACATCGGTCAGGGAAACAGATAAAAAGTCAGCTCCCAGCAGGCGGGAGAATTTTCCTGCTCGCGCCCACTGGGAGCAGACTTAGGGGCATATTTATACTCCGTTTGCGCCGGAATTGCGTCGTTTTTTTTTACGCAATTCCGACGCAAAACTAACTCCATATTTATACTTTGGCGTTAGACGCGTCTAGCGCCAAAGTCCATGGAGTTTGTGTCATTTTTTAGCGTGGACACCTACTTTGCGTTAATGATATGCAAGGTAGGCGTTCCCGTCTAAAAAATTGACTCCGAGGCATGCGCGCCGTATTTACACTCCCGGGAAAAATTCACGCCCGGGAGTGGGCGGGTCAAAAAAAATGACGTACGGCCGCTTTTGCGCCGTTTTTTAGCGCCTGGACAAGGCAGGCGTTAAGGGACCTGTGGGCTCAGAAGGAGCCCAGAGGTGCCCTCCCATGCCCCCAGGGACACCCCCTGTCACCCTTGCCCACCCCAGGAGGACACCCAAGGCTGGAGGGACCCATCCCAGGGACATCAAGTTAGGTTCCGGTAAGTATATATATATTTTTTTTTTGTGGCATAGGGGGGCCTGATTTGTGCCCCCCTAAATGCCACTATGCCCAATGGCCATGCCCAGGGGACATAAGTCCCCTGGGCATGGCCATTGGGCAAGGGGGCATGACTCCTGTCTTTGCTAAGACAGGAGTTATTTCTATGGGGGTTGGCCGTCGAAAAAAATGGCGCAAATCGGGTTGAGGCGAAACATTTGCTCAGCCTGACTTGCTCCATTTTTTGGCGGCCAAGCTCCATATCCCCCTACGCCGGCGCTGCCTGGTGTACGTCGTTTTTTTTCACGCACACCAGGCAGCGCCGGCGGCTAACGCCGGCTAACGTCATTGATTAAATACGGTGCCCGCATGGTGCTTCAGAATGGCGTTAGCCGGCGCTAATTTTTTTGACGCAAAACTGCGTTAGCGCAGTTTTGCGTCAAAAAGTATAAATATGGCCCTTAGTATTTGCTCTCACTTGGCAGGAGTTTAAATTGCTCCTGCCAAGCGAGAGCAAGCAGACGTTTACGTGCCTGCACTAATGTGGGCAGCAAACCCTCTATATCCTGGGGAGGGCACCCCGGGACAGCAGGAGGGGGGGGGGTGGTCCCTGGGACTGTAATCAGCCTTGGGTGGGGCCAAATCCACCCCTCCCCTATAAAATAAAGTAATATTCCTCCTGGGACCTGGCCAACAAGGAGGGCAAAATATGAAACAAGAATGCACTTGTTTTTTTATTCCTAATTTTTGCAGTCAATTTTCGTATCTTCCATCAATTCACAGCAAAAAATTAAAAAAAATGTTTTTGGGCCCCGGTATGGTTCCTGTGGGATCCCTCTACCAGGCGTAGGGAGTTGGGGTATTACTACACTGTCCCCTTCAGTTTTTTTCTTACTTATTTCTTAGGACTCTGCTGAGTCCCAAGATGGATGCCACTACTTCCTAGTTTAAGTGGTTGCAGCCAATCAAATCTCACTTTGACAGCTGTGGATCACAGAGGATTTGCATCCCTAAACACCTATATTTCTTTTTCCTTTAATAACTTCACAACTACTGAACAGATTTACATCAAATTACAAAAAGGGCTCTTTTTGGACCAAGAGCTAGCTTTCTGCCAAATTTGGTGTAATTCCGTTGCGCAGTTTCGGCTGTAGGTGTGTCTAAAATCCCTATAGGATATTGCATGGGGAAAACGTGTTTTGGAACCCCCCTTTTTCTCTGTGCCTGCTTGTTGAATCACCCCAAAACTTTCCACACAGCAGCTGAAGTGAGTTGCGTACTAGTTTTGAAAATGTGAGTAAATGGCCCCTAAGTTATTGGCACAACAAAAAATGCTTTGTCTATGGAAACTAGGTCCTAACTATAACTACCTACGGGTGACCGCCAGTAGGTAATATATATATATATATATATATATATATATATATATATATATATATATATATATATATATATAAAAAAAGAAAGAGAGAGAGAGGAAGAGAGACAGGAAGAGAGAGATAGATAGAGAGAGAGAGAGAGAGAGAGAGAGAGAGAGAGAGAGAGAGAGAGAGAGAGATACACGTATATAGGCAAAGATAGATATAAGAAAGAAGTGACTCAAACAGATTAACTCACCAAAGAATCAAAATATATTTTCACAACAACGTTTTAGCTTCTGCCTTCCCAAGTTTACTCATAACAGTAATCAGTATCAGTTGGTATTGTCAGTGATGTTCAGTCCCTCTGGATGCACTGATTTTAAACAATACATCCAGTATTCTCTGGAGTCCAGTAGTTCTTCCTTTAAAATATGTTCCAAAAGGAAATATTTAACTCAGATAGAAAATGGTCAACAAGGTTAAAATGACTGGCCCAGGCTGGTCAAGTTTCTTATTAATTATTGCTGATTTGTGATTCCTGAATAGTGTTAGGAAGTCACATTAACTGTTTGGCCCACAGATTGTTGTTACAGCTTTGGCAAAGAATCACATAAATTATGCATGTTGAGCAACATGTAAGATGTTCATCTTGTAACATAACTTGTTACTTACGATGTTTGTAAAAATTATTCACATGTGATGCACCCTTTTAGAATCACAGCAATTAACCCCTCTATTTCTCACAGCTTGCCTGGATTCAACACTCTCAATAAGAGTTTGAAAAATGGGAGCTCTGCAATAAGAAGTGACTGGTGGTGTTGAAAGAAACCTTTGTAGTTCTTCACAAGTGGATAGCAAAATATTTTTTTTTTTAATACTGTTTTTGTCTTTCAGAGCTGATGAATGCTAGTCAACCACTAATGAGATTCTGTCACTGTGGTTGGTATTCCACATACGTGCTTCCCTTGATAACTGCAAAAACATGTCAATATATTGCTATGCTACGCCTCACATTTGAAGTAAGCTAGCAAGCTCCTGTAGATGTTCTTTCCAAGTGTCTTAGTTGTTGCAGATGAACCTTATTCTCAGGCGGTAGATGATGCAGATGTTAGTGTGGTATAGACACAATGAGCATCAGTAGTCATGCTGTACAGATCATTTACAATTTTCTGTTCCTAAATGGTGAGTAGCACATACAGAAATGGGAGATGATGCTCCTGTTTAGTATTGCTGCTGGTGACTTTGATAGCAGGATGGATACTATTGATTTAAGCTATAAATTTGTCCTGCATTCTATACTGTAAATATGTCATCAATGTATTTTAGCCATACCAGTGGTTTGATACTAGAAGTAGTGGGTGCTCTGGTTTGCCCATGAAGATATTTGCACAGGATAGTCATTAGAGTGCCAATAAATATACATTCTGTACTGTTATGTTAAGAATCCCTCAACTAACCTATCCAAAAAGGAACAAGTTACCTCCTCTTAGTAACATTCTTTCTGATGGATTTTCCTCCTTTAGAATATCATAAGACATCAGATTGAAACTGGAGAATTTTATGGCAGTGCTCTCTGTACTTTGGGTTTAACGCACAGGGCCCATGTTCTATTTCCCCTGTCGTACTTCATGGCCTCCTATGACACCAGGACATAGACTCCTCCCAGACTGCATGAACCCATTGAACCTGGGTTCACTTAGCTGTTTGCACACTTGTGAAGGATAACTACGTGTTTCCATGTTTATTGGCTCTAACTGCCATGGCCTATTAACTCCACGTTCTAACGTTAATTGATTCCTATTGGTTCCACCTGCCATGGTTTGTTGGCTCCAACTTCTGTGACGTATTGACTCCACTTGTTAATGCTTGCTGGTTCCAACCATCATTTGTACTTGGCTTCAGTTAAGTTCAAAACCATTATGCTGAAGCATGTTCTCTCCCAGAGCTTGTTTGGAACTTTCTGGACTCCCATATGAGCCATGTGCCCTTCTGGAATCACCCTCACCCACTGAGAACATAAACCTCAGAATTTCTTTTACCCAAGATGAACCCGGTTGACAGAATCCTCAAGCGCTCTAGTCTTCTTCAGCCCAAGCCTCCCTGCTGCACCTGTGACACTGTTGACATATCCTTTGCCTTTGCATTCAGTGCAACAATTCCTCTTCGGCTCCCTGCACCACAGCTACAAAGTCTCAACCTCTAAGGTGAGGAGTGTTGGAAATGGCTATCTTTTGTGTGGTGTCTCACCAGATGTTTGTCTTGATGTTGTTTGCTGGCTGTAGAACCCTGTGCATGTTACACCTGCAAATCAAAAGTAACATGCCTCTGCTCCTTTCAATGTGATGAAATTGGCATATCCCTTGGTGGCATATTTAGCTTACCTATTTGCCCCTTGTGTATAGTATAAAAGTGTACTCAGGCCGTGTAAGTTAAATGTCACACACTGCAGAACCCTTTGTGCTACCCAATACAGTGACAGTGTAAACGTGACTGCAAGTCTACCTTCAGTAAACTGGCTATACAAGTTTAAACTGCAAATTTGACCTGTCAAAATGCACCCTTTTGCCTTTCTTTTAAATATGAATATGTCATTCCTAAGGTGGCCTTACATACCATAAGGCAAGGTATATGGTATTTAAAAGTAGTACATAAAAAAATGAATTATAAACAAGTCCTTACTGTGAAAAGACTCTAAAAGCTACTTTAACTGTAGCTGGATTGAATGTAACGTTGAGGTTTTGACTTTTTGAAATATTATTACAAGCTTAATTTATTGGTGAAGTTGCATATATAATAAATATATTAGAAGAGGTACTTTTATAAAGTTACAATTTCCTTGTCGAAAGCCTATAGTGAACTATTTGGATGATCTAAAACTGTCAACTTAGAGTGGAACAGTCCCCTTAATGAGGTATGAACTTGCTCCTAGAACTGAGACAAAGTCCTTGGGAGTGGGGAGGAGTTCTGTTCTTCTAGCAGGATTATCATCTGTGCTGTGCCCAGGAACTTAATTAACTTCGCAGAGGCACCCAGACACAGGTAGATGTAGCTAAGACCTGAGCTGCTCACCCCCTTCTTTTTCCCGCTAGTCAGCCAGCCACCAAACCCAGTGGGAGAAGAACTGCCCCCAGAACCTGTTTTGCGTGAACACAGAGGAGAGGTTATTCACTTACTTGCCCAAACCTCCGGAGGGTGGGCACATGAGCTTTGCACATGATAAGAAAGGTTCCCCCTTCTTGGGTTTAGGTAGAGAGGCACTGTGGGATTGTTTACAGTAGGGCACACATGTAATGCTGCAAAACAGGATAGTGTCACCTGTGGGAACTTTTATCCCAATGGTTCGGGGATGCCAGGAGTTTCTCCTACCCACCTGCTGGTACCAGGCATTAAAGTAGTACCACAGTACCCTCTTCAAAACTCCTTAAGCCATGGAGATCAAAAGAGGACTCTACCTACTGTCTGAGACCTGGGAAGATCCCTTAAAGGCTGGACCTGCTCTCCCTCTTATACCCAGGAAAAATAATTGGTCTCCAAAGGTAATAGACCTGACCTACTGCTCAAGCTATATGGATACACCACAGTACAAGAGGCCTTTCCGGCAACTGTTTATCTGCCCAGTGGCAACTGGACCCAGACTGGACCCTGCTGTTGGCTTCTGCCTGACACCCAGTGAATCTCTAAACATCTTCCATAAGGACCATGGAATTTTTTTAAGTGTAGTCTTGTGGTGGATAAGGTTTTAAAGAATTAAGGGCCTGATTTCGATTTCAGCAGACAGGTCACTCCACCACAACAGTGACGGAATCCCATCTGCCGAAATATAAATCCCATTATTTCCTCTGGGATTTACATTTCGGTGGACAGAATATCTGACACCATTATGATGGAGTAACCCGCCCGCCAAAATCTAAATCAGGCCCTAAGTCAGAAGCTAAAATCTTTTACCCAGGACGAACCAGGCTGATGTAACTGACCTGTGCTCCATTGTGGCCAGCGCCAAATTGTGCAGAGAATCTGTTCAATCACAACCATTGACTATCATTAGCACTTTGTGCTTCTTAAAACTTTAAAAACTCATATCTCCAGTTCACTTTATTGGATTATTTATCATTAAATTTCACTCTATTTTTCTCATTTGTTTTGGGAGTTTTATTGTTTTGCATTTTGACTTTATTAATGTTTTAGTACTGCATGAATAATTTACACATTGCCTTTAAATTAAGCCTGTCTGCTCTGTTCCATAACTACCAGGGGGTTGAGCTCAGGTTTATTTAATGACTTTAGTGGTTTACAGGTTTATTTAGTGTCTTTAGTTGTTTACCTTGTCATGGATTGTGATTATTACTTGAAGTGGGCATCAGCATCACTTTCATGACATCCTAGGGGTTGAAGTAAGGCTGAAGGGAAGCACAGTAAATTGGAAGTGTTCCTGGCCCATCAGGAACTGCAGATTACACCTTTGGGACTGCAGGACAATCGTTCAAATACCAACCAGTCTCCTGGGCCACAAAGCTTGATGGGAGCCACAGTGAACATTTTCAATGTGTCTTTCCTTTAAAAAGCATTCAGCAGATGGAGGTCTAAGACTGGTCTGAGGCCTCAGACTTTCTTCGGAATGAAGAAGTCACACAAGTTGCATCCTTCCCCCATCTGTCAGTTTGGCACCTCCTCAATGACACCTCTGGACAACAGAAGGTTGACCTCTTATATGGGATTGCGGAGAGCTCCTCCAGAGGTTGCTCTGGTAGAAGTGGAAGACAGGATGAGAAAGACATGAAAAGGAGAACATATCTCCTTTGAAAGACCCACCTGTCTGACAAGATTGATCTCCAGTTAGGGAGTAAATGTCGTATACTGCTTCCTACTATCCAGGCATGAGATGGGGAGTGGACAGACTAAAGTGACTGGGCAGCCGCAGCCGTAGAGGAAGAAATTGCGGATTTCTATTCCTGCAGATTTGAACTATGTCTACCAGTGCCACAGCCCTGAAATGACTAGGTCTGCTGTGGAAGTACAGGTTTAGAGGGTAGGCATAGTTTATAAGCTAGTGCTCTAGAATAGCCGTTGAATTTTTTGGATTGGAATAGACTCTGAATTTTCTGAAAGTGTTGTGACGTGAATGTCCTTGAATAATTGCTGCGCCGACTGCGTCTGTTCTCAGAGAAGCCTATAGCCATCAAAAAGCATGCCCTTTAGCGAAATCTGTACATCTCCAGAAAACTGGGATGATCTCATCCTGCCTTCTGAGCACAACACTGGTGCCAATCACTCTGCTGATGCAGCCTGTAGTGTCTAAGCTATCTTGGAACATAAACATGGCATCATCCTGCTCACCATGTATCGTTTAGGGCAAGGAGGTAAAGATGTTGCTGGCCATATCACATAATGTGTGGTTGTACTTATCCGAAATACTAAATGCACTGATAGATCTACTGGTAGACAAGCCAAATAAAATATAATCAACTGCTTTTGCTTCCTTATCCAGAAGATTGGTGTGGAAGGAATTTGGATTGACCTCACTTGTTGAAGCTTAAACAATTAGGGTCTCTGTTGTAGAATGCTTGGTGATGACGTCAGGATCACTGGGAGCTGGTCTATATCAGAGTCAGAGGTTGTCTAACAGGCAGGCATAAGAATGGCTTGGACCATGTAGGCAGAAGGGCATCGGTAAGGGCTTAAATTGACAGCAATATTGGCTCAGTTGAAGCTGGCCTTGGTTGAAGGATTTTTTTTTTATCTCAACAGTGGGCAACAGCAACTCGAGAGTTTCAGCTGCTGTCCAAACCCTCAGAAGAAGCAAAATACCTTCCTACACCAGTGACCAAAGTCAACAGCCAAGCTCCATTTCAGAAGATGTGTCTAAAACACTGGCATTTAGTAAGTCAAGATATAATGCATCATTAATATAATGTGGAGGCACAAATATGAGTCATGATCAGAATCATAGACAATGGAGGGAATTATCTACTAATACCAATTTGGAGTCAGTGATCTGGGACTGGACTCTAGTTGTATAACCACTGCTTGCATTTTCAAGATTTTACAGCCTAACATACATCAGGAGTGGGCTCATGTTGTTGGGTAGGAGACAGCCTGGGAGACTAGGGCACCAGTACCAACTGCATGCTCAGTTCAGACATAGGAAACATCGGGAGTGTGATCTTTATCAATACACACCTTCTTCCTAGACTTCGAGTGCAGGATGGGGCGGACTACCACTTGGTCTTGTGCCTAGAGTTTGACTTACTGGAAAACTTCAAGTTGAAAGTGTACTTTTTCAGGAAGCAGCCTTGAGAGCAGGGTCATAAGTGGTCTGCGACCTGAAATGTGTGCTAGACCAATGTTTCATCCATAACCGTTTCTTATGTTCAGCGACAGAGTTTAGATTCCTGGCCCAGAATCACCTTAGGATGTAGGAGGTCATACTTGTGAAGTGACCAAGTCATGACCTGAGCCAAAGCAGCAAAGACATACAGGATGTAGTTCTGAGGCAGACATTTGCTTTCTGCAGTATTGGCATGGCTCGAAACTTGTCATTTTCAGAAGGGCCCTCACTCTGTAGCACATTGCAAAACGTTTTGCTTTAGTCAGACAAAATTGGGAGCTCTGGATCCTCTTGAAAGGCAAGAAAAGAAGGGAAATCCTGTAGGCGCGCAGGGGTGGTGCTTGTATGCCCCTCTACTCTATACCTTTTGGTGCGGTGCAGAGTCACCATGAGCTACACAGTGTGCCAGAGCCCTGTTGCAAAATTCTCTGGATCTAGTCTGGCATATGGGGATATTCTAAAGGTGAGGAATCTGTGGTTAGTAGTATATGTCATATCTGATTTTAATGTGCAGTTTGGTGGCCTGTCCGCTCTCAATATAAAATGGGTTTAACTCTAAAGCAATCACTCTCAGTCCTAATAGAGGGTATACTATTCAGATGGGCCAGTCATACAAAGTGCTTCAAATTCAAATGCATTAATCCAAAGAAGATTAGCTTTATTTACTAAGACTACTGATAAATGAAGAATTTACAATTTGAATGGCAGAAAAAGATGCCCTCTTTGTTTCGTTAGTACTGCCTGAGTTCTTAAATAATTTTTCTTATGTTCCAATTTTGCCCCAAAACACCACATTTTCAAAACATAAAACCCCTATTGCTAGCTAGGGTTTAGATGAGAAATCTTTCAGAATGAAATTCGATACACTGTCAAGATATTGCTAGAAGCAGATTGACCTTCCCCAACTCTTATAATATGTATCCACTCAGCTACGTTAGCTGCATCTCGTTTCTAATGATAACCCCATTGTATAAAGGAAAGATTCGACCTCCAACTCACTGGAGTGTTGATCACATTGGTTTAAGCATTCAAGGCAGGGTTTGGGGAATCAACCCTTGTTTGTATAACAGCTATAATAAGTGAAACTTTGAAGCTCATAGAAGCCCTAGATGGCAAAAGCGCCACTTTCCAATACTGAGGCCCTCATTACAACTCTGGCGGTAACTGCCACCTACCGCCATGCTGTCTGCCGCCAGCATAAAGTGACCACAGCGGTATACCGCTACGGGTATTATGACCCACACAGAGAAATTCGCCACTATACAGACACCCACACAATTCCACCAGACCAAAGGTCAGTGATAAACTGGGGGTACCAAAACCCACACTGTTACGCCAACAGAAATACACCCACATCATCATGACCCACGAATCACAGAGGCAGTCATTCAACCACGGTAAACCATTGGCGGTACAGACCGCCATGCTCAAAATACACACACATACAAAACACCACCACATTAGACAATTCAAAATACACACACCTGACACACATACACACACCACACCCACACCAATATAAAACACACACTCACATTACCCACAACCCTTTACGACCCAAACATTTTAGCAAGTGAGAGAGAGACAAGACAGGAGCACCCACTGAATCAGAGCCACAAAACACCATCACCCATACACCATCCACGCACCTCACAACACTCACCCAACACACCCTCACACATACACTCACACTACACCAATGGCACCATAAAGACACCCCAGGTTCTCAGAGGAGGAGCTAAGGTTCATGGTGGAGGAAATCATCAGGGTAGAGCCACAGCTATTCGGATCACAGGTGCAGCAGACGTTCATTGCTAGGAAGATGGAGCTATGGCGGAGAGTCGTGGACAGGGTCAACGCCGTGGGACAGCACCCCAGAACAAGGGATGACATCAGGAAGAGGTGGAACGACCGAAGGGGGAAGGTGCATTCCTTGGTAGCAAGACACCAGGTAGCTGTACAGAGGACTGGCCGTGGACCCTCACCTCCTCCACCACACCTAACAACATGGGAGGAGCAAGTCTTGGCGATCATGCATCCTGAGGGCTGAGCAGGAGGACTGGACTCTGGTAAGTAAAATCTTTATTACTTTATCTCCCACCCTACCTGCATGCCATTACATACTCCCACAAATACCCCACCATCACAACCCACCCATCCCAAAACCAAGCCCTGCATGCAATACCAATGCATGGACCCCCATCACAGACCTGCATGGACACCCATCACCAAAGCATGCACACTAGTGACAATTACTTAGCCAAACCAAGCACAACTCACACAAGCCAAAGCTGTCTTGCTAATAACAACCATAGAGGGAAACATATCCATGCACAAGATGGCACACGCCGATACAATAACACTGCATTTACATCCCCACAGGACCCCCACTCAACGTCACTGAGAGGAGGTGCCAGCCACATCCAGTCCCCCACCTGAAGAGGCCCACAGAGATGACAGCATCTCTGCACTCCTGGATCACGATGACCAACCTGGCCCATCAGGGACCTCTGGACAGTCGGTAACCCAGCCACAGTCCCAACCCACCACAGAGCCTCCCCCTCAGGAAACACCAGCACAGCACCCACCCAGCGGGCCCATCCCTTTGTCCCCAGGACACGTCAATCAGCAATGTGTCCACCACTACAGGGACCCCAGGCCACCCCACAAATACAGGACGATCAGGGACCTGGGGTCAGTGGCGGTGGGCACAGGACAACAGGGAAGCTGGGAGGACTGCTGTGCGACAGGGGAGGACAGGCCCAGGGAACTGAATCCCCACGAGGCACTCACAATCATCCTGAGAGTATATCACCATTCCCAGGAGACCATGGGCCAGATACTGGCCAAGGTGCAGGAGACCCAGTGGCTGCAGGAGGGACAGTACCTGGGGATCAGGGAGGACTTGAGGGACATCCACAGCACCCTGGGCACCATTGCAAGGGTGCTGGCAGACATGGCCAACACCATTAGGGAGGCAGTGGCACACCATAGGGCCCCTGACACTAGCCAAACCGAAGAACAGCCCTCCACCTCCTCCGGCACTAGTGGACAGGAGGCCCGCCACAGGGACAACAGGCCACCAGCACCCCACCCCCTGCAGAAGGAGAACCACCCCGCAAATGGTCCCTGCGATCCAGGCAGAAGCCAGAGAACATTGCCAAGACCCCGCTAGGAAATAAGACTCCCCTGATTTTCACCCTCTGTCCCACTCTGTCACCCTGTCCACCTTGAACTGACATTGCTCCACTTCCTATGCCCCCTTGGACAATGCACCTGGGATTCAAATAGAATGGATTATACCCTGGACGTTCCTCTATCAGCAACCCAGCCCATTGCAATACCCCCTACACTTATTAGCACATAAATAAACACCCTTGGAACAAATTCAAGTATCGAGTCTGTGATTTCTATGACAAATGTATTACCTTCACAAACTGTAAACATTGCAAATCAAATGTACTGTAATATTTACATAGGTATGACCTGCAGTGGGCAGCAGTAAACCCACCAGGAGCCAGAGTGCGGCACAGAGATCTGAAAATAGAGATGCCAAAGGGTACAGTAAGTAGCCATAGAAATAGGGAACTCAGGCTGCCATGTTCAATGGCAAACACAAAACTGCAATGGAAGGTGAAGTTACAGTGTCTTACCTGTGTGTCACTGGAAGTACTGTTGAATGAATGTACTTCTGTTGTCCACATCTTCTTCCTCTGCCTCCTCTTTGTCACTGTCCACAGGCTCCACCGCTGCCACACGACCATCCCCAGGCTCATCCTCCTGCAGAAAATGCACCTGGTGTCTCACGGCCAGGTTGTGCAACATGCAACAATGATCTGGCACACCTTCTTGGGTGAGTAGTACAGGGATCTACCTGTCAGATGGAGGCACCAGAATCTGGCCTTCAGGAGGCCAAAGGTTCTCTCAATGATCCTACTTGTTCGCCCATGTGCCTCATTGTAACGTTCCTCTGCCCTTGTCCTGGCATTCCTCACGTGGTCAGTAGCCATGAGAGGTTGGGGTAACCAGAGTCACCTGCAAATATTCGAGGGATACCTGTTAGCCACACACTCACCCTTAGGGCCAAACCCACACCCATATACCTACATCAACTGGGTGAGGACCATGGGCTCACCTATTAGCCACACCCTGTGCCTCTAGAGTTGAGACATCACATATGGAATGCTGCTATTCCTCACGATAAAGGGATCATGCACAGAGCCAGGATACTTGGCATTGACATAGGAGATGTACTGGTCCGCCAAACAAACAATCTGCCCATTCAGAGAGTGAAAGCTTTTCCTATTTCTGAACACTTGTTCTTTTCTCCGGGGGTGGACAAATGCAATATGTGTACCATCAATGGCACCAATGATGTTGGGGATATGTCCCAGTGCATAAAAGTCAGCCTTTACTGTGGCAAAATCCTCCACCTGGGGGAATACGATGTAGCTGCACATATGTTTCAGCAGGGCAGACAACACTCTGGTCAGCACGTTTGAGAACATTGGCTGAGACATCCCTGATGCCATGGCCACTGTCGCTTGGAAGGAACCACTTGTCAGGAAATGGAGCACTGACAGGACCTGCACTAGAGGGGGGATACTTGTGGGGTGGCAGATAGCTGAAATCAGGTCTGGCTCCAATTGGGCACACAGCTCTTGGATTGTGGCCCTATCAAGTCTGTAGGTCAGGATAATGTGCCTGTCCTCCACTGTCGCCAGGTCCACCAGGGGTCTGTACACGGGGGATGTCTCCATCTCCTATTCATCCTCAGTGGTTGTACTCTAGGGTGAAAAACGGTGAGCAGAGGGTCATATTCACAATATTAATATGCATTTCTTCATTTACAGAACCAGTATGTGAACTCGAGAGTTAGTTGATGTGCCAAATGTGTGCTGTGATGCAGTTAGGTGCCATGGCCTGTACCCCCCTGAAATGGCGGCTGCTTGACCTGCGAGGAGGGACAAGTGGAAATGAAGTAATTCTGCTGGCGTTGTGTGCTGTTGCGGTCGGCGGTCGATGACCGCCGTGCAACATTATATTGGTTATCATTGGACCCTATGGGTTCCAGGAGCCAATGGCAATGTACGCAGGCGGTGACGGCACGCACCGCCGCAGACGTGACCGCCATTTTCTATCTGTTCACTTACGTGCTACCTGACCTTCAACAGGAGAGGACCTACACTGCAAGTGCTGCTGTGACCTGTCTGGAAGCGACAATGGCTCGAATGTCTGGGGAAAGGGCCCCCGCCTTCACTTCAGAGGAGTTGGAGAGACTAGTGGATGGGGTCCTACCCCAGTACACTTTACTCTATGGTCCTCCAGACAAACAGGTGAGTACACTGCGAGCATGATGCGTTGCCCATGAATGTATGGATTGCTGTGTGTGTAAGCCCCGTGTAGGGCGGGGTCGGAGGGGTCCTGGGCAGAGTGCTGCATGTATAGTGGGGAATGTATGTGCGTAAGAGGATGGGAGGGATATGGTGGGCCATGAGTAAGAAAGTCCGGACGGTATAACTAATCCCTTTTCTGCTGTATTTTTTCTGCAGGTCAGCGGCCATCAAAAAAAGGGTATTTGGCGTGCCAAGGAGGTGCGGACCCTTGTGGACTTTGACAGGCGGAGCACCCACTGCCGCAAATAGTGGGAGGACCTGCGCCGCTGGGCAAGGAAGACTGCGGAGGCCCAGGTGGGGCTGGCCTCCCAACGAGGAAGGGGTGCCTGTCGTACCCTGACCCCCCTGATGCTCCGCATCCTGGTGGTGGCCTATCCGGAGTTGGATGGGCGCTTGTAGGCATCACAGCAGCCACAAGGGGGTGGGTACAGAATCAGAATCATGACTTTGCACGCGTTAAGGTTTTACCTGAGTGGGGTATGTGGGCTGTGGTGCCCCTAGGCCAGGGTGAACATGGCAGGGTATGTTCAATGATGGGCAAGATCAGATGCACTCCAACCCAAATAGTGTTAGTGGGCATTACTACCGGGCAGGGTCCTGTGGGTTTCAGGTGTGCAGCTAATGGGGTTAGGCATTGTACCCCATGGACTGGAGACTAGCATTGTAACTGGTAGTGCATGGCCTAGTGCATATGGCTGATCCCTGTGTGTTGTGTACACCAACAGTAGTGTTGTTGCTGGCATTGAGCAAGTGTGTCCTCCGTCTCTCTCCCCCCTTCTTGTTTTGTCACCCCGTCCTTGTGTGCATTAGCATCATCTGGCGGAGGAGCAGAGGCACCGGCGACGGAGGGAGCTGCATCCCATATGGGCCTGGAGGCCAAATCCACCGATGGTGAGGGCACCAGTGGGACGGAGAGCAAGGGGAGCGCCACGACGGAGACAGGAGGGGACACTACAGACAGCCACTCCTCCTCCTGGCAGTGGCAGACACCTCTGTGCCCACCCCAACAACAGGTACAGCCGCCACCCCCTGTACCAGCACTGCCCTCCCAGCGGCCCCTCAGCATGTTTCCCGTGCCCGCTCACCCAGGAGGGTGGGCATCTCCTTCGCCCCAGGCACCTCAGGCCCTGCCCCAGTCAGCCCTGCTGCCCTCAGTGAGGAGGCTATTGACCTCCTAAGATCCCTCTCTGTTGGGCAGTCAACCATACTGAATGCCATCCAGGGTGTAGCAGGGCATTTCAACAAACAAATGCATACCTGGAGGGCATTCACTCTGGTGTGGCAGCCCAACAGAAAGCATTCCAGGCTCTGGCCTCTGCACTTATGGCAGCCATTGTCCCTGTCTCCAGCCTCCCCCCTCCAACTTCCTCTACCCAGTCCCAATCCCCTCAACCCCAGCCTATCCCAAGCACATCTTCAGACCAGCAATCACCCAAATCAACACACAGAAGTGGCTCAGGCAAGCACCACACTTCATCTCACAGGCACTCACACAAGCACCATCCCCATGCAGACACACCAACATCCACTGCCTCCACTGTGTCCCCCTCCTCCTGCTCCACCTCCTTCCCTGTAGTGTCTACACTCACGCCTGCATGCACTACATCCTCATCCACTACCTCCATCACCAGCACGCCTATCACTACACACACCTCACTGGCAGTCACCACCCCCACATCCATACACACGTCCCCTGTGTCCTCTCCCACTGTGTCTGTGACCCCTCCTCCCAAAGTACACAGACGCAAGCACACACACACCCAACAGGAATCCACCTCACAACAGCATCCAGCCCATGCACCTGCACCCAAACGCAGCAGACTGACACCTCCTACAACCATTCCCTCTTCCTCTACTCCCAAACCTTCACCCTCTTCCCGCCCCAGTGTCCCTAAAAAGCTTTTCCTCACAACCATTGACCTATTCCCTACCCCTCCCGTACTTCACCTCGGGCCAGGGTGGCCAGAACCCAGCCCAGCACCTCAGCCACCCAGTCCACGACCATTGTGGTTTCTGCAGCTGTAAGAGGCTCCAAGGAGGCACCCGTCAGCCCAGCCAGTGTGCCAGGAACACCTGCCAAGGCCAAGAAGGGTCTGCCACCTAGCAAGGTCAAAAAGGGGAAAGCAGCCAGCAAGGGGAAGGAGGCACAACCAGCCAGCAAGGCCAAGTCAAAGACTCCAGCTGGCAGAAGCAAGGCGGCACCACCATCTGCAAAGGGCAGGAAGGGACACATAACACCAGCCATGGCACTTAAGCCGTCCGAGGCTGCAGGTGAAGGCTATATCAGATGCACTCCAACCCCAATAGTGTTAGCGGGCATCTCCTACTTGGCAGGGTCTACCACCACAACTGCCAGCACCGCCACCTGCCCTGCCGCCAGCAGCACCACTGCCAGCAGCAGCAGCCACAGGGGGCAGCCGTCCAAGGCTCCAGGTGAAGGCTACCACCACAACTGCCATCACCACCACCTGCACTGTGGACAGCACTGCGGCAAGCACCACCACCAGCAGCACCACTACCACTACCAGCAGCAGCAGCCCCAGTGGGCAGCCGTCAGAGGCTGCAGGTGAAGGCCTGGAGGCTACCACCACAACTGCCAGCACCGCCACCTCCCGCCACCAGCAGCACCACTGCCAGCAGCAGCAGTCCCAGTGGGCAGCCATCCGAGGCTGCAGGCGAAGGCCTGGAGGCTACCACCACAACTGCCAGCACCGCCACCTGCACCGCGGACAGCACCACCACCTGCACTGCGGCAAGCACCGCCACCTGCCCTGCTGCCAGAAGCAGCAGCCCCAGTGGGTAGCCGTCCGAGGCTGCAGGTAAAGGCCTGGAGACTTCCACCCTCCAAAACTGCCAGCACCGCCACCTGCACCGTGGCAAGCACCGCCACCTGCACCACCGCCAGCAGCACCACTGCCAGCAGCCCCGAGGCTGCAAGTGAAGGCATGGAGGCTACCACCACCACTGCCTGCACCGCCACCTGCAGCGCAACTGGCATACACTGAGAAGCTGTCACCGCCGGAGAGCAGTGTGCAGTGGTGACTAGATGGGCTGCAGTGCGTCCTGGCCCCTGCAGAAGCTGTCATTGTGACACCCAGGTGAGAGACTGTTACCTTGCACTTCAGAACATCTGCATCACAGGGCACAATGCCCCCTCCAGTACCAGTGGAAGAAGGCATCCACTCATCCCCTCCTTGCCAGGATGAAGCAGACTGGGCACAAGGTCCCCTCCAGAACCAGTGGAAGAAGGCATCCACTCAGCCCCTCCTTGCCAGGATGAAGCAGACTGGGTACAAGGCCCCCTCCAGAACCAGTGGAGAAGCCATCCACTCCAGAGACTGTGGCTTTGCACTCCCCAGGACTAAGCAGTGGGCAAACCACCCACTTGAGAGACTGTTGCCTTGCACTCCCCAGGACCAAGCAGTGGGCAAACCACCCACTTGAGAGACTGTGGCCTTCCACTCCCCAGGACCAAGCAGTGGGCAAACCACCCACTTGAGAGACTGTGGCTTTGCACACCCCAGGACCAAGCAGTGGGCAAACCACCCACTTGAGAGACTGTGGCTTTGCACTCCCCAGGACCAAGCAGTGGCCATGTAGCCCCCTCTAGGAGCAGTGGTGTTGTACCATCTTCCGGCTGAGATGCCCTCCCCCCATTCCCCATCTCACTGAGGTTACTGTGTGTTTTCGACCTGATGCCCTGCAGTGTTTCCTCCGTATTGAGGCAGGAGTCAAGTGTGGCCTTGGCCTATGTGTTTTGGCCCGGTGGGCCACAGACAATTTTTGAGTGGGCATTGTCCCCCTTTTTGTATATATTGTATATATTGTACATACTGTTTTTTCTTTATGAACCTATTTCTTAAAATTACTAATATTACACTCATTTTACTCCATTCCTTTTGTCCTTGCGTTATTCCAGATGGTTACGGGGTGTATATGTAATGTTGTTGCATGTGTTTGTGTGTATAGTGTTGGGGGTGGGGGTGAGGGTGGGGGTGTTGCGTGTGTGTGTGTCACTCTCTTTTTCCTCCTCCCCTCTCCTGTATGCTAGGTGCAGTACTCACCGTGGTCGTCGTCCCCGGTGTTCATGTTCCTGGTGTATGAGAAGATACAGCAGCATGGGGAACACCTGCAGCTCGGGCTCTGTGGCGTCCTGGTTCTTCCTTGAGTGTCTAGAGGTGAGTTTTTTCCCTTCTGTGTTCTGTTTCTGGCGTGCTTTTGATGGCGTTGTTCCCGCCACGGAAAGGCTGGCTGATGGGCGGGTTGTAATGCAGTGGGCGGTACATTGTCTTCCGCCTGGCTGTTGGCGGTTACCGCCGCGGTGTTTGTTGCTACCGCCGTGGAGGTCGGAGTGTTAAAGTGGCTGTATCTGTTGGCGGTTTCCGCCGTGGTCATGATTAAAACATTTTTACCGCCGGCCTATTGCCGGTATTACCGCCGCTTTATCATTGACCGCCAGGGTTGTAATGAGGGCCTAAGTTCTCTAAAGAAAACTTCCACTATGATTTAAAAAAACATGGCTAGCCAAGGACATTGCAGCAACAAGGGAGATCGTTTTATTTGATATTGTTTAGATGTCTCATAGATGCTACTGTCTTCTGAAAACCTCGACCCAAAATTCTCTTCTCTGCTTCAAAATAACTGAGGGAGGACCCTGCAGGTTGGTTATCAATAGATTAAATTAATTTCAAGGTATATATATTCTAAGCGGGACATAACTCCTTTCTCCAAACTATTACAATAAACAGGTGCACCAACGAAACAGTCATGATCCAGCAAATAATAAAATATCAGTCAGCCTTTGCAGGTCAGTTTGGTAAACTCACAAAAGCACAGCAGCACCAGACCAAGACCTTAAGCTGCCGTTCACTTTTTTGTAAACAGATTTTATTAGCAAGTATCATTATCAATTAGTACAATCACTGTATTTAAATCTGCTGTCAACATATAACAGTACAACTTAGTTTTAGTAACTTTAAATCATCAACTCCCCTCCCATCTCTCTTCCCCTCCCTCCCTGAGTCAATGCCCTGCTCATACTAGGGATTATGATTGTGGCTCTCTGTTCCCAGGATCACCCATTTCAGGCTTGGGATGCTGGCAATGCTCTCACTGTAGTGGCCAAACGACGGGGAAGGCAAGGTCCCCCAAGTAGGCAACTTCTCAAGTCAGTTGCCACCTGCATTAGGATTTGTCCGGGGTGGAATTAGGTGAGCTAGTCTTTAATTCTTTCATGCTATCCACCAGGGCCGATATGTTCCAAAAATGAGGGGATTTAGGAGGAATTATGGTCCAGTGTATATCCTCCCAGTGGAAATGTCAAGAAATACGTAATACACTGTTCCAACCAAAAAAGAACGAAAACAAATGGCGGGGGTCCTAAATTTTAGGAGCAAGAAACCTCACACATCCATAGGATGTCATGCTTCATCATCGGCACTGCTCCTCGTCAGACTGGCGCTGCAATGTCTGACGGGCACCACCCCTAATGGGGGGGCTCTTTGCCGGAGATCTTTTTCAATGATGGTGCCGTGACCCCAAAAGTGATTGAGTGAAAAAGGAGATAGAAAAAAAAAAAAAAAGGGCCTCCAATGCTTGCTCTATGTCTAGGAGTCTTGATCCTCTCTTAGCTTCCCTGAAGAGGGGAGTCTCCTTCATTGGCCTCCCATTGTTCCAACTCCCTAAGCCATCTATCCACACTTGGCCCCCTCTGGTTTTTCCAGTTCATGGTGATTTTTCGCTTGGCTAGGACATAAGCCAGATGTTGGAATCAACTGGTTACTTTAGTCTTTGGCGTATGGGTGAATCAGCCCAGCAGGCAGTGGCTCATCGTACATGGGACTTCCCCATCTATAATCTTTGCAACTGTGTGTTATTTCCTCCCAATATGTTTCCAAGGAAGGGCAGTCCCACAAGATATGTTTGAGTTCCGCCCCCACTGCTCTACAACACAGGCAAGCCGCTTCTGCTACATGAAACTGTCCATTAATCTTCCTTGGGGTCAGGTATGCCCTATGAAGTATAAAAAAACGTTTATTATTTAAAATCTGGCATTTATTGAGATATTTGGGTCCCTGTCTAATATTGACTCCCACGACCTTGGTGGTATCGGAGTGCCCAGGTCCTCCTCCCATTTAAGTTTTAAGTAATCCAACGGGAGGGACATGTCTGCACATATTTTACTATAGAGGAGGGTAACTGCAAAGGTTCCAGACAAGTTTGGTAGGTATTGGCTACTGGTCTGTGATTGAGGTTCATCCAAGCCAGCTCCCCAATATTGTCTAATGACTGCTGCTGCCCCATACAGAAGAAAATGCCTTCACGGCAAATCAGATTTGAGTCTGAAGTCCTTGAATGAGAGCAGCATTCCCTCCCGAAATAGACTGCCAATCATCGCCACCACTGCTTCGGTCCAGATGTCGAGGCCCTTCCAGTTACCCCTATGTGGCAACACTCACAGAAAAAGTATGGGGAGGACCGGGGAGTATGGAGTTTTGTTTTTGTTTTGGTTGTACCCAGGTATCTTGCCCAGCACTGTGCAATCAATTTTAATTCTGCCAAGTCCTCGTCATGCATCCTTCTTACTCTCAGCAAGATTTCTGTCAGTCTGGCTAAAGATGGGGTGAAGGGCCTCAGTGGCCCCCGCGGGATTTATCTACTCACCAGGCATAGGGTGAACCACTGGAGTTGTGCTTCAAGATATGTTTCAAAGCCTGGGACTGACAGTCCACCGTCTGTCGACCGTCTCTGCAACTTAGACAGGGCCACTCTTCTCCTGCCTGTTCACCAGAGGAAGGTAATTAATAGTGCATCTAACCCCCTGAAGGTAGATCTGGGGATCCACAC
Organism: Pleurodeles waltl; assembly: GCF_031143425.1. Classification (NCBI taxonomy): domain Eukaryota; kingdom Metazoa; phylum Chordata; class Amphibia; order Caudata; family Salamandridae; genus Pleurodeles; species Pleurodeles waltl. Next base: position 364,554,744 of record NC_090438.1, read on the forward strand.
TGGAAGGACTGTAAAAAAAATACAGCAAACGTGGTAGGACTATCATTTTGAGGAAATATACCATATCTGCTAAGGACAAAGGGAGTGTCTGCCAGAACACCATTGCCATGCGAGTGGAACAAATTGTATGTCCCACATTCCTGTATAGTCTATTGTGGTATATTGTAGTACCAAGATATGCGAGACAGCACGGCTCCCAGATCAACGAGCCTAAACCAGGCAGAGGTTCATGCTCTGGCGTCATGAGGAAAAGCCTAGATTTTTGCCAGTTCACCCACAGGCAACATATGGCTGGCACCCACCAGATCTTTGTGCATGTTACCCAGGAAGATAATTAGATCATCTGCATAAAGGGTTATATGATGGTGCATCCCCTCTACTTGTATTCCCGACCCCCTTGTGCCATGGTCGCTATCCGTTCCATAGCCAGAGCGAACAGTAGCGGGGACAGGGGACAACCCTGCCTTGTGACCATCTCCACCCCATAAGTCGCCGAGATCATACGGCCTGTTCAAACTCTAGCCATCAGCACAACGTAAAGCAAGGGAACCCATGTTATATAATCTGTGCTGAATCCCATCCTGTGCATAACTTTATAGAAGAAGCTCCATTCCAGGCTATCAAAAGCATTCTCAATATCCACTGCCAGTACCCCTGGTGCGTGTTTATTATATGAGAGGTCATTCATAACTGCCAGTAACCGGCAGACATTTGTAGCCGTATTACAGCCTGGGATGAACCCTGCCTGGTCAGGGTGAATCAAATTCGTCATGTAAGGGAGATTCAGCATGGATAGGGGTCTATATGCTCCACAGTTAGTCAGTGATTTACCAGATTTTAATAATGGTACAATTAGTGCTTCCCAGGTCGTAGTTGGGAGTGCTCCTTCCTTCTTTGCAGCTTGTTACAGGGCAACTAGCTTCAGAGCTATGAGGTCAGTGTACCTGCCATAGAACTCTACTGGTAACCCGTCTGTGCCCGTTGTCTTTCCCTTAATGAGGTCTCTGACGCCCTTTAATTTGCTTAATTGTGATATCACCTCCCAGTGTCTCTGCTTCCTCCTGAGCGAGTGCTATAAGCTGCAAGGGATCTAGGAATGCCTGGGTGACAGCCGCATCATAGGGGGTGGTACTTTTATATAATCGTTCATATTACCTGATAAAGTGGGCATTAATTTTGCCTGCCTGTGTACGCTAGTCCCATTTGCTGTCTGCATCTCCTTTATAGTTGGGCACCTTCGAGTTGGCAACCCTAGCTATGCCAGTAGTGGTTTACCCTCTCAGCATGGGCACAAGACATATATGTCTTGTAATCAAAACAGCTGAGTATTTCTATATGACTTGCTACCATCTCTTTCAATTCTAATAGTTTTTGCTGGAGTTCTGGATGCCGGGGCAATTTTTCTCTTCTTCCCGTAGCTTATCTTTCGCCTCTAGGGTTTCTTTCAGCTGCATTCACCGCACTCCCACTGACTCTGCTATGCATCTCCACCCCATCACAACCTTGACGGCATCCCATTCTATTAATGTCTTGCTAACCGTGTCAGTTTTCAGCAAAATAGTTTTCTTTTTGTTGCCTCACTGCTGCTTGGTAGTGTGAATCCTCTAGGGATTTGAGTTACAGTTTCCATGTGTGGATGCAGAAGTTAATGCAGCCACATATCATGTGTACTAGTACAGGAGTATGGTCTGAAATGGTGCAGACTCTGTATTCCGCCTCATGCACGAGGGCAATCATATCTAGGGTGCAGAGAAAGGTGTTGGGGCATACATGTAAGTCATGCAGAGGAGAGAAATACGAATAATCACACCCATTTGGGTATCTCTGATGCCAGGCATCAATCAACCTCCACTGCCCCTGCCAGGTTGCTAAATGCTGAGCCACTGTAGTTATTGGGGTGTCATGCAACTGAGGGTGGGAAAGGTCAATGCGTGGTTGAGCCACACAATTAAAGTCACCCCCATCACTATTGACTGCATGAACTGTGGGGCCAATTGTTCCTACCTACCAAAGAAAGTCCCCTGTTCTGTGTTAGGTGCATACACATTCATTTACAAGTCTTGGCCCTCTAACCTTCCTCTCACTGCATCATATCTCCCTTCTGGGTCAATTAAACTTTCAATGTGCTGAAAGGGAACCGCCACCCTTATCCAGATTAGTGGTCCTCTGGCATGAGCTGCGTAGGTTGTGAAATACGCCTGTCCTCTCCACCTTCTCTGCAGCATCTTCCCCTCTGCAGCCATTAGATAGGTTTCCTGGAGCATCACTATATGTACTCCCCTCCTTTGTAAGTAAGAAAACACCTGATATCATTTGGCCATCGTGTGCATTCCCCGAATGTTCCATGATATAATCTTACAAGTTTCAAGTCTGGCCGTATTCCCTCTGTATGTGCCCCCCTCGCCAGCCTCCCTTGCAGAGCCAGCAAACTCCAACATTTTTAAGTACTGCATCCCAGCAGGGCACGACTCAGGGTCCCAAATAGAAACAAACCCAATAGCTACCCAACTCCCCTTCCCCAGGGACAAGGTATCTGAAATCCCTCATCCAAACAATAGCCTCTCTAAAGAAGTGGAGGGCCCTCCCTTTAAGTGTGGAGATGTTCATACCACAATCCCGTCAGGTCTCCCCACCCATCCTTACAATCTATTACCCGTTGCTGTCCCCTATGGGCCCACATCTTACAGTCATTGCATTAGACATCTGCAAAGAACTAAGGTGACTCTGAAGTCAAACTGGTGTCGAGACTCTGGAATCCAAAAAGTGCCTGCCATCCAGAGGCCAGGGGTCAGAAAAGGCTGTCCAACATGCCAGACGTCACCACGAGCTTGGCATCCTCTGATGTGTGTGTGTGTGGTGCAAGAGTCCTGATCAGACACCGATTTTTCACAGTTCTCGTCTTCTTCAATCGTTGTGGCTGCCCCCCCCCAACCTCACTCAATTAAGCCATTGCCCCCTTACCTTCTGGCATTCTTGCAGAGTTTCAGCTTTGGAGGGAGCATTCTGTTTGCCTTTAGACTGAGGCTGTGGCTTTTTGGGGTTACGTTGTGACCTTCTGTGGAGTTGCAAACCTGTGTCCCCTGAGAGACGAGTGTCAATCATTGCCACAGTGCCTCTGGTGTTTGGAAAAATTGGGTTCCCTCTGACGTCAGCACTCTGAGGCGAGCCGGAAACATCATGCCATATGGGATCCCCATTTGTCTCAGTTTTGCCTTGGCTTCTCTGAAGGTGGACCTCTGTTTTTGCACTTCTCGCGAGAAGTCCAGGAATATTCAAAACACACTATTGTCCACCCTCCAGTCTCCTTTTTTCTGTGCATTCCCCAGAATGTATTCTTTGTACCTACAGTGCAAAAGTAGTGCTATGACAAGTCTCAGGGGGGCCAGTGGAGGAGTGTGCGAAGGGAACCTATGCGCTCCTTCAAGAGCGAAGAACTGTGATAGGCCTTCTCCTGCAACTTCTTCTCAGAGCCATCTTTCAATGTAGTCTACCATATTTTCCCCTACTCCTTCCAGCAGTATTATTATCTGGATGTTATTGCACTTGGACCAGTTTGCCACATCTTCTGCTCTCAGTACTAAACTCTGAATTTTTCTTTCCATCGTGTGCAGTTTTTTAGACGTGTCTGACAGGGTTGGCATGACCAACATGATATTTTTCTCCACCGTGGAGACCCTTTCCGCTAGGAGTCAGTGGTCAACCCTCAGTGTGTTCATGTTTGTCGCAGGTATGTCAATTTTGCTCACTATAGCTTCCTGAGAGGCGGTTATGGCTTGAAGGATGTCTTGGAGGGTAGGATCTCCAGTCTGCTCTTCAGTGTGCATCCGTGGATCATCATGTTGCGGAGCGGGGGGTCTCCTCCCGCATCTCAGTCTCTCCTGAATCCAACTTTCCCCATTATGGGTTGCCTGCGACAGGTCCGAGGGTCCCCTCGGTTCACCAGGTCTGTGGTCCTCTATTGTACAAAAGCTCTCCAGTATATTGGGTGAGGAAGTAGCTTATCTCGCCAGAGGCAGAGGTCCGTCGATACTGGAGCGCTCAGGTGTCAGTGCGCTGGTGGATCTGCCGCCCTGCAGGGGGGGGTGCCTCCTGTGCGTTTCCCCCTTCAGCGTCGGCTCTAGGGGATCCCTCAGTTCCGGTCTTGGGGGGGTGGAGGGATGGGGGGAGGGTTCAAGGGTCAGTCAGGCACACCTGGTATTGTTTCCCCGCCACAGGGCTTCTTATGATGGCTGCCACACTGCCCACTGCTGCAAACTAAACTCAACAGCACTATAAGTGCTGCAGTATTCCACACACCTCTTGTCATCAATCTTAATTTTTGGCCGAATTCCTGAAAACAACTCTTCACTGCCTTTTAATAACCAAGATAATTCTCATCGTTGATGATTTCCACCTATGAATCTAAGCAACAGATCAAAGCTAACCTCGAAAAACTGCGTTCACGCAAGATCGGGGAACATGGCGGCCGCGTAACTCCGCGGTCGTGAGCTTCCGGTTTCCGGCCAGGCGTGCGCGGAGAGGAGGAGCAGATCCGCACTCGAGTCAGGGAAGTCTCCCTGCCTGATGAGCCCTCCCTACGGCCCCCGGTGCACAGCAGAGTGCGCAGCTGGGTGCCGCGCGGCACTGGACAGGGTCCCCGAGTCGCCGAGGGTCAGCATTTTAAATATTTCGAGTGTTTGGCCCTGGGCAGAGGCGGTCCAGGCTCTTCATCAGGGGAGACGTGTTCTGGCTTTGTGCCCCTTTCGGGGGTCAAATGGTGCAGCAGCTCTCGGTGCCCTGAGGAGAGATGCGGAGAAGAGATCCTCAATTTACAACGAGGTTGCCCCCCTTTCGCCCAGCACGGTAGGAGAGATCTTGTTTATGTCGCCAGTGCAGTTAAGGGCCCAGGGAGCTAGTAAAGGCCCTTTACTGGCGCGGAAACGGCAGCAGTCCTCCGGGGAAGGGGGTTCTATTATATCTGGTCAGGTGGGGTCTTGTAATAATAAAGGACAAGGGAAGGGGGTTACTGTTTCTCAACCTGGCACTAAATTATCAGGAAACCATAGCGCTAAATGGGGTCGTTCTGGTTGTCCTGATCAGACTCAGCTAGTGGATGCAGGGAGATTGGTATCTCCTCTAACGCCTTTTTTGAGGAGAGCTACTTGCAGCTTTGGGATGCAGTCTTCTCCCTTGCCCCCGGTTTCCTTGGTTTTCCCCCCTGGGCGGGGTAATCAGCTAGTGAGAAAGAGGCTACACATGCTCCCTCTGCAGTGAATGGTGAACCACAGGGCCCCCCCCCTTAATGAAGGAAGCAGTTTCAGGCCCTTCCCCCTCTCAAGACTCCACTGTGCAGAGTCTCTTGATATAATTATCAGAAGAGATTAGGGGCAAATTTGAGGTATCTGAGCACAATCAAGTTAAAAATCAGAGAATCTTGTGCTGCACTAGAGACCAAACTCAATGTGCTGACGAAGAGGTTGAGCAATTTGGAGTTGGTTGTTCAGAGCAAGAGGCCCAGGTGCTATCTCATTCTCGAGACATTTCCCTGTTGACACTTAAGGGTGAGGTGCTGCAGGAGAAGTTGGAATCTCTGGAGAATAACTTGCGGAGGAACAATGTTAGGCTATTGAATGTCCCCGAAGGGTTGGAAGGGGATGATATTAAGGCCTATGTAATGACGTTATTCAAGAGGTTTTTCTCCTTCATGGATCATGCGAAATTGGAAGAAGGTATTCAGAGAAACCATCGTGACCCTTTTAGAAGGAAGCCAGACAGGAAGACACCTCGGAGAATACTTATCAATTTTGGTACTTATTCTATCAAAGAGAAAGTTTTGTCAGAAGCTCTCAAGGTGGGCACTTTTTCAATGGGCGACTGGTCTTTTACGATACACTCAGACCTTTCTAAAGCAACGCTCGACAGGCAGTGGGAGTTGGGCAAATATATTCAGGATCTCAGGTCTTTTGGAGCCACAGTTCAGATGAGGTTTCCTGCATTTTTGAAGATTATGTGGAATAACACTATGTTCAATATTAGAGATCCTGTAGAGGTTCAGGCCTTACTTGGGAAAATGAAGTCCTCTCGTTGATGGTTTATCTCTTTGTGTGTTTATAGCCGGCCGGATACGGAGCTCACTAGGGTGGTCATAGTCACCTAACTGGATAGGAAGGTAGGGTTCCCTGGGGTGGTGGTGGGTTGTGGGTTTGCTTGTTTTTCAGGGCGGTTGGTTTTCTTCACGGGGTATGTGTCATGGGTGGGCGATGGGGGGGAATTGGCATCTTTTTGAAAATTTCCTCAATAGGCTGGTTCGTGTTATGAGTGGGGTCGTTTTGTTGTGCCTATGGCACCTTTTCTATGAATTTGTTTCCCTTCAATGGCTTGTCGATCGCAGGTTTTGATGAAATTTCTATCATGGAATGTTAATGGTCTGCGGGTTCCGGGGAGGAGGAGGAGGAGAATTTTTGAGTTTCTAAAAGGGGTGGAGGAGGAGGTGATCATTCTACAGGAAACTCATTTGTTAGAATCAGAATGGAAACAGTATCTTAAAAATATGAGCTGGGTGCGCTTTTGCGCATGTACCAATCAATCCTGTGGGGTTAAGTGGGTGGCTATTCTTGTTAAGAAGTCGGTTTCTTTGAAAGTGGCAAACATTATAAGGGACCCCAAAGGCAGGTGGTTGATTGTGGAGGCTGCTTTACGGGGATTTTGGCTCACCATTGTCGGGTATTATGGGCCTAATACGGATGACCCCTCCCCATTTCAAGATCTTTACAGTCATCTACTGGTTGCCAAGTATCCAATATTAGTTGGCGGAGATTTTAATATCTTATTGGACCCGATCTTAGATAAATCTACAGTGAGACCTACGGTGAATTCACCCAAAACTCGGTATAGTAAAACAGGGTATGTTAGATCTCGGTTTAATAAATATCTGGCACCAGAAGGGTGGAGCTGGTCCTCGGTTAACTTTTAATAATAAAAAGTACGGGCATCATTCATGATTGATTTTTTTTTAATACAGCAGCAGATGAGGGATATGGTGAGAGCGGTGAGTCATAATCTGGCACACCTCTCAGATCACTCCGCAGTAAGAATGCAGGTTTCCCTCGATATTTCACCAGTTATTTCTAGGTGGACAGTTAATCGGGCCCTTTTTCTGGATGCGTTGCTTGTGGAGAGTTTGAGGGGGGATACTAGAGAGTTTTTTTAACTTAATTATCGATCCACCACATTACAGATGATGTGGGATGCTTATAAAGCGTTTATGAGAGGCAGGCTGGTGGCGTTGGCCACCCATCTCTATAGGGAGGACAAGAATCAACTTAAGCAGCTTGAGTTTCAGGTTGCCACCCTGCAGGAGACCACCTTAATGGCTGAGGAGAGACAGCTGGACGCCCTTAATGCTCAGTTGGAATTGGCCAGATCAAAGCTGGGGTTATATCTTGAGAAGAAAGTCAGAAGGACATGGGATTGTAGTAGGTTTGCCCACTATGAATATGGGGAAGGTTGTGGGAAATTTTTAGCCTGGAGAGTTAAATAAGAGCGTTCCAAGAATCATATTTCTGCAATCCGATCAGAGACCACTGGTGCCCTATTTACTACCGAAGTCGAGTTAGAGGACGTTTTTTTAGGCTTTTTTCAGAATCTTTACACTGAAGATCTGCATTTTTTTTAATCATTAGCAAGTGCTTATTTGGATACTCTCCATCTCCCTTGGTTAACAGAGGAGGACCAGAAACAACTGGCAAGGGAGATTGATTGTGAGGAGGTGGAGGCAGCAATTCAGAACTTAAAGAAGGGGAAGGCCCCTGGCCCAGATAGCCTGCCTAATGAACTATATTGTAGTCTTTGCGAGGAGTTCGTGACAATTCTGACAGACTTGTTTAATCTTCTTTTACAGGAAGGGGTGGCTATGCCAAGCTCCTGGGATGAGGCCATCATTAGTCTTCTTTTGAAACCTGGGAAAGATCCGGCCTCTTGCAGTTCATACAGGCCGATATCCTTGTTGAACTCGGACTATAAGCTATATGCCTATATTCTGTCTAATAGGCTTCAGGATGTGATTAGTAAGCTCATTCATGAGGATCAGAAAGGTTTCATCAGAGGCAGGCAACTGCATGAACTGACTCACGACTTATTGGGCACAATGGATTTGGCGGTGTCTGAAAAGGCCACTCTGTCTCTTCTCACCTTTGATGCGGCCAAAGCTTTTGACCGTGTAAATTGGTGTTTTTTGCAATCTGTTATCGAGGGTTTTAAGTTGGGTCCTAAATTTATTGTGGCAATAATCCAGGCTATTTATAAAGACCCGTCAGCTAGTATTCTAATCAATGACAGGATTTCTTCTAGGTTTAGGATTGAGAGAAGGACGCGCCAGGGTTGCCCTTTGTCTCCCCTTCTTTTTGATCTATATAGTGAGCCTTTGGCTGCATCAATTAGGGCAGATAGTGAGAGTCCCCCTTTTCAGTGTTTGGGTTGGGAAAAAAAGGTCGCCTTGTATGCTGATGACCTCATGATTTAACACTGGTCACCTGACGTATGTTTTTTCCAGAATTCTTCAACACTTAAACGATTTTGGTGCAATGTTGGGCTATTCTGTTAACCCTGAGAAAATTGAAATGATGTGTTGGAATACTACCTACAATAGCCCTTTGGTTAAGAAGCAGATTAGGTATCTGGGGGTCCAAGTTATTCCAGATCTGAATTAATTAGCAAGGCTTAATTTTGAAACATTTGTAAAGAGACACGTTTGCTGAAGACCTGGGCAGGGCTACCTTTCTCCTTTATAGGAACAGCCAATGTTTTAAAGATGATTATTCTTCCTGAGGTGGTTTAAAAAGATCCAATCGGATTTGACCTCATTCGTGTGGTCATCTAGAGGGGTCAGGATTGCTTGCCACAAATTGTGTAGACCTAAGGGAAAGGGGGGGGTTGCTCCCCCAGATTTTTACAAATACTATCTAGCTTTTCATTTGAAACGTGCGGATTTTGATTTGTGATAGTTCAGAATACACTTTTTTGTGGGGGATAATGACTCAGGAGATTCCGGCGGCCGGAAGTTTCTTTTTGTATAAGTTTGGTCATCCTAAATTTTTCAAAAAAATACGATTGAAGCTTCTTAAGGATGCAGCTAGAGTCTGGTGGCTGGTACGGCAAACATTAGGTATTCACTATTATAGTTTCAGGGCCCCGATCTGGGAGTCTCCGGGTACCCCCGAGCTTCTCTTGGATAAATTGGCTCTTCCATTGAGGAGTGTGACCAGATGGGGACAAATTTTGGAGGGGTCTAAGTTGGTTTCTTGGTCTAGGTTAGGGGAACTTGTAGATTATAGGCATTCCAGGTTTAAATATGTGCAGATACTGAGCTGGGTGGCTTCCCTCCAGGAGAAAGGGGGTGCCAAGAATAATTGGGAGGAGAGACTATTATCGGGTCAGGTTTCAAAAGAAATCACTGTCTGGTATCAGGCGTTACGAGAAGCCTCAGTTGTAGAGGACTTTCTCCCCGAGAAGAAATGGGGAAGTGCCCTGCCAGCCCTAGACATAGCACACATCTGGGAGTCTTCATGCGCAATGCTTTGGTCGGTTACTAGATCAGTTGCTTTGAAAAAGAATCATTTGTTTACTATTCACAGGGTTTATTGGTCTCCCCAGAGGTTAGCTGCTTTAGGGAAGACAGAAAGAAAGTGTCCACGCTGTGCAGAGTCTAATGCTGATGATGTACACATGTTTTGGAGTTGCCCCAATCTTAGGCTTTTCTGGTCCTCGATCACTGGTTTCCTTAAAGAGGTCATCAGTACCGAGGTGGAAGTGAGCCTTCCCTTAGTGGTTTTTGGGGCCTCTTCGGGCTCTACATGGGGCTCGAAGATTTATAGGTCACACAGGTGTTTGCTGTTTTTATTGATATTGTTGACTAGGAGACAAATATGTTTGAACTGGATTAAGCCCACTCCTCCGAATGAATTCAATTGGCTTACATCTGTAAATTATTTCTTTTGTCTAGAACGGATTGGCCCATTGGGCAATAGAGACGAACTTTGGGCCATCTGGGAAAACTTCCAACAATATGGGGCCATTTCATTTACAGTCCAATGGTTATTATCTCCTCTCTTTGTGCCTCCCCCCCCGCCCCCCAAGACATGCCTTGAGTAAAGGTTTTATCCGGGAGAGGTGAATAGCCGTGTTCATCTGGGTTTGATTCGTTTAAATGGGATCACCTTTAATAGACGCAGGTTGATGACCCTCGTGCAATGAGGTGGGAAAGCCTATGAGGACAAAAAAAAAAAAAAAAGCTAACCTCAGAATTTCTCCAAAACATGTAGAATTTGTTTTTTATTCACGTAGTGCATCACCCACCTTGTGCAGCGCATCGTACACTGGATTTAATCTTTACACATAGCACTAAGAGCAACAATTTATCCATCCTTTTGGTCAGAACTTTGTTTATCTCCCTTAATGTGTCAGACCCGCCGTAATGACCCACGCCTTGTGATTACCAGATATCAAAGATACAACCAGGCACCTAGAAAATGTAAGAACGTGAGGCAACACAAACCTTAACTAAATCAATATCTATAAATGTTTATTATTCTATAATCGAGCTGGAACATTTCCACCATAATGCACACCTGCTCTGGAGTTAACTGAAAAATCATCACAAAATCTATTATTAAGTGATTTAATGCAAATACAGGTGATCTTTACACGCCAGATTTAGTCCCAACACCAAGGGTGGAAACAAAGGTCAAGCTCCCTACTAAAAGCACAGTGGAAACCACCACAAAGTCTTGAAAAAAACAAAATTCAACAATCAAACTAACATCTACCTGGAGATGTCAAACCTGAAAGCCTTGAAAACATGCCTTTAGTGAGCCTCCAAAATCCTGAAGACCTCCTGATGCTCTTTGATTACAAAACAATTAAAATTCCCAATTCCATATTAGCAACCCTGAACAATCATCTTCACTTAACAAGACCATCCCTGTTTCAGTGTTCCTTTACTGCCTCCCACCCCTTTACTAAAGATATATATCAAAGAACAAAAGCTTATAATATTCCTGAGGAGCCCTGCACTGTAGGGTGCATGAAGCAGTTACTCTTGTCTCTCGAGGCAGATCTCACAGCTGTGATCAATTCATCTTCTGCAATGGATTGTAGGACTCTTTTAAACAGCATTAGTCTGCCTACAAAAAAAATACCTATATTAACCCAAAGTCTACATCAACAATGCATCAATGTCTAATGTACCCCACCTGACCAAGGTCACGGAAAACTAAGTTACGAGAAGGTTTCGAGACTATGACCCTCATTACGACCCTGGCGGTCCTAAGACCGCCAGGGTCGCAAGGGCAGTCGGACCACTGCCAATGTGCCAGTCCGAAAGCCGCATTTTCCGTCAGAGGACGGACTGGCAGTGCTGGTGGTCCTAATCCGCCAGGGCAGTGCTACAAGCAGTGCTGCCCTAGGGATTACGACTCCCCTCTCCGCCAGCAGGTTCAAGGCGGTAGCACTGCCATGAAACAGCTGGCGGGGACGAGGGGCCCCATGGCAAGCCTGTTGCAGTGTTCACTATCTGCTTTGCAGACAGTGAATACTGCAACGGATGCTAGTGCACCCTACACAATACAGCATTGCTGCTGGCTCTATTATGAGCCAGAGACAATGCTGTAGGCTGTTTCATGCTGGGCCAGCAGAAAACTCATAATGGACCCACGGGGAGGCGGACCCACTGGTGGCAACCTGCCTGCCGGGACTTCGGCAGACAGGCTTTTCTGTCCGTTAAAGTCATAACCGATCCCCATGTCTGACGTATGCTCGTCATGTATCTCTACCTACCTGGTTTGAGGCTGTAACTGCCCAGACCAATATCAAAGAAGTGCTGTTGGGGTCCTTTGACAAAAACAAGAATTCAGTCCTTATTTTCCCAATCTCTTAGCAGTCCACAGCACTGAAAAGCATAAACCGTAGAGCAGACTGAAGGAATAGGTTAGAGTAACTATCTTCCACCTTGAAGTCGAATCCATCAAAACCAACAAGTCTAAAAATTGACCCATGGAATCTTCACTTTGGAAAGCATCATGTTATGTCTGCTTTTCAACATCTCCCTACACACATTGCAGCATCTCAGAGCATAATCATTTAAGCCTCATAATGTTTGTTCTAGACAGTCAATTTTTTTTCACCCTCAACATAGGTTAGCAAATCATGTCAACATACCCACCTGTCTAGATAATGTGTTATTCTAGATGAAAGAGAGTTTCCACTGTTTGAAGAGAGTTAAGACGTGAATCTTGGTTATGGAGGAACAAGAATCAACCTCATTGCCATTTGAGTGGCCCACTGATTTAAGAGTATCACCGTTCACCACACTGAAAGCTAGGAGCTTGGGAGTCATATTTGGGTTCAAACTCTCCTTCGTTCCTTAAGTCAAAGCAGTGGTCAAGGACATCAATCTACAACTGTTCATGCTACAGTGTGAATCATTCCATACCACTATACAGACCACCTTGTACAGCAGACCAAAGCCACAGAATATCTTAACATTTAGTCCAGGCTCTCAAAGAAACAGTTTGACTTGCTTTGTCCAAGCATCAAGGTACCTAAGCATGCAATGCGATTACATAAAAGTAGCCTTAAAAAAAACTGTCTAGGCAGAAATTAGATGCAAGAATAAAGTTCAAAATGCTGTGTACCGTACACAACACTCACTGGGATAAAATCCCTAGAGACAGGCCGCCACAAGCCTAAAAGAAGGCTGTGTTTAACAAGGGTACATTTGTATTTTAACAAGCCTTTACCACGATTAGCACAGAGACAGATCCATCAGAGTCTGGGGTCCTACTGAACCCACACCTTAGGGTTGAATGTAACTACAAATGTTTTCATCAAAGGCCTAAGAACTCAACTTTTCCAGAGTACATTCAAATGAAACTCCTCACTCCTGGAGGTTGTGATGAACATGTTACTTACCTTCAGTAATGCCTTTTCTGGTAGAGATGCTACCTAACTATAGATTCCTCATCTTAAAATAATCTCCAGATGTAAGACTGGATCAGAAAAATCCTGAGTAGGACCTCCGAGCATCGGGAGGTAGTGTCATTCGACTCTGTGTTAGCGTTATCCATGTCAGAAGTGGCACTGTGGTACCCATTTAAGCACCACCTCTGCACACTGACCTCAGTTTCTTTTGTGATTATTGCCACACCAAAAACGTGGAATCATGTAAAAGCCATATTTGACCAGTGTGAAGTGCCAAATGGGATCTTTAGGTGAAGAGTCCAGTTTGGGATGATGGAAGGGTCAATGAGCAATCTGTTGTTAGATAGTCCCTACCATAAAAAGTCTTACTGAAAGTAAGTAGCTTGTTCTTCTGATACAGACTTCTAACTGCAAATTCCTCACCATAGAAGAGATACCCAAGCAATACCTCCCTGGAGGTGGGTCTGTGGACTGTCTCAAATCAAAAAGTCCTGGAGGATCAAGTGTGTGAAATGCCAATAACTACGGATCTGACTGTGCAAGAAGTAGTGCTCTGAGAACGTGTGGAGTGATGCCCAGGTGGTGGCTTGACAGATATCCAGGACAGGTCCCCGCACTAATGGAGTAGTGGCAGCCTTGATCCTGGTGTCACAGCTTCACAAGTCCTCAGGGGCTGCTTCTTGGCCAAGCCACAGAACATCCTAATGCAGAGTACAACCCATTGGGAGATGGTCCGTTTCTGCACAGCCTTGCCCTTCTTCTCTCCAGTGAACCCAATGAAGTCTTTGGTGCACTTAATGTAGAAGAGCGCTCTCTTTCGGTTCAGACAATGGACGATGAGGTGGAATGAAAAAAAAAACGTAGGCAATGTGATGTTCTGGCCAACATGAAAGGTGGTAACCATCTTCAGAAGGAAGGAGGCATGAGCCCGAAAGACAAATTTGTCTAGGACAAAAGTGGTGTAAAAAGGGTAAACTGACAAAGCCTTAAGTTTGCTATCCCTCTTTGCCGATGTAATGGCCACCAAGAAAACATTCTTGATTGTCAAGAGCTGCAGAGAGAAGTTGTGCATGGGCTCAAAATGAGAATGTGTGAGGTATGTAAGCACCAGATTGAGGTTCCATTAGGGCACCACGAAATGGGTAGGTGGGAACAAATGCTGTAAGCCTTTCAAAATCTGTGACTTGAACAGGATGGGTTGATCCGGCAGCCATAATAAAGCCAAAATAGCCAATAGGTAACCTTAAAAACTGCCCAGGGCAAGGCCTTGCTAGACTAACCATAAAAACAAGCAATAACTCAGAGAGGAGTAGACAGGGGGTGCACATGGCATGAACACCACCAAGCCACAAACTTATTCCAGCAGCTGGAGTATACAGTTTTAGGAGAGACTCCTTGCTGCCAATATCACATCACAGACCTTGCAGGAAGATCAGAACCTCTCAACTGTCACTGATCAATCTCCAGGCAGGAAATTGGAGGTTGTTTGGGTGTAGGACCCTGCCCTGTTGCTGCAACACAAGATCTTCCCAAAGGGGTAGCCTGATCGAAGAACATATGCTCATGCTCAAGAGTTTGGGATACCATACTCTCTATGTCCAATCCAGAGCCAGTAGGATGACTTGGGTCCAGTCTGCTGTGATCTTATTGAGAACTTGCAGCACAAGTAGTATCGTCAGAAAGGCATACAGGAATTGGAAGTTCCACTTCAGGGGGAACGCATCTCAGAGCAAGAGACACTATTGGAACCCCAGCGTACACAGGTGAAGACAGTGCGTGTTCTCAGTAGTGGCAAACACATTGAGCCAAGGATCTCTCCCTTTTTGGAAGAGACCACTCCCCCTCTGGATGTAAGGTCATTTATGATCCACAAGGCATAGACAGCTGAGTTAATCCTCCCTGGTGTTTAGGGATCCTGTCATGTGCTGTACGACCAGGAAGAATTCCTGGTGCTTCAGCCAGGTGCAGAGGCGGAGAGCATCCTATCAAAGGGTCTATGGCCCCCACCCCTTCCTTTTTGTTGCAAAACCACATGATATTAGGCCATCAGGGCCTAAAAGCCTCAGTCAGTCCCACAAAAACTCAGGCGAGAGGTTGAAATATTGGCATCATGTCCCAAATGCCCTAGACTCTCCCCTCCAGAGGGAATGCACAGAACTGATCCATATCCAGAATAGCTCTAGTGAAAAGTAGCATGTGGGACGGAGTCAGGTGCGACTTCGGCATGTTGAAAATGAACCCCATCAAAAGCAGATTTGTCATTGTCTGGAGGTGGGCAACAACTGCCTGTGGTGAGTCTGCTTCCAACAGCCATTCATCGAGTTAGGAGGAAGACTGGAACCTCTGACTTCTGAAGATTAGTTGTAGCCACAGCCATCATTTTGGTGAATACCCAGGGGACACTTGTGAGGCCATATGGGAGGACAGCAAACTGGAAATGGTTGTGGACCACTGTGAACTAGTTAAGACTGTGGCCTTGCAAGACAGGGACTACGGAACAAAGTCCCACAATACATGGGAGTATCAGGCCAGTAGGCATGCAGTGTTCACTGACTGCAAGGCCAAGCTGGCGTAAGGGAAAATGTGCTTCCCAAACTTATCTAGCCTCCTGGATTCCCTGTCTATTGGAGAGAAAAGGGAATGCATTAAGGCTAGCTTTGGATGTTGAGGCCTGTACCACAGGTTCTCAGGGGAGGGATGCTGAGAGAGGAAGGATGAGTCTCCTGCAGCAGGACGATGGCAACAGGCAATCATGCATTGCACAGAAGCCCCGTTCAGGGTTTAAAACAGGCCCCTGGGAGAACATCAATAAGGGCCTCAAAGGGGAGCACAGATTCTGCATAGCTCGCCCCTGGGTTAATCACCTCTTTCAAGCCACTCACTGCCCTGTGCATCATTGTTGCAAAGGAGGAACCTTCTTCTGAACAGGACCTGGAAGGGAAAGTATGCCAGAGTCTCAGGAGCTGTCCAGGACACTGGCATCACTCAGCTCCTCGTACCAGTTTTGTCTGAGTCGTTCTCAAAAGGATATTACCCTACTTCATCGCCCCTCTCACGGATAATGAACCTGTCTAAAGGTGGTAAATACAGGGGTTAGTATGGTCTGGATGATGTTGGGTCGACGTTGGGGGCATTGAGGTGGTGTTGACTCTGAGTCGGAAATGGAGATAGGTTTATCATCCAGCGGAGTAAGGGATCGGCGTCACGCATACTGGAGTCAGGGTGAGTACGGGCACCCATGTCGAAGCATGCCACTATCTAGCAGGTGAGGGCAATTTTTAAAAACCACTTGGGGTTCCCTAGATTAAGAGGGTTGACTGTTGTAGATTTCTTCTCCTCTTTCTTGGGTGGGGTTTGATTAATATGAGCCTGGAATTGATCTCGCAATGGCACATTTGCACACATGAAAACGCTGACTTCCTGCATTTTTTTCTTTTCTTTTTCTTTCTTTTTTTAGAGTCCTAGGTTGATTGGCATAATATAGCTTCACAGATCAATGTAATTAGATGAATTATTCTAATACTTGACACAGTAACAGCTTTACTGGAGCTGGTCACAAAGCACCTACCTCATCACAAGTAGAATGCAGGATTCGATTTAGCTAGCATTTGGAAAGCCAATAGGTTTGGGTATAACATCATGAGGCCAGACGACTTTGCACATTAAAGCAAGACAAATGGAAGGAATCAGGAGGTGCAGACAGGGGAGTCTATAGATGTAAGGTAGTCCCTCATGCAGTTCAATACAAGCACCAGATTGGAGGTGAAAGGATGCATCTCAACAGCCAATAGCATTACGTAAGAGAAGAATCCACTAGGATGAATAAGAATGTGATTTACAAAATCTCAAGCCAATGACTGCAAAAGGCTGGTCTAAGAAGGTCAGTGCTTTAATAGGGCAGATCCAAAGCCCACTTTATGTATATTGTTAGCAATAGGTCCGTTTGACAGTGCGCTGCCAAAACTACAAATACATTGGGTGTCTCGGCATTTACAGGGTAGCCGAGAATACTGGCACAGTGGAGTGACCCAGAGGAGTATTGACCTGAGTCAACGGGACGACTGGGAGACATTAGGGAGGATGCCAAACTAGTGTAGATACACTCATTACTGACTTCTGCTCAGCAGAGAATGAATCAGATATGTACTGACAGTCTGCTTATTGATGCCATATTGATGGGAATTTCAATTTGGACACTAGATGCTTTGGCGTTTGTTACTTCAGCACTGGTTGTTTATTGTATGTGTATGTGGTGGTGGTATCACTGTAAAGACCACCAACAAGAAATGTGTCGTCGCTATATATTTTAAGATGTAAAAATCACTGTGCGTCACGAATGCCACGGCATTTTTTTTTTGTGATAAAATAATCAAGTCCACATGTTTTTTCTTGACTGCATCGTAACATTCCATGTTTATAAACGCTAGTCAAAGTTTGCTTCCAAACTATTTTATCTGGAACAGTTGTGTCAGGTCATTGTGACGGTGTACAATATTTGGGCAGCTGAGTAGATACTTTGCAGTAAAAAAAATAGAGCCACGACAGAAAAATGTAATACAATGCAAACTTTAATGTCAATATATACAGAGCTTTAAAGAAACATCTTGTTTTTAAAAATAAAATGAAATAAATACATTATGGTACAAAATCCACAATATGTTGAGGGAATGGAAACGATGAAGTTACAATTTATTAAACTTTAGGGAGTGCGTTTTGGTTTACTTGATCTGTGGGAGTACCTTCGGTAACATTTCACTTATTTGCAGGTAATGCCTTGCTTAATGTACACCTCTGTACCTAGTAAAAGCATTTCATTGGATAAAACTGTAATCAGAATAACAGAGCAACAACATGCGTGGAAGGGTATTCAAAGCAATGTCACAAATTATGCTTTAAAGAAATGTCTGCCAAAAACAATACATTATATACTTTATTTCTGGTATCAAACATGTATTTTCTGCAACAACAAAAAAATAATCTGCCTAGAAACGAGTACGTAAATTAACAGAGAAACTGAAACCTATTAAACATCTGAATAGAAGTCGCATTTTTAAAATACCACATCCAGTACACTGAGTTAATTGATTTTGGTTCATTTCTAAAAAGGATGGAGTTTTAATGATGATTTTGATGTACGCCATATTTTCATACATACATAAAAACGTGGGTAGATTAACTTCATTCCATACGATGAAATAGCCATCCCAATATTTTAAAGCTATCTTGGTGTATTAGTGTGGGTTCCACATTTTTTTTTTTTTTGTATTACTTTTCTTCGCTTGGGGTACTAATTAGGGTACCCAGACGTCCCGGATTTGCCAAGAGAGTCCGGGGTTTTCACTAGCTGTCCTGGCAGATTTCAGCAAATTTGGCTTACATCTCGGTTTTTATAGAGGGTCGACTGAAAACAGTTGGATGCACGTTTTTATGTATTCCAAAGCAGGTTTGGTTAGCAATTATAATAAAAAAGCAATGTAATTAAAAGATTTGATACAGAATTAAAAAAATGCGTTTCATGTATTTTCTTAGTACCTATTTTGTTCTTCTATGTTGATGAGCGCTGTCATTTTATGGTGCTCGAATAAAGTACAATTTTAATCCTTCTTCTATTTTTGAGAAACGTCTTGGTTTTTTGTTTTTAAAATCCGGTCACCCTATTGTTAATGGTATTTGGGTATATGCTAGTCCTGCAGCGAAACCTAATGGTTCCCGAGAAGTATGACAAGTTGTAAGGCAGAGAATTTTTCCACACATTATTTTATACTTTCCATACCTTACTGTATATAGTCTTGTAAAAGTAATGTCTCTGTCATAATAGGCATTACTGAAGCTTCTCAAACTAGCACTGGCTTCTTCTCAAACAGCCATATGCACTTTTTTGTGAATGTCAGTGAAATGGTGTAGGAGACAGGGTGTCAGGTGTTTTTCATAAATGTCCCAAGGGCAATGATCTTTTCAAGTTAAAATGAATTTTCTTTGGACACAAAGATAGAAATCTATATTTAATTTATATGCGCATATTATGCACACCTCATTTTCTTTAATACAATCTTAGATTTTCTTAGCCCTAGAGCTAGAAAAAGCCCCATTATCACTTGACCCCTAAATAAAACAAACATTTACAATGCAACGGGTCTCACATTACGTCGAGTTAGAGCTATTAACTCCTAACAGCACTTTTCTTGACACATTAAATGGAGAAAAAAACAAAAATGCGCCATCACGCTCTGTAAAACACAGCGCAATCACGCTGTGAAATAAAGAGAAAAAGTAGTCCAGAAACCATAGAAAAAACATGGAGCCTCGTATGTTTCCAGTAGTTTACTGGTGCTCTCGAGGAGGGCTAAATAACGGAAAAAGCATGACGTATGCATGCCTTTCACGAATGAAAACAAGCGGATTTTAAAAGGAAAGCCCAACAACCAATGAAAGTGAGTGACGTAATATTGGCGTGGTTAAAATCCCCCTAAAGAGAGCTTAGAAGAGGAACGGATCGCTTTGCGCTCAACCCTAAAAAACATGACAGAAGTCCACAGACACATATGAAGGGCCACCTTCAAAGCACAAGCCACTGCATTTTCCATGGTTTCCTTTCAAGGTTTTCTGCTCAGAAGATGAGACTAGTTGGATTTGAAGGTCAGGACAGATGTAACGGCATGTTTCAAAGGACAGAAATAGTCTGCAGAGAAGTAATGCTACTTTGTAAGTAACATGCTGCTTTCTCAATATGTTCCTTTGCGGGGTCCATCGCTCTCACAAAAGAATGGTAAGTACAGCCAGCTAAATGTGGAGAAGTGAAATTGGTCCGTAGATCAGAACCGAAATTCAACGCAATATGGCCTAGCATAGTTTACGCAATAGAATTAAACTGCAAATACTTAAATAGGCTGTAACCATAATGAAAAGAAACTACAGCAGGTAGCCAGCGCTGTCAATCTCAACAGTAGGCATTTGCAGAAGACATGATAACCATATGGTGTTACCCCACAAAGAATGAACACCAGTGTATTCAAGGCATTTCCTTGAGTTTTTAAACGTGCAGAACGGTACATTATGCCACCTAAAGGCCAGTGAGCTCTTTACTAGAGTTGTCGCCAAGGCTGTATCTGAAGTAAATGTTTAAAAAATGTTTCTTAAGCTCAGCTTGTAACATTAAAAATCGCAGGCCTGATGTACAAAGCCTTGTTCGTTTGCAAGGACTGCAAGTCGAAAAACCACATGGTTTGCAACTGTAAGAGGCTTTTATTTTTTTTACAATGTAAAATAGCTCTTTAGGAGCTTGGAAGGTTAAAGTGTTTTAAACGTGACGTGAAAGGGCATCAACCTCCAATTTGGCATTTGGAAAGGCATGTGTCAATTGGGGTAGCAAATCACTACTCGGTTTCAAAACCCCGTACAATTGTGTTATGCTACGTTGTAGGGGAAGGAGAGGAGGCAGTGGTTTGATGTCTTCCTTAATGGGAGACAGTTATTTAAAGCAGCACGTTTCTTTAATGGAAACGGCTGTTTAAAAAAAAAAAATAATAATAATCCAATTTGAGAGACATTTATTTAAAGCAACACCTGTTCCTTTAATGGAAACGGCTATTTAAAATATATATATATATATTACAGTTTGGAAAAAATATACAGGAACGGAAGTTTGCCATATGTCCCATCCCTGCATTTGCAGCCAGTTACAGGGGGGTCATAGGTAGGTATCTACCTAATGAATATTCACTGGGCATGTAAATTTGTGACCCCCCTCTGAATTGACAATTTGCAGCGTGACCCATTGGTACATAGGTTACATTGCAAACTGCATTCCCATTTGCAAACCAGTAAGTGTGCAAATTATTTACAGGTTCCAAAATCGTTCCTAATAAAAAACCGTTTCAAATGAAAATCTTCACTACTCTAGTCTTCAAAACCTGGTAGGCATGACCTGTCTGTGCATGCCCAGAGGGCACTGGATATGGCTACTGACTATACCCTCTGCACTGTATCTGCAGGACTTGGGGCATGACCTATTGCAATTCACTGGGAACACGGCACAACCTTTTAGGCTTCACATATAACTTTTTTTTTTTGTCCTGCAAAACAAGCTCAGCATACCCTGCTGATGTGGAAAGATCACAAAGCCTGACCTGTAGGCATACAATGTCCAGTACTCCTCTCCTTTTTGTCATAAAAATTGCTGACAGAAAGCACTGATTGCCAGCAGACACTAGCCTCAGGGTATGACCTCTAGCTATGTTTTGTGCCCGGATCTCCTCTTTACTGGTCACAATCCGTGAAAACATTCAGTAGACAAAATGCATGACCTTCAGCAATGCCATGTGGCCAGCATCAGGAGCAAGGGCTTAGGCACGTGTCTTTTGTGATGTCGCTCTTCAAATATTCTGTATCATAATTTGAATGGGCAATGCCATGTTTGAGTCTATGCCCTCTACTCCTCACCTCCTCTACCAATTTGCATAGAACTTCCCAAGATCAAATTTGTAAACTGTCTTATCAATTTCTAAAATTATATAACATTTCCATGTCAACAAATAAGTTATAATCTTTCTCTGTGGACTGCACGCAGTACCAATTAATAGTGGTATTAGCAATGGTACTAGGGTTACAGTACGCCCTTCAGTCATGCATGGCATGATCTATATATTCATAGTGAATGCAGAGTGAGGTTTAGGGTTAAGAGATGCATGGTAGTGTCAAGACATAAGGAAAAGTAGAACGTCTCACAGGTGAGACGTGGCCAAATTTAGCCAATTACTGGCTGCAAAAGACATCTTCACATCTCTGTAAATCACCTCTGTCAGGTTCAGGTGTGCTTACCCGACCCTCACACGGCTCCCACAGATTCACTTTTTGTATGTGGAGAATCACAGATGAGGCTTGCAGACTGGTGCTTGACTCATGAGTCACAGAGTTGCTCATCTACTCTACGTCATTCAGAATGCAGCATGTTCAAGGCAAAATCAGACTCACATAAGAAATGTAAAATATCCATGAATGCTTTTGTTTATGTTAATCTTCATATAAAAGTTATAAATTAAGGTATGTAGCCAAAGATTAGGGACTGATTAAGATTTCGTCAGATGAGTTACTCCATAACAACGTGACGCATATCACGTCCGCAGAAATCTAAATCAGGTACTTAGTCTCACTACATAGTTCATTTGAAACTGGGCCAAATAATCTGCCTCTCAAAATTACTAACAAGTGAAACTGGGCTATGGGTAAATAAAATTAAACTTTGCATTGTATGAATATGCCTTTAGCACTACATGCTTTCACTGTTACATGCTTTTTTTGGCCTACATTCATCACACTGGCAGAGGATAAATAATACATATGTATTAAATGCTATTCTTTGCCATTGCAGAGTGTTGGAAGGAGCCATGACGTACGAGAGGTGAAGCCTCTATTGGGTCATGAGACGCCCTCACCTCTCAATAAAAAGGCTATTAAACTTGGTCGAGGTGCATATATGGTTTATGCTGTGCTACTGCTTCTTCATGTATAGAGGGTAGTAGACATTGGCAAATGTATTTATTTAAAAAAATTAGAGCATAGTGAACTAAATAATTGTTGTGTAATAAAATCCCCTTAAGTGAGATTTTTGGGAAGTGGATCAATCTGCAAAACAACTGATTGTTGAAAGGAACCGGGGTGGCAATAAGCAGTGATTTCTTAAGTAAGTCATACTGCACTATGGAAACAAATTGGACATTTATTGGCACATTTGTTTTGTATTATGAACATAATTCTGTTAATTGAATCACAGGCTGTATCTTCTGAATGTCTAGCATTCTAATTTAGTTATCTATCTGGCCAAGATTCATCAAAAGGCAGATGCACATTTATGAGGAACATTTTGCTCCCCACAAATGTATGGGTGCAATGTTTCTGCATCAAGGTCGCTATTTACAAAGGGCATACCCTGGAGGCATAGGGAAGGGCCAGGTAGTGCCTTTTTCTCTCAGGCCCTTCTTGGATAAAGCAGTAATGAACATCCCTGCTTTACTATGCATTAGCTTCCATAAGACACATGGAGGGAGAGGGTGACATGAGAGACAGCAGTACTTCCCTCTCCCCCCATTTCCTCCAGCCTCTGACTTAGCCTCTGCAGCTTAATATGTCAATTTCCCTGCACATGCCTGGATTCCAAAAAGAGCTATGCAAATGATATAATTTCTACCACTAAGAAAGTGATGGGGTTGCGGTCCAGGACACCTGTTAGGATAGGACACGTTAAAATCTCTTTGCACATAATTTTAGGAATGAAGAATTTACAGAAATCTGCCATATTGGTAGTTCAACCATTTGAGCACATTTTACAAGTGTGCAAGTGCAGAGCAATTTTTACACAATCATCACATTTTGCGCATGTCCAAAATCGTTTTAACTGGCAAATGTTTACATGTGTTATAGATCTGAACAAGAACACTTCAGGAAAAAAGCATTGTTAACTAGTTTTTCTCATTTTGTGTAACAATCCACATAGGAAGCAATTTTGCAATGATTTGTTCAACATTTTGTGTTTGAAATCGTTTAAAAACATGGCTTCATTCTAGGGACTAACCCAATGGGGAGATTTTACGTCCTAATGAAACATGACAATTCAAATTATGGTCTTCAGAATCACGTGATTTAGGTTATTGATACCATTTTAGAGGCTTATAATAAGAAATATTGGAAGAGGCATTACACATTTTAGATAGCAGCATTCCGCAGAACTTTTCTCTATCGGCTGCCAAAAATCATTAAAGAAGCGGACTCACCAGATTAAAAATAAGATTATCCTTCCAAGACAAACAGTGATACAGCAATTGAAGAGTGACAATTAGCATAAAGAGAGGAACAAATAAAAACCTTTGGCTTTCTGAAGTCATACTTGTGAAACACTAATCTCAAGAATTTTAACAATCACCATAATTTGTGGCCTTCATTAGGGATAACCAATGATGTTAACAGAAATACAGGTAAAGGCAAAAAGAAGTACAATCATAATACATGCTAAGCAGTATTTGAAAACGATTTACCACAATTAACAGCTACTGCGTGAAGATAATTTATTTTTCTGTGTCTAACACAGAACAGCATAATGTTAAATATACATTTACCTCTTATTTTAAAAATAACCCTATGAAATTCATATTTTTGAGGATTATATCTGTCTACGTGATGATACCATTAATGCAGAAGTAATATGTTTGATACCAGTTCTTATTTAGAAATGAGTGTTCTGCAGCAGAGCCATTTCCCTCACTGATTTCCTAGCCACGATTCTTCACTTCAATGCTTGCCTCCGCCAACTCTCTTGACATCAGTCATGTTCTCTTAGGAACAAGTTAAAGGGGTGTCATAGACTCAGTTTCGGTGTGGGAGATGGAAATCTGCTTGGCTTTTTTATTCTTCACTGAATTGAATGGTTTATTTTACCATTTCCCATCAAATTCTGTAAGCTATTACATTTTGTTGTTAATATTAGTGCATTAGATTCTCAACAATACTCTGCCTTCCAATATTGATGTTACAATGGGCCACCACATCAGAGGGGCAGCTGAAGCCAGGCAACTAGCTTCTTACTATAACTCAATGTGGCAATAAAAAAATAATAATATTAAAAACAAAGTTTCATAATTTACAAAATCAAAAGAAAGACAAATGGTAAAATACACCAACAGACATTACATCTAAATATCTAAGGCACAGGTACTTCTACACTGAAATTCAGCCAACACTGCCATCAATCAAGCAGCATCTTGGGGAGAATACAGAGAGAAACAAGCAAACTATTTTAACCTCTCTAAAAAACTGAGATTGTAATTATTGTTACAAGTGATTTAAATATGTAACTATTTCATCCTGTATTTGGCCCCTAAATTCCAGCACTAGAGGACAGCGAGAAAGACAATGAAGACAGCACAATGAACATAATTTCAAAAATATGTTAGCCCTCAGTTCATTAATTTCCCAAGCACAACTGTAGCAAATATGTGTCCGATAAGGCACACTAAAGAAAATATAAAACTATCATCAACTGAAATCTCTGTCCTCAGGTAAAACTTAATTTTCCTTGTAATATTAAATTATACAATGTATTTTCATGTGAGGACCAGGAATAATTCCTGCTAAAAGCAGCAATATTGGGGTCAGATAGTTGCAAAAGTAAACTAATGAAATCAAAGAGTGACTTCAGCTATTGTACTTAGTGAACATCTTAAATTTGACTTCAGGTCACATTTGTATCACCCAGTATTAAACTATATAATAATTAAATTACTGGATTAAAATTGTGCATTGTTTTAGAGCAAACTAAAACGCACATAACACATTAGGTCTGCTAATGCCACAAATACAGAAACAAAATATCCCAACGTTCGAAAATAAACCCAACTTAATCCATTCTCATTCTGTTCTACAAAACAAAAAGGGTCTCTGAAAAAATATCAGTGGCGTTTCTGTTGAAATAAAATATCATATTTTAAGCAAAAAGTCTATTGTCAATTGAGAAGCAGCTGCATATGCATTCCAAAGCAGCATCTAGAGACTATCACCATCCTAGCATCAACATTTTAATATTGAAGGTGCACATTTTCTTCTGAGTGCACTCGAGCACAGGCAAAAGGTCCTTTACAGTAAACTAGCAGTCTCTCAAAATCAACCTTCAAATGTTTTATCCATAAACATATGCACAGACATTAGAAAAACACACGCCATGAACAGCAAACCTCGTCAGTCTGAGAGAGAGACATGCGGTGTGGCACATAAAACATGAAAACAGAGAAAAGGTTTCTCCTGTTTTGGGCACAAGGCAATTAAAAAAAGGCCCAAAGGTAATAACTTGTGACAAATTACATTTTGACCATTAAAGCTTAAAATAGGATTAGTAGGTCCAAATACTGGCACTGTATGGCATTATATTTTGATATGCTTCCATGTCATCCACAATGGTCCCCAAAAACATTTTTCAAAACAAACCCAGAAAAACTGTACAATATGTAAAATATTAATATTTTCAACTAAGTCCAGAAACACTTTCAGTGTACAGAAATTTATAATAATCTGTGTGACGTACCCTGATATTCAACTTAAATAAACTAAAATACATTGACACTGTCCTCATAACAGAACACAGTTAGAACCTGTCTTTTGTAAAGGACCTATTGAGAAGATTCAAGTAATGTAGGAGGAAACGGTTAATGCCTTTTGACCACAGATTGGGCAGAAAGTCACTTTCTATTTCCTTTGATTCAGTTTGTCACTGATGCCATTGTGCATCTACAAGTCTGTTGATGTTAGTTTTTTCATACTACGTCTCTGAGCTAAACTTGATGCCGCAACAGGTTCTAAAACTGGTTGAAAAGTCTTGTTATTCAATGCAGAATAAGTGGCAGCCATTGCACCCTAAAGACACAAAAGACAATTACATATTAGAATTCATATTTTGGAGAAAATACATTTTTTTTTTCCAGAACAGTAAAATACACCACTATTAAGGTCAATACAAGAATGCAAAATAAAAAATAAAAAAAAGTGTATGCAAAGCAATTGATCCTTTTTTTTTATACATCAGTTCTCTTACTCTGAGTATTCATATCAGGTCAGCACATTCTCCCTCAAAATATAGATTCACAGAAAAAAATTATAAATCCACCCTATTCTATTCTAAGCAATATTTACCTATTTAATACAAATGGTATGTTATATGCACCTGATATGGATGTTTTTATACAGAAAAATAGGAACTAAAATGCAGTTGAATTATTAGTACTCATGTAAAGTTAAACATTGTAATTACTAACGAATGCTTTCCAGAGGCATGGGCTGGAGATGTCACATTGTGGGCCAGAACAACGGAGAGCACACTTAGATAGGAGGACGCCTCGAGGATCGGGAGACCCCCATAGCGGGATTATGGGCTGAGGTCCTGGAGAGCTGGCAACACCCAGAAGGAGACACGGGCTCAGACCAGAGTGCCAGCAGTTATAGTGGGGAGGAGACAGCTGAATTGAGAGCTGAACCAGATGGAGTGTGGAATGGGACACGCAAGCCCGACCCCACCATAAGTGGGTCTTATTAAATCCTCATTGCGACAGATACAGGGCACTTAAAAGTGATATTAGCTACACCTCATCCGCTGCTAAGACATGATACTTATAAGCGCACATGGAACCCCTGGGAGTTAGTAAAAGGCCGCAAACCTGTATGCTGCCCCCCACCCTATTACAATATGACACTATGATTACACTCAAACCCACCGAGAGACCCCACTCTTTTGTTATATTTGTGTTAGTTTCTCTTTTTATTTTTCCATTAGTCAATAGTTCACTGTTCCACCAAATTACTTGCTTATTAGGCTGGCATTGACTAATGGTATAGTTCATCCTACATTGACTGCAACTGGTGAAGGTTCCACATGGCCAGAAATGAGAAGCCATTGCCTAAAAAGGACGTGGTCTCCACACACACTTAGCTACAGTGTGCTCGCCCAGAGACGGATATTACTAGCACGGCGATCCAATGTGATGATAAAATCACTGGTTTTTGATAGGGAACCGCTAATTACCGATTGAACCCAGTGAAAGCTTTGCATGCACACTGTATATTAGAATTACGACAAGGAAATACTTCATGTACTGCACTATTATCACAATGACCTCAAATACCAATAAAGATATATTTAAAAAACTAATGCTTTCCAAATATCTTTAAAATTATACTCGTGTAATTGCTTAAATACATTCATAGAAAGAAACAATACCAGCTATAGTAAACCTATCCTCGTCATTCATGTACAGCTCTATTCACTATGGACCACCATTCCTATACCAGGGCTTTAACAAATTTAACCCCACTTACATAGATTTACTCCTACATTTTGAGGTCATTATGACTTCTTTATTTTATTTACTAAGAATCCCATTTGGTACATGTTTTGGAATAGTGACAAACATACCACCTTTTGTGTGTTCAATGCAATTTCTAGAGCCAGTGCAGTCCCAACTATAAAGCATAAATATATGACCGGTTAACATCTGGCATATTAGCAAATTTACCAACAAATCCAGATTACCTCAATCACGAATGTAATTTACCCTAATTCTTAATTCTTTGTGCTCCCAAATTTATTCCACTTGAGTGAGCAAAAAAAATGTCAAATGGAGCCCCACCAGTTCTTACTTTCTTTACTGAAAGATACTTCAAAGGGACAATGTGATGGATTTTACCAGGTGGGCCGATACGAGCCACATGCTTAAATGTGTTCTTAGGCACTAAAGAAAAACTAACAAATAAGGAAATAATGTGAACCATAAACATTCCATAATGGTTCCCTTGGTGGATGTTACCATATTAGTAAGTCTATCCATTTATTTCCAGACTTATAATTTGTGAACGTAGATATCCCATACCCATATGTAGCTATGCTCTCAGGATATCCGATATCGTCTGCTACTTTCCACTATATTTCAAAAGCACAGCAATCCACTAATGCAAAAAAGACCCTCTTCCCATTTGCTAAAAGTGTGCAACTTTCAGGGCTCTTGCACACCGATCAGCCTAGAACTCTTGCAAAGCAGCGCCCTAAATCGTTTGTTTGCCCCAAATCTCATGCAACGAAAAAAGGGACCCCTTGATGTATTTCCAAGTGACAAGTCAGCATGATATTGCTCCTGGATACAAATGTGGCTACGGCTTTTAACGTTGGTAGCCTACCTATTGACAGGAATTACTGATTAGTACAGTAACAAACTAGGTACAACCTTATTGGTAAAGAACATAAAATAACATACCACCTAAAACAATTTGAAGTCGGCAAGCTGAGCAGTGTACGTATTTTATCTTTTATAGTGTCTTACACTTTCTAGTGATGCTGGTGTCAAAGTACTTATGATGAGGCAGTAGTCACTATATACCACATCAATTAACATTCACCTCAGTGTAACATTATACTTCATGCAATATTCCACACCATCCATATAATATTCCACTGCATGCAGCATTCTGCTAAGCACAGCATTCCCTTCCATGCAACACACTACTCCACATAAGACAACAGTCTGTGCAACATTACACTGCATGCAATTTCAGATTCTAGTATCTCGCTGTAACATCCCTCTCTGTGAAGGATTCCACTGCTGGCAGTATGCCACTCTGTGCAGCACTCCACTCTTTGCAGCACCAGATGCTGCTACCTCCAGAGTGCACAGCTCTCTGCAGAGGCTGCCTTAATCCAGTTACAGATAAACTGCTGATATGTTTGTCCAGCTGATATACCCCTCATTACCCATCTGGAGAAAATGTTACGTAATGGGGTAACAAGATGTTTTTGAGGGTAGGTGAACATTTCTTAGGATGGGCTGATGTGATGAAGTGGGTTATACCTGCGAGAGCCCTTAGATTCGTTTGTAGGGCATCAGTGAAAGGGATAAAGCAGTTTAGTAGCAGATCGACCCAGAAAGGGGCATTTAATAACAAGAAATTCCAGACTTTGTGTTGCAAGGAGAGCATGGGCCTGGTATAGGTTTTTTTTGTTCATAAACAATGTATCAGAAGAAGAGCATGAATTACTGCAGACTTAAAAAAGGGGAAACGTTCTGAAATTAGAGTCCAAATTCGAGCTACTGAGGAAGTGACTGGGCATAGTAGGCTAGGGGTTGGAATGGCAACTAAATTATAAAGGAATTCTCACATGGGGGAGATGTTTGATGAGAAGTTTATGAAAGCTTGCTTAACATTTTTTGTCAGTCCTGGATAGAAGAGCTTGGGTCTTCTGAGGCAGAATACTCATGATGTTCCTGAAAGTGTGTTACTGTGATCTGACTGATACAAACAGTCTACTAGAACATTGTAATATCAGCAAATTATTTGTTTGTCATGCTGCTTCAGATGTGCCTCAAGTAAAGAATTCAGTTAAACATTTTGGGCCTGATTTATGGTGATCCTGTCCTCCATATTACCAGTGCCATACTATAAATCAGGCCCACCTAAACTATAGTGCATCAAAAGTACATTCCCCTTTTAAAAAATAAATTAGTCTACGTTCTAGAGTTTAATGCAATTGTATTTGAGTTACTGTTTCATCAAAAGGTTTTCTTCTTATATTTAAGCTTCAGAAAGATGTGACTGTCACCATGCAAAATACCGTAGCATCTACGGCTTGAGGTCATGAAGTAGCTACAAAGTTAGTGTCAGCTATCCCCATCTTAAAATGGTTTTCTGTCTAACCACAATAACCCAAACCTGTTTAACGGCCCATTTGGAAGAACATTAAAGTGGAGAGATTGACAACCCAAATGTTTTGGAGTTGTGATTACCTTAACCAGATGAGGAGCATCTTGTCTAGTAAGCTGGTAGTGTGGTAATTGGTCCCTGCAAGCGATCCACGAGTGTTTTAGTACTTGCTCTGCTGTATATCGTTGATGAGGATCCACATGAAGCATATGAGATAACAAGTCCTAAATTAACAGCAAACGATAAACAAACAAATGTCCATACAAAAGTTGAGTAGGATTTCATTTTGGATTTGTCAATCAACATTATCTTTTTATGCAATACAACTACAGTTGGGTGCATCAAGATATTTTGCAAATATTATCAAATTAAAAAATACTTTTACCCTCAAACTGTGCTAAGAAACCAGAAATAATTAATTATACTAGATGTGATAGGTTCCCAAAATTTGAGCAGGCTTAAACTCAAAAACAAGTTTATTCCCCAGACAACATTCTGACTTTCTCAATCATCAATGGGCAGTCTAGCAATATCTACATTACTTTTTCATAAGGATATATCTACCGGACAACTATCTTTTAGAGACTATGCAGGTTATCACAACTTTGGAGGAGGTGTTAATCCGTCCCAAAAGTGACGGTAAAGTGACGGATATACCACCAGCCGTATTATGAGTTCCATAGGATATAATGGACTCGTAATACGGCTGGTGGTATATCCGTCACTTTACCGTCACTTTTGGGAAGGATTAACACCTCCTCCAAAGTTGTGATAACCCCCTATCTCCTTATCTTCCAGGCAAACTTTTCATCTCATTAGTCCCAGTTTTGATCCTGTTCTTCATCTCCATCTCGGAAGGTTTATACCCGATCCACTCTTTTTCTACCATATCTTGTTCTTCTGTTATTTCACATTTTGCTTTCTTTCTCACATCTATGATGAAAACTCTGGCTTCGTATTTTCTCAATTCAACCATTGTACTACCAAATTCCATGGCAAATTTACAGCTCTGGATATCTCCTTGCTCACATTAAGCCATTCGCTTTCTAAAAACTAAAAGAAACATTTAATCCCCCACTCTCAATCTCTCTCACTGGGAAATATTTACATTAAGTTTGACTCCTCTTATCTTTTCAATCAAGTCCCTATTTCCTCTGTTTCATATCCAACACTTTTCCTTTTCAAGTCTCTGCTGCAAAATCAGCCGCTTTATCAACTTTTAGCTAATAAACCCATTGTTAAAGGACAAGTTGCTTACCTTTGGTAATCCCTTTTCTGGTAGACACTATCTAGCCGCAGATTCCTCACCTTTTAAATATTTACCAGGCATCAGACTAGATCCGAAAACCTTTCATCAGTACATGTGTAAGCCAGTAGGTGGCACTGTGTAGCTCTGTGTTGATGACGTTCCACTCCAGAAATGATGTGCGGACCTATGAGGGGCCACTCCTGCGTGCTGACATCAATTGCTTTCAAGGATGTCCATGACCCCCAGACACACATCCCCAAAAGCATATTGGCGTGTCCAGTGTGCAGAGTCCTAACCTTGAGATCTAATTAATGGATACAACCACAAAACGGGGAGGATGGGCAGGCTGGTGAGGAATCTGCAGCTAGGTAGTCTCTCTACCAGAGAGGGCACTACCAAATGTAAGTAACCTATTGTTTTAGTAGAGCTATGTAAAGGATCAGTGCTCTCTTGGGAACCGAGCGATGGTGTTTCACCTAAGAGGGGTAATGGGGAGTATAGAACACGCGTAAAGTGAAGTTCTGCTCGACATGGAACAATGTCCCAACTTTAGGCAGGAAGGATGTTCATGTCTGCAAAACCAGCCTGTCTGTGAAGAATGTGTTATACAGTGGGTCACATGATGTGCTGATATTATGATGCCAAGGAATGGTGTTGAGGGTTATGCGCCCCAAGGAGCAGCTGTGACACAGCTCAAATGGACTGCACATAAAAACAATTGTGCCAAGTAAAGGTTCCAATGGGTCATGACAAAGGAAGATGGAGGAGACAAATGTAAACCTTCCAAAAAGTGCATAACTGGGACTTAAACAATGAGGGGTGATCCAGTAACAGCAAACAAGTTAAAATAGCCTAAGGGTACCCTTTAACTGTGCCCAGAGCAAAGCCATGTCAGGTTAGGGTTAAGACAAAATGTCTGATAACTTTGTCTGGAGGAGGTCGCAAACGAAAGGCACATTCAATTTTTGTCAAGGGATGTCTGGCTGCCAGGATGACAATTACCACCTTGGGAGAAAGGTTGAAGGAGTTCAGGTGTCATAGATCAATTTCCAAGCATGAAAGTGAAGATTGTGAAGGCTCGGTGCAGAACCCTTCCATGTTGTTGCAACAAGGGGCAGCCGGATCAAAGTACAGATGCTCATGCCCAGGAGGTCTGGATACCATACTCTCCATGCCCAATCCGGAGCCACTAGGATGACTTTGGACCTAGTCTGTCCTGATCTTTTTGAGACCTGGTGGCAGGAGTGGTATTGGTGTGAAGGCATACAGGTGTTCAGAGGTCCACTCCAAGCGGAACAAGTCTCCCAGTGACAGATTGCTTGGAAATTCCAAGGTGCAGAAGTGCTGACACTGCACATTCTTGAAGGTAGTGAAGAGATTGAGCCTAGGCCCTCCCCATTTGCTGAAGAGACCTTGCATCACTTCCAGATGTAGCTGCTACTTGTGATCCGCTAAGCGCCGATGGCTGAAGTCATCCATCCTGTCATCCAACGATACTGCCAGGAGGTTCACCATGGGGCAAATTCCTTGGTGGTCCAGACATTTCCTTAGGTGCAAGGCCTTCTGGCACAATGTCTGGAAACCCACCCACTCTGCTTGTTGCAGTACCACTCTATCAGTAGTGCTGTCTGTAAGGACCTGTACCAGTCTCCCCTTGATGGATGGATGGAAGTAAGACTTTCAGTACCAAGCAGATTGGTCTCAGCTCCAGAAGGCTGATATGGAGCCAGAACTCTGCCGGACACCAGAGGCCTCAGATCTTCATCTCTCCTAGATGCCCAACCCAACCCAGAAGCAATGCATCGTTCACTACTATTAGCTCTGTTTGGGGAAGGGGAAAGGGCCTGCTACACTCCATTATCCATCACTGCAGATATTTTAAGTGTCCTCTGAAATCTGGATATAGGTAACACTGAAGAGCCCGCATATGCCAGCTGGCACGGTTGACCAGCACGATATAGGCCATCAGACCCAGGAGCCTCAGAGTAGATCTCACTGAAATCCAGGACTAAGGCTGAAAGATAGGGATAATTGGCTGAATGTCGTAGACTCTACTCTCCAAGGAAAACACATGAAACTGAACCGTGGCCAGAATGGCTCGAATGAAGGGGTGTGATTTTGGCATGTGAATCCCCAAGGATAACAAGAGATTTGCCGTTGTCTGGAGATGGTTGGTGACTGCCTGGCATAAGCCTGTATTCAACTGCAAGTCATAAAAGTAGGGGGAAGACTGCAGCCCCTGAACCTTGAAGATGTGCTGCCTATGTGGCCATCACTTTAGTAAACACATAATGGGCACTGGTGGGAACAAAGGGGATCACAGCGAACTGAAAATGCTCCTGTCCCACTAGGACCCACAGGTAGTGCCAAATGTCCTGCAGTATAGGTCTTTGGAACTAGGCGTCCTGTGGATTGAATGCCACCGTTCAGTCTAGGTGCAAGCGCAGATGACCTGGGCCAGTGTGAACATTCAGAATTTGTCCTTATTCTCTTATTTCTGGCACAAGCACCCTTTTCAGTAGCCTCTCTGGTCAAAAGGTCTTGCACTTCCTGTATTGCAACATTTAAACAGCACTTACCCTTAAATGGGGGTCTGGCCACTTGAATACAAGGGTAGTACTCTACACACTATATGGTGTTTGGTTGGAAGTGTACTGTCTTTCTTTTGATCCTGTGTGGAAAGCGTTTCCAAGCTGTGCGTTAGGACCACCAAAGTAAGGTTATGGGACGCAGAGCTTAGCTGTGTGGTGGATGAAGAAGTGTGAGAGAAAGGTTTGCAGTTTATGGTTTCAGTAAGCTGGCAGCTTTGAACAGCAGGTCATATTTAAGAGGTCTTATGTTCATAGCCCATTCAGCTGGTTACTGTAGTGGGATGTTCCATTTGAAATATTTTGTTTAGAGAAGGAATAGGTTAAAGGGAGAAGTGGTGGAGCGATCTGCTGAGATGGACGTTGTTAAATCATCACAAACCGGACTGTCCTTGTGAGATACCAAGTGGCCATAGTATATTGCTAGACTGGACCTGCAGGGTTGTACTACAGTAAGAGTCCTCTATTGGCCAGTGGTATGTGGCAGATCTCTTTAAATATTCTGTGCCTGTTCAGTTAGTGTTGGGCTGGTGTATTGTTGTGGACTAGTAAAGTAGTGGGTGATGGACATAACCCTTAGCAGTTCTGGCTGATGTGAGATAAGAGTATCAAGCAGTAAAATGGAATTATTAAGCAACCTGTAAGAACTACAATCTACTCTGGCTACTGAGTGTTATGGTATCCGTTTTAGTATGTGTTATACATTGTATTGTAATTGCTTTATGTAGCATTTGCTGTCAAGGCACTGTTGTACTTTTACACTGGGCAGTACACTGCTCTACTTCCCAGGGTTAGTGTTTGTTTTTTTTTTTTGGGTAATTATTGCTGATTATTGGGATTCGACTTCTGCTCTACAGGAGCCATTCCATGCCTTTACTCCGGTTTCAATGTGGTAAATTACTTTAGTAGGAATTAGATATGATCTTTAGGGAAAGATGGGCATCGGGAATTTCATGCATTGGTTGACAGTTTTATTAGATGAGCTACAGGAGAATTAGGTATTCTCCTGTTCTATTTTGGTATGACTTTTAGAGGAGAGGATGTGATATTTAAAATGTGCTGTGGGCAACATGCACAAATACAGTAACACGGATTAAGGCAAACATTCATGTGATGTAGAGTAGGTTGTACTCATGAAGATGATGGAAAGGAAGGGGAGAGCCATTTGAAAGAAAAATGAGTCAAGAGTTTTCATGCAGGCTTTTTAGAAATATTGTGGAGACTTAAAGACAGCATGCAAACCTGCAGAAAGAAATAGCATTATTTGCATGAGTTGCAATATCATTGTAGGACATGTCAACACCTGTGCATGCACACACCACTGTCACCTGTGAGTAAATAACATTAAAATAAAAAATGGTTTCATTTTGCTGTAAAATCTGATAGAAGGAAAACACAAATTAGGAATGTTATACTTGAAATGTTTGTGCTACAGATGCTCCTCCTCTTTCACTAGGATGATCAGGGTGGGATGAAGAAGAACAGTCTGTTTTAGTGGATTTTGTTAAAATAATGCTTCTCAAGGCAGGTCGAAATAATCTGTGTCTACTCTGAAGTACTCACAACGTAAGTATGATGAAGCATGAGATCCTGCATCTGGCTGTGTTTCAGCTTTCCTGTAGCACTGAGAGACACAAAAGGAAAGGCCCTGCGTAGAAAGTACCTCACCTGAGCAATAGAAACTCTAGTCTCACACTTCTAATTTGTCAATCTAGCAGTGGTGAGAAAGAACAATAATTAGCAGCCTTTCTCTAACGAGGGCCTCCTTTATTTTCCAAAAGGAGTCCTGTCTCAATTCCTTCTCATCCCAGCGTCTTCCCAAAAGAATTTTAAGATGAAGCCTTGGCCCCATAATGCTTTAAACAATACCTTTCCCCAGACTTTCATGTTCTAATATCAAAATTAAGAAATGGTCTGCCAGTCATAGGAGGGGTATGCAGCCGGGAGAGGTGGAAAGTGCGGCGGAATGGAAAGAAAGGGCGACGCATATTCCTTTTGAACAATTGAAGGGCCACCTGTCCGAGCTTATGGCCCGCCAATCCAGCAAGAATCGCTGGATCCTGCCTCCCACCAGGTGGTAGTGCTGTGCTTCACCTTGAGCTCGCTAAAGGTGTTTGGCAGGTTGTGTGCGGGGGAGATTGTGGACTGGGCAGCCCATTGACCTTGATCACAAGGGTCATGGGCACCAAAGCCTCAGCCAGGAAACTGCTTGGTGCCTTGCTGAGGTTGGATGGGCTAACCATATGGGGTGACTCTGCCAAAGCCGCAAAGTAAAGGTATGGCTGATGCAGTTAACAAGATGGGACAGACAAGCCCAGAGAGCATGCCATGGCCCTGCTCTCCTTAAACTGCGTAAGAGCAGAATCTACATTGTCCGCAAACAGTTGCACCCCGTCAAATGGCATATCCATGAGGGACGGCTGGACATTACCTGTAAAACCGGTGGACCATAGCCAAGTGAGGCGGTGAATGGCAGGACTGATGCCAATGGCCCACCTAAAGGAAACTGTGGTGGCCAAGCCAAAATTAATTAAATGTGAACTTGGTGACATTGCAACAGGCCTTGTTTGGCCTGCACACGGACTGATAAGAGATGGCCGAGGACACTAAGGAGGACTTGAGCCACCAATTCCCAAAGGGCATGAGAACAGTACCCCATCAGGCAGCTGGAATTTACTGATCTAAGCTCCAAGCTGATCGATGAGAAAAGCCCCTTCCCAAATGTCTCCACCCATTTTGACTTGCTATTGGAGGGGGGTTGGAGTCATCGGTATGTTTTGGGATTAGGGCTGCAGACACATGGGCCACCAAACCTTAAGGCGAGGGATGATGAGATTAAAATGTAGGGTCACCATGGCAGGTGGTGCTGTTGTGCAATTTGGCAGTTGACCGGTGGGCGAGAGAGCCAGATTTGGCTCATTACCAAAATAAGGCATCCATCAGGGCCGCATTAAATGGTAAGTGGAGCTCTGTAGACATCTGCCTTTGCTAAAGAACTTCCGTAGATGCATTGCTCTTGACCTCCAAGGTGGGAAGCTGGAGGTCAAGGACTTTGGCTACCCTATGCATAACCATGGCATAGAAAACACTGGCCTGTGTGGCAAGACTAAGGGGTGAAAAGAGACCAGACTCAGGGGACGTGTCAAGGCCACTAGCCTCCTGCAGGTGAACCTACCAATTCTCCTCATAAGGTTGGCCAATATCATCACCCGCATATTAATCATTGTCCGAATCTGTGCTGAAAAGGGAATGCAGGGTGTGCTGTTGATGCCGTGAAGGCAGAACAAGTAGACAAAATGGAGCCTCAATGGCACCCGGGAGCAACTCTGATTGAAGTCAAAACAGCACTGACTATGTCCAAGAGGACTATTGGGGCCTTGCCTTTTGGCATTGACCGAGTCTGCATCACTGCACTGGGAACAGGTGTGGACAATGGCACTGGAGGCAGACTTGAGAGTGGAGCTGGAGGTGTTCTTAAAAGTGGAGCTGGGGGAGGCCCCATTATGGGAACAGAAGAACCAGCTGGTGCCAAGGGGCAAACCTATTAGTGGTAACCCAGTTGGAGAACCACTCAGCTCTGTGGGCCTTGAGGCACACCAGAGGGAGTTAGAAAGGAGTCAAAGATCCAGAGCATGGTCTTGGGAAATTCTTATCTGCTTAGAGGTGACGGACAGCCCTGAAAACTCAGGATGTGCCAGAACAATTTGTGGGATTGGCGAAATCAAATTACTTCAGGAGTAAGATTGAGGTGTAGGGTGCCACCCCGAACCTTCTCACAGGAGTGGCAGAAGTTTTTGGATCGAGGAAGAAGACCGACTCTGGAACAACTCCGGCGACTTCTGAATCTCTAACGGGACCAAACTTTCAACACACACGTGACTTGTCCCTGAGTCTTCCTGTGCTTAGTGATGTAGGTTTTCACCTTCTGGTCTTGTATGGCCTTTGGGTTCATTGACATATAGTCACTTCAAGCCTTAGAATCGTGGCTTGACCCTCAGACACCAAAGGCAAATTTGTTAATGATATGTTACAGACATTTGTTTGTGGCTGTCCTTACAGGACTTAAAATCTGTAGTTTGAACTACTTCCACTTTTCCTTGGATGAAACTAAAGGACAAGCTCCTGGAGAAAGGGATGTTGCAGGAGCAAAAAGGATTGCAATTACCACCACTACCTCATTGGTGGAGCACGGAGACAGCACAATAAGAAGACTCAAACTTTACTCTTTATGCACCATGACTGATAGCACTTTGGGTGCTGTATACTTCCAACAGCACTATTTTGCCCAAGAGTTTCAATCCATTCCAATGGGAGTGTCGCATGCCTTGGACCTACTGGCCTGCAGGACACTGCACACCGTCAGCCATAAACACAGAATAATAGAAATAGAAATTTGCCAGAAAAGCAATCTTGCACCACCAATCACTGGCTTTTGAGTCTTTAAAGCTAATCCATCTAAAGTAAATATGGGGTATTCTCAATTTTGGATTCTCAGGCTATGTGATTAATTAATCACTGTGCTGGCTCCAAGTGGGTACAATATTAAGAGTAGGGTCTCTTTTTATGAAAATATCTAGATCACGCACTTTGTCACGGGGACATCATCAGTGTCACACCCACAAACAGATAATAGCCCAGCATTAGCATTCTTCTTCTCTTGCTCAATCTATATTTTTTATACAACAAGGCTAACGTTCTGGGAGGGTTCAAGTTCCTATTTGAGTGCACCAATACACCCAACCTAAACAAAACTTTAAAAGAAATATCTTGAAAAGCAACCTTTATTAGAGTAGCCTATTGCAGCACATGAACAGGATTTTTTATGATTACGGTAAATGTCTTTTTATATCCACTATAGGCAGTGTGCTCAACCGCTTACCACTTAATGGATTTTGTTCATACATGTACTTTCTGGAATCAGACTGCACAATGCGGTCAGGTAGGAACACTTATACTGGACCAGGACTGTAAGTGAACACCCTCAGTTTACCACTCAAAAGGCTACAGGAGGCACTAATTCCAGCATGTCTTTCTCTCACTCTCCCATATGTTTACTAAACAGCACAGCAGAATACAGCGGGCAGCAGGTGTATTCTCTATAGTGAAGCATTTGTACAACACTTAGGGGCTCATTCCAACCGCCAAGGCCGCTGTGGGGCAGACAGGGCGGTCCGACCTCCCCATTCTGACCGTGGCAGAGCCGCCACGGTCCAACAGCCAACACCACCAGGCTGCAGCCAGCCTGCAGCCTGGCGGTCCCGGCGGTTGTAATCTGCCAGGGCAGCGATGCAAGCAGTACTGCCCTCTGGACTCAGTCCCCATCCGCCAGCCTTTCCCTGGCAGTGAACAATGCCATGGAAAGGATGGCAGAATAGGGGTGTTGGGGGGGGGAGGGGGTTCCTGCACTTTGGCATGGGCAGTGCAGGAGCCCCCATGCACAGCCCCATCACACATTTCACTGTCAAAATTATGGGCAGTGAAAGGCACGTCAGGTGCTGTTGCAACTGACGCACCACAACATTGCCGCTGGCTCAATTATGAGCCAGCGTCAATGTTGTGGTGAGTGTTCCGCTGGGTCAATGGGTGGAAACACTGTTTTCGCCCACTGGCCCAGCGGAACACTCCAAATATGGCAGGTAAAAGACCTCCTGCACTGGCGGTCTTTTGCCTGCAGAAGCTTCGGTGGTCCTCTGAAAGGACCGCCGAAGTCGGAATGACCCCCTTAATGTTCACCTCCTGGCTTTCCTGCTCCATCATACCTAGAATTTCACTTTCAATCAATTAAAAAGCATATATTGTAAGCCATTATATGTTTGTATGGGTGTTTCTCTACTGGGAACTAGAAGTCTTGCCATCTGGAGTGGACAAGTGAGTTCAACATTAATGCGGCCACAAAATACCTATCAGGAGTGAATAACATCAAGTGGCCTCAAAAAAACGCTGAGAGCTTGTCTTCTTGAAGGACTATAGGACATGTCAGGTAATGGCTCAAAATATATATGCAGACATATAAACAGTTTTCATGCACAGTCTAACACCTATATGTAGGCATCAGAGAATGGTTACAATTAACATATTTACACCTTTGCTGCATCAGAAACTGTGTCCCAGTTGCCACCACTCAAAGAGAAGTTTCCACTTCCTATTCGAATCAGGATTTCTTCAGGTGTATCATTAGGTCCGTTTGCAAAAGGTGTATACCTAAGACAAGAACGTACAATTTAATTCAAGAACTAGGGACCAAACAAAATACACTTCTGGCAAAATTAAAGCAGAAAAGTTACATTTTTAAATATTTGGGTAGGTAAGAGAAGTGAGGCAAAAGCATAAAATGATTTGTCATTTGTCCAGGGTGGTACAATGTCGACAAGTGAGGGAGCTAGAATTAAAATTAAAGTTTCTTTGCTATAAAAACGTCAATGTATCCTCTGAAACACATCGCTCCCTAGATACTGTATGCACAGCATGAAGGGGTCTAAACAGTCCATAACTGCTTTTACATGTGGAAAACTTGTAAACAAGTTCTGAAAGTCACCTTCTTGTACACTAGCATAATATAAAGTCATTTTGTACATAGAATGAGAACCATTCAGTAAGTTTCATGAAACAAATAATCTGATTTTTGAGACTTAAAAGGCACTATTATGGGTCTGTTTCACCTATAGATGAAAATAACCGTTTTTTTCTGCAGCTTCTGTTGAAGAGCTGTTTAAAACTGTGCTACTTGAGCACAAAAATAATTTTATCTTTCATAACTATTTATATTGCACATATATTTCATACTACAAAAATGGCTGTCCAAACCATCCAACACGCAGGAAATCATTTTCACTTCTAGGGCCTGGCCATGGTGTATAAATATCACCACAAAAGGTAAATGTGCAGCAAAACAATTTGCAATATGTTGCCACTGTGCAGAGATTAGTTTCATACAAGGTAAACCTGCACAGAAATATTGTGATCCATCGATAAGCACGACAAGTTCCTTACCAGTAACAAAAATTATCCCACGCACACCAAGAACTTCATAAAACTTAGCTGACAAAAAAAACCCGAAACTTAGCAGAGCCCTCTAAATTTCAATCAAAACTAATCAATATGGAAATTAAATAATGTTAGAAATGGGGTCTTTGGTTGGCAGTCAGGTTATTCCCTGTCCAAGCAATGACCCTCACTCTAGTCAGGGTAAAGGAAAACCACACTCAGGTAACCCCGCTCACCACCTTTGGTAGCTTGGCACGAGCAGGCAGGCTTAACTGAGAAGCAATGTGTAAAGTATTTGTATCAACACACACACAGTAACATAGTGAACCACTACAAAATGACAACACAGGTTTGGAAAAATAGTTATTATTTTATCTAAATAAACAAGACCAATTACAACAAAAATCCACAATACACAGTTAAAAATACGTATTTAGCACATAAAAGCACAAAAACAGTGTCTAGAGACACAAATGCTTCAAGTTGGTATTAAGCAGTGTTGTTTCCTACAATGCAACGGCAACAGCGCCATTTACAGAGTCGACCCCCAGGTACAGTACCTTAGCAAACAAGCAGAAAAGAGGCCGGTGCACGGAATTGGGGAGCGAGGCGTAACTTGATCCAATGTGTTGTCGGTTCTGGAGCATCGTCTGGTCCTTTCTGCAGAGTGGTGGAGGTGAAGCAGCGTCAGTTGTGAAGTCGGTCCCTTGGTTTTGGCGAGTACGAGGTCCGGCAAAGTCATGATGCTGCAGGGCAACCTCACAGGGTTGCAATGACTTCACAGAGCTGCATCGCTGCAATGGCATTGGATGTCATGGATGTCGGACTTTCGACACTCCGAAGTCAACGAAGTCGGGCAGGATCAGCGGCTGCAGCGACGCAAAGCCTACAGGGTCATTGCACTTCTGCGAGGTCCACAGCCTTGGGGCAGGTGTTGTTGCGGTTCAGGGCAGCGGCGTCCTTTGGGAAGTCGCACGGCGTCGTCCAGCGTTGTTAGACAGGTTTTTCTCCAGAAATTCACTTCTAGGGGCACAGTAACTGAATGCACCCTCTGGCAAGCTAGAGTCTAAAGCAGGCAGATTAAGAACTGGTTGGTGAAGCCTTTCCTATCCCTAATACTTCAAAACAGGAGGCAAGCTCTACTGCAAGCCCTTGGAGATACCTCTCAAGCACAAAGGCACAATAAAGTCCAGTCTCTGTCCCCTTGCACAGACGGAAGCAGCAACTGCACAGCACAGTCACAGACCAGGGCAGCACTTCTCCTCAGCCGTTTAGCTCTTCTCCAGGCAGTGGTTCCTCTTGAATCCTTGAAGTAATCTAATTTTCAGGGGTTTTGGGTCTAATACTTATACCCCTTTCCGCTCTTTGAATTTGCTTTAAAGTTTGCCACACTCCTTGAATGCAGGTTGAACTTCAAAGGGTGTGCACCAGGCAGCTCTGGTCTCGAGGTGCAATACTTAGTTTCACGCTCACACCACTGCCACCAGGTGACATCCAGCAGACAATATAGGCACGAACGAGGGCACCGCTCTCCAGATGACACAAGAGGAAGGTGTAGGTCCCTTGCAGGAGGTCTTTGATGTCCCTGAGACCTTCACAAATGAACAAGGAGCAAGCCAACAAGCCTTGGAGAGCACACTTCAGGGTGCCACACAGCAGTAACCAGTTTGCCCAGGCCAGCCATGATTCAGGAAGGGTGCGTGGTCCCTTCCTAGGGCAGTATTCACCTCTTGTGCACAACAGATTCTTTTGGCACTGTGCACCACGCAGTCCAGGGTCTCCGTCCCACATTCCTGCAGTGTATCTCGCTATTATTGCAGTAAGGGCACCAGTAGTTATACTGCCAAAAACCTGCATTCAAGGAGTGTGGCCCTTCATCATGAGGCCATGACGCGCATAAGCGTATTGTTGGTAGTGAGTGGATTCATGGGTCATGGAACCCCGCATGGCCTGCTTTTGTTGAGCCTGCTGTATTTCTCTTGTGCGACACTCGACTGCATTCTCATTGTGTGTGGTGTTCAATTCACTGGTTAAGACCCTCGGAGGTGGGGGCATAGCCGGTGTAGCATCACATTGTACCTTGTGGTGCAGCTCAAGTCATCATGCACCAGGCGTTTTGCCTCGTTACAGGGAGGTACAGCATTGGTAACTGTGTGTGCGATCGGAATTGTTTGGTGTGACACCAGTCATCGCGGACCACACGGTATGCCTCCATCCAGGGAGGTGCAGAATTGGTAACAATTTGTGTATTGGAGGGACTGTGAACAGCGTGTGTCCCAAAGTAACCCTTCCCCAGTGCTTGGCAGATCAGGGCCTGCACCAGAAGGCACGGTGCAGAGACCCCAGAGTGAACTTTCTGAGTGGTGGCAATCCTCCATTTGTCGACTGTTGCCTGATCAGACGTTATCTTTCTTCCTCCGACCTTTGCCCCAGGATCCTGAATAAGTGTACCTCTGGCCGCAAGCTGCCTAGGATCCGAGAAAAGGGTTGTCTCACATCCAGCTGGTGGGAGTGGGGTAGTAGGAACTGGTTGGAGGGTGGAGGAAGGTTCGGACCCAGGGGAGTCTGCAAGGGCATAGACCACTAACCTGCCGGATATCAGTGCATCGCAATAGGTTGCTGGGAGCAAGTGTGTGTGAGTGCATGTTTTATTAGCCTGCCTTACAAATATGGCACTGCTTAGTGGTGACGAGTGAGTGGGAGTGATTGTTGTTGACTGAACACCGCACAGCAGTTTTGCCATACACATTGTTTCTTTGTCAGAGGACTATCACGATTGACATTGGATTTTACCTGTGCATCCTTGGCCGCAGAGCTATTTAAGAGTGCTGTGATTCTCTGTATGTACACATTGGTGCTATTGTTGTGAACTGTGGTGCACTCTATAACTGTGTGATATAGTATTGGGTAATAGCTAGGGTCGGTCTCGTGCTGATGTTTTGGCTCCGCATGAGGGTTCTGGGAAGGAAAGTATTATTTTTCTCATTTGTACATACTGTTAATGCTGCTTTAACACAATTGGGCCTAGTCCTGCTACTGATGTTTCTAAATGTGATTTATACCCAGATTTAAGTGATGTTCATGCTGTGTTAACTAATGTGTGTGTCGAATAAAAACTTTACTTACATACACATTGTGTGAAGTCTCTTTTGTGACTCAGTGTATTTCTTGTGTGGAAGTGCTGTTCTAATGCTTTACACACTGCCCCTGTGCTAAGCCTGACTGCTCTGTGCCAAACTACCCAAGAGGAAGCACAGATTAGACAGTGAGTGTAAGCACCCACCCCTGACGGGAGTGGTAGGTTCTGTTTGGCTCGGGCCTCACTTCAGCCAACAAGAACGTGCTAGCTCCAACAGCAAGCACTGGGGAAAGTAACATGATTGGATGATAAGCAAAGAGTAGCAACAGGCAGAAGTAGTTGTGAAAGGAATAGGGGAAATAAGAGGGGAAAGGTTTGGGTTTTTCATCAGAGTGAAAAAAATATAACAAGGGTAAAGTTGGCAAAATGCTACATTTCTTCTTGAAGTCGTCTTTGATAGGGCTGTGCTGTCACATATATCGCAAGT
This sequence comes from Pleurodeles waltl, assembly GCF_031143425.1. NCBI lineage: Eukaryota > Metazoa > Chordata > Amphibia > Caudata > Salamandridae > Pleurodeles > Pleurodeles waltl. Next base: position 364,599,308 of record NC_090438.1, read on the forward strand.
AAATTCTAATACATTTTAGGGGGCTTGGAATTATGATTCACTGTCAATGCATATGGATAAGGCACTAGTTGGGATGAAAACATTGTCCTGGGGCTTTAAGAATCATAAACCATATTCCACATCTAAAATGCAGATCAGTAACTATGGCACAATAAGCTAAACAAAATAATCATATATGGTTTCAAGTGGGAGATACAGATTGTTTACATGTCCATGAATAATTAGTATAGCCAATAAAATAATCAGCATTTAACTGCACATTTTACACTGGGAAGTCCAAAAACTAACAAGAAGCACAGCCGCACACTACAGCTAAACAATTTAACAGGAAAACGATTACCTAAAAGCAGCTCTTACCCAGCCAGCATGGTGTACAAAAGGACTCCCAAACTCCAGATATCACAAGCTGCATCATATCCCTGTCTCATGAGTACCTAAGAATGAAAATAGCAAAAACGTTGAAAAAATAGTTAAAGTTTACATTTGTTATGATGAAATCAATGGCGCTTTACATACAAATCCAAAGTTAATTTATGTTCTAGTTATATAGTTTTCAACCCCAAAACATACCTTGAATAAGATCTGGTGTGTATCAGAGCTTCTTACAATGAGGGTTATCTTACTACATTGCAAGCAGAAAGGTGTACTTGACCCCTTGCACTGTCTCTGGCCCAGCTGCCAGGACTCTGCCGCTTCTCTGACCTGCACGCACTGCTCTCGCACTGTACCCCCGCCTGCTTGCTTCATCTCTGTCACTGACTGTTTGTTTCCCCCTCTGCCACTCAGTGTTTGTTATCCACCAGTTGTGTTCTTACTGTCTGTCTGCTTGTCTCTCCTTTTACTGTTTGTTTCCCTTAGCTCTGTCATTCACTGTTTCTTACTCATTTTTGTTAGGCTTTGGCTGTGCATTTCTGTTTTTCTGTCTGTTTTTCCCTTCACTCGTGCTCCATTGTCTGTGCAGTGCCTTTTTTTACTGCTGCTTCCTTTCTTGCCAGCTCTTGTCGCCTGCCGGACCTACCCTCTGCCATCCGTGCACAGCTCTCCTGAGGACCTAATTAATGGAGGATGCAGTGTGGCCATGCCACTGGTGCACAGAAGGCTACTCTGTCTGTGCCTGGATCGCGGCCATAGGCAGGAACCCTGGCCCTGCTTCCACCCACCACTACACCGCTGGGGAGCTATGAGCCCTGGACCCTCGGCACCGCAACAGCAACTGCTGCACCTTCTCCCCTCGAGCAACCAAAGGACCCTTCACCTGCCGACGCTACCACTTCTCCTGCAACACAGAGCCGCCAGCCCACACAGAATCCTGCACCACACCCACCCAGACCACGAACAACTCGGAACCGGACCAGTGCATGCTGCTCAACGCTCGATCCCTCTGTAAACATGCCACAGAAGGAAAATGTTACTTATCCAGAAGAAATCTGTTCGTGGCATGTAGTGCTGTAGATTCAAATGCTTCGCATAAGTCCGCCATCTATTGTTGGTTTTGGAGTTTTGCAAGTTGTTTTTGTTCTTAGAACTTTTTTGAGTCACAAGATCAAGTGACTCCTCACTGTGATACTGCGCATGGGCATCAAGTCCTTTGTTAAGATTGTTTTCTCGCAGGCGGGTGAGGTAAGGAGTGTATATAGAAAGCAAGAAAAAGAGATGCCTGTGTAGTGTATCATATATATATATATATATATATATATATATATATATATATATATATATATATATATATATATATACATACACAATATTTATATCATAATGCCAAACTACAACGTTACAATGACCATAGGGTTCTGGGGAGGAGGGAGGGCACATGTGAATCTACAGCACTACATGCCATGCATGAACAGATGTCTACTGCGTAAGTAACATTGTCCGTCTGATGGCGTGTAGCTGTAGACACACAGGCTTAGCATAGACTATAAAGCAGTTCCCTCCAATTAAGCGGTGGCTAGGCTGTAGGAGTTGGAGTTGCTTGAAAAAGTGTCCTGAGCACCGCTTGGCCAACATTAGCTTGTTACCATCTAAAACATCTACACAAGTGTTTAGTAAATGTATGTGGTGTAGACCAAGTAGCAGCTTTTTCAAATGTCCACTATTGGAATATTACCTAAAAAAGTTATAGATACACCCTTTTTTCTGGTGGAATGTGCTCTGGGAGTAATAGGCCACTGCCTTTTGGCTTTAAGATAGCAGGTTTGAATATACTTGACTATCCACCCGGCTATGCCATTTTTTGAAATTGGATTGCCTTTATGAGGCATGGAAAATGCTACAAAAAGCTGTATGGATTTCCTAAACTGCTTATTCCTATCAATGTAATACACAAGAGCCCTTTTAACGCCTAGTGTGTGAAGAGCTCTCTCTGCAACTGAGTCTGGTTGTGGGAAAAAGACAGGTAACTCAACTGACTGATTAATAAGAAATGGTGAGACTACTTTTGGAAGGATCTTAGGGTTTGTCCTAAGAACTACCCTATCTTCATTTAACTGGAACAATGGTCGTTCTAAAGGTAGAGCCTGTATTTCACTTACATTTCTTAGAGAAACGATAGCTATTAAAAAGGCTACCTTCCATGAAAGACATTGCAAAGGAGAGGAACGCATAGGCTCAAAAGGTGGACTCATGAGTCTGGGTAAGTACAACATTAAGGTTCCATGATGGGGCTGGGGGAACCCTGGGTGGAATAACTCTTTTGAGGCCTTCCATGAAGGCTCTGATAACTGGAATCTTTATTAAAGAGGGATGTTGTCTATTTGGAGGTAAGCAGCTATAGCCGCCAAATAAAGACTAATAGAGGAATATGCTGAGTTTGCCTTTTGTAAATGTAGCAGAACAATATCTGTTGGCTTTTAGTGGGTCAATGCGTTTAGATTGACAGTAGCAGACAAAACGTTTCCATTTTGCAGCATAACACTGTCTAGTTGTAGGTTTACGTGCCTCCCTAAGAATTTCCATACATTCTGGGAGGAAATTCAAATAACCAAACTCTCTGACTTCAGGAGCCATATTACAAGATTGAAGGTCTCATTATGACCCTGGCAATCACCAGACCTCCATGGTCACGATCCAACCGCAGGCACCACCACTTCTCTGCTGCCAGATGGCCTGGCAGTGCCAGCAGTCCAAATCCGCCAGGGCAGCGCTGCAAGCAGAGCTGCCCTGGGGATTACGACCCCGCTCTCTACTGGTATTTACATGGCGGTTTCACCACCATGTAAATGCTGGCAGAGAATGGGGTGCCCGCGACCTCAGGGGGGCCCATGCACTGCACTTGGCATGGGCAGTGCAGGGGTCCCTCTGGCCAGACCCATCTTTGCAGATAGTGATTTACGCATGAGTGCTGGTGAACCCAACGCACAACAGCATTGCTGTCGGCCATATTACAAGCCAGCGTCAATGTTGTTGTGCGTTTCCCGCTTGCCCAGCAGCGAGAAACTCATTATAGGGCCAGTGGGAAGGAGACTGCACTGGCAGTCTTTTGACCTGTGGGAGTTTGGCAGGCAGCCTTTTCCGTCCTCCAAACTCCTAATGAGGGCCTGAGTGTCTAAGGGTCTGGATGTCTGATCTGACCTTGAATGTGAGTGAGAAGGTCCAGCCTGTTGGTGAGTTTCTCGTGAGGAACTACAGACAGATTCAACAGTGTTGTGAACCAAGGTTGACATGCCTATGTGGGAGCTACAAGGATCATGGTGAGTGATGTTTTGTGAATTAGAGATGGAAGGAGTGGGAGAGGTCGAAAAGAGTGAGCAAATATCCCTGACCAATTCAGCCATAGCGCATTGCCCTTGGACTGGGGGTGTGGTTATCTGGACACGAGGTTTTGGCATTTAGAATTTTCTGCAGTAGCGAAGAGGTCTATTTGTGGCGTTCACCACCTCTGAAAGTACTGGTGAAGCACTTGTAGGTGAAGTTCATATTCGTGGACTGGTTGCTGCATCCTTCTGAGGAGGTCTGCAAACTGATTGTCCATACCTGGAAGATACTATGCCAGTAAGTGAATGCGATGGTGAAGTACCCATTTCCAAATTGTCTGAGCAAGAAGGGACAATTGGTAAAAAAGTGCCCCCCCCCCTGTTTCTGCAGGTAATACGTGGCTGTCATGTCTGTACGGACTAGAACCGTTTTGTAGGGGGAGTTGTGGTACAAAGGCTTTGAGTGCTAGAAAGACTGCCTTTAACTTCAAGTAATTGATGTGAGAAGTTTGTTGAACGGGATCCCAGATACTTTGTAATGTGAGGTTGTTGAGGTGAGCTCTCTAACCTGAATGTGATGGATCCTTAGAGTGACTTGAGGCAAAGGGTCCTGAAAGAGCTGACTTGGAAAGCTTGGTGGGATTCCACCACTGCAGAGAGCGGTGAGTCTGGCGGGCCAACAACACTAGATTTTGGAGATGACCCTGAGACTGAAACCACTGACGAGATAGACATTGCTGTAAGGGATGCATATGTAGTCTTGCACTGGGAACGATGTCAATGAAGGATGCCATCATCCCTAGTAACTGCATCACTGCCCTGTGTTAAGTGTAGTTTTCTTGTAGTTGGGAAAGAAAAATTTGAAAAGCTTCCATTCGAGCTGGTCTTGGATATGCCAAAGCTGACTGAGCACTGAGAACTGCCCCCAGATAGGGCTGTATCTGTAAAGGTTGGAGGTGGGATTTGAGAAAGTTGAGCATGAATCCCAAGGTGTGGAGAAGGTCTACTGTGATTTGAGTGTAATGCAACATTGTTGGATGGTACTGGCTTTGACGAGCCAGTCATCCAAATAGGGGAAGAAATGGATGTGTTGTCTTCTGAGGAATGCTGCAACTACAGCTAGACACATTGTTAAGACCCTTGGGGCAGTTGTCACCCCGAATGGTAAAATCTTGAATTTATAATGTTTCCCTGCAATTACAAATCTGAGGTATTTGAGGTGTGCTGGATGAAAGGGAATGTGAAAGTATACGGCCTTCAAATCTAAAGCTGTCATGAAGTCGCCTTGCTGTTATAGCAGAATTACATCTTGGAGAATAACCATATGGAAATGCTCTGAGAGAACGTATAGATTGAGAGGTCTGAGATCTAGAGTCGGTCTTAGTGACCCATCTTTCTTTGGTATAAGGAAGTATAAGGAGTATACTTCTAACCCTTGCTGTGAGAACTGGCTCTATAGCCCCTTTGAGAAAAAGGGAGTGTACCTCTTCTTTTAAAAGAGTAGGATGGTCTTATGAAGGTTTGTGAGTGTGAGGGGGAATATATGTTGGAGTGGAGATGAGCTCTAGACAGTAGCCATGTTGGATAACCAATAGAATCCATTGATCTGTGGTGATATTTGACCATTGTGGATAGAAATGTAGTAGTCTTCCCTCTACTGGAGAGGTGTGAGCCGGTGTAAGTAGTCACTGGCGTGCATTCGAGGCAGACCCTCTAGAGGTGGACGCCTTTCCTCTACCTTTATTGTTTGCACCTCTGTAGGAACCTCTATTATAGAAAAGGGAGCCTTGCATTAGTTTGGGAGGTGGAAAGCTCAGTAGATGATGGTTTGAAGCCACCCCTGAATTGTGGGAGATGTAAATTACACCTTTGTGGTGCGGTGTGTAGGGCCCCAATACCCTTTGCTGTTTCAGAATCCTTCTTGAGCTTTTCTATGGTGGTGTAAACCTCCTGACCAAACAAGTGTTCCCTGTCGAAAGGCATGTTGAGAACTGCCTGCTGAATTTCTTTCTTAAAGCCTGAACATCTCAGCCTAGCATGCCATCTGATAATAATACTAGCATTAATACCATGTGCTGCCTTATCAGCTGCATCAGTTGCACACCTAATAGAATTGTTTGAAATGTCCTGTCCCCTTTTGGAATGTTCCTCTGGGAGGTACTGGAAAAGATCCTTTATTTCATCCCAGTGGGCCCTGTTGTATTGTGCCAAGAGTGCCTGCAAATTGGCGATATTTCAGTGATTGGCAGGTTGTGCAGCCACTCTTTTTCTTGCTGCAGCTAGTTTTTTGCTCTCCTTATCAGGGGGGAGGTGCATCTCCTGTTGATTGGCTGTTAACACATTTCCGTGCTGGGCTGACAACTATAGAGTCAGAAGGGATTTGTGACCGAATAAATATAGGGTTTGAAGTTCTTGCCTTATTTATTTTTTTTATCAACCGTTGGGGTAATAATTCTTGACCTAACCGGTCTGTGGCATGTCTAAGCATACCTGGTAGCATAGGCAAAAAATGACTTTCTTTATGGGTGGTATGCAGTGTATCAAAGAGAAACTCCTCTTCAATAGGGACAGTTTGCATATGTACATTGTGATTTGGAGCTGTCAGTACTATGACCTGCTGATATGAAGTTGCGTCTTCAAGAGGTGAAGGGTATGTAGGGTATACATTAGGGTAATATGGGGTCTAGATAGTATGAATCCCATGGGTCAATATCTTGTGGAATGTCCCCCCAAGTCATCTTCATGATGTGGTGTACAACCTTGTGGAGAAAAAAATTGTCTCTCAATTATAGGTGAGGAGATTGGGAAGGTGGTAGAAGAGTAAGAGGAAGCACAGGCGAATGTGGTGTAGAAGGCTGAGGTCGAAATGGAGCCTTGTCCTTGGAGACCTTTTTAGGTGGAGGAGCAGTGTCCAAGGTCTCTTGAAAAGTAAGCTCTCTCTTGATTGGGACAGGGGAAGAAGCAATTATTCTTCCTGTTATCTTTTGGATATGCAGCTGGAGCTGGTGCAAATGAGCATCCATTATTTCGAGGATTGCTCCACTGGTGAAGCTGCTTCCGGGGACTGACTGGAGTCTCTAGAAGACAGAAATTTCAGTTCCTAAGTTTTGGGAGTGGAAGCTCTGTGTTGATCCAAAGCTGTTGGCTCCAAAGCCAATGTGGAAGGCTTCTTGCTCGGAGCCGAAACACTGAGATCAAAGGGTTGACTCGAACCCGAGGCTGTGTGAGATGCTGTCGAGCCAGAGGTTGATGCCGAAGTTGACTTAGTCTTGGCTATTTTCAGTGATGAGCTGGAAGGTGGGGCATCCGAAGGTAACTTTCCGATGTGACCATGGCCGAAAGGCAGTGGTGGAAGGACGACCTGTTTGTGGGGCTTCTTTGAAATCTTTGTATGGGAGGTCAGGGCTGATGTACTCATGGCTTTCACTGAGGTGAGGGGATGACTTTCGATGTCAGATTGAGCGTCCAATTCTATGGAGAAGGCCTCTTCCTGTTCGATCTCCTTCTGTGCATGCTTTGCCCCGAAAATATCAGAAGTGTTGTCCGGAGGCCATCTCCAAATCAACAAGCTCTTTGATCCTGAAGGGTCTTTTTGGATTGAAAAGACCAACAGGTGCCACAGATTTCTTCTTTATGGTCCGTGGACAAGCACAAGTTACACACCAGGTGTTGGTCAGTGTGTGGGAATTTCGAATGCCATCGAGGGCAAAACCAAAATGGAGTCCCTTCCATAAGCCCTGCATATCCCAACACCACGTGGAGAAGTAGGTTGAGATGGGCACTTGTGCCCGAAGGGTGGTAAGCCAACTCCTAGCGTAGAAATTCAGATCGACTACACTAGATTGAGAAAATGGGACCAAAATATAATACAGTCACTGAAAGAAAGACGAAAAAAGAAGAGTTCAGAAGAGACAGGGCTGAGGAATATCAGAGCAAGACGAACACATGTCCAAACCCAATGGTGGAGAGAAAACAATCTAATAAAGGATTTGATGCCCATGTGCATTACCGACAGGAGTCACTCGATCTTGTGACTCAAAAAGATTCTTCGAACAAAAACAACTTGCAGCACTCCAAACCCAACACTAGATGGCAGACATATGTAAAGCATGTGTTTCTACAGCCACACATGCCATTGAACACCTGGGACACCATCACCTCCCCATTGATGTGGCACTCATCACCGAAACCTGGCTAAACTCCTCTTCGAACCCCGAATTCGCCACTGCAACACTAGACGGCTACAAGATGATACAGTTAGATCGCACCAACAAACACGGAGGGGGCATCACCATCATCTTCAAATCACCACCAGCAATGCCGCATGAACATCTCAATTTTCAGCTAAAAACAGACACCAAGACAACATTAAGAGGCACTCTTGTATACAGGCCCTCTCCCCAGGACCTCGACCAGTCTTCTGCGATGCCATCCCCAACATCATCACACCTCTAGCAATCAACTCCAACCACTACATACTACTCAGTGACCTCAATTTCCACAGACGACCCCAATGACACCAACTCCACATCTTTCCTCAGGAAGATAAGCAACACAGGCCTCGCCCAACTGGTCACCAAACCCACACACAAAGCCCAACATACACTTAACCCCATCTTTACCTCCAGCAACAGTCTCAGATTCAGCCACGTCAACGAACTCATGTGGTCCGATCACAGCTTCGTCCACTTCACCATCTCCGGCATACAGCACACCACCACCAAGTACCACAGACCCAACTACTGCAGCTGGGGCAAAGTAACAGAAATGCAGTGGGAGCAGGTCCTCAGCAGTTCCCAACCCAAGACCTCACCCGACCTTGACCAGGCTGCCCAGAATTTTTCCACCTGGATCACCGAATGCGCAGACAGAGTTGCCCCGCTGAAACCAGCCAAAACCAATAAAACCTCAGGCCAAGCCAGCTGTTACACCTCAGAGCTCGGAACTACCAAGTGCAGCTGCAACCAACTCGAGAAACAATGGCAAGCCACCAGGAACCCAACCAACAGAGCTGCCCACAAAGTAGCCCTCAGCAACTACCATCGGCAACTCACAGAAACCAAGATAGAGCCCATCGTGGCCCGCACTGACACAGCAGCCAACCGCCCAAAAGAACTATTCAGAATAGTAAAAAAATATTCCAACCCGACAGCCACAAAGAACACTATCCACCCTTTCCAAGAACTCTGTGACACCCTCTCGGATTACTTTCACAGCAAGATCGTCACCATCTACAACAACTTTGACCCCCAAACCACTATCCACAACCTCAGAGCTCTCTTGACCCCTCCACACCGAGGACACACCAACAAAACAATCACCATGTGGACACCACACACCACGCAATCCACCTCTGTCCTCATATCATCCAACCACTCTGGGGCACCCACCAACCCATGCCCACCCCACCTGTTCAACCTTGAAACCCACCACATCAGCACAGAACTCACCAGCAACTCTAACACCTCCATCATCTTGGCAGTTTTCCCAGACAAATGGAAACACACAGAAATCAGACCTCCTCCCAAAGAAACCATTCACCGACTCAAGCAAAGTAAAACATTTCTGACCTTTCTCTCTGTCCCCTTACCATGCCAAAGTACTTGAGAAGGCAATCAATCAACAGCTCACCGACCACCTGGAACAAAATAACCTACTGCACATCTACCAATCAGGATTCCATGCAAACCACAGCACCAAGACCGCACTCATCCCTGCCACAGATGACATCACAGCACTCCTCGATCATGGGGAAACCACTGCCCTGATCCTCCTTGACCATTCAGTAGCATTCAACACCATTTCCCACCACAACCTCATCAACAGACTCCATAGCGTTGGCATACAAGAGGACGCCCTCAAATGGATCGCCTCCTTCCTTACAGGATGCACTTAGAGCGTTAATTGTTCAAACTGCATGTACCAGGATGGAAGGGGCGAATTCGACTGGAATGTTAGGCAGTGTGCTCCGAATCAGACTTCACTTAGAGCGTTTGGCTGCCTCCCTTCACCTCTGAATCCAAGAACATCATATGTGGCATACCCCAAGGATCATCCCTCACCCCCACATGTTCAACACTAATAACCCCCCTCACACCCCCCGGCATCGTTAGATCCCAAGGACCCAACTTCAGCTCCTACGCAGATGATACTCAGCTCATCCACAATCATCGAAGACCACTCAAACCACCAGAACAATCTTTGGCAACGCCATGACTGACTGGATGAAAAACTACTGCAAACTCAACTCCAACAAACTGGTAGTGTTGATCTTTAGGAGAAACACATCCATATGGGACCATGGCTGGTGGCCAGAAGAACTTGGACCCACTCCCACGCCAACAGTCCACGCATGCAACCTCGGCATCATCCTCAACAGCAAATTTACCATGAAGTAGCAAATCAATGCAGTTACATCCTGCTGCTTCCACACCCTCCACCTGCTCTGCAGAATCTTTGGACAGATCCCAGTCAACACCAGGAAAGACAACACTCAGGACCTTGGCACCAGCCTTCTCAACTATGGTAACGCACTCTATGCTCGCCACTCCTCCCAACTCCTCAAAAGACTCCACGCCATACAGCAGTGAGACTCATCCTGGAGCTCCCCAAAGAAACACACATCACCACCCCACCTCAGACACCTCCACTGGCTCCCCATCCAGAAGAGATGTTAGTTCAAGCACCACACACACACACACACACACACACACACACACACACACACACACACACACACACACACACACACACACAACCTAAAAAGCCTTACCCGATCAAGGACCAGCCTACATCTACCACCGACTGAGCTTCCTCCAACCGGCACACATTCCCTGAATACTTGCAGGTACATTGGTGGCCGTTCCATCTCCTACATTGTCACCAAGGCCTGCCATGACCTGCTCATTTTTCTCCAAGCAGCCCCCTCACCTGTGGACTTCAAGAAGAAACTCAAGACCTGGCTCTTTGACAGAGACCTCGCACCCCAGTGCCCAAATACTCCCAGGGGTGACAGTGCCGCACTCTACAAATACAGATTGATTGATTGACTGATTGATTGAATCTACCTCAAGTGCCTGACCGCCCAGCAGTAATCAGCCCAAGTGTTTCAGCACCTTTTTTCTGAAGTGGTCTTTTGAGCAGAGGAACTTTAACTTACTCAGTTCACCAAACGAATTAGGATCCTCAGCTAGTAGCGCTTTTACAGGTACGAAGGACAGCTATTGGCAAGTTGCTGAATTCTGGTTTATTAATTGTCTAATAGGTGAACCCCTCTGGCAAGAATAATTAGTCCTAAAATCCCATTGGGCAGGTCACGCTGCTTACAGTCTCAAAGTGGTCACAACACATGACCAATGCAAAGATGGCAAGCACTTCCCACAGTCCTGTTCATGTGTAGTTAGTGTTAAAATTATTAATAGGACAAATACTTGCACTTAAATTGTTGGGGCATCCTAGTGTTGGATTCATGTCATAACTATCCCTGACAGGACGCACTGTGACTGAAAGCACTGTGACTGAATCAAAAGTATTTACATTTATATTTACATTTACTACTTTACCAGTCTAACAATGTGTGCTTCTTTCCTAACAATGTGTGCTTCTTTCACAGAGGTTCCACCATCCTACATATGTTATCATCTTCTAGCTTGAAGCCACTGCCATAATCAATTTTACATCTCATCTGTATGTACCGCCATGCCTTGTGCCTACCAAATAACAGGCAGCCTGAATGGCAGCAGGTGGCATGTGGTTCTTCACACATATGCCAGTATTCTGGTTTGCCTTTCCGAATGCGACACACAAACCCTGAACTGGGATTATTTATTACAGAGGGGGATTTCTGAATCTTCCTATGTACTGTCCATATTTGTGATGCACATGAAGTTGGAGGTCTACTACCAGACTGTGATAGCACGTTTGTGAGGTGACTGCCTTCCAGCATGCAAACCTTCAAAGAAGCAATTTCACTTTTCATGACCTACATTCTCCCTGCTCCCATTATCTGCATAGTGTACCTCGCAGCCTTCTCAATTTGAAAATATGGTCCATCATTGAAGTACTGATCCAAATTGAACTGACGTACACTGGCTGAATATTTCAGCAGCCTAGTCTTCTATGCAACATCCTACCACAAATCAAGGCCAGCCACCAGCCTGAGTTCACAATAGTGCTTGTCATTCTGGTCTCCACTACTTCAAGATAGTCTACAATGGTCTGCCAAAGAATCTCACTGGCAGGATTGAATTACTTTATAACAAGGCTGCCAAGATGGCTTCCAGTGGATGTTCAAATGTATCACCTCTATTGAGATGTTCACTGAGTCAAAGGCCCACTACTCCTGTTGAAAAGGTCATCACAATCATATAAGAAAATCCTTTATTCAGCACCTGAGAATAAACATACAATTTTCTAACGGGCAAAACACAGAGATAAGTCTATAGACTTTGGAATTCCTTAAACCCAACCTGAGATCAGACCCAGTTATACATGGTTCAGGAAAACTGTTAAAAACTGAAAGTTTGACACTTACTTTCAAATTAACTCCATCCAGTTACTGATAAATATCCCACACAACACTCCTCTCATCCCTTCTAATTGGACCCTAATCACCCATTCCTTCTTGAGCTGTATTTCTATGATCTTCTGTTCTTCCACTCCTATCTGCTGACTGCTACTTGAGTAAAACATTGAGTTCCCACATGTTTTGTCTAGTGAATATCACCTCCTCCATTGAAGTCGGGCTTTTTTTTGTCAGGTTGCTGCACTGTATTCAAATTTAAAGGACAGTTATTCTCACCAAACGTTACTCATTTCCTTTGATCCCGTGCCCAAACATTGTGAGACACCTTATTCTTGCCATGTCTACATCCACATCATTACAATTAATCATTTGAATGAGTAAAAGGGTCTCCAGTTCCCCCATCAAGCAATGAAAATTCTTACACTGGTTACATGGACCCTGCCAAACCTTTATAAATCTGGCAACTCTACATTTGCCACACTAAGCATACAATTCTGATTTGCCTACAAGGGACCACAAACCCTTTCGAAGTGAGCCTCATGCTACAGCCATGGTTCGGTTGCATACTGCATAGAACCCACCTGCCGGGCACTAGGAAGGTCTTCTAGTGGGTTGTGGGTAACTGTCACATTACACAAAGGTCTGCAATGTCACAACAATTTCTAGCCCACAGCAAGTTACTAACCACTTCAAAGCCAATTCAGGATCATCTGTTACCTCTTCATGACACCTGCCTGTAATAATGTATCCATGCATAGAGAATGGCCTGTGATGTCTAGCTGGCAAAACAGCCCTTGAATTATATATTTGATTAAATGAGAACATTAACTCCAAAGGGATATTTATGCTTATGCAGCTAGTTTGGAAGGGAAGCACAGGGTACAAAGGACCGTCCCAAAAAGTTCACTACTAGCAATTTCTTAAAGTGTATACCTGGCTACACAGGGCCAGTACAGTAGTTGGTTTGTATTCCCCATTTAACCCTGCTTCCTCAATGCACTGAGTGTCCCTCAAGCTTGCACACAGGTAATTCATCTACTGTTTAATGAATGAGTGGGTTAATAACTTGACCACAGTGGTTTATCCTTTGGTCTCAAATATCACTTTCGTACAGACGTTAGAGATGTGGCCCTTATTTACATTTAATTGAAAAAGGCCTGCCCGTGTACACAGGCCACCTAGCCTTTCAGAATGCATGAGCATCCCATATTAAAGCTGCAATACAGCACTGCCTTTCCACCTACTTTGAAACATTCTGGGATCCTTTGGAGGGTGCATGGTCACGGGGCATCCAACAAAAATCAGCAGAACCTCTGTCTCCCTAACGGTTTATTTCCTCTGCATCATTCAGGGATGGTAGAATAACTGAATTTTACAGTAGAGACTCAGCTGGCTTAGCTGGTGATGCTGTAAGAGGCAACTTGACTGGACACAAGCTTCTATCACCTTGCCAGGTGATGACTTCGCAAGACCTGAATTATTTAGGGCAGAACTTGTAACCATGCATTTCTTCTTGTAACCAGCTGAATACTAGACAGGAAAAAAGTAAGCCGTGTCACCAAATATCAGAAAGAAAACTCCCAGCACCTGAGGGGCACTGATTTTCAAGTTTTTCAAAATCAACCAACTTCATGCAGCTATGTTTGTCTCACGGTTCCTGCTGATATAACGGGCTTTTCATGTAAGGTGAACTTGAAAGGTGGCCTCTTCCTCAACAGCTCGTTACAGAGGCACCAGTAGCTGAAACCACGCAGCTCTCCACCTCAGATGCTGTTGGCCTCAAGTTTATGAGGCGTGGTTCAATCTTTCAGGGGATATTTCAATGGACTAAGTAACAAATGGAGCATGTTGGGGTGGAGACATATTACTATTCTGGCACAGCAAGTGACAGCAGGCAGAGAAGATAGCTTCAACAACTTGACATCGGTAGTTACTTCTGCTACAGAGTCTGGTGAGAATTTAAGGTGAATTGTTGGGAAGATGTTCAAATTAGTAAGGGACCATGATGGAGAGGCCAAGGTAATTATATTTGCATGTTAAATGTGAAGGAAGTCATCACTAAGGCTTTGAATAGATGAATGCTTGATAGCTACCTGAATTGGACTAATTACTTCTGTGTTAGGCTGAAGGGGCGTTTTTGAGGTGTTATTGGTAATCTTTTTTTATCCTTAGAAGAAGCTTACTTGTGGCATACTGAACTTTTACCTCAGCTTTACTGTTGCTGCAAGTATTTGTCTCTGAGAAAGGAAAGGCCCTCTGAGTAGTCCATGAGAATGCAAGGCCAAGGACCATGACCCTAGAAAGGCTAATGCATTCTGCTTAATTATTAGGGTGTTTGTAAGAAATTGGGTTATTATTTGAGCAGGATGTGAGACCTGCACAAGCAACAGGTCCACAATTGTCCCTTACAGAGAACCAAGCACCCCATTGTAGCACTTCACTCCCTCAAAGTGGTGAAGCAGAGCCATTTAAGGCCTACTTAGGGGAGGTGGTGTGGGCTAGTAAAAACCATTTGCCGGCGCACAATAACACTCAATGAACAATTGTTCAGTCAGTGCTTTTTCTTTGAAAAATGAAAAGTACATTTATTACACACACTACTACTCAATACTAAGCATTAATTTACAAATATATATCAGGTAGATCCAAAATCTGCATGACCCCGCTCCCCCAAATCACAGCACCACCCCACCTATACCAAATAGAAAAACACAATAAAGGGGTATCACTTTAAATGAAGCAGGCCTACTGGCTTTGCCAAGGGGTCACCACAGCAACATATCTGGCAAGCCTATCAGCCTTTTCAAAGGTTCACTGTAATAAAAGACAAATAATCTACATTTTAAAAATAAATCATAATTTCACTGTAATCAATAACCATGTGAAAATCCAATCATTAATTTCAATAAAGCATTTCAACATAGACCAAAATCATTGTCAGTATTAGATTATCAATAAAGCATTTGAAATGAACATAGCATGTGTCTGTGTCTTTTTAATACACATTCATGCCAAATAAAATGCAGCCATAGAACCAACTATTAGATGATGCTGCACTCTCAGTTGAAGAGCAAATGCCCCACCCAGCCTTAGGAGTGCTTTAAACTAACGGTGAAAATCCTGGGAGGTCATAATGTCCTTGACCCTGCAAACATAGGATCACTTTTCGAAATGTAATAAACAGGGAGCACTCTTGCAGCCCTCAAGCACATTCTTTATACTGTAGGTGGCGCTCCATCCTCTATGGGGCCAACATAAGAAGGAAAAACATAACTGGCATTACAGGGGGCTTCCTCCCTGGAAGCAGCAAAATGTTTCATTAGCGGCTCTCCTGCTGTTTTGGAGAGAGCTGCGTGTTAGGCAAGCAGCTTGCGCTGCATTCCTTGTTTCGCCCTTTTTGGTTTTTGTCCTTGGTAAAGGGTGCCCCCTCCCACCAGGGCACACCGCCATCCCTTTTTTGTTGGTGTAGCGCCAACGATGCTGGAGCAGCATGGTGTACCCACTCCCGGGCTGCTTGGCCTGCTCCACTCCTGGCCAGCATTATCTGGCTGACGAGGGAGCAGGCATGCAGATGAGGGTGGGCTTCTGCTGGTGCTGACCATCGTGTTCCCACAAATCACAGGCACAGAGAGTGAGAAGCGGCACTTTCTCCTCCAGTCTGTTGGTCCCGGGGGAAATTGAGTCCATTGGACAATTTTAAAGGCTCTTGGCTCAGAAAATGGGGTCCCTGGTCCGAGAATGAGTCTGAGGAGTGGCACCAGGCACTCTCCCTTCCTGAATGAAATAGATAACTAAGTCTTGCACCAACCCCCAGGCAGTGGCCAATCATGGGGGTAAATTTTGATAAATGCAACAAAGCCCCACAAGCTCTGTTCCTCGAGGGGGTCAAGGAACTTTCAATGAGCATAGCTTGGACCCCAACGGGATGATTTAAAAGATACTGGGCTCATTTTTCTCGAGGTAGCAGGCACCTGCCACAAGGATCTTTTTCAGTAGGCCTTCTGCCCTAGATAGGTCACACTTTGCAGGGAGCTGCCTTCACTGGCTCCCTATGCCAGCTTCCTCATCTGCTGTGCTCTCCACAGATCCAATTGCCTCCTAGCTGTCTTGCAGGGCATTCGGTGGTGGTAGGGTGGCAGCAGAGTCGCAGTTTTCCCCTATCTGGTCCTTAGAGAGCGTATGGGAACCAGCCTCACTAATCCTGGAATCAGCTGTAGTTAGAGCCCTTAGCTCTTCAGGGGCTTGTCCTTCCAACTCTCCATGATATTGCAGATGTCACAAAACCTATCCAGGGTCCAACTCCACCAAAAACAACTCTCTGTGTGAAAGGGGGAGGCGCATGGCCAACCACGCATGAAAATGGCCGCATTCTCTTAAGTGCTCTGCCGGCCACCTCCGATCCCTCACCGTCCTAATCCCACAGAGGACCACACAGCGACCACATGGGGCTCCCTTGGCTCCCAGAGCATGAGTGACTGCCTGGACCCAGTTCTTTGATGCTGGCATGGATGAAAGGGATCTGAAGCTGAGCTTGCTCTCCACGGCACCAGGAGCCAAGATGGCACCTCCGGGTCTCAGCTGCTGAATGCAGAGGCTTGGAGATGGAACAGCTGTGATAGGAGTGTACAGCGTTGCCCTGCCAGGCCTGAGAGGGCCAGTGGAGTGCAGCGGCCTGGTACTCGGCCTGAGGAGCAAGCAGTTGCAGCAGAGAGCTGCAAGAGGAGGCAAAGGCTTGGCTGAGGCCGCACTAAGAATTGGTCCCAGATATTCTGGACTGTGTGTTGGACTACTATATCTAGCTGGGTCTCACCCTAGGGAACCTAAGGTGGTGTAGCTTCTCTGAACTGCCTGAAGGTTGCCACCTCCCAGACTAACCCTCCTAATATGATACTGTGGCATGTTGACTTGGAGGTCTGCAACGTTGCCACTCCAACCTGGGGAAAGTGAGTAGGGTAAAGTGGGTGTTCTGCCTATCCATTCCTATAATGCACCTTTATGCGCTTCTTTGTTGAGGGCCCAACCACTGGGCAGGCTGGGAGAGGGCAGTGGCGGACACAACTTGAGCAGGAGACCTGACACCTGACAGGCAGAGAAATAGCCAAATTACATAGACATTGGAGGGGACAACTATACGCTATGGGATAATACTCCTATACCCGAGAGGCCTTGATATGGGTAAGGTCAAGGACACCATTCGAACCAGTGGGGATCAATGTCAATGAGGATGGCAGATACATACTTGCATGGCAGAGACTTGATGGCCTATAGCTGACATTTATATCCTGAACAGAGGCAAATACTGCCCTCAAAGTCTCTGGCTCCAGTGCTGTCCCTAGACGTACATAGTCAGATGATATTGGAGGGGCTATAATTGTGTGCTCGTCATAGACCTAGAAAGGTCAGTGCAGCCACTGGCAAATTCACCTGGTGTCTGGTCAACCAGGGACTTCCGGGACTAGATACGATGCTGGGGCATGTTGGACAGTTGGCAACAAAGAAACAGGGAAAAGAGAATACTCCTACTATGCGGTGGTGCATACTTTACATATCTGCTTTCACAGACTGGTGTGCTCCTTAGGGCTGGAGGAGGGCATAATGCATGTAGAGTAACCAGGCCACACATCTGGTCACTCTCGATCAATTGAGAGTTCTAGATAGGCTTACTTTAATTCTGTGCACTGGAAAGGGGGCCAGCAGCCAGCTCTCAAGGTTGATTCAGCCTCCAGGACGAGAAAGCCCTTTTTCAGGTATAATGGGGCCTTTGGACACACTCGTCCACGCTCAGGAGGAGATTTACAGGGTGTTCTCCCACTATTACTGAGAGCTCCACTTGGAGATCAACCCAGACCAGACGGAGGTATTAGACAGTTTTCTGGGCCACACACAACTTCTGCAGGTGACCCCGGCCAATAGCAAGGCCCTGGGAGGCCAAGTGGCAGAACCCGAAATATAGGGAGCCATAAAATAAGTCACACAGGGGAAAACACCAAGCACAGATGGCCTACCTGCAGAGTACTATCAGACATATGAATCTCTCTAGACCGTGAAGCTGAGGGAGATGTACGCAGCAGCACTAGACAGCTTCCTTCCAGATACCACCAGAGAGGTGCTGGTAGTATCAGTACCCAAAATGTGCAGTGACCCATATGAGGTGTCTGCATATTGACACCTTTCCATGCTGAACATAGATTATAAAACCCTGAGCAAGGTACTGGCCAATTGCCACATCGGCAACACATTGCACACCACAACCAAAATTATTTCATCCACCAATGCAAAACCCCACTCTCATTACCCCAACACCATGACAGTATTGCAAGAAGAGAGGTTACTGAGGTCAATGACACATTGCAATTGGATGCGAATGAACTGCACTGGTTAATGTTCAGAGTTGTGGCTGGCTATACATCACAACAAGGGTATGGAGTTACTTTAATAGAAAAGATAAAGAATAAAGGAATAGGTACGGTTCAAGGCTGAGGTACTAAGAAGGGTTTGATCCCTCAGGAACAAGAGCCCTCACACACCCAGAAGGGGGTCATGCTTCATAATAAGGCATGCTCGTCGTCGAGCCGGCATCGTAGGTGTATATGCATCAAACAATGTGAAACCTTAAAAGTATAGTAACTCAAATAATGGAACATCGCAGTACCATGCGTTGGAAAAAAAAAAAAAAAAAGGCAGCACAAAAATGTGCACACACTACCTGATTGAAGGTCATTCACTCAAAGATTTACACTGGAAAACACTAGAGGCACACCAACATATGAGTAAGAATTTGTATAGAATGGAGAAAAAGTGGATTTTCCAGTTGTCTACACATATAGAAGGCCTGAATGATGACATTCCTTGGAGCGAAATGAACCAATAATATAATAATTTTCATAGCTGGTCTGGGGCTCCCGACATTGCTGACTTGACTATGTGATAGCCCTGACCAGGGGGTGTATTTTTTTGTATTTTTGTAATTCTTGAATTCCTGACATTACCATTAAGAAGAATTCCATTAAGATCCATCAGGGCTCCCATTTCGGGATACTTTGTTTAAATCTACCCAATGAACCTTTCCGTTTTGTTAATCGGTTATTCGTATTCTCAGCTTTTATGTCCAGTTTCTGTGAAGAAGATTGCAGTTCCAAGATGGCGGCCATTAGCCATTCCATTCCATTTCTTCTTCTTTTTATTGGAAGGGTTTGAGATTCCTTTCCCATTTTACTTGAGGGCTTCCCTCCACTGAGACATTAGGTTAGGTGGAACTCTGTTAGCAATACGTTATGATGTTCACTGTGTCCCCTCCCCTTGTTTAAGATCTTATCCGGGCCGCTACGTACTTGCAATAAAGTGCCCGCAACTCTGAGCCTCTGATCACAACCACGCCCCAGCCTGTGCCTGAGACACTGCTGCTGCCACATATGCAGTCAATTGGCTGCGCTCAGCTCTACCCTTAAACAGCAACCTGCCTACCTGCTCCTTCACTTCCAAGGAAGCAGAGCATGGGTAGGTTGCCTGCTGGGCACCACTCCACGTTCCTGTGAGTATTATTGCTGTTTTCAGGGCTGGTAAGAGCTGACTTGGGCGCTCCCGCTGTGAGGATCCACACTTTCATTACTAATCACTATTTGTCTTTCATAGCATGCTAAGAAGCGCTTGCTCTCCCTTCATTCGAGGGAACACTTCTGATACCCAAATGGGGCGAGTTAACCCTTCTTGATACAGTGTGTGGGATCTGTGCAGTACGGTTTTCCAGTGTTATGTCACATGTGTATTTTATGCTGGGTAATACTATACTTTTAAGGTTTCACATTTTATGATGCATGTACACCTACAGTGATATGCGAGTGCAACAAAATGATTTTGTTCCCCTTGTCCGAGAGATGACTGAACTGTGATACATGCAAGCTGCATTACTGATGGTGTTTTTTCTCTCTATTATAGGTTGGTTCTATATTAAAAACAAGGTATTAACCTTTTACTAAGTTGAGGTGATTTGTGAGTGGTAATTGTTGGAAACGTGTACGGTCAGATAAGATTAGATGCCAGAAATTGTGCCTGTTAGACCTGCCAGCTCGTGCTGTGGTTTCCCCTGTCTTTTTGGCTTCTGACCTCCTGTTATGATTCTGTGCTGATCTTCCATTTTTGCTGGCTTTAGGACTCTGGGCACTTTACCACTGCTGACCAGTGCTAACGTGCAAGTGCTCTCTGTCTAAATTGGGTTAGTGATTAGTTTTCTCTATGATTGGCATGTTTGATTTAATAGTAAGTCCCTAGTAAGGTGCACTGGAGGTAGCCACCGCCTGTAAATCAAATGTTACTAGTGGGCCTGCAGCACTGATTGTGCCACCCACATTAGTAGCCCTGTAAACATGTCTCAGACCTGCCACTGCAGTGTCTGTGTGCAGTTTTAAACTGCCAGTTCAACCTGGCTAGTGCAACCACTTGCCAGACCCAAACCTTACCTTTTACTACATGTAAGTCACCCCTAAGATGGGCCCAAGGACAGGGGGAGGTGTATTTAAAAGGTAGGACATGTACTAGTGTGTTTTACATGTTCTGATAGTGAAATACTGCTAAATTTGTTTTTCACTACTGCAGGGCCTATCTCCCTCACAGGGTAACATGGGGATTGCCTTGAAATATCTTTTAAGTGCAGTTTCCTCTTGGGCGCAGATGGGGATCTGGAGTTTGGGGTCTCTGAACACAATTTAAAAATACATCTTTTTGTGAAGTTGTTTTTTGGATTGTAAGTTGAAAATGCCACTTTCAGAAAGTACTTAATCAATGAATAGATTGGGCCAATTTACAGTTAGTGATGAGGTTCAGCCACTAATAATTTACACTAAACAAAAGAAATACTTACACTGACTCAGCATTTTTTTGTAAAGAAAGTGTGCATTGTCTTGCTTAACCATCCTGCGCCTCTGCTTGGCTGTGGAATACAATTGGGCTGTTTGTGAATTCACTCTAGACAGTCACACAAAGGGAGCTGTGTTGTGTCCTGCATATCCTGATGGGTCTTCCTGGGCTACAGTGGAGGGAGGAGCTGGCACTTGCACCTCAATAGGGCTGTGCCTGTCCTTACACAAAGCAGAGTGTGCCTGAGGCCAGGACAGGGAGAGGCACGTTCTTGTGCACTACAAATACTTTCCTTTAAGGTTTGCCTTTTTCAAAGGCAGAAATGAGTTTAAGTATTGGACTGCTGACTCCAAAACTTCGGAACAGTTCTGGACTGAGGGGACTGGACTTTGGTTTCCACATCCTGCTTTCCAAGGTTCTCAAGGGTTTGAACTGAGCTTGCCTCCTGTCAAGAAGCTTTAGAGACATCAAAGACTTCACATGTAAACCCAAGCGTTCTCTTGTTGAGGACTCAGACTCTCGAGGTGGTGCCCACACCAGTTCCTTGGCCCTTGGGAGTGGAAGCTAGGCTAAACACTAAGAACAGGAACATCGACTCCAGAACTGGCACTGCAGCCCGACTACGCTGCCTTTATCCAAAGCTGTGTTTCCTGCTGAAGTGCAACGACTGCGACTGACGCTGCAGACCTGGTGCTGCTGGCCCGAAGCAGTCACAGTGCCTCTGAAGTCCCAAGTGCTGTGTCACTGACGTCCGTGACAGCTGACTCTGCCGCAGCGCCTCTGGCCCAGTGGTATGACTGCGACCTGGAGAGGTCGCTACATTGTGTCCTGATCTGCCAGATTAATCGACCCCACCGTATTGTAAGAAACCAATGCCTCGCCCCTGCTGCATCACCTCCCCTGCAACCGTAAGGAACCATAGCCTCACCTCTCCAGTAGCAGTAAGGAACCAATGCCACTCCGGCTCCAGCTATGCTTCACCTCCCGGACTCTGTGCAACATCTTTGTTTCTGCGTTTCTAAGGTACTGTATATGGGGGTCCGTGTGACTCCATGAACGGTGCCGCACTCCCTCACGAGTGGCGTCCGGCTGTTGGGAATGACTTGGTTGATCACATCGTAATAGCCCCAGTTGGAGCTATTGTGTTTCTAAGCACTTTATTGGGATATAATTTTGAAAACTTCTTATCTTTGCTCGTGTATGTTGGATTTGTGCTGTTTTGGTCTTGTTTTACTTAGATAAATAGTTGCTATTTGTCTAAACTGGTGTGGTGTCCAGTTGCAGTGTTTTTACTGTGTTACTGTGTGTGTGTGTGTGTGTGTGTGTGTACAAATATTTTACATGTTGCCTCTGAGATAAGCCTGACTGCTCATGCCAAACTACCAAGGGGGTGAGTTGGGGTTATCTTAGGAGTATGACACCCTTATCACTAGAGTGAGGGTCCCTACTAGGACAGGGTGTGAACTGGCTGCCAACTAGAGACCCCATTTCTATCAGTGTCCATTACAAAAATTGGTCCTGAAGAATTGCCATAGGATCAGAATTGACTTGGAACGGCAAGAAACATTTTGACCCACTGAGCTATCGAAGATCACGGTCTCTCCTGATAAGGCCATTCGTTTAATAAGACAGGTGTGCTTGTTTATAAAAATCTCACAGAGCACCACTTAGTCTATTTTATCCTGCACATTCCTTCACACTCAATCTTTTATCTCCAATCTGCACCATTAGCCCCAAACCCTTACTTCATATATGACATTTTATATAAAAGACATCTGGCAAATAACCCCCTGGTTGGGCATTGCAGCACTGGCCCAACGAGGAGCATGCCCAATGAGAAAGCATGACATCCTTCTGGGTGTGTGAGGGCTCTTGCTCCTGAGGGACCAGACCCATTCTGGTACCTCAGTCTTGAACCGTACCTATTCCTTCATTTTTCATATTTTCTGTAAAAGGAATGGCATGCCTATTTTGTGATATTTAGCCTAGTTAGGAGCATGTATTCTAGACCTATAAGCGCTCCTGGTCCCTTCTCTTTACAGACAGTTGTTGGCTATACACTTGCAGTGTAACTCGAATGTCAATGAGCCGCTCTACGGTGTGATATGTTGATTTGTTCCTTCTACTTTGTTGCTTTGTTCCCTCCGCTGGGGAGCATTGTCATTAACTTGGCCCAGCAGAGTGACAAAAAGCCTGGACTCTGATCCTGAGCCAGAGAAATATGAAAAATCTGGATGATCCATAAAGGTTATATATAGAATCTTGGTACCTGCGTATTCAACCTGGGGCATGTTTCACCCCCAGTTTTATACCTTACAGGACTTTGGAGACCCAAGAGAAGCAACACTGCACTTAAAGACAGATTTACACCTGTGTGCATGATACAGTGTCACTGGAGACAAAACAGTAAACCATACTGACTTTACCTACGAGTGCCCATTAATATAAGACCTATCCCAGGTCAAAACCTAGCCTTGGTGAGTCTTCTCTGTGCCAGCCTATCTATACACAGTTGCTGGGCTGCACACAACAGCAGTCTCACACACTCAGTGTGCACACGTGTTCACATGTAACCACCCAGGTGCCTTTCACTTTAGCTGTATTGCAGCTGTTTTATCTTAAAAGGTGGACACTGGTGGTAAACGTTTTGTCCATGTGATTACTGTGGCGATAAGACACAAGTAGTAAGATTCACCCACAGTAAAAAGTCCAAAACCAGGTGAATAAAAAAAACAAAAAAAATCTAGGTGCACTAAATGAGTGGAACCCTAATGCAAAAGTGCTCTTTGCTGAATGAGGGGTGGTATGGCTAAGTACACAGTAACATGCACAGATCTCAATCTTGTCCAGGATTTTCTCAAACATTTTCTCTACAATAGGAACTAACTTCATACTTCTATTTTTCATCACTAGCCCAAACCTGCCATGCCTTTTCACACCTTGCAATTCATTTTGGACTTGGTCTGTATACTTGTACTGCATACAATAAATTTAAAATGCTCAAAGTCCTCCAATACTTTAATGCTCATCTGACTTTCCATTAATATGGATTTCAAATAGCCAATACATTTGAGGGTTACATGTGGAAAGTAAGTCACAAAGTAAAGACCTCACAGTGACTACTGTATTAACCACAACAAGCTTGGGGTTGTGTTCTTCAAGGGCACTACTGAGTTGTGTGCCGCAGTAAATATTTATACAGCAGCGTAAGAGGTGGAGATCACAAGTTATCATGTTTACTCTTGTTGGAGCACAACAGTTTTCATGTTCATACTTGCTGGAATCATTCACCACCCCCACTTCAGTCACTCTGCCATTCATATTCTATATTCCTACAATGTTTCTGCTATCATACTTTGCCTTGGTTGCCAATCCCAAAAATGTGGACAGAGCCAGGGCCATGTTAAGGTTTATTTACTATAGAAGCAATTGAGCTGTACTCCAGATAATGAAATTGAGCCCAAAGGCATTCCTCTGAAAATGGGTTCAAAAAAGCAAAAGGAAGGGCAAGCACAGACAGCACATCAACCAAGCACTTGTGAGATTAGTGATTGCAAAGCTGTGCCTTCATACCTGGTGATGTGTAGTGATAGTGATTTCGATGGGGTTAACAAACACACATCTCATACAAATGAATCACAAAAGTGTATGAAATTCCATCTCCATAGCGCCTTTTGCACCCAAGTACAGCTTCTGCTACTAACATACAATCCTGGCTGCCTGTCAGAGCATTTAATTTAAACAAGAAAAATGTATAAATACTAACAAGTAGTCTGATAAGGCAATATTACAGGTGCACTCCACACTGCCTGTTACACCAAGATCAGATACAGAATATCCCCCACAAATCAAGTCAAACGAAAGGCATGTATCTTAAAAGGTCACATTGGTTCCTGCCACTATGCTGCATATCAGATGCCAGAAGGATAAATATAAATGAATTATTCATTTTAATTTCAGAAATAATGGGTATTGATTAAAAAAAATCCTATAAATAAACTGGTCTGAACAGTTGAAATCTGCAATCAGATCTGTTGGTCTCTATTTTAATTATAATATGGGTGACATTTTTTATATTGTATCCTTGAGCCAACCTAAGACTTTTAATGACATACTCACAGTTGTCCAAGTTATGAACAGCAGCTGTGTCAATATTACTGGTAAACAGGGCAAGTCACACAATGTACATCAGAAGAAGGAAATTGGTGCAAATCCCAAAAAGGAATCCTACTGCAATAGAGCCCTGGGGTTCAACTATCGTTAGATAGCTGTGAGGATTTACATCTCTTATAGACATTAACTAAGGCATCAACAAGCTGTCTAGACATTTGCTGGTGCACATCCCTACCATAACTGTAAAAATGCAGTAGAATACTGCTTCTGCTAATAGATTTTACAGATATAAGGTATTATTACCTCAGGTGCTACAAAGTTGGCAGTGTAGCAAGGAGTCAAAAGAAGTCCATTTTCCCCTCGAAGCTGCTTTGCAAATCCAAAATCACAAATTCGTATAGAATCAGCATTGCTGGAGTCATCCATATACAAAATATTACTTGGCTTCAAGTCCCGATGAACCACCTAAAATGATAAAATTGCATGAAATTAGGCTGATTTAGAGCCTGATGTGAGTTAGGGTTTATTACAATATAGATCAACATACTAAAGTCCTTCGATTGAAAGGCTACATAAAACAGTTGTTATGAGCACATTTTGTGGTAATCGTATAGTCCTTTCACTGTTTCTCTAAGGATGCTGCAAACGGATTCTGAATGTACAGAAAGGCAAAGCCAAGCCAACACTTTTTAAAGTATTACTTTTCAAAGAATATCACAACATTGATAACACACGAGGGGATTGATCTACAATGTAATGTGTGGTCACAAACTCTGTGATAATTTGCAAAATCATGGGATTGGCTAGAGAAAATTACCTTTTTACAACACACAAAGTCCCTTTAAAGAGTTGAAAAGTATTTCCCTCTGATAAAAGGCTTTTTTCAACCTTTTCAAAATCACAAATAGGAAAGAACGTGAAAGGGGTGTCTCCGCTTTGCAATTTGAGACAGTAATTGAAGTTGAAAACCATTGATGAGTTACCAACACCCGAGTCAGGGTGGTTACTGACTCACCAGAGGGAAGCTGGGACAACATCTCCTTTGAGAATCATGTCAGGATCCTTGGAAGGGATCCCACATGCATATATATATATTCTATGATTAAATGTTTATATGGCCACAAGCTGCCTTTATAAAGGAAAAAAAACTAGCAACCAAATGCAGGCTTGGGGTCTGTTGTCCCTTGCAGGCCTCCATCACTGAGTTTGCAGCCATTCACATCAATCAATCAATCAATCAGTGTATTTGTAGAGCGCACTACCACCCGTGAGGGTCTCAAGGCGCTGAGAAGGGGGGGGGGGGGGGATGTGCTACTGCTCAAATATCCAGGTTTTGAGCCTCTTCCTGAAAGTCAACAGGTCTTTGGTCTGTCATAGGGGCAAGGGAAGAGTGTTCCAGGTCTTGGAGGCGAGGTGGGAGAAGGATCTGCCTCCGGTAGTCGCTCTTCGGATGCGGGGGACAGTGGCTAGGGCGAGGTCGGCTGAGTGGAGTTGGTGGGACGCGGTGTAGAAGGTGAGTCATCTGTTGAGGTAGGCTGAACCGGTGTTGTGGAGCGCCTTGTGTGTGTGGGTGAGGAGCTTGAAGGTTATCCTTTTGTTGACAGGGAGCCAGTGTAGGCCTCTCAGAAGGGGAGTGATGTGGCGGTGGGCATCGAGAATCAGGCGTGCAGAGGTGTTTTGTATGCGTTGCAGTTGTTTGAGGAGTTTGGCCAGGGCTCCTGCGTAGAGGGCGTTTCCGTAGTCAAGTTTGTTGCTGACGAGGGCATGGGTGACTGTTCTTCTTGTATCCGTGGGGATCCATCTGTAGATCTTGCAGAGCATGTGGAGGGTGTTGAAGCAGGATGAGGAGACTGCGCTGACTTGCTTGGTCATGGAGAGTGTTGAGTCGAGGATGATGCCCAGGTTGCTTGCGTGGTTGGTGGGTGTTGGGGCTGCTCCCAGAGCGGTCGGCCACCACGAGTCGTCCCACGCTGAGGGGTTGGCGCCGACGATGAGGATAACATGGATCACAAAATACCTTCTACCTTAATAACCTTCAAGATGCAGGACGTTTTGTGAACTCCTATAAATACTATTTTGCAACACGGCCGGTACAACAACTACATAGCAAAATTAGCAGATGAAAAACATTTTGTGTGGACTTTTAACACATTAGCTTGCAACCTGTCCAGCAATATATCAGGCCAAGTTGCTTGCACGAGGTAAAAGAACATGTCAAAGAATGCAACTATGTCATCAAAAATACCAAGAATGCAAATATCCTTTCAAACTAATGTCCTGTATCACAGCCTATCTGTGATTATTTCCAAACAATGTAAACCAGATTAGTTGTTTGTCAGAACAGTGTTCCGAGTGTCCATGTATCAGTATTTGGCACAAACAATATGCAAATAGCAAAGGTCTTAGCAATGACTGCTATTCCTGGATTAGATAAAACAACACAAAGAACCTGTTGTTTACATGGAAAGTTATGTGTTTACCTTCTGCTCAGCTCACCCTGCTGTAAGTACCAAAACATAAACGAGTCACGCTTGTCAATAGAGAAGTCTCAGTGATGGGACGCCTTGCCCACAGCTCAGCTGATGGAGAATTCCCTCTTATTCTTGCATAAAGGTTTGAACACCTGACTCTTCGAACAGTAAATGCAGACTGTACAGCCTGATATCACTTAAGTACAGAAACAGTAGTCCTAGCTAAAATGCTATTACATTTCCTCAGAACGTTGACGGGATATTTAAGTTAGCACAACCTATCACATTCACGGAGTACTAGATTGAACCCCAGGAGCCTGCTTGGCTGCATGAAGTACACTGATCTGTTACTGATCCTACATGTAGTGCTGACAAGACTTCCAAGCACATCATTTCACTGCAAGGCCGAGCAACACTGTACAAAATGATGTGCTACCAAGGTTGATTTAAATCCTACAAAACAATCATTACTGTGGACCAGAAGAACGCTTTAAGAGGACTGATACTGCACTTCGCACTCTATAGTGGAACAGAGGAGAATGCAGGCTAGCTGAGTCCATACTGTATCAGGGTGCATATGATGGACACTGTCCACCCAGGTGTGCCTAAATATTTACTTTTCAAAGTGGATACTTGTCATAAGCAGGCATTGGCTGCTAAAGTGGATAAAAATGCTAAGCAACACCAGTCACCCGGCAGCACTGTGTGGCTAGGGGAGGGTGACCGCTACTAAAACTCTACTATATTTAAATTATGGTGGCAGGTCACCACAAAACTGGGATGGAAAAGCTTATTCACTGGGTACACTCAATTACAGACAGGTGATGTGCTGAATGTGTTTAAATGTCTGCAAGGCTTTTGTAAATTGGATATCATCAGGATCACCATTCTTGACGATCTGTGGGTATGCAAATCACTCAACTGATTTGCACAATTCCTGCAAGACTGAACTCGATAAACTGTATATTTTTCAGATACGTGCAAAAGCCAGATAGCACTGTTAAGCCCCATAGCTCATCTATGAAACACAGACTACTTTCTCCAAAACAAAAAAAGCAGATTGTTGATTAGTCATACTATGGCTCGAGAGACCACCTCAGATCGATAAAAGCGTTAGACTTCAGAGCGTTTCTCAACAGTGCCAAGAAGCTCCAGTGAACATAGAACTTTATTAATACAATATAATATAATATAACCTAGCATAGTTAACTGTTGTGGTCAAATACCAAAATTCTCAAATTGATCTCATGGAGTCACCTGGGTAATTGAAAATAATTTTAGTGAAAGCCAAAACAGATAACACCGATGAAGTGACATTAGAACTACAGGTTGATTGGGGTACATTTCTGGTCAACTCTGCCTGCTAATTTGAGTATGCACTACTCAATCTGTTGAAATGTGGGTACTGGGTAGCTGGACTGCTTACGTGATAACAAATTGTGATAGTGGGATAATCCTGATCAAAGAGCCAAACATTCACAAAGACAATAATGTAGGCTTTAATATAATGAAAATGGTCGCTCAAAGTCCTGTAATAGGTGTGAGATGGGCAGTGTTGGGTTTATTTATTTTAACACATCAATGGAGAGACAGATGAAAGGAGAGAGAAAGAAAAGCCTACATATATCCCCCCTAATTCTTGAAGTTTTTTTTGTTTTTTTTTTACAGAAAGGTTTGTGGGCTCCAGCAGTGATCCATTTATTTTTGTAAGCATGTCACAGGGTAAACCCAAAAGATTAGCTCTTTTTTATTAATTGGGTACCCTGGGCATGGTTAACAATAACTAGATATGAATACTTACTGAAAATAATGTTTCATGCATCCATTGGAAGGTATGCCTACATGTTTCAGCCGTTTTTAACTGCGCTACTAGGTCACTGTCTAATCAGGGCTGGGATGTTCTTTACATTACCAGTCAAAAGTATCATGCACTACAGGGAGTGCAGAATTATTAGGCAAATGAGTATTTTGACCACATCATCCTCTTTATGCATGTTGTCTTACTCCAAGCTGTATAGGCTCGAAAGCCTACTACCAATTAAGCATATTAGGTGATGTGCATCTCTTTAATGAGAAGGGGTGTGGTCTAATGACATCAACACCCTATATCAGGTGTGCATAATTATTAGGCAACTTCCTTTCCTTTGGCAAAATGGGTCAAAAGAAGGACTTGACAGACTCAGAAAAGTAAAAAATAGTGAGATATCTTGCAGAGGGATGCAGCACTCTTAAAATTGCAAAGCTTCTGAAGCGTGATCATCGAACAATCAAGCGTTTCATTCAAAATAGTCAACAGGGTCGCAAGAAGCGTGTGGAAAAACCAAGGCGCAAAATAACTGCCCATGAACTGAGAAAAGTCAAGCGTGCAGCTGCCACGATGCCACTTGCCACCAGTTTGGCCATATTTCAGAGCTGCAACATCACTGGAGTGCCCAAAAGCACAAGGTGTGCAATACTCAGAGACATGGCCAAGGTAAGAAAGGCTGAAAGACGACCACCACTGAACAAGACACACAAGCTGAAACGTCAAGACTGGGCCAAGAAATATCTCAAGACTGATTTTTCTAAGGTTTTATGGACTGATGAAATGAGAGTGAGTCTTGATGGGCCAGATGGATGGGCCCGTGGCTGGATTGGTAAAGGGCAGAGAGCTCCAGTCCGACTCAGACGCCAGCAAGGTGGAGGTGGAGTACTGGTTTGGGCTGGTATCATCAAAGATGAGCTTGTGGAGCCTTTTCGGGTTGAGGATGGAGTCAAGCTCAACTCCCAGTCCTACTGCCAGTTCCTGGAAGACACCTTCTTCAAGCAGTGGTACAGGAAGAAGTCTTCATTCTTCAAGAAAAACATGATTTTCATGCAGGACAATGCTCCATCACACGCGTCCACGTACTCCACAGCGTGGCTGGCAAGAAAGGGTATAAAAGAAGGAAATCTAATGACATGGCCTCCTTGTTCACCTGATCTGAACCCCATTGAGAACCTGTGGTCCATCATCAAATGTGAGATTTACAAGGAGGGAAAACAGTACACCTCTCTGAACAGTGTCTGGGAGGCTGTGGTTGCTGCTGCACGCAATGTTGATGGTGAACAGATCAAAACACTGACAGAATCCATGGATGGCAGGCTTTTGAGTGTCCTTGCAAAGAAAGGTGGCTATATTGGTCACTGATTTGTTTTTGTTTTGTTTTTGAATGTCAGAAATGTATATTTGTGAATGTTGAGATGTTATATTGGTTTCACTGGTAATAATAAATAATTGAAATGGGTATATATTTTTTTTTGTTAAGTTGCCTAATAATTATGCACAGTAATAGTCACCTGCACACACAGATATCCCCCTAACATAGCTAAAACAAAAAACAAACTAAAAACTACTTCCAAAAATATTCAGCTTTGATATTAATGAGTTTTTTGGGTTCATTGAGAACATGGTTGTTGTTCAATAATAAAATTAATCCTCAAAAATACAACTTGCCTAATAATTCTGCACTCCCTGTATAATTATACTTAGGCTCGCAGACCTGTTTTTTTCAGCAAATATATTTACCGTCTTTAAGGGTTTGTTTCCACTTTATTGGCATGGGGGGAGGTACTTTTCAGTAGTCACACATTTACCAAGGGTATAGTGTCACCGTTGCACCTATTTGGCTAAATCCCTGCCACAGGAGACCCGTTTTACAACTTTATTAACAAAGAAGAACTAAAATACGTTTTGCAGTGGAGTATTCTTTTTAGGGAATGTGCACATTCACAGAGGAAATATGGCAGCAAGAGTACAAGTCTCTCTCTCAATAAACAAAAGGTATGGTATAGTTGGTAGAAGTGCATCATTCTTGCTCTGACAAAAATAGGCACAAGATGGCCAGCAGCAGTGAAAGCATCCCTTATACAGAAATCAGAGGAAGGAAGAGTGCAGGCTTGCCCACACTAAACCAGGTGTATGGCCAACAGTCCCTATTTCGCACACAGGCATTTCTCTCTTAAAGCCCCTCTGACAGTTTCTCACTCAAGGACAGACTCAGTGGTGTAACACAAAATGATGGGCACCCCCTGGAGAATGCCATGAGCTGCTCCTCATACTTCCATATCTCACAAATATTCACAGGGCTTAGCTTGAATGTGAGCATCAGAAGGGTGCCTGTCACCCACGCAACAGGAGCCTGCCTTACACTTCTGCACAGGCAGGGCCCTACCGTCCCCAGATAGACCGTTTGCCAGTAACTGTTGCTTGCAGAAACACATCCAGGAAAATGTTAACAATTACCATAAAGAAGGTGACAAACAACTGCTTTTTCTGAAAAAATAGAGCAACTGATGAAAAAAGGAAAGCTATAAAAATATGGACCTTGGTAGGGCAGGTACGTTTGGGGGGGGGATCTTCCTACAGGAGAGTGCATGCATGTGTAGAGAGAAGAGCTCAGATGCCCCTGCTGGAGTAGCATCCAGAAAAGCACAATAAATGCTAAGGTCCTGCTGGAGAAGGGGGCATTTAGGTAAAGACAAGTGATGGCTTAGTCTTGCTGCAGGTGAAGAAAGATAGCTAGAGGCCTACTGTACGGAAAATAATGCAGAAAGAACATGTTATACTGGGGCACCGCAGAATGGAGGCGCATAAGGGAAGATCAGCATGGCACCACAAAAACAAATCAATGAAGTAACTCAATATCATGGACAGACCTACTTCATACATTTCCATGCAATAAATCAAGATCAGGGTTTGTGTAAATTTGTATTAAATTAGGGATAAGTCCTGGTGCATAAAGTAGTGAAATAGTGAATGCCATTTTCACCCATCCTGGACTTGCTTCTGTTCAGCCAATAACAGCCTGATGCATTACGTTGACTGTGAATTGACCCAGCACTAAAAAGTATACATACCACTGATTGTCCAAAAGAGAAAATGTGTATGAAGTGACAAAAGACAATCAAGTAGCAGTCTTACTGACAAACCTCTTACCATACATTCTGTTCTATGATGCCCACAAGCAAACTACAAGTTCATAATTAATCTGCTCTCATTACAGTTTAGCCAGCCTACCAACTAAAATAACAAAGGCCGCATCAGCTTCGCAGCAACCTACTTTTTTCATGAAGTCTGCTTTCACTTAGTATACACTGATAAAAAAAAGCAACAGGCACCGCATGGTATCCCACTTGTCAACGGACTGCTGTGAGAATGCTGGGCTGCATGCAAATCACCAAGAAGTACGTGCCATGCCACATGTCTATTCTGATTAGCGGTCAGCCGCTAATTAGACTGGGCCTAGGACAGGGTCCTATTCTGACTGCTGAAACAGTAGTGATCTGATCTGTCACTATTTTAACTAATCAGGATAGGGCTCAGCCAAGCAAATGTTTTCCAATTTATAAAACCGACTTCGGTTCCACAGGAAGACTAAAAGAGACAAGCATTTGCAATGCAATGGGACTCGCATTTGCTCGACTTCGAGGCTTTAGCGTTGTGAAGTCCTAACCGGACTTTTACTGCCACCTAAATTGAAAATGAAAAGTAATACCGTTTTACATAAGCAAACCAATTCAAAGCACCACAGCATCAGTGTGAAAGAGCACACAAAAGGCAACAGACGTTCGCTCGCAGTCAAACGTATTGGCGAGATCGCGCTGCGTACAATATAAGAAAAAGTAGTCCTGAAACATGCAGAAAACAAGGAGCCTCGTATGTTTTCAGTAGTTGGCCGGTGCGCTCGAGGAAGGCTAAACAACGGTAAAGGCATGATGTATGCAAGCCTTTCACTAATGAAATCAAGCAATTTTTAAAAGGCAAGCCAACGAACCAATGAAACTAACTCTAAAGATGAGGTATTTTGCCTCAGTTTCAAATATCTGCAAATTTTATATCCAAGTCTACTCAAAATTGTGCCCCAAGGGTACCCATCCAAAGTTCTCAACCCTATGAGCTATGTTACCAATGAATACAGTACAAGCAATTTAAAAGTAGAGACGTTTCCAACTGAACTTGTGTGTGTACTGTGCAAATATGTATCCCTGCCCTATATACTTTCAAGATTACATCAAGAGCCTAATTTATCGGCTATTAAAGTCTAGCCATGTCAGAAAGAATGATCTTTGACGGTTTCTGTGCATCATTTTCCAATTTTCATGGTCAGCATACGAATACAGTCCTCTTCTAATAAAATTATGTGTGGTACAACCATTGCAGAACAAGCATTGGCAAAGCAAATATGGCCAACTTCTGCCGCCTGCTTTTGGCTTTGGCAATTTTGTTTTGTTCAGTCACGGTTTTTGCATTGCAAAGTTTCCAGGCACTCATCAAACAAAAACCGGCTAAACAAATTTTTTCAAAGCGCACATTACCATTTTTGTGTGTGGATGTTCTCCTTGTGAAAGGGCAGCATTCCGTAACTCACAGGGAAGTAAGCCAGTGCCTGAAGTGGTCTGACCCACTGCCCTAAGATGCACGCTGAATGGGTGGAAGCAAAATGTAAATGTGCGAACAACAGTCTAATTGAGCACATCTGCCTGAAATCCCCAATAAGTAACTATGTTGTAGACATAGTTTTAGTATAATCAGAAGGTCTCTGCTGACACAGGAGCTAAAAAAGGCAATCAGTCGTGCACAGGCTGCCACTGCTTGCCTCTGCTAATACTTTTTTTGCAGTGTTTTTATAAATCATTATTAAAAATAGAGAAGGGTGAAAAGAAAGATAAATAGAGAGGCTTGTAAAGACAGAGAGGATAGAAAAGACAGATAAATAGGCTTGCAAAGACAGAGGATTGAAAAGATAAAGAGACAAAAAAGAGGTTCGAAAAAAACAGAATAAAAAAGGTAGACAAATAGAGAAGTTTGCAAAGGCAGTTAAAGAGGATTGTTTAGACAGTGTAGTATATTTAGATAGATAGTGCTGCAAAGATAGCTAGTGACGCATTGATAGAACAATGGATGAATAGGGTTGCATATAGATAGACAGATCGATATGCATAGAGAAAGAGAGAGAGAGACATAAAGGTAGACAGACCGATAGATGGATAGATAGGTTTGTAAAGATAAGTAGAACAGGAAATTGGAATAAACATCAAAACTTCAATTAGTAATAAAATAGAGAAATGTCTATATAAGCATAACATACAAGAGCACTGAAAGCAAACTAGAAAACCAGACAACAAGCAGACATACAAACTAAATTAATTTACAAGTATAACTGTAGTCCTCAATAAAAATTCATAGCAGCATTACATACGGAGTGCAGTTATAAATGAACTTCATTCCGAGCACACTAAAAAGAGCACAGCTTTATAAAGAAGACTTTCAAATAGACACAATCTGGTATGATATGAAATATCAGCATTCAAATAAGCAAAGGTGACTCCAAAAGGAATTTACAACTACAGTGGCACAAGACGGGAACAGATAAATCTGAAACGTCTCCAGTGACCAAGTAGAATACATCCTCCTATCACATAAGGCTCTAGACACAAAGGATACACTAAAGTATTTATAAAGAAAAACAAAAACATTTGCACTGAAAGGGAACTTTTTTGGTGCAGACGTGCTCCTTGTGAAACAGCACAATGTAGCCAATCAAAGGCAAGTGAGTCAGTGGCTGAAGTAGGATGACCCACTGCCTTATGCTGTAATGGATGGAAGCAAAATGTGAAGGACACAACAAAAGACCAATGGAGAGAGACAGCTGAGTGAAGGCCCCTTTTAAGTAAGTATTGTATAGTATAGTATACATACAATCTCAATAAAATCAAAGGTCTTGGCTTGTGCTAGACCTTAACAAACCTTCATTAGCAGATACACATCGATCTGTAGGGTATACAATGGCGGTACCACTCCTTTTAAAGAAGAACTAAAACAGCCATTCCATGTAACTACGGATAAAAAAAAAACATGGTCCTTACGAGGACTTTAGAAAGACTTTCAGAGTGTGCCATTTTGGTAAAGCACCAAAGGAAATGTTGGCAGGCTGTCTTTACTTGCCCTTAATATACTAGTGTTGTTAAAACTAGAGCTAGGGAATTTAACTGTAATGACACGTAGAATGCTGGCATCTCAAGCCACCAAATTATCATTAATATAGGTGGCTGCAGGCTGCGGCAGGGTTATTGGCCCAGGTGGTAAGGTGTTGCTTGAATACCCTTTGGGATAAGCTTATTTTATTTATAATGTGATAGTTGGGTGAGGCTCAGTATTACATGATTTATAGGAGTAAAAGAGGGCCAGCATGTTTTTCTTAGTTTGTAATAGCTTGAGGCATATATGTTTCCGCTGACTTTTAGAACGGCCAGGCTACTATCCCGGCCACCACTTTTAACTGCATTAAACAAGTTAAATACATGGCAGGTTGTGGCACTTTGCAAAGCACCTTAAAATGAAAATGTCACTTACCCAGTGTACATCTGTTCGTGGCATTAGTCGCTGCAGATTCACATGTTTGGCACAGTCCGCTGCCTGGTGTTGGGCTCGGAGTATTACAAGTTGTTTTTCTTCGAAGAAGTCTTTTTGGTCACGGGACCGAAGGACTCCTCCCTCCTCGGCTCCATTGCGCATGGGCGTCGACTCCATCTTAGATTGTTTTCCCCGCAGAGGGTGAGGATGGAGTTGTTTGGTATAAATAGTGCCCATGCAATGGAGTGAATATGTATGTACGTTAAGAGTTTCTAATAATTATTTACAAATGTTCAGATGTTTAAGATTTATGATCTACTTCTAAACGGCTACAGGCTTCCCGGGGAGGTGGGAGGGTACATGTGAATCTGCAGCGACTAATGCCACGAACAGATGTACACTGGGTAAGTGACATTTTCAGTTCGATGGCATATGTTGCTGCAGATACACATGTTTGGCATAGACTATAAAGCAGTTACCTCCCCTAAAAGCGGTGGTTTAGCCTGTAGGAGTTGAAGTAGTTTGGAATAATGTTCTTAGTACAGCTTGGCCCACTGTAGCTTGTTGTGCATTTAGTACGTCTACACAGTAGTGTTTAGTAAACGTATGAGGCGTAGACCAGGTTGCAGCCTTACATATTTCGCTCATAGGAATGTTTCCTAGAAAGGCCATTGTAGCACCTTTCTTTCTGGTTGAGTGTGCCTTTGGTGTAATAGGCAATTCTCTTTTGGCTTTAAGATAGCATGTTTGAATGCATCTATCCATCTAGCAATGCCTTGTTTAGAGATTGGATTTCCTATGTGTGGTTTTTGAAAAGCTATGAACAGTTGTTTTGTTTTCCTGATTAGCTTTGTTCTGTCAATGTAATACATTAGTGCTCTTTTGATGTCTAATGTATGTAGTGCCCTTTCAGCCACAGAATTTGGTTGTGGGAAGAACACTGGCAATTCTACTGTTTGATTTAAATGGAATGGTGAGATTACTTTTGGCAGAAATTTTGGATTTGTTCTTAGAACTATTTTATTGTTGTGTATTTGAATAAATGGTTCTTGTATGGTAAATGCCTGTATTTCACTTACTCTTCTGAGGGATGTGATTGCAATGAGAAATGCGACCTTCCAGGTTAGATATTGCATTTCACAGGAATGCATGGGTTCGAAAGGTGGACCCATGAGTCTTGTTAAGACGATGTTAAGATTCCATGAAGGAACTGGTGGTGTTCTTGGTGGTATAATTCTTTTTAGCCCTTCCATGAATGCTTTAATAACTGGTATTCTAAATAGAGACGATGAATGAGTAGTTTGTAGGTAAGCAGATATTGCTGCGAGGTGTATTTTTATAGATGAAAAAGCGAGATTTGCTTTTTGCAAATGTAGTAAGTATCCTACTATGTCTTTAGTAGAGGCATGAAATGGTTGTATTTGATTGGCATGGCAGTAGTAAACAAATCTTTTCCACTTAGATGCATAGCAGTGTCTAGTGGAAGGTTTTCTAGCTTGTTTTATGACCTCCATGCATTCTTGTGTGAGGTCTAAGTGTCCGAATTCTAGGATTTCAGGAGCCAAATTGCCAGATTCAATGATGCTGGGTTTGGATGCCTGATCTGTTGTTTGTGTTGTGTTAACAGATCTGGCCTGTTGGGTAGTTTGACATGCGGTACTAGTGAAAGGTCTAGTAGAGTTGTATACCAAGGTTGTCTTGCCCATGTGGGTGCTATCAGTATGAGTTTGAGTTGGTTTTGACTCAACTTGTTTACTAGATATGGAAGGAGAGGGAGAGGGGGAAAAGCATACGCAAATATCCCTGACCAACTCATCCATAGAGCATTGCCTTGTGATTCGCGGTGTGGGTACCTGGATGCGAAGTTTTGGCATTTTGAGTTTTCTTTTGTTGCGAACAAATCTATCTGGGGTGTTCCCCAAATTTGAAAGTACTTGTTCAGAACTTGGGGGTGAATTTCCCATTCGTGGACTTGTTGGTGGTCTCGCGAAAGGTTGTCTGCTAGTTGGTTTTGTATTCCTGGAATAAATTGTGCTATTAGGCGAATGTTGTTGTGAATCGCCCACTGCCAAATTTTTTGTGTTAGGAGGCACAATTGTGTTGAGTGTGTTCCTCCTTGTTTGTTTAAATAATACATTGTTGTCATGTTGTCTGTTTTGACAAGAATGTATTTGTGTGTTATTATGGGTTGGAAGGCTTTTAACGCTAGAAATACTGCTAACAGTTCTAGGTAATTGATATGAAATTTTGTTTCGTGTATATCCCATTGTCCTTGAATGCTGTGGTGATTGAGGTGTGCTCCCCACCCTGTCATGGAAGCATCTGTTGTTATAACGTATTGAGGCACTGGGTCCTGAAATGTCCGCCCTTTGTTTAAATGTTTGCTGTTCCACCATAGAAGCGAGAGGTATGTTTG
This sequence comes from Pleurodeles waltl, assembly GCF_031143425.1. NCBI lineage: Eukaryota > Metazoa > Chordata > Amphibia > Caudata > Salamandridae > Pleurodeles > Pleurodeles waltl. The sequence continues at coordinate 364,637,754 of NC_090438.1, forward strand.
GCGGTCTACCAACACCAGATTTTGAAGTTGACCCTGTGCCTGTGACCATTGTGATGCTAGACACTGTTGTAAGGGTCGCATGTGTAGTCTTGCGTTTGGGACAATGGCTATGCATGATGACATCATGCCTAGAAGTTTTAGCACATGTTTTGCTTGTATCTTTTGGTTTGGAAACATAGCACTTATTACCTTGTGGAATGCCTGCACTCTTTGTGGACTTGGAGTGGCAATTCCTTTTGATGTGTTGATGGTTGCTCCTAGATATTGTTGTGTTTGACACGGTTCTAGGTGTGATTTTGTATAGTTGATGGAAAACCCCAGTTTGTGAAGGGTTTGTATGACAAATGTGGTGTCGTTTGCGCATTTTTTTACTGTGTTGGTCTTGATTAGCCAATCGTCTAGGTAAGGGAACACATGTATCTGTTGTCTCCTGATGTGTGCTGCTACTACTGCTAGACATTTTGTGAACACTCTTGGTGCAGTTGTTATTCCGAATGGCAACACCTTGAATTGGTAATGTATTCCTTTGAATACGAACCGTAGGTACTTTCTGTGAGAAGGGTGTATTGGTATATGAAAGTACGCATCCTTTAGGTCTAATGTGGTCATGTAATCTTGCTGTTTGAGCAGTGGAATGATGTCTTGTAGTGTGACCATGTGAAAATGGTCCGATATGATGTAGGTATTTAGTGTCCTGAGATCTAATATTGGTCTTAATGTTTTGTCTTTTTTTGGAATTAGAAAGTACAGGGAGTAAACTCCTGTGTTTTTTTGTTGTACTGGTACTAACTCTATTGCATCCTTTTGCAGTAGTGCTTGAACTTCTAGTCCTAAAAGTTCTAAATGTTGTGGTGACATTTTGCGTGTTTTGGGGGGGATGTTTGGTGGGAAGTTGTGGAATTCTATGCAATAGCCATGTTGGATTATTGCTAATACCCAATTGTCTGTTGTAATCTGTTGCCAAGATTGGTAGAATTGGCTTAGTCTTCCCCCCACTGGTGTTGAGTGAAGGGGTTGCGTGACTTGAAAGTCACTGTTTAGGTGGAGGTGTTTTTGGAGTCTGGAATTTTCCCCTACTCCTTGGGAATTGACCCCCCCGATATCCCCTGAAACCTCCCCTTTGGAAGGAACCCTGATATGGTGTGGTTCTTGTTTGTTGGCTGGTGGTGTCTGTGGGTTGGCCACGAAACCCCCCTCTAAATGGAGTTTTTCTGAAAGAGCCTCTGCTCTGCGGGGAGTAGAGTGCGCCCATGGCCTTGGCCGTGTCTGTGTCCTTTTTAAGTTTTTCAATGGCTGTATCCACTTCAGAGCCAAAAAGTTGTTTCTCGTTGAAGGGCATATTAAGGACAGCCTGCTGGATTTCAGGTTTGAAGCCTGAAGTGCGTAGCCAAGCGTGTCTCCTTATGGTGACAGCAGTGTTGACTGTTCTTGCTGCAGTATCGGCTGCGTCTAGTGAAGAGCGGATTTGATGGTTTGAGATCGTTTGTCCCTCTTCCACTATTTGCTGCGCCCTTTTTTGGTATTCCTGGGGAAGATGGTCTACGAGAAGTTGCATCTCGTCCCAGTGTGCGCGGTCATATCTGGCCAGCAGCGCTTGTGAATTTGCGATGCGCCACTGGTTGGCTGCCTGTGATGCTACTCTTTTCCCTGCCGCATCAAATTTTCGGCTTTCTTTGTCCGGAGGTGGGGCGTCGCCAGATGTATGTGAATTTGCTCTCTTGCGAGCTGCCCCTACTACCACGGAGTCAGGTGGTAACTGCGAAGTAATAAACACTGGGTCTGTGGGTGGTGGTTTGTATTTCTTATCCACCCTTGGGGTGATGGCTCTTGATTTTACGGGCTCTTCAAAAATTTGTTTTGCGTGCCGTAACATCCCTGGTAGCATTGGGAGACATTGATATTGGCTGTGTGTAGCAGAGAGGGTGTTAAATAAAAAATCATCCTCTATAGGATCGGAATGCAGTTGGACATTGTGGAATTCTGCTGCCCTAGCCACCAGTTGCGAGTATGAGGTACTGTCCTCTGGCGGTGACGGCTTTGTGGGGTATGACTCGGGATCATTGTCCGGCACTGGGGTGTCATACAGGTCCCAAGCGTCTTGATCCTGATCGTCATGACTTATGGTAGTTTGCGCTGGTGAGTGCATTTGTGGCGGTGTTTGTGCCGGCGATGCCTGTGGTGGAGAGGGCGGAGGCGTGACTTTTTTAACCACTTTGGCTTGTGGTTGTGCGTCATCCTTTGGAAGTCCGATCCTTCTTTTCCTCATGATTGGGGGAAGGGTTGATATCTTCCCTGTGTCGTGCTGGATGTACAGTCTCTTTTGTGTGTAGTCCGATTCTACACTTTGGAGCTCTTGTCCAAATCTGTGCATTTGGCCACTTATTCCTTGTTCCTCTGAGTAGGATGAAGGTGTGGTATTTTTCGGCGCCGAGAGAGAATCTTTTTTCGGTTTCGGCACCGACAGAATTTTTGTTCCTTTCGGCATGGATTCTCGGTGCCGATGTTTTTCGGTGCCGGTATCTTGTTTTTGTCTCTCGGAGCCGCTTTCTCGGCTCCTAGGTTGCTCCATGGCGGTCCCTCGACCGGAGTCGGGTGTCTTCGCTATGGGCGTGCCCTTTTTCGGCGCCTTCGACGGGTCGCCTGTTTTATGGGTCGAGCCATGGCCTGTTGGCAGTGGCGTCCCCTGGGCTTTCGGTTTGTCGATGGATTTACTTTTCGACGTCTTACTCACAGTTTGTTGCTGTTGTTCGACGTCGGAGTCTCCGGATTCTGATTCCGGAACCGAGAATGTTTCCTCTTCCTCGTCGAAACGTTGTTTTGTCGACGTGGACGCCATTTGTTGACGCCTGGCTCTTCGGTCCCGGAGTGTTTTTCTGGACCGGAAGGCTCGACAGGCTTCACAGGTATCCTCCTTGTGCTCGGGGGACAAGCACAAGTTACAGACCAAGTGCTGATCTGTATAAGGATACTTACTGTGACATTTTGGGCAGAAACGAAACGGGGTCCGTTCCATCGGCTTTGATGTCGCACGCGGTCGGGCCGACCAGGCCCCGATGGGGGATCGAAACTACCCCAAAGTCTTCCGATGATCGGTGTCGATGTACCTAACTATCCCGATACCGAACGGAACAATACCGACGCTTTCTTCCGAGATTCTGACTAACTTTCCGAACCGAAACACGGAGCGAAAAGGAATACGTCCGAACCCGACAGCGGAAAAAAACAATCTAAGATGGAGTCGACGCCCATGCGCAATGGAGCCGAGGAGGGAGGAGTCCTTCGGTCCCGTGACCAAAAAGACTTCTTCGAAGAAAAACAACTTGTAATACTCCGAGCCCAACACCAGGCAGCGGACTGTGCCAAACATGTGTATCTGCAGCAACATATGCCATCGAACATAAGATTGTTTAATCACCATTCTGAATAATCTGCTTAAATATAAGCAATGTAAACAAATAATCACTGTGATCTGCGTGTGAACTCCAAAGTGAGCCACAGGAAAGCAGTTTCTAGAAGTGGGCAGTCAAATGACAGTACTAGAATAAATAAACACAATAAGAGAGACAAGTTACAATGTTAAAGTTAGACCTAGAGACCAGAAAAAAAGGAAAGGAGAATCTTGGCATTAATGCAAAACTATCAGTTTCAAGGTATTAATGTGATGTTCTGCAGTTTAAGTACTTTCTATGCTGGAATATCCTGGTTCACAAATATATATTTGCATGCTCAAATTGTGTAGATGATTACCCTAAAACCTTCCATAGCTTGCATAGTTAGACCTTTCGGAGGCTAACAATTGTTCAATTGCCCAACAACGGACCATTTCCTGTTCTATACTTCCTTAATTGCCCATTATTGCTATGTACATGTTTACTTATAATAATAACCCTGTCTAGGTGTTCGCAGTGGAAGGCAAATAAAACTATATGGCTGGACCTGAAAAGGAAGCTGTGAATAAGTGTTCAGAATAAAGTTGATGCTATTACAAGCAAAGAAACTCCAACCACCACAGGACAACCTTTAGCCTTTTCTATGCCACACCAGTTTTCTCCTTTCAATCAAAACATTCTCCTATATAACCTTTCATTGTGCAGTACACTCTGCAGTCAGAAGATTCCAATTATGTACGAGGGAGAAAGGGATATTCCACAGAAGAATATGCTGTATTTAAAACAAAGGCAGCAATATGGCCAAATTAGCACAGCAAACGAAGCACTCGCTTCCCTTTCCAGCCCAGGTGGTGAATATAACCCTGTGTCATGGGAAGTATCAAGCCCACTAGCCTCTTAAATCCATGTAAAGATTATGTACATCATCCCCACCCACACTATTGTCATCTCTGGTGGTGGCAAGCTTTGGTCCGAATCAGCGCCAAAAAGGGAATGGAGCCTCTGAGGTCACATCCGCTCTAGTAGGTTCATGGGATTAGAATCAGGCTGTATGTTGGTAGGTTGTGTTTTAGTAATTTTGAGCATGACATTGGTCGAGATTCTGTTGAAGTAAATTTGGAGTCAGAAATCAAACCCAGCAATGGATTTTGCTCCGATGGTGGTGGCACCCACATCGAGGAAGTAGGAATGGATGTAGTTTGTAGAGCTAGGGTCGAAATCTGTACGGAAGCCAGTTTGCAGCCTGTGACACATTAAATTGGGTCAGATGGCATCAAGGATGGATCCGCTGGAGGTACTAGACAGAATTAGGACCAGAAGGAGTGTTAAAGTGACCAAAAAAAGGCCAATATCCTGGGGAATTTGTGGTGTACAGGGACTGGGGAATCAGTTACACAAAAGGAGTTCCAGAAGGAGCCAGATTGACATTGTGACAACCTCCTGCCCTTCTCTTTGGATAGAAAGTGGAAGGATCGGATCAAGTCCAGCTTTGCCGTCTTGTGTTTACATTTGGCCTTCAAACTAAAGTCGACCTCCCAGGAGAGGTCTCAGAAGCAGGAGTGTTTGTGGCCTCATCTTGGAGCCGAAGTGGGACTTGTGCGAGCCCCACAACGTTTTGTGTTCTGTAACCTACTGCTACACACTTTGGTCCTGGATCGCCTTCGGATACATAAGAGCACACTTCTCACACGACTTTTAGTCATGCCTCGAGCCCAAACATTAGAGACAGACCTTGTGCAGATCCATGACCAACATCTGTTGTGACATGGCTTGAAATCTGCAGATTTAAAAGGGGATATCACTCTCTAGCACACTGAATTTTCTTGGATTAGGAACTGTCAGAATGCCAACGAATCTTCAGAAGAGCTCCCAATTCACATCAGACAGAGAGGAAAGAAAGGAAGGAACTAATGTCAGTATGTAGGGGTGGTGCCTGTATGTGGCTCCACTCTTATTTCCAGAACAGTATGGAACCAGCATGGAGCTGCACAGAGCCATGCCGAAAAAGCTTTTGGATCCAGTCTGGCACCTAGGGAATATTCTAAAGGTGAGGAATCTGCAGCCAGAAAAGTCCCAGAAAGAGAGTCTATGAATCTGTAAGTTAAGAGGCATGAGATCCTTGAGTGAAAGAGAACGAGCGAGAAAGATGGAGAGTACATGTTCCCTAAATTCATCTATCCACAAACTTAAATGTGGTAAAATTCCTCTTCTCAAAGTCACTGAAGAGCATGGTACAAGAATTTAGGTTGAAAGACCCTGCAATCAAAGGATATTCTCTCAGTTCCGATCCGCATGCTATGTACATGAGCATAGACATGGTGCCCATCAGCATATCGGAGAGGAACTTGTAAATGAGAACATTTCTGGGTAAATGTGTGACAATGTGCCAATGTCCATTGTGCAGAAAATGCCTAGAACACCGAGTTAAGTACTAACTGGGAAGCCATTAGCAAATACTTAGGAGATATTGTTGGGGTTGTTGGGACAGTGTAACTGGACTACACTAAAGATGCATTACAGGTACTTCACTAATGGAGATGAAGACTTCTTAAATAGAGCTAAGAGTCAAACAGAACAGTGTGCAAGGTAACTTGGACTTATTTGGTTCTAAACAATACACTGCTGAATAGAATGAAGATGGAGCCAAAAGTGGTCACCTGATAGCAATGCTAATTGGGAAGGAAGCCAAGATCCCCCATTTCTGAGAACTCAACAATATTTACTAACTTTATGAGACTATTGAAAATACACCTATTAGGGCTCTCTCTTCAATTACTTTATTTCATATCCATATATGCTTTTGTCATTTTACAATCAACTTCCACTCAGATGTTTTCACTCACGATTTTTATCACATTTGGTTACAAGTCAAGTGTACATACATGTCCCAAGGAACTGTTAAGCTAAAGAAACAGGCAAATCAATAATTGACCATAGTAATAAATGAATAGCTACAGTTGATAAGTCTCACAATCACCTCTTGTGACAGTGAACTAGTCATATTTTGAGACCCTGGAGATAGGATTTATTTTTCGGCCATAAGAGGCAGAACGGTTTAGGTTGGTGTTAGGATTAGTTCAGTTAGGTCCTGAACCTAACTCTTTCTTCTCTCCTCATTTGAGTAGGAGGTGAATGTCTCTATCCCTGGAATTGACCACATATACATTAAAATACTAAGGGATATACATTTACTATAGTGGCACCGATTTACTGAGCACAACATACTGAAAACAATAAAAGCTTTGCAAGCAGTAGTAGCCTTTGGGCTGTAATTACCTTTAATGGTGGCAGGCAGTGTAGAGCTCTGCAGAAAATTGAGATTCTACCAGTATTTGAACACTACTTTCACCACGTATTGATGTACATTAGTACCAAGGTTATAGACATATTAGATTAGGTACAAAGTTAGAAAAAGAGTAGACATATGGACCCTAATATTACCCTATTACGGGGCACACCTGGGATCCCCAATAAAGAACTATATTATTTAGCAAAGCATGAAGCCCAGCAGATGGCAAACCGAGGAAACTAAACTTATGTTACATACAATGGCCCTCATTTTGAACCTAGCGGTCTTTTCACCGTCACATTATGAGTGTGTCGGGTTGTCCGCTGTAAACCTGCCACATCTCCACACATACTGACATGGCGGTCGGAACCCCTGGGCCAGAGATAATCATTTCCGACCCGGTGGTCCATAGAAGACCGCCAGCGGTATTAGGAGCCTGCTTTCCGCCATGGTTTCCACAGCGGTAGAACCGCCACAAAAATCATGGCGGAAAGGCTACCAGTGACAGGGAAGGAATTCCTTGTCACCGGTAGACGACTTCTCCCCCCTCCCCTCAACAGGCACTAGAGCCCTCCCGACCCCCCTCTAGCCACAGCACCCCCCCAGACACAGCAGTCCCCACCCCCTCCAGACACAGCACCCTCCTCCCCTGCTCCGGACACAGCACCCTTCTCCACACATACATGCACACAGACATCCACATGCACCACACATACACCCATTCACCTACACGTACATACACGCATTCACTCGCATGCATCCATACACTCAATCACTTCAACATTCATATACACATTCAAGCATGCATACTCAAGCGCAGAAAAACACGCATTCACCACACAACACTCACACTCGCATACAAACACACAAACACTTACATGCAGACATGCACTCACTTCTACATTTATGCACACACGCAGAAACCACATGCTCATACACGCACACACAACACCCCCCATCCTCCCACCCACTCCCCTGTCAGTTGATCACCTTATCTGGTCCGGGGAAAAGGTCGTTCGGCAGGGAACGGGATGGGGCGCTTCCACCACCAGCAGTGCCTCACCAGCAGGACACCGCCAGACTGTATTATTGCCGATAATATGGCTGGTGGGGCGGGGCCGGTGGTGAAACTGCCCAAGCGCCTCTGCCCGCCAGCACGAGTACTGCTGGATTTCTGCCCAAAGTGTGACGTAAATCCAGCAGTACTCGTGATATGGTGGGCAGAAGACCACCAGCACTGGTGGTCTTCTGGTGCCTGCAGTTTTGGCGGTCTTCTAGAAAGACCCCTAAAGTTGTAATGAGGGCCATGATCTCCTCTCTTGGTGAAGGCACTACATGCTACAGAACTACACAATCTAGCAACTTGTGGACACAGATGTCCCAGACTATTCAAATAGTTAAATACTAATAGAATGCCTATTAGCACTGAAGCTCAAGCAGAAATGCAAATGGCAGCAACATCCATTGATTATTATGTCAAGCTGCAAAGCAAGCTTTTTTATGACGAGGAATCTATACAGTGATATCAAGGGTAATTTAAGAAAAGTGAATAGATAACTTACAGGGATTGGAGGCACACGAGCAAGTAGACAAGAAACCTATGCACTCCCATGGACTGCTGAGTGCTACATACAAATAATGTCCTATCAAGTCAGCAGTAGAAAGATGGAACTCATCCACTCAAAATACTATGAAACCATAATGCTTCTGGACAGGACAAACACAAGAATGTGAGAAAAGCCATTGGATCAAACACTGGCACCTAGATAGATAATAAAGCCATCCAAACACGAACATGGAGCTGACCCAAAACCCTCTCTACGGACATGGTATGTATTAGAACCAGCAGGTGTGCCAAGAGACTGCTAAAGCGGATTGTGTCACAGACCTAAATTGGTAAGTTCTGCACCTGCATTCCTCTCCATTCAAAATAGCTTTTAATCTTCCTCATTACTGGTGTTCAGGATGCTTGTAAGTGCTCCTGACTTTAATACAACTGAATTATCATTTTGAGCAACTGTGGAAGCAAGGATTTCACACCAGATTTTCCAATCAAGAAGAAGTCCTTACTGTCCTTGGTTTTTCTATGAAAAATAATTATTGCCTAAGTCCAATAGGGTTAGTGGATACAAATCAAGAATACAATTACCAGTATGTTTTAGACTATCAAACCAAAGTCCAGGATTGGAAACATGGTGTCATGATGGCATAGAGAGAGAAGCAATCCTAGTCATTTTTTGTCCCCATTATTCCTAACACCCATTTATTCTATCCATCTTTTCCTTTAATCACATCAGCATGCTTTCTTCGTTCTTCTCCCTTTCTCACTCCTTTTTGTAGCCTCAATCCTCCTTCCTTTCCCAATCTAACACCTATTCACCTTCCTTGCCTTCCTCACTTGCCAACTCAAGTTTTGCCTTCCTCCCTTATCTTTTTTGCCTTAGTTCCTACCATCCTTCCCTTCGCTCTCATCCCTTTCTTTCACACCAAACTCACCTACTCTTCAGTCTCAACCCTTTCACCTGCACCCAACTAACCTGCCTTCCTCCTCCTTTTCCCATTCTCGTTTCAGACACCACCCACCTGGATGTAGTATGATGCTGCAGCAGGGAGGTCTCTGGGGAGACCCTTACTGTTGTAATGAATAATGGTTTGCTGGCCGTGGCTTCGAGTTAGTTACGCTTGTCCTCCAGGACCACACTGAGTCTTGTGCATTACTTGCCACTGCGCCCGGCCTGCATGCGCGCTGTGCGGCTAACAGCGATACACCACCAGTACACACTGGCAAACATTAGTGTCACTGCAGAAGCCAGCATCCTTAATGAATGCGAGTTAGCGAGAAGTATCAAAATATATCTGCTGGAGCAACCAGCATGCAATCTGATTTTATCAAAGGATCGAATCCTGTTGGGGGTCTGCATTCATTCTTCTGAGGATGAGAAAATGTCCTTGACTGAAATAGCCTCAGAGAGGCACATTCCCTGGAGCATTAAATCTGTGGTGCGCACTATACAAATATCCACTTTTCAATACAATTTGCTGCAGCACAAATATTTTTAAATTTGCAATTTCACTAGTGAGCAACATACTTTGGAAAACAACATGCATAAGATCAATGTAGCCTACTTACTCCTTGACAGTGCAAATAGTCTACTGTTTTAGTTATTGTGTATAACACAGCGCTTGCTTCTCGCTCAGAAAAGTACTTCTGTCGGAGAATCCGATCTAGCAACTCTCCTCCCTTCATTAATTCAGTAATGAGATAAACATATTTGCCATTGTCATCATATACCTGTAAAAGACACAAAATGAGGAAATAAGTGAAAACATTTGGACAACAAAGTAAATGTCACCTAGGAAGGGAAAGGCGTAAACATCTCTGTCAAAAGTCATTAAGGTAAGCTTTTAGGATACTTTAAAAATTCTAGCAAGGAAATATACCTCACTTCCCATGGTACCATAACATGAAGAGTCCAGGTTAACTAATGTTGATAAGGTAGGTGTGCATCTATGTTGCTGGGAGTTTTATATTAATGGAAAACTGTAAATTACAGGTGCTGCTAATTCCCAAGTTGATAGTACTCAATTTACATACCACGGCAGGAAGGAAGGCTGAATCTGCCTTACGGGGCTACCAAAAGACCTGGAGAAATAACAGTCTATGCATGCATGATGGGAATGCTGTAATTAGACTATATTGTTGCATGGTTAGAGACTTTAAGATGGCTGTGGGTTCAGCCCTTGTTATAAAATAATTACTCTATAATCTGATGGGAAATTCTGCACATGGGAAATACTATGTTCACACTTCTCATGATCCTGGTGATGTGTGACGGTGGGATTTGTAATTCCGATTCCGGCTAAAACTCCTGCTTCAACCTTAGTCATGAATACAAGAATCGGGTAAGAAGGGACTAAGCAGTTAATTGTGCATGTGTAGGAAAAAAAATATTGCTTGGGTGTGCTCTCTTAGGGACAGCTGTTAGAAGCTGTTTCTCAGATAGCATGGTCTCAGGAAATTTAGGTGCCAAAAAATGAGCTAAGTCATCTCAGTCAATATGCTAAACCTCTCCAGCTCCTGTATATTTCAGGTGCGACAAAATACACTTTTCTTTTTATTAAACGTTTTTTTGAAGTTGAATCCAGTACATCAGATTATAGTTAAGCATATTATGACCGTTACTATATCACAGTATAGTGTATTACAACACAAAATCTAAGAAGCCTTAATTTCCTCAACCATGACAATAAGGGAAGGGAGGAAAGAAAGGTAAAACTGCCCATCAGTGTGGGTCATACTCTAAATAGCTTGACGTGTGGGCCCTACATTTGCGTCTTTAGTAAAGAGCAGGATACATCTTTGGCAGGCATGCTCCAGACAATAGCTCTGTCAAATTAGCAATCAACGGCTTCCCCAGCCTCGCAGGCATTCACGCTCTCCGCTGCTCTCTGCGTAGTGAGGAACGTCTCTACTGGAGACCATGTATCTTTGGGACATGATTTGACAGGCATCAATTCCCACTATGCGGTTAGTTGTTCCTGTCAGAAAGCCGTATCGCAAAGCCACTCAGATCTCCACGGAGATGGCCGCCATTCCCAATGCATTGCATTGCAATTCGTGAGCAACAGTGAAAGCATGGTCAATTTGCACATCTCTGGAGGGACGTCTTTCACAAAGCCCAAAAGCACAACAAGTGGGGAAAAGCATGTCTTGTGATCTCTTCGATAGTGTCGAGGACGGTGGACCAGAAGAGCCCCACCTCTGGGCAAACCTGTGCAAGATGAAGGGAGACCGCGCAGTAGATGCAGCTCGGAGTTTCAATCAGACCCATCCTATACATGAGAGGAGGGTATCAAGATAATCTGACCACAGCTGTTGGGCCAGAGGGACCTGAATCAGCACCATCTCCTTCATATCGACACAGAGTCAAGTAATTAGCCGACTTCAGGAACGATTTGTAAGGATCACCTCAAGCACTTAGAATGTGGGCAGGGCTACAGGTAACTTATGTAGCACTCACATAGTGACACGTAGCTGGTACTACGTAATTGTATCTAAAAATTCAATGTCTGGTCCCTGTAGTACTTGTTGCGGTTCAGCAGACACCATCTGGGTAGAAAGCTTCTATCGTCCTCAGTCGCAGGTGGCACAATATATCAGAGTACCCACATCAGACATGCTTGGCAAGGAGGGGTGTCCAATGATAGGAATTTAGGGGGAAAATAGATCATTCAGTTTGGCGCGTCGCCTCAGTCCACTCCACGCCAACACCGTGCAGGCTGCAGTTTCAATCCCCCCACTTAGACATCTGGGTACGAGGTAAAGCGCCATCCGGAGGGGGCATGGAGTAACGCGGTCATGTTCAGGCACCGTGTGCGCCTGAAACTGTGTAGTATAAAGTGACAATATACACTTAAGCTACAAAATACAGGAAAGTATGTGAATGGCTTAAGGTCTTTTTATGTGAAACATGTCTTAGTGAGAAAGTAGGTCTCTGTCAGAATGACAAGGGTGTGTGTGTGAGCAGAACAGGATCTCTGAATACGGGTAACTCATTAAGAAATGTATACAGCACGTACCACCCAAAACTGTGTCTTTTTGCATTAGTGACCTAGAACAAATGCTGAAGCAGCTTTCTACAGGAGGTAACCAAAGTGACTTCCGGGATCACCAACATGAGTTCATTCTAGCTCAGAGCAACTTGCACAGAAAGGCATCTTTTGTTTGGGTATCATTTTATTGTGGGATACTTTAAGAAGAGATTTTCTGTGCACTAAAAGAGTTTGTCATGGTGTATTAATCTCCTTTCCATAACAATAAAGAGAAGGAAGCCTTAAATATTTAGGCTAAACTGGCAATTTTAAGCTTGATTCTGTCTTTCCTACAAGCTAGAGAAGAGAGATCCTACAGGATAAAACTGGATTCCTTTTCCAAGTTCATGTACCAAACAATATGTACATAAGCTATATGTAGCCCGTGCATAAAGATATTGGGAAGCACACTATATTAAAAAATTGCCATTGCCTAGGTGCAAAATCTACTGCAGTTCCAAATAAAACTGTGCCCTTCAGGGAGGGGACGCATTGCCTTTTTAACTTCACAGCAAAGCAGATGGTCACTGGTGCATTAATATGAGAAAACAGAGAGGCATCAGCATTTGAATTTAAAGGATCAGCTTTAAGAAAATTATTTTGGCAGGTTAGCTGAGGACGATGACTAGATATTATGCATGTGTTTAATCAGGCCTTCAACAATCTCTACATCAGAACACTTCATAGAAGTACATCAAAGAGGTCTTTAAAACATTATTAACAATAATGATAATGCAAATAGTGTTCATACTATTATTTCTAACAATAGTATGATAATACGCAGAATAAAAGCAGCCTTGTCCAACTATTGAGTAAAAAAGTAAACATTCAAGACTTAACTCCCGAGGGTAGAGAGGACACGTGGATTGTGACAAGGAATATAATTTCTGATAACGAAACAAAGCACAAACAATACACATCCTACGATTGAAGTTAAGGCCTTGTGCAGTAAAAAGGATAACACCACTCGATGTCAACAGTTTTTGGCTGGATGAGGGCCATGGTCATGCAAACGCACAAGTGCATGTGCTCCGATATGATTTTAGCATTTGGCAAGGTGAACAAAGTTAGCCCTTCAAATTTATAATGAGGCTCAGCCATCTGTGGATGTCTTTTGACTTACTAAGGGCACAATGTAGGCAAAGGGCTGTGCAATAGACTACTGTTAAGAGGATTTGTATGCAAAAGCGTGGAATGGGTAGAAGAACAGCACTGGTAGAATTTCCACAAGGGGTTTTACCACCAAAGCGGCTCCTTCTACAGTGACAGCCACTTTTGTTAAAATAATATCAACGCCTTGGGGGAGAAATCAAAATGCAGAAGAATTTCCACTGCCAGGGAGGGATAAGCATCTAGTACCAGACATAGGCAGACAAATTCTGCAAACAGTGAATACAATTGGCTTGTTAGTGCCTTTCTTCTGCTACTTCAAAGAAAATGTTATCTACACAGAACACTAGTGAAAGGTTTTCGCCATTAGGATTTACACTATTTACCTGTGAAATATATTCTTTTTTTGGAGGGGTGGGGTTGCTTATCACATCATCAGATTTTAAACACTTTCTAGCGGCACCCTTAATTGTTTACAAAAAACTACATGTCAGTGAAATCAGGGTGAATGTTAATCTTAGTTTCAGTACAATATTTCAGATATCGAATGTAACTCAGTTGGCAGAGGTTTGCCAGACACATAATTTTTAAAGCAAGATCTAACACATTTCAGATGAACAAGTTGCTTCACCTCAGGTAACAATCTTTCTGGGGGATACTCTAATAACAGATTCCTCACCTTGTAAATATTCCCTGAGGCAAGACTGTATTCGGAAACTTCCAAGCAGCACTCCTGCACGAAGGTAGGTGTAATTGTGTGGTTCTGCACCAATGTTGTTCTGCTCCAGAAGTGAGAATTGGAGCCGCATACAAGCACTATCTATGCACATCAGTTGCTTTCTTAGGGTGTCCCCGCCCTCCAATACAGAGCCTAGCAGCAAATTGGCAGCAACCAATGTACAGATCTCTAAATTGGGAATTTTTTAGTTTGATAAAGAGTCCAGTTCACAGAAAGGAAAAGGTGGGAGGGTCAGTAAAGAATCTGCGGTTAAACAGGGTATTCATCAGAAAGATCATTACTGAAGGTAAATAACTTGTTTCACTGAGGAGTATTCCATAGCGCAGATTCCTCACCTTGAGAATTGATACCATTGCAGTACCCCCTGGTAGTGGGTCCTTGAACTGGCTCAGACCAAAAAGCCCTACAGGACAAAGCAGGCAAAAGGGCCTTCCCAACAGATCGGACTGTCGAGGCAGTAGTGCTTCATGAATGTATGCACCAAAGCCCATGTAGCCACATGTCAAACATCCGGGACAGGCACTCCACTTGCCAGCGCAGTGGTAGCAGCTTTGGATATGGTTGAAGGAGCAAGTAAGCCATCTGGAGACTACTCATACCCAAGGTGTAGCAGAGCTTAATGAAGAGAGCAATTGACTGGGAGATGGTCCATTTTTGGACTGCATTGCCTGTCTTTGCCCCAGAGACCCAATCAAGAGCTGGTTGACGATCTGATGTCCTTTGGTGGAGTCTACATAAAAGCTTGGTGCAATCTACAAAAAAGTTTAGTGCCCTCCTAAGGTCCAAACGATGGAGTCTCTCTTCCTTCTTAGGGAGATGAGATGAAGCAAAGAAAGCCAGAATGGTGATAGACAGCCCTACATGAAATGGAATTATCACATTTGGAAGAAAAGAAGTTTGGGTCCTCATCACCAACTAATATGGGAAACAAGGTGTACAAGGCTGGTTGATGGAAAGGGCCTGCAGCTCACTCATATGCCTAGCTGATGTTACGGCGATGAGACAGACCACTTTCAACATCAGAAGCCATAAGACCTTCGCTGCTAGTACTCTTCCCCCTCAGGTGCCAGGCCTTTTTTGGCTATTTGGGGCAGTTCACGCTTAAGCCCTTAAAACTTTTTGTCCACATAAGCTACCCACACCAAGTTTGTGTCCTGTTGTTCAACATCCTAGGGATTCTAGAGGTACCCCAAGTTTGTGGGTTCCTCTGGAGGCCACCAAGAAATTAGCCAAAATACAGCGAAAATTCATATTTGTTTTTTAAAAGGAGAAAAAGGGCTGAAGAATAAGGCGTGTGGTTTTTTACCTACAAATGCCATCAACAAAGGGTTTGCGGTGCTAAAATCATCTTCCCAGCTTTCAGGAACAGGCAGAAGTGAATCAGAAATGAAAATGTCACTTACCCAGTGTACATCTGTTCGTGGCATCAGTCGCTGGAGATTCACATGTTCTGCATAGCTCGCCATCTGGTGTTGGGTCGGAGTGTTACAAGTTGTTCTTCTTCGAAGAAGTCTTTCGAGTCACGGGACCGAGTGACTCCTCCTTCTGTCTCCATTGCGCATGGGCGTCGACTCCATCTTCGATTGTTTTCCCCGCAGAGGGTGAGGTAGGAGTTGTGTTGTAGTAATAGTGCCCATGCAATGGAGTGACTAAGTATGTACCTATTTAAGGTGGAAATAATATATACAAATGTACAAAGTTGAAGCTAACTTCCGAACTGCTACAGGCTCCCGGGGAGGCGGGTGGGCACATGTGAATCTCCAGCGACTGATGCCACGAACAGATGTACACTGGGTAAGTGACATTTTCAGTTCGATGGCATCTGTCGCTGTAGATACACATGTTCTGCAGAGACTAGTAAGCAGTTATCTCCCCAAAAGCGGTGGCTCAGCCTGTAGGAATGGAAGTGGTTTGAAATAACGTTCTTAACACAGCTTGACCTACTGTGGCTTGCTGTGCGGATAGCACGTCTACACAGTAGTGCTTGGTGAACGTGTGTGGCGTAGACCATGTGGCTGCCTTACATATTTCTTGCATTGGGATGTTCCCTAGAAAGGCCATGGTAGCACCTTTTTTTCTGGTTGAGTGTGCCCTTGGTGTAATGGGCAGTTGTCGTTTTGCTTTAAGGTAGCAGATTTGGATGCATTTAACTATCCATCTGGCTAAACCTTGTTTTGATATTGGGTTTCCTGCATGAGGTTTTTGGAATGCAATAAATAGTTGTTTAGTCTTTCTGATGTTCTTCGTTCTGTCAATGTAGTACATTAATGCTCTTTTGACATCTAAGGTATGTAGTGCCCTCTCAGCTACGGAATCTGGCTGTGGGAAGAACACTGGTAGTTCCACTGTTTGATTTAGGTGGAACGGTGAAATAACCTTTGGTAAAAATTTCGGATTAGTCCTTAGGACGACTATTTTTGTGTAGTTGTATAAAAGGTTCTTGTATTGTAAACGCCTGAATTTCGCTTACTCTTCTTAGAGATGTAATGGCGATGAGAAATGCAACCTTCCAGGTTAGGAACTGTATTTCGCAAGAGTGCATGGGTTCAAAAGGTGGACCCATGAGTCTTGTTAAGACAACATTTAAGTTCCATGAAGGAACAGGTGGTGTTCTTGGTGGTATAATTCTTTTAAGGCCTTCCATGAATGCTTTAATGACTGGTATCCTATATAGGGAAGTTGAATAGGTAGTCTGCAGGTATGCAGATATTGCTGCAAGGTGTATTTTAATGGAAGAGAAGGCTAGGTTAGATTTTTGTAAGTGAAGCAAGTAACCCACTACATCCTTTGGAGTTGCGTGTAAAGGTTGGATCTGATTATGATGGCAGTAGCAAACAAACCTCTTCCATTTACTTGCATAGCAGTGCCTAGTGGACGGCCTTCTGGCTTGCTTTATGACTTCCATACATTCTTGGGTAAGTTGTAAGTGTCCGAATTCTAGGATTTCAGGAGCCAGATTGCTAGATTCAGCGATGCTGGATCTGGATGTCTGATCTGTTGGTTGTGTTGTGTTAACAGATCCGGCCTGTTGGGCAATTTGATGTGGGGTACTACTGATAGGTCTAGCAGTGTTGTGTACCAGGGTTGCCTTGCCCAAGTTGGTGCTATTAATATGAGTTTGAGTTTGTTATGACTCAATTTGTTTACCAGATAAGGAAGGAGAGGGAGAGGAGGAAAAGCGTAGGCAAATATCCCTGACCAGTTCATCCATAGGGCATTGCCTTGGGACTGCCTGTGTGGGTATCTGGATGCGAAGTTTTGGCATTTTGCGTTCTCTTTTGTTGCAAACAAGTCTATTTGAGGTGTTCCCCAGAGTCTGAAGTAAGGGTTGAGAATTTGGGGGTGAATTTCCCATTCGTGGACCTGTTGGTGATCTCGAGAGAGATTGTCTGCAAGTTGATTCTGGATCCCTGGAATAAACTGTGCTATTAGGCGAATGTGGTTGTGAATTGCCCATCGCCATATCTTTTGTGCCAGCAGGCTCAACTGCGTTGAGTGTGTCCCCCCTTGTTTGTTTAGATAATACATTGTTGTCATGTTGTCTGTTTTGACAAGAATGTATTTGTGAGTTATAATTGGTTGGAAAGCCCTTAATGCTTGAAAAACTGCTAGCATTTCTAGGTGATTTATATGCAGTTTTGTCTGATGTACGTTCCATTGTCCTTGTATGCTGTGTTGATCGAGGTGTGCTCCCCACCCTGTCATGGAAGCATCTGTTGTTATTACGTATTGTGGCACTGGGTCTTGGAAAGGCCGCCCTTTGTTTAAATTTATACTGTTCCACCATAGAAGCGAGAGGTAAGTTTGGCGGTCTATCATCACCAGATCTAGAAGGTGACCATGTGCTTGTGACCATTGTGATGCTAGGCACTGTTGCAAGGGCCTCATGTGCAGTCTTGCGTTCGGGACAATGGCTATGCATGAGGACATCATGCCTAGGAGTTGTAATATCATCTTTGCTTGTATTGTTTGTGTTGGATACATGCGTTGTATGATCTTGTTGAAATTTTGAATTCTTTGTGGACTTGGAGTGGCTACTCCTTTTGTTGTGTCTATTATGGCTCCCAGGTATTGTTGTACCTTGCACGGCAAAATGTTGGATTTTGCAAAGTTGACGGTGAAACCGAGTTTGTAGAGGGTTTGTATGATTTGATTTGTGTGGTGTAAGCACTTTGTTAGTGAATTGGTTTTGATTAGCCAGTCGTCTAGATACGGGAATACATGTATTTGCTGCCTTCTGATGTGTGCAGCCACTACTGCTAGACATTTGGTGAAGACTCTTGGTGCGGTTGTTAAACCAAAAGGCAATACCTTGAATTGGTAATGTATTCCTTTGAATACGAACCTTAGGTATTTTCTGTGCGATGGATGTATTGGTATATGGAAATACGTGTCTTTGAGGTCTAGGGTTGTCATGTAGTCCTGTAGTTTTAGCAATGGTAACACTTCTTGTAGCGTGACCATGTGAAAGTGGTCTGATTTGATGTAGGTGTTCAGTATTCTGAGGTCTAGGATTGGTCTCATTGTTTTGTCCTTTTTTGGTATTAAGAAGTACAGTGAATAGACTCCTGTGTTTGTTTGTGTGTTTGGTACTAATTCAATTGCATTCTTTTGCAATAGTGCTTGAACTTCTATTTCCAGAAGTTCGGAATGTTGTTTTGATAAATTCTGTGCTTTTGGTGGTATGTTTGGAGGGAATTTTAGGAATTCTATGCAATAACCATGTTGGATAATTGCTAAGACCCAAGTGTCTGTAGTTATTTCCTCCCATGCTTTGTAATAATGACCTATTCTTCCCCCCACTGGTGTTGTGTGGAGGGGGTGAGTGACATCTGAGTGACTGCTTGGTTGTAGGGGTTTTGGGGCTTTGAAATTTTCCTCTATTCCTAGGGAATTGCCCTCCTCTGTATTGACCCCGAAAGCCTCCCCTGTACTGTCCCTGGTAGCTGGACGGTGTTGCCTGCGAGGTGCTGGCTTGTGTGGCCTGACCCCGAAACCCCCCTCAAAAGGGTGTCTTGCGGAAGGTGCTGTAGGTTCCTCTGCTCTGCGGGGAGTAGAGTGCGCCCATGGCTTTAGCAGTGTCAGTGTCTTTTTTCAGTTTTTCGATTGCCGTGTCCACTTCTGGTCCGAACAGTTGTTTTTCGTTGAATGGCATATTGAGCACTGCCTGCTGTATCTCTGGTTTGAACCCAGATGTTCTTAGCCATGCGTGCCTTCTAATGGTCACAGATGTATTAATTGTTCTTGCAGCTGTGTCTGCTGCGTCCATAGAGGAACGTATCTGGTTATTTGATATGTTCTGTCCTTCGTCGACCACCTGCTTTGCTCTCTTTTGTAGTTCCTTGGGTAGATGCTCGATGAGGTGTTGCATCTCATCCCAATGGGCTCTGTCATAGCGCGCAAGTAGTGCTTGAGAGTTAGCGATGCTCCACTGGTTTGCAGCTTGTACTGCGACTCTTTTCCCAGCTGCATCGAACTTGCGGCTCTCCTTATCTGGGGGTGGTGCATCCCCAGATGTGTGGGAGTTGGCTCTTTTCCGAGCTGCTCCTACTACGACGGAATCAGGTGGCAGCTGTGTGGTGATGAAAACACGGTCTGTAGGAGGTGCCTTATATTTCTTTTCCACCCTTGGCGTTATTGCCCTACTTTTGACCGGCTCCTTGAAGATTTCCTTTGCGTGCCGAAGCATACCTGGCAGCATAGGCAGGCTTTGGTAGGAGCTGTGGGTGGAGGAAAGGGTGTTGAATAAAAAGTCATCCTCGACTTGTTCTGAGTGGAGGTTTACGTTGTGGAATTGTGCCGCTCTAGCCACCACTTGAGAATATGCTGTGCTGTCTTCTGGTGGTGAGGGCTTTGTTGGATATGCCTCCGGACTGTTGTCCGACACAGGGGCGTCATATAAGTCCCAAGCGTCTTGATCCTGGTCACCTTGGCTCATGGCGGTGTGAGCCGGGGAATGTGACGGGGTTTGTGCTGGTGAGACGTTAATTACAGGTGGAGGAGAGGGTGGCGGAGTCACCTTTTTCACCATCTTGGTTTGTGGCGCCTGGTCTGTTTGAAACTCCGTCTTCTTTTTCTCCTAACAGGGGGAAGGGTGCTTATTTTTCTTGTTCCCTGCTGTATGAAAATACGTTTTTGCGTATGGTCCACTTCGGTGGATTGCAGCTCTTCCTCAAACCTATGCTTTCGCATCTGAGAGGACAGTGATTGCTCCTCTGTATAAGAGCCTGGACCTGGGTCGGTTACGGGTTGTTTCGGCACCGAAACCCTGTCTGTATGTTTTTTTGGCTCCGAGGTGGCTTTTTTCTTCTTTGGAGTCGAAACCTCTCGGCGTCGATCTTCATTGGTGCCGCTGTCTCGGCGTCGAGCCGTTTCGGCACCTTGGTGTCGATGTTTTTCTGCAGCACTTTCTCGATCCCGAGAAGGCTGCGTGCCGGTGTCTCGACCGGAGTCGGACGATTTCGGCACTGTATGGGCCTTTTTCGGTGCCGATGGTCGGTCACCGAATTTATGGGTCGAGCCATGGCCTGATTGCACTGGCGTCCCCTGGGCCTTGTCACTTTTCTTATGTGTTGTTTTCGACGTCTTACTCACGGTTCTTTGATCGTCTAATGTGAGAAGGTAGCCTCTTTCTAGCCTTGTTACCCCCACTTTTGGCCTGTTTGTGAGTGTATGTCAGGGTGTTTGTCACTGTTTTCACGGTCTCACTGGGATCCTGATAGCCAGGCCTCAGTGCTCATAGTGAAAACACTATGTTTCAGTATGTTTGTTATGTGTCACTGGGATCCTGCTGGTCAGGACCCCAGTGCTCATAAGTTTGTGGCCTATATGTATGTGTCACTGGGACCCTGTCACACAGGGCCACAGTGCTCATAGGTGTGCATGTATATGTTCCCTGTGTGGTGCCTAACTGTCTCACTGAGGCTCTGCTAACCAGAACCTCAGTGGTTATGCTCTCTCATTACTTCCAAATTGTCACTGACAGGCTAGTGACCATTTTTACCAATTTACATTGGCTTACTGGAACACCCTTATAATTCCCTAGTATATGGTACTGAGGTACCCAGGGTATTGGGGTTCCAGGAGATCCCTATGGGCTGCAGCATTTCTTTTGCCACCCATAGGGAGCTCTGACAATTCTTACACAGGCCTGCCACTGCAGCCTGAGTGAAATAACGTCCACGTTATTTCACAGCCATTTTACACTGCACTTAAGTAACTTATAAGTCACCTATATGTCTAACCTTTACCTGGTAAAGGTTAGGTGCAAAGTTACTTAGTGTGAGGGCACCCTGGCACTAGCCAAGGTGCCCCCACATTGTTCAGAGCCAATTCACTGAACTTTGTGAGTGCGGGGACACCATTACACGCGTGCACTACATATAGGTCACTACCTATATGTAGCTTCACCATGGTAACTCCGAATATGGCCATGTAACATGTCTATGATCATGGAATTGCCCCCTCTATGCCATCCTGGCATTGTTGGTACAATTCCATGATCCCAGTGGTCTGTAGCACAGACCCTGGTACTGCCAGACTGCCCTTCCTGGGGTTTCACTGCAGCTGCTGCTGCTGCCAACCCCTCAGACAGGCAGCTGCCCTCCTGGGGTCCAGCCAGGCCTGGCCCAGGATGGCAGAACAAGGAACTTCCTCTGAGAGAGGGTGTGACACCCTCTCCCTTTGGAAAATGGTGTGAAGGCAGGGGAGGAGTAGCCTCCCCCAGCCTCTGGAAATGCTTTGTTGGGCACAGATGTGCCCAATTCTGCATAAGCCAGTCTACACCGGTTCAGGGACCCCTTAGCCCCTGCTCTGGCGCGAAACTGGACAAAGGAAAGGGGAGTGACCACTCCCCTGACCTGCACCTCCCCTGGGAGGTGTCCAGAGCTCCTCCAGTGTGCTCCAGACCTCTGCCATCTTGGAAACAGAGGTGCTGCTGGCACACTGGACTGCTCTGAGTGGCCAGTGCCACCAGGTGACGTCAGAGACTCCTGCTGATAGGCTCCTTCAGGTGTTAGTAGCCTTTCCTCTCTCCTAGGTAGCCAAACCCTCTTTTCTGGCTATTTAGGGTCTCTGTCTCTGGGGAAACTTTAGATAACGAATGCATGAGCTCAGCCGAGTTCCTCTGCATCTCCCTCTTCACCTTCTGATAAGGAATCGACCGCTGACCGCGCTGGAAGCCTGCAAACCTGCAACATAGTAGCAAAGACGACTACTGCAACTCTGTAACGCTGATCCTGCCGCCTTCTCGACTGTTTTCCTGCTTGTGCATGCTGTGGGGGTAGTCTGCCTCCTCTCTGCACCAGAAGCTCCGAAGAAATCTCCCGTGGGTCGACGGAATCTTCCCCCTGCAACCGCAGGCACCAAAAGGCTGCATTACCGGTCCCTTGGGTCTCCTCTCAGGACGACGAGCGAGGTCCCTCGAATCCAGCGACGCTGTCCAAGTGACCCTCACAGTCCAGTGACTCTTCAGCCCAAGTCTGGTGGAGGTAAGTCCTTGCCTCACCTCGCTGGGCTGCATTGCTGGGAACCGCGACTTTGCAGCTACTCCGGCCCCTGTGCACTTCCGGCGGAAATCCTTCGTGCACAGCCAAGCCTGGGTCCACGGCACTCTAACCTGCATTGCACGACTTTCTAAGTTGGTCTCCGGCGACGTGGGACTCCTTTGTGCAACTTCGGCGAGCACCGTTTCACGCATCCTCGTAGTGCCTGTTTCTGGCACTTCTCCGGGTGCTACCTGCTTCAGTGAGGGCTCTTTGCCTTGCTCGACGTCCCCTCTCTCTGCAGGTCCAATTTGCGACCTCCTGGTCCCTCCTGGGCCCCAGCAGCGTCCAAAAACGCCAAACGCACGATTTGCGTGTAGCAAGGCTTGTTGGCGTCCTTCCGGCGGGGAAACACTTCTGCACGACTCTCCAAGGCGAGAGGGATCCGTCCACCAAAGGGGAAGTCTCTAGCCCTTTTCGTTCCTGCAGAAACCTCAGCTTCTTCTGTCCAGTCGAAGCTTCTTTGCACCCGCAGCTGGCATTTCCTGGGCATCTGCCCATCTCCGACTTGCTTGTGACTTTTGGACTTGGTCCCCTTGTTCCACAGGTACCCTAGATTGGAAATCCACAGTTGTTGCATTGCTGGTTTGTGTCTTTCCTGCATTATTCCTCTAACACGACTCTTTTGTCCTTAGGGGAACTTTAGTGCACTTTGCACTCACTTTTCAGGGTCTTGGGGAGGGTTATTTTTCTAACTCTCACTATTTTCTAATAGTCCCAGCGACCCTCTACAAGGTCACATAGGTTTGGGGTCCATTCGTGGTTCGCATTCCACTTCTGGAGTATATGGTTTGTGTTGCCCCTATCCCTATGTTTCCCCATTGCATCCTATTGTAACTATACATTGTTTGCACTGTTTTCTAAGACTATACTGCATATTTTTGCTATTGTGTGTATATATCTTGTGTATATTTCCTATCCTCTCACTGAGGGTACACTCTAAGATACTTTGGCATATTGTCATAAAAATAAAGTACCTTTATTTTTAGTATAACTGTGTATTGTGTTTTCTTATGATATTGTGCATATGACACTAAGTGGTACTGTAGTAGCTTCACACGTCTCCTAGTTCAGCCTAAGCTGCTCTGCTAAGCTACCATTATCTATCAGCCTAAGCTGCTAGACACCCTATACACTAATAAGGGATAACTGGGCCTGGTGCAAGGTGCAAGTACCCCTTGGTACTCACTACAAGCCAGTCCAGCCTCCTACATCTAATTCCTCGGAGTCCGATTCGTGGATCGAAAAGGTTTCTTCTTCCTCTTGTTCCTCGAACTCTCGGTGCGCTGTCGGCGTGGACGCCATCTGAAGTCTCCTGGCTCGACGGTCACGGAGTGTCTTTCGGTACCGGAACGCGCGACAGGCCTCGCAAGTCTCCTCACTGTGCTCAGGTGACAGGCACAGGTTACAGACCAAGTGTTGGTCTGTATACGGGAATTTGTTGTGGCATTTGGGACAAAAACGGAACGGGGTCCGTTCCATCGGCGTCGTTCTACACGCAGTCGGGCCGACCAGGCCCCGACGGGGGTTTGAAAGCTACCCCGAAGGGCACCGGAGTGCGTCGACCTTCGATGCGGAGTTGAATCTAACTACGCCGATCCCGAACGCAACAATATCGACGAAAATCTTCCGATATTTACTAACTTTCCGTTCCGAAACTCGGAGAGACAGGAACACGTCCGAACCCGATGGCGGAAAAAAAACAATCGAAGATGGAGTCGACGCCCATGCGCAATGGAGACAGAAGGAGGAGTCACTCGGTCCCGTGACTCGAAAGACTTCTTCGAAGAAAAACAACTTGTAACACTCCGACCCAACACCAGATGACGAGCAATGCAGAACATGTGAATCTACAGCGACAGATGCCATCGAACACTACATTTCTCAACACAATTTTGGCATTTTAGTGGGACATACCCCATTTTTTACAATTTTTTGTGCTCCTTCCAGTTAGTGACAGAAATGGGCATGAAACCAATGCTGGATCCCAGACAGCTAAACAATTCTGCAAAGTAGACAAAATTCTGAATTCAGCAATGGGTCATTTGTGTAGATCCTACAAGGTTTTCCTACAGAAAATATAAGCCGAAATAAAAAAATATTGAAATTGAGGTGAAAAAAACTGCCATTTCTTCCCACGTTTTACTCTGTAACTTTTTCCTGCGAGGTCAGATTTTCAAAACCAATATACAGTTACGTCTGCTGGTTGCAGGGATATATAGGGTTTTTGTAGGTTCATCAAGACCCCTAGTTACCCAGAACCAATAAAGGAGCTGCACCATGAAATGGGTTTTCATTGTATACCGGGTATACAGCAATTCATTTGGTGAAAAATAGTTATCAAGGAAACCTTAGTATTTCCAAAATGGGCACAAGATAAGGTGTTGAGAAGCAGTGGTTATTTGCACATCTCTGAATTCCGGTGTACCCATACTAGCATGTGAATTACAGGGCATTTCTCAAACAGTCGTCTTTTTGTCTTACATTTGGAAGGACAAAACGTAGAGAAATACAAGGGGCAATAACACTTTCTTCTATTCTTTGTTCCCACAAGTCCCCTGATAAAAATGGTACCTCACTTGCATGGGTAGGCCTAATGCGCGCAGCTGGAAACGCAACACGGACACATCACATTTTTATATTGAAATCTGACGTATTTTTTGGAAAGTGCCTAGCTGTGGGTTTTGGCCTTTAGCTCAGCCGGCACCTAGGGAAATCTAGCAAACCTATACATTTTTGACTTGTGGGGCTCTCACTAGGTTCTGTTACCCAGAATCCATAGCAACCCTCAACATTTGTCAAAAAAACACTTTTTCCTCATATTTCGGTGTTGCAAAGTTCTGGAATCTGAGGGGAGCCACAAACTTCCATCTACCCAGCATTTCCCCAGGTCTCCCGATAAAAATGGCACCTCATGGGCCGCAACAGGAAATGCCCCAAAACACTATGTGGACACATCAAAATTACCAAATACAAAAGTACCTGATTTTGATGGGGGAAAGGGGACCTGCGTTTTTGGTCCTGGGCTCATCAGTCATCTAGGGAAACCTAAAAAACCCAAATATTTCTGAAAACTAGACACCTGAGGGACTCCAGGGAGGTGTGACTTGCATGGATACCCCAGTGTTTTCTTAACCACAATCCTCAACAAACCTCAAATTTAGCTAAAAAAAATCTTTTTTTTCCTGCATTTCTGTGTGGGACCACTGCACCGGCACAAATTTCCTACCACCCAACGTTATCCTCAGTCTCCCAGTAAAAATGATACCTCACTTATGTTGATGGGCCACTTGCCTGTGCCAGGGAAGAGCCAAAAAAATCTCAAAAATGAGGGGAAACCAAAGCAGGTCTGAAAGGGCAGTTTTCTAAAAAATGTTTTTAGGCTGACAAGTGGGGCAGAATTCTTATCGGTATTAATGCGACAATGCTGGGTCGTAGGAATTTTGTGGATTCCTGTAGATTACGGAAGGTTCCATCACAAAAATGTGGGGAAAATTCTGATTTCAAGCAAAGTTGGAGGTTTGCAGGGCATGGTGGGTAAGAAAATGGTGCACACCACCCTGGACTCAACCAGATGTTTAGATTTCAGATGTGTCTAGGTCTCGTAGATTTTTCTACATGGCAGCAAATTCCAAAAAGTGCAGCTGTCACCATTCCAAGTGGGACGATTATGAGAGTTAGACAAGCTCTCATGGCCCAAATGTAAAACCAAAACCCAAAATAATCAAATGTCCTCTTGCTTGCCGTGGGATAAGATGTTTTAGTGTGCAGGGGAGAGGTGAAAGACTGTTACCCTCTTCAGTTGGGGTGGGGGTATAACCAAGCCCATACTAGTTGGTAGCCACCACCCCCCTTTTTTTTTTGTTTTTTTAATTCCCTGGAATCTAGTAGGCTTTCTGCCCACCCCCCACTGGGGAGTGGATTGGGGGTAACTGCCCCATCTGTCCACCGGTGGGCAGAACAACTTTGTCCCTATTTATTTCAGCTGGGGGTATAGCTATACCCCCACCTTCTTTTCTTAAAAAGAAAATCTTTCCTGGTCTTTAGGTGGGCTTTCTGCCCCCCTTGGGGAAAGAGAATGGCCTTATGAAAATGGGGTGATCTGCTGGTACCTAAGTGGTTTCGTTCCCCCCCCCCCCCTCAGCCCGGGGGCCGATCGGCCTAATAGGCTGATCTTCACCCAAGGGGGGGCAGAAATGGCCTAAAAAAAAAAATTCTGTCCCTCAGGGGAACGAGCCTAAGGGGTTGCGCCCTCTGTAAGAAAAAATTGGAAAAAAAAATTCCTGGTGCCTAGTTGTTTCTACCCCCCTTTGGGGCCAGATCGGCCTAATAAAAATAGGCTGATCTGCCCCCACGGGGGGCAGAAATGGCCTAAAGACAATTTGCTCCCCATATGTAGAAAAAACAAAAAAACAAAAAACAAACGATCCCTAGTGTCTAGCGATTTCTGCACCCCCTGGGGACAGATCAGCCTAATTACAATAGGCCAGGGCAGAAAAGGCCTTAAAAAAGGGGGTTCGGGGGTGGAAGGGGAAGAGATTCCCCTTCCAGCCCTGCCGTGGGTGGGGGAGAGGACCACGGGGAGAGCACCAACACTTCCCCCCATAGCCTCTATCAGGACGTAATGGTTACGTCCGTGGCTCCTCAGGGTTAATGGACAAACTAAACTCAAGCCCCACTGTGAAATCACAAAGGGTTTTGGTGGGAACAAGTGTAACAAACCTTTCAAAAATCTCATCACACAGGTGACCAATAAAGAAGGCTGTTAGACCAGACAGGCTTAGGGAGGTCACCCCCAACTTTTTGCCTGCCTCCCTCCACTTTTTGACACTGTTTTTGCTGGTTTTAGGACTGCTAACCAGTGCTAAAGTACATATGCTCTCTCCCTTCAAACATGGTGACATTGGCTCATACCCAATTGGTTTATTTAATTTACTTATAAGTCCCTAGTAAAGTGCAATACATGTGCCCAGGGCCTGTATATTAAATGCTACTAGTGGGCCTGCAGCACTGATTGTGCCACCCATTCAAGAAGCCCCTTAACCATGTCTCAGGCCTGCCATTGCAAGGCCTGTGTGTGTAGTTTCACTGCCAATTCGACTTGGCATTTAAAAGTACTTGCTAAGCCTTAAATCCCCCATTTTTTCTACATATAAGTCAACCCTAAGGTAGGCCCCTAGATAACCCATAGCGCAGGGTGCTATGTAGTTAAAAGGCAGGGCATATACCTGTTTAGAATTTGTGTCCTGGTAGTGTAAAACTCCTAAATTCGTTTTCACTGGTGTGTGGCCTGCTCCTTTCATAAGCTAACATTAGGGCTACCCTCATATACTGTTTGAGTGGTAGATTCTGATCTGAAAGGAGTAACAGGTTAATATTTAGTATGGCCAGAATGGTAATACAAAATCCTGCTGACTGGTAAAGATGGATTTAATATTACTATTTAAGAAATGCCACTTTTAGAAAGTAAGCATTTCTCTGCACTTAAATCGTTCTGTGCCTTACAATCCACGTCTGGCCGGGTTAGTTGACAGCTCCCTTGCACATTTCACACAGACAACCCCAAACAAAGGATGCTCAGTCACACCTGCACATATCTGCATACTGAATGGGTCTTCCTGGGCTGAGCGGGTGGAGGACCTGACACTTACATGTGAAAGGACAGTGGCCTGCCCTTAAACAATGGACTGCCAAACCCCTACTGAGACCCTGGCAGACAGGATTGCACTGAAAGGGGACCTTGTGCACTTCTAAGCCACTCTTTGAAGTCTCCCCCACTTCAAAGGCACACTTGGGTATATAAATTGGGTCCCTGACCCTATCAACTCAGACACTTCTTGACAAGTTACCTGCTGGGAAAGGAACTCTGAATCAGAACCTGCGACCTGCTAAGAGAAGCTGCCTGGCTTCCCAAAGGACTCACCTGACTGCTTTGTTGTAAAGGACTGCTGCCTTGCTGTTGCCCTGCTGCCATCTGGCTCTGCCGAGAAGTGCTCTCCAAGGG
Source organism: Pleurodeles waltl (assembly GCF_031143425.1). Taxonomy (NCBI): domain Eukaryota; kingdom Metazoa; phylum Chordata; class Amphibia; order Caudata; family Salamandridae; genus Pleurodeles; species Pleurodeles waltl. Next base: position 364,666,420 of record NC_090438.1, read on the forward strand.
CTTGGATTGAGCTTGCCTCCTGTTTCCAGAAGTTTCAGGGACAAAAAGACTTCATCTCTGCAAAGAACTCCTTGTGCGGCGAAAATCGACACACAGCCTGCCCTGCGGTGAGAAAATCACCACAACGCTGAACCATAACGATGCAGCCCGGCTACCCGAGTGGAGATCGACGTAGTGCCATCGCTGCGACCAGAACTTCGACGCATGGCCCACTGGATTGACACCGAGCCGAGACGACACGACGTAGCCCGGCTTCCTGTGGAGGAAATCAAGGCAGCACCTGACGTGCAACAGAAATTTCCCTGCATTGCCCACCGGATCGATGCAGCTCCTGTGACTCCGTCCTGCATGCCAAGGATTTCTCTGCATCGTCCCAGTGGCGTCCAAATGCCCCGCAACCCAAAGAGGATCCAAGTCTGCATGCCGGAAATCGACGCAAAGCCCTTGCTGCGCGGAATAGCATTGATGCATCATCTGTGTGCGCCTGGAGAAACCGACGCACACCTCCCAGTTTTCCACAAATCTCCTCCTCTGCGGTCCTGTGTGGATAATTTAGACGCAAATCAGGTACTTTGCGCTCGCAAGAGACCACTGTTGTTTTTAAGAACTATAAGACTCTGTTTGTCAGTACAAAAGTGATATTTCAACTTGTATTTATCAAATCTTGATCGTTTTGACCTTAATCTACTAAGATAATTATATATTTTTCTAAACCTGTGTGGTGTATTTTTGTGGTGTTACACTGTGTTATTGCATGATTTATTGCACAAATACTTCACACATTGCCTTCTAAGTTAAGCCTGACTGCTCAGTGCCAAGCTACCCAAGGGTGGGCACAGGATAACGTGGATTGTGTGCGACTTACCTTGACTAGAAAGAGGGTCCTTGCTTGGACAGGGGGTAACCTGACTGCCAACCAAAGACCCCATTTGTAACAAAGGCTGACTGGACAACTGCTAAAAAGCCAAAGGAGTCTACAACTAGTCCTTAACAGTGCCTAGGGCAAGTCCTGGCTGGGCTAGGGACAAACAACAAAACTTCAGATAACCTTGCCTGTAGTGGATGAATTTGGCAGGTGCCGCACAAAGCTACAAATTTGTGCCAATGACAGGCACAAGCAAATTTCAGAGATGGGTCCCTCACCGCCAAGATGACCTTAACGACTTAAGGAGAAAGGTCAAATTCAGTCAACTGCCACTGCTTAACTTCCATGAATGGAGATGCACACTGTGCAGGCCCAAGTGCCACACTTTGCCTGCTGCTACAAAGGAAGATTTTCATTGAAGCGGACGTTTTATCAGGAGCTCGGGGTAAACTCTCTTGCAGCTCAATCCAGTGCCACTAGGATGACTTGGGCCCAGTTGTTCCTGATCATTTTCATAACTTGGGGCAAGAGAGGAAGCGCCGGGAAGGCACAGAAGAAGCCAGGCTCCACCCTAGGCAGACTGTGATCAAGCCAAGGTTCTCCTCATGGATGGAAGACGCCCTATACCACCTCTAGGGGTAAATGCCATTCGTGGTCTGCTAAGCATCAGCAGCTGAGTTCCTCCAGTAAGGCTTTTAAATATTCTGCCAGGAGGTTTACCACCAGAGTAATTCCCTGGCGGTCCACGCTCTCCCAGAGGCATAGAGTCTAGTAGCACAGGATCTCACCCAGCTTGCTTGCTGCAGTACAATATGTTGGTGGTGGTGTTGCCTGTAATCACTTGCACAAGCCTTACTCTGATGGTGCGCAGGAAGGCATCCACACCAAGCGAATTGCCCTCAAACTCAACAAACTACATCCAGAGCAGAGGCATAGACATTGGAATCATAGCCTGAATATCTTGGAGTCTCTGTTTCAGGGGAAAGGCATGAAACTGTACCATATTCTGAATGTCTCCGTTGAACAAGAGTATCTGCCAGTTACTTTAACACGTTGATAATGAGCACCAATGATGTTAGGAGGTTCACTGACATCTGGAGGTGGTGGACAACTGCCTGGATTGAAGGAAGTCTTTCAGCACCAAGCAGATGGCCCTCAGTTCCAGAAGGTTGATATGGAGCTGGTACTCAGCCAGAAATCAGAGACCTCTGATCTCCACCTACACTAGATGGGCACCCCGACCCAGAAGTAATGCATTGGTCTAAACTGTCAGCTCTGGAAGGAGAAAGGAGAGGAGCCTGCTGCTGACCCAATCTCAGTCTACTAACTGTCACTGCAGATCTTCTGCAGTCGTCTCTGAAATCTGGATGTGATCAAAGAGACCCCCCTTGATGTTGGGTTCTCTGAGACTTCAGATACCAATGCAGAGCCCACATATGCCACCTGCCGTGCTTGACCAGTAGGATGAAGACCAACAGTCCCAGAAGCTTCAGAGTTGATCTCAGTGAAATCCGGTACTGAGGCTGGAAGATCAGGATCATAGTCTGAATGTCCTGGACTATTCTTTCTGGAGGAAAGGCACAAAACCTAACTACGGCCAGAATGGCTTTGATGGAGGGAAGCATCTGAGAAGGTGTGATTTTGGCATGTGGATCGCGAACCCCTAGGATGGCAGGAGGCCTGACGTAGTCTAGAGGGGGTTGACTTCTGTCTGGGGGAAAGCCTGCCTTCATCAGCTAGTCATCGAGGTAGGGAAAGACTGGTACGCCTAACTCCTGATGGCGTGCTGTGACCACGACCATCACTTTCATGAACACCTGAGGGACACTGGTGAAAACAAAATGGGCACACGCAAACTCAATGGCGGTCCTGGCCTACAGTGAACTGCAGGTAGTGCCTGTAAGAGTCCTGTAGTTCCAACACCACCGTTCAGTCTCTGCGGTCTTAGGCAGACAAAAACTGGGGTAACTTGAGCATCTTGAATTTATCCATCTGCAGGGAAGCGTTGAGAGGGCGGCGATCTAAAACAGGACAAAGGCCTCCATCCTTCTTTGGCACCTGGAAGTATTGGGAAGTAAAACTCAGCTCCTACTTCCAATGCCAAAGCCCTCTCTATGGCCTCTTTGGCCAAAAATGCCTGCAATTCCTGCTGCAAAATGGACAGGTGGTCTGCCATTAGTCACCCTGATGGTGGTAGAAGGTGCAGCAGGGTGTAAAGAAATGTGAGTGCCTGGACCTGATGGACAATTTGGAGGACCCACTCGTCTGAGGTGATGGCTTGCGACATCTGGAAGAAATTCTGGATCCTGTCTTCGACAAGGTGGCTGTGTGCTAGAAAGGACATACTAAGTGATTTTGCCACTCAGGTTGCTGGAGGGGCAGGTGATTGAGCTGCATGTTGTCCCTCATGACCTGGGTGTTGTTATAAGCCACAACCACAGCCACAGCCACAAAACGACTTGCAGGCCTATTGGACTAGCAGGGCATTCTGATGTTGCTGAAACTGAAAAGCCCTGCCATAGCCACAGAGAAGACAGTCTTTGGTGGAACTGCCTGATGAAGCAGACTGACCTAAGAAAAAAGGAATATAGTATATATGGTCCTGCTGTCCTCAACCCATTACAGGGTTAAATCCACTTTCTCACCCAAAAGAGAAGATGGCAGGTCCATTAAGTATGCGTGGACATCTATAAAGAAGCCCTTAAACCTCACTGAAGTGTGGTGCTTAAATGCCACTCTTTTTCCAAATGCCCATCCGAAGCAGTTGGTTGTGTTCAAGCCTAAATGGATTACAAACCTTGCTGCATTACATCCCTCCAGAATAGCCTGCATGAGTAATGCCTATAGGTTGTCTGGGACATCTGGCAAAATGTGAGCAACTGTGTCCCATAAAGCAGGTAGGTAGCTACCAAGAGGTAGCTGGTATTGAGAAATCTGAGAACAAGGCTAGCAGATGAGAACATATGTTTTCAAAGAGTTTCAAAGCCTCTCCATTCCCATCCCATCTAGTGGGGTGGTGGGAAAGGTGTTAGGATTCACCATACCTGTGGTGGCTTGCACCACCAAGCACTAAGGCATAAAGTGCTGCATAAGAAAACCTGGTGACAGTATACAGAGACAGAGATCTCCTCCTGTTTACAGCAAGGAAGGCCAAGTATATAGCAACTAGTGATTTGTCTGTTAACCGGAGGTCCAAAACACAGTTTTGCCCAAGCACCCAAAAGAATATCCATGAGGGCCTTGTAGAAGAGTAAGAAGCCTGGTTGAAGGACCTTTGTGAGGTCACTAGTCTTTATCTCCATGGTGAGTAATTGCAACTCAAGTACTTCGGCTGTCCTATGCATCACAGCAGCGTAAGAGGTGCTCTCTTCTGTGGCAGGGTTGGGTGGGGAAACCAGATGTGTCTGGGTCACTGGCATCCTGCAGCTACTCATACCAATTGGTCTCAATATACTGAGGGACAAACTCTTCCATATCATCAAAATTGTCAGTGTCTGAGTATGTGCCAAAGATATTGTTTATAACTGGCCTCTGCTGTGAGGTAAAGGCAAGGTATCATCAGAAGGGTTGACTGGGGTCAATGTATAAGAAACCAGAGGAGGATTATGGCGATCCACAGCATGACCTCACAAAAAGCTTCAATCTGCTGCAACATTGCTGACACACCTGGACCTTAAGGGTGCACTGGTACCAATTTCAGAATCAGCTGCAATGGTGATGAAGAGTAAGACTGGAAGGCACACTGGCACCCTTGCTGTAGTTCAAGAGTGGCAGAAGGGGCTGAGTCCTGCTTGGAATTTTGTTTTTAATCCAACTTCCTCAATGACTTAGACTACGATCAACATCTGCAGTGGGAATAACTACAGGAGTAGTAATAGGACCTTCCTTTTGACTTCAACAGATCACAGAGTAGCATCTTCTGATGTTTGGTGACAGTTTTGCCTTGCAGTCCTGTATGGCCTTGGTGTTTATCTGGGAGCAGTCATTGTAGGTTCAGGAGATGTGGACTGCATTGCCACCTTAGAGGGCACAGCGGAGAGTCTTCACCCAACATTTTAAAAATTACAATGCTCCACTGGTGAAATGTCGGCCAGGATTGAAGATGATAAAGATTGCTCCTGAAGAGAAAATCTTCACTTCCTTGGCTTCCCGGTGGGATACAAAAGATCTCAACCTAAGAAAGTTCTGGAATATTTGCTAAAATGTTACTTGTCCTGCAACATGCCCACTCTGTGTTTTTTGTTTGAGCAGGTACAACAGGCTCTGATGCCAATCCCTCTGTCTGCAGCCCTACCTCAGCCCTTGATCACCTGCCTCTTAAATTACAGAGACCTTGTCCTACATGCAGCAAGGGAGGCCAGAAAGGTTCAATACAAATCCTCCAACATATTGATTTTCCCAGACTATAACCAGAATGGTACATAGGCAGATAAAATTGTTTGAACAGGTGAAGAAAAAACTCCACACAATGGGTGTCAAATATATACAGCTGTACCCAGCTAAATTAAAAGTCATCTACAAGGGGAACATATTGATCTTTCACCATCCAGACCAGGTTTGGGAATGGGTTGAGGAAGGACCCCAGCCATCAGAGGACTGGATGCAGGAGGAGGAAGTAGTGAGAGCTTGAGATGGTTTCCAGATTTGGTGTGGATGTACAGAACTATTATGGTTGCACAAAAGGAGCAGATGAACTGACGCCATTCCAGCCATGCTGGCTCGGCGTAGGTCATGCCATACAACATGTGCGCCGACATGGAGGACAGTGTCACATCTCACTCTCCAGATGGGGTGATGAGGACAGGCACCTGCTCAGTTAACACTCCAGGATCTTCGAGGCATTCTTCATTGAATCAACAGGTGTTCCCCCATAGTAGATTAATATAGTTTTATCTTTTTCTTGTCTATTTTAGTCAGTCAGTTGGGAGACAGATGCTTCTAAGGTAGGAGTACAGGATGGGGGAGATTCAAGAGGGAGGGAGGTTGGTCCTTCTGTCTATGTTTATGATTGTTGATGGCACTAAGCAGAACTATATCTCCAAACACACAGTCGATTAATGTCCCAAATGCAGTTACGAGGTAGATTAAATGGTCAGTTCAAAGAAATTGCCTGGAATGTCAATGGGATCCTGGACAATATTAAGAGTGGGACAATACTGGAATATTTTAAAAGACACTCCCCTGGGGTTATTCTGTTACAAGAGACTCGTAAACTAGATGCTCCTTTCTCAGGAGGTATGGTTATTCTAGGGTGTACCTCGCAGGCTTTGCTGTAGGCACAAGGGAGGTTAAATTGCTCCCACTGTCACTTAATAAAAGGCTCACAGATGACCTGGCCTGTTTCATTGTCCTAGTGGGAACACAGGAAAGAGCTCCCTGAATGCCGAATAGCATTTAAACTCCTCTCTCCCAGTTTTTGTTTTGGCAGAGTACAGACACTCTCTGACATGCTACTACAGAAATTCATGTGGATTCTGGTAATGGGAGAGACTTTCAATGCTTTGATGGGCAGAACCCTAGATACAAACTTGGGCACTGCAACTAGTAGATTTCATGCATTGATGAAATGGGTGATGTCCATGGGTCTGGTCGACATCTGCCGTGTCTGGCACCCACACAACTGAGGTTTTACTCACTACACTGCCCCACACAATTGCAGTTCGAGGATAGACTACCTCTTTGTTTTGCTGGGGAGTACTGGTCATACTTTGGGTGGCCAAATTCTTCCAAGGCGCCTCTCCAACATCTCAGAAGTGTGCTTCTGCCTCTCAGACCGTTCGAAGTGTGCTTTGGAGCCCCTGGGATTACAGTAACTTCATGGGTCTTAGGAGATTTCTGAATACTTGATATCAACATTCCATCCGTGTCTTCGCCAGTGAGGCTATAGGAGGCCTTTAAGGTGGCAATAAGTTGGAAGGCTCTCTCAATGGTCTGAGGCACTGAACGGGACACAGAACGGGAGATCACAGAGCTAGAGACGAAGGCCCTCCTCAAACGCACGCTTGCCCCGGGAGAGACTGATGAATACCATACACCTCTGGAGGAGCTACATGCATTTCTCTGCGTAATTTAATGGACAGACCAAAGCCTGCTTGAACTGTATTCAGACAGGATCCATGAACATGGTTACATGGTTACAAAGCTGGTAAACTACTATAGTGGTTGGTACAAAAGGAAGAAGGAGGTAGAAAAATTCCCCGAGTGCACTCAAAAGAAGACTGATTGAGTTCTAGGTCCCACAAGATTGAGAAGTCTTTGCAGGCTACTATAGTAAACTTCACACAGTCCTGCCACATCTGGAACAACTACACCCCATTGTGAGTGATCTGCCGCTGCAGTCCCTCTTGGTGGTGGCCTGGGAGACTCTTGACGTACCTCTGAACCTGGAGGATATAACTCCAGAAAGATCAGGTCTCAATGGATTACCGATTAAATTATTTGGTTCTCAATGCTTCTGACACCACATCACCTCGATCTTTTCAATGCTCTAGTTACCTCAGGTTTACTCCCAAATTACCTTTTCTGTGCACTGTTTTCTGTTATTCTAAAACCAAATCAACCCACAGAGGAACTGTCTTCCTACCAACCTATTTCACTTCTCAACACAGAGGTTAAACTACAGGCTAAACTGCTGGCCACTAGACTGGCTGCAGTGATTGGGTCATTGGTCCATGAAAACCAAAATGGTTTTATGCTACATAGGGGCATACGACACTGCCTGCGCAGGTTACAGGTGGTACTGGCCCATATTGAGGAACTACAGGGCCACACTGAGGTATGCTTACTGGACTATAGGAAAGCATTCAATACCATACCTTACTTATTTCTAATGCCCTTCTTATTCCAGGTCCTAACAAAAATGAACATCAGGTCATAACTTGTGATGTTGACTGATGCCTTCTACAATGCACCTGGGGTTCAGGTAAAGGTTAACTTAGTACTCTCCTCCTCCTTCCCTATCCAACAGGATATGTGCTAGGGGTGTTCTCTGTTTCTGCTTCTTTTTCCCCCCAGCAATGGAACCCGTGGTGTAGTGGCTTCAGAGAAATGCACAGATGCACTGTTTCCTCGGGCCCGATGGGAAGGAGAGCAGAGTGTCATTGTACATGGATGACATGCTTCTTTACTTCCAGCAACCTCACAGTTTGCTAGCAGGCGTGACACATATTTTACGTATCTAAGAGGAAGCTTTGGGGTTGGTCATTAACTGGGGGGAAATCTACATACATACATTTGTTATGCCCCACATCATCTCTCAGAAGCCAAGTACCAGATAATTAAAGATGTATTCTAATACCGGAGACTGCAAGTCTCACGGGACCGGCAGGAGGCTTAGGACTTGAACATAACTCCTATCATATAGTGTACATGGAAATATATGGAAAATTGAGGTTTGCTACCCCTTAATTTAATAGGTATTGAGTGGGCATGACCCCAATAGTCTCTTTCACCAAGTGTGCATTACCAGTCAACATGGGTGGCCTGCGTCTTCCGCATCATCGATTTTACTTGGGTAAAGCAAATGATTCCCATTGGTTATTTGGTTATTTGTTGGGGCCCGCCAGGAATCCTCATAGCAGATACAGCTGCAGTCCCCTGAGAAACTAGGGACTTTGCCTTGCTTTATGGAGGGCCTCTCTTGTGCTTATGTCCTCAGATTGCCATATTTCTCGCCAAATTGCCCCCTTTGTGTGAGGAGGAAGAGGAGACAGAGACCACTCAAGATAGAGGTCCAGATAGACAGACAGATAGAGAGACAATAGATTTTGGCGAATGCAGTAGAATAAATGCTAAACACGATTATTGTTAAAAGGTGACAACAAGAGGAAGTCACTAGGAACAATATACTTAGGGAGATTAAAATAAATGGAGTCTAATTAGAATTTCCTAAATTATTTCTTTCAAAAAGGGTTGTTTGTTTAATTCAAACAAAGGGTGTGACCCCTAGAAAGCAATTTTTAAAATGGTAAAATAATTTCATGAGGCGCATAAAACAAAATATAAGGGATACGAAAATTCTAAACGTTTTAATTCATAATGAGTCAAGGACATCTCACTATTGGACATGATACTCCAAAATTATCAAAGTACTTACATCTTTCAAAGTTATGATGTTTGGATGTTGGCCATAGCGCATCAAAATCTCAATTTCTTCAGATGGATCTCTTTTGCTTTTGTCTATAATCTAAAAAGAGAAATACAGCTTTAGTTTAAGAAGAAAATTACTGCTCACCAAAAAAAAGACATGGCACAAACTAAGACTGTAGTCACCTCCAGAATACTGTGCTACACCACTGCTGAAAAAGGCACAATACTACCCAACAAATTTCTAACCCTGCTGCAAGCAGGATGATAAATAACATCATGCGCCATGCAGACCATCTGGTACGCTTCTTCTTGGTTGCACCACTAGAATCTGATCTGTTGATCTATATACCAATCACGCTGGCACATCAGTTCTTTACAACACTTAAGGCACACTGCTAGAATGGGTTGAAAAGCAGTCTACAGTTCGCTGGGAAATGCTCACACTGCCCTATTTGACAGTGGGCTGTTGGGCACCGGACACAAAACTTTATTATTTATGTGCACGGGCTCACTTTGCACACTACTGGTACCTCCATCATGATTACATCCCACATGTACCAACTGAACATGATGCCAACCGATCCCGCTGAATGCTCGCACTCATTGCCCAAGCTGAAGTCAACACCATTCACTGCACCACAAGAGCAGGGTGCCTGCTTGGAAGCACACTAACAAGGTCCCCATACGTGCGCCAGCACATCCTTTGGTTTTTCATCAGGAAGTATCCGTTACGCAGGAACCAAGCGTGCTTGAGATCCTTAACAGGGCAGGTTTGAAGACTATATGGAAAATCTACTCTGGGGGGACATTCTTTGCGACAGACAACATCTCTCCCACGCAGCACCAATTCCGATAACTGACCTTTTAGGTCATACGTGTGTTATTCCCTCATCCTAGAGAACCTCCCACTCTGCAGGCACTGCAAACACTGTTAACCAGCATCATGTGTAAAGGTCTAATTACTAAGATATATGTTTCAGCACAAAGGGATAGGCCCACAGCCCTGGATTCAGTGCTGGTGAAATGGAATAGGATATTGGATCAGCCATTGGGGCCAGATGACTGGACATTCTGTTCTTCACAAACCAGTATGCTTACACCCAACTATATTTCAAATACCTCCGTCAAATCTATCATACCTCTGCTAAGATAAACAAGTTTGGATTATGTCCAGATGCTAACTGTTTGAGATGCAGAGCACTTGAGGCCGGTTTTTGCATCTGACATGGTCATGCTCCATGATCCAACTATTCTGGTTACAGGTCACCGACGCACTTACTCAGATGGTGCTAGAACCTGTGACATGCTGTATGCACACATGTGTGCATGGCCTGGTCAAAAACTTGCAACCGGCAATGCACAGATTAGTAGCAGTGGCTTTGCTGTACTTTGCATATTGCATAAATACCAATAAAAACAATTAAAAATACCTTTGCTTACGTGAACAATATAGTGACATGTATAAGATAAATTATACAACAGGCTCACAATGGAAAGGAAAACGAGTTAAGATTAGAAGTAGTTTCGAAATAAAGATATGGAAACAACTGCTAAGCATCCCAAGCAAGCAGTCTCCAAGAATTTAAAGAAACCTAGCAATTGTCTTCAAAATAAAGCAAAACAAATATCCCAAACACATGCAATCAACCCTTCAGCACAGATAAAATTCACATATATTTGTAGTGGAATGAGGTCATAATGACCTTCGTGACTGCTATACAGCCAAAGGCTCCTGAAAGGGAAGCAAATGTGCATGGTGGACCACTTAAATTAACCCCCAAATAGAATAACATCGCTCTGAGGAAGTAAACATAAATAACAAGCAATAAAGGAAGAATAAGACTAATGCAGTGGTTCAGTAAATTAAGAATAATCTTAAGGGTTATCATAGAATTGATAAATTCTGTCCCTCTCAGTAAGCAATTTGAGGATGTGAAGGTTTTGTGTAGAAACCGAGTCTGGAAGCCAAGAGGGTGAGTCTAGAAAAATAACCCGTGTCTGATCAAGAAGATATGCCTAGAACAAGAGGCTGTCACAAATAGCCACAGAAGATGTCAATTCAAGCTGAGAAAAGTAAAAAAGATATATATAAAATTGACTGGGAAAGGCTGTTAAAATCCTGCAGGGAGATAAACTACTGCTGCAAATGTTGGTCTGACTCTTTGCAGGAGGAGAAGGTGGAATGTGAAAGAGGTTATGTGAAAATAGCTATTAAGAGACAGAAAACTGTCATCTTTAAAATGTGCACAAAGTCTTAAGTAAAGAATTACATTGAAATAGTAGAGGTAGGATTATAAAGAACCCAAGAAATGTTTCTACATAATAAAAGTAACTTGCCAAAAAGAGGATTTCACAAACATACTTTCTTAAAGCATGAAACAGAAGAAGTGGGCGAATACAATATGTGAGGGAGTGGAATGCAATAACACTCTACTGGGGAATAACTGCACAAAAAAAGTTAGATGTTTCATCCTGCAACTTGCAACTAAGGAAAATGTCGTCTTCAGTCTTCATTCCACGCTAAAACAGAGAGTTATTCATGATCTTTCTGGTTTGTTTTGGGATTAACTATAGTAACCAGGTGAGTTAAATGCATGTATATTCCATGACAAGTCAAAACGTAATGAGGCACATATTTACCTGCTAGGTTCAACATTGACATTCCACTCTCGGACTCAAGAAATTCACGTTTGATAAAAGATCAACTCAACATTAGTCAGTGAGAAGGCAACTGATAGTTGTCAGAAGTGTATGTTTTATTTAATTGAAGAAGAATCTTCTTCGAGCCATGACAGTACCAAATCACTCTCTGAACTAGTGAGACTCATATCGTTCCACCAAGACAATGGCTCTGGGCAGTTAATGGTGAGACTCCACAACATTACCAATGAACTTGCTGATATACATAGTCTTGATATTGTGGTTGCATTCAAAATTCACAACTTTTTACATTAGGAGAAACTAGAAACTGACATTCCATGAGCCCCAACAATAGAAATTATTTTGCCTAAATTGTTTTGCCTTTCCAGAAAGGGCAGCAACTTACTTAATAGCCCTTCACACCTCCATTGTCACCTCTTTCAGATTACTTCCTGGTACTACCACCTAAAATAGTTTGAACCTTATCAATGCATTTACTATATGTAGGAGGCTGGCCTGGTTTATAGTGGGTACCTGACCTTACTTACACCTTGTGTCAGGTCCAGTTATCCCTTATTATTAGATTAGTAGTGTTGTAGCAGCTTAGGCTGATAGAGGTAGCTATAGCAGAGCAGCTTAGGCTGAACTACGAGACATGCAAAGCTCCTACCATACAACTTGTATCATATAGCACTATATCATAAGAATCACAATACTCAGTTACTAAAAAAAAAAAGGTACTTTATTTTAGTGACAATATGTCAGAAAATATCTCAGAGGATATACTCCCTTAGGAGGTAAGTAAAATACACAAAATATACACACAAACCAAAATCAGGTAAGTAGTCCGTTAGAAAAGTAGAATACAATAGGATGCAATAGGCCTAGGGGCAACACAAACCATATACTAAGAAAGTGGAATGTGAACCACTTAGGGACCCCAGGCCTAGTGTAGTGTGTAGAGGGTCGCTGGGAGTGTAAGAAAACACTAAGGGTGTCTACGATACCCCACCCCAAGATCCTGAAAAGTAGGAGTAAAGTGACCCTACTTCCCCAGAAACACACTAAAGTCGTGATAGGAGATTCTGCAAAGACCACAACTGACTGCAAAGCACTGAAGATGTATTCCTGGACCGGAGGACCTGTAAAGGAAGGGGACCAAGTCCAAGAGTCACAAAAGTGTCTGGGGGGGTGGGAGTAGGGGGGGGTGGAGTGTACAGGGGGCAGGAGCCCACTAAACCCCGGATGAAGGTTCAAAATGGCTGCCTCCGGGTGGAAGAAGCTGAAGATTCTGCAACAACAGAAGATGGCAGGAACTTCTCCTTTGCACAAAGGATGTCCCACGGAATGCTGGAGAATGCAGAGTTGTTTCTTTGAAAAAAAGACCGCAAACAAGCCTTGCTAGCTGCAAAGGTCGCAGTTGAAGAAAAAGGGTGCCCGGGCCCAGGAAGGACAAGGAGATAGCCACTTGGAAGAGGAGACAGAGGGAGCCCTCAGCAACACAGAGCGCCCATGCACAAGAAGGCAGCACCCGCAGAAGTACTTGAACACGGGTTCAAGAAAACTGAGCACAGCGGTCGTCTCAACACTACAAAAGAGGGTCCCACGAAGCCGGTGTTCAACTCAGCGAGTTGAGCTATGCAGGATGGAGTTCTGGGGACCTGGGCCGTGCTGTGCACGAAGGATTCCTTGCAAAAGTGCACAGAAGCCCTAGCAGCTGCAGTTCACGCAGTACACATGATTACTGTCTGGCGAGGGGAGGCAAGGACTAACCTCTGACAGATTTGGACAGATGGACCACTGGACTGTCGAGGTCACTTGGATCCACCACCTGTGTTCCAGGGACCACTCTTGTCACGATGAGAGGGGACCCAGAGGACCGGTGAAGCTGAAGTTTGGTGTCTGCGTTAGCAGGGGGGAAGATTCCGTCGACCCACTGAAGATTTCTTCTTGGCTTCCAGTACAGGGTGAAGGCAGACAGCCCCCAGAGCATGCACCACCAGGAAACAGTTGAGAAAGCCGGCAGGATAAGGCGCTACAATGTCACTGGTAGACTTCTTGCTATTTTGTTGCAGTTTTGCAGGCTTCCTGGAGCAGCCAGCGGTCGATCCTTGGCAGAAGTCGAAGAGGGAGATGCAGAGGAACTCTGGTGAATACTTGCATTTGTTATTTGAGGAAAAGCCCACAGGAGAGACCCTAAATAGCCCTCAGAGGAGGATTGGCCACCTAGTCAGGTAAGCACCTATCAGGAGGGGTCTCTGACGTCACCTGCTGGCACTGGCCACTCAGAGGCCTCCATTGTGCCCTCACACCTCTGGATTCAAGATAGCAGAGGTCTGGGACACACTGGAGGAGCTCTGGGAACCACCCCTGGGGTGGTGATCGACAGGGGAGTGGTCACTCCCCTTTCCTTTGTCCAGTTTCGCACCAGAGCAGGGTTGGGGTTTCCTGAACCAGTGTAGACTGGTTTATGCAAGGAGGGCACCATCTGTGCCCTTCAAAGCAATTCCAAAGGCCAGGAGAGGCTACTCCTCTCAGGCCCTTAACACCTATTTCCAAACGGAGAGGGTGTAACACCCTCTCTCAGAGGAAATAGTTTGTTCTGCCTTCCTGGGACTGGGATGCCCAGACCCCAGGAGGGCAGACACCTGTCTGTGTGTTGGCGGCAGCGGTAGCTGCAGTGAAAACCCCAGAGCGCTAGTTTGGCAGTACCCAGGGTCCATGCTGGAGCCCCGGGGAAGCATGGGATTGGCCCCCCAATACCAGATTTGGCGTGGGGGGACAATTCCATGATCTTAGACGTGTTACATTGCCATATTCGGAGTTACCATTGTGAAGCTACGTATAGGTATTGACCTATATGTAGTGCACGCGTGAAATGGTGTCCCCGCACTCACAAATTCTGGGGAAATTGCCCTGAACAATGTGGGGGCACCTTGGCTAGTGCCAGGGTGTCCTCACACTTAGTAACTTTGCACCTAACCTTCACCAAGTGAGGGTTAGACATATAGGTGACTTTTAAGTTACTTAAGTGAAGTGAAAAATGGCTGTGAAATAACGTGGATGTTATTTCACTCAGGCTGCAGTAGCAGTCTTGTGTAAGAATTGTCTGAGCTCCCTATGGGTGGCAAAAGAAATGCTGCAGCCCACAGGGATCTCCTGGAACCCCAATACCCTGGGTACCTAGGTACCATATACTAGGGAATTATAAGGGTGTTCCAGTGTGCAAATTAGAATTGGTGAAAATGGTCACTAGCCTATTGTGACAATTTTAAAGGCAGAGAGAGCATAAGCACTGAGGTTCTGATAAGCAGAGCCTCAGTGACACAGTTAGTCACTACACATGGACACACATTCAGGACACAAACTATGAGCACTGGGGTCCTGGCTAGCAGGATCCTAGTGAGACAGGCAAAAACAAACTGACATACAAGTAAAAATGGGGGTAACATGCCAGGCAAGATGGTACTTTCCTACAGCATACAATAGCAAGCACCTAAAGTTATAATTTAGTTGCAAGAAAAAATGCCTATCCGTCAGCTTATCAGCCCTACCCAACTCTCAACTAAGACTTATCAGTATCTCATCTCTAGTACATGCAAGTTTCCTTAACCCTGAGGGCCCCATCTCACCTTTCATCTTTAATTTAACTCTCCTGTAGAAACATTTCTTCATTTTTCTTCTCTCCTGTCCTCTGATTTTGCTCTATTCTCTCACTCTTCTCTTTTTCTCCTTCTGTTCTGCCATATTTCCCTATGCTTCTTCTTCTCATCCTTACTGTATCCTTGCCCTCCCTTTCGTCACACATGCACTTTTTTTCTATCTCTACTTCTCCTTCCTATTATCCCCATTCCAACTTCTTTGGATCTCTCTTTCCACTTTCTTTCCTACTTTCCTAGAAGCTCGCTATCTATGTGGTGTATCAATGTAAGGGGACATTATGCAGATAGCCCAGAACAACCCTTATTTGCTGACAGAGGTTAAAATAATAACCTTAAAAGCTCTCTTTTGTGTTCGTTTGGGCGAGCATTTACGTTTATTAGAGGACAGTGTTAAGCATTTGTTGCACACACAGCCAGTTAGCGAAATACACTCAATAAATAAATCTGACACCGATTTACAAAAATAACACTTATTTTTATATGCATGTAGATGCCAAGATCATCAGAATCAGGTAAGTACTTTTTGAGATATGAATTTTTATGCATTTTAAAAGTTGACTGCAATTTCTGCAGAAGTAATATTATTCTATACGGGGACTTATCACCGACTTACAAGACTGTTCTTCAGGCCTGAGGTGAGTATGGGGCAAGGTCCAAGGCCACACCAACAGGTCATCTCAGGTGGGTTCTGCGGTGTCCGGGGGCAAAGATGTCTAAAGATGTCTTATTGGTGTCAGGTGTCCTACTCACTTCCATGGAGATCAGCCCGGTCAGAAAGAGGCTGCAAGCAGGGACAAGGGGTCCTTGAGATGGCTGGGCAGGTAGGGATACCCTTGGTCCACTTATTCTCAGGCTGGGGGGCTCGGTGCGGTGGTGCCTTTTGGCGTTGGGCTTGTGTGCTAGAGTCACTCGCGATTGGAGGGGGCCTGCAGGCGGCAACTGGAAGTTCGTCTGGCCAGACCCAAGGATGGGCTCCGCTCTTGTGGGTCTCAGGATCCCAGGGGCACCATCACCTCCCTTGGATTCGGGCTGTGTGGTGCGGGTGCAGAGGCACTTTACGGAGTCGGGTAGCGGCGGTCGAGGACTCACTCTTTGTCTTGGGATCTGCAGAAGTGGGGCAAGCAGGTCAGGTGGGCTACTCTTGATGCAGGTCTCCTTCCCCCAGAAATCCCTTGATGTGTGTAAGGAAATGCCTCCTTGGCATGGTTATCCCCTGACTTTTTGCCTTTGCTGATGCTAAGTTATGACTTGAAAGTGTGGTGGGACCCTGCTAACCAGGCCCCAGCACCAGTGTTCTTTCACTAAACTGTACCTTTGTCTCCACAATTAGCAAAACCCTGGCACTCATGCAAGTCCCTTGTAACTAGTACCAAGGGCCCTGATGCCAGGGAAGGTCTCTAAGGGCTGCAGCATGGTTTATGCCACCCTGGGGACCCCTCACTCAGCACAGGCACACTGCTTCACAGCTTGTGTGTGCTGGTGGGGAGAAAATGACTAAGGTGACATGGCTCTCCCCTCAGAGTGCCATGCCAACCTCACACTGCCTGTGGCATAGGTAATTCACCCCTCTAGTAGGCCTAACAGCCCTAAGGCACGGTGCACTATACCACAGGTGAGGGCATAGGTGCATGAGCACTATGCCCCTGCAGTGTCTAAGCAAAACCTTAGACAATGTAAGTGCAGGGTAGCCATAAGAGTATATGGTCTGGGAGTCTGTCAAACACAAACTCCACAGCACCATAATGGCTACACTGAAAACTGGGAAGTTTGATATCAAAACTCTCAGCACAATAAATGCACACTGATGCCAGTGTGCAATTTATTGTAAAATACACGCAGAGGGCATCTTAGAGATGCCCCCTGAAAACATACCCGACTTCCAGTGTAGGCTGACTAGTCTCTGCCAGCCTGCCACACATCAGACATGTTGCTGGCCACATGGGAGAGTGCCTTTGTCACTCTGTGGCCAGGAACAAAGCCTGTTTAGGGTGGAGGTGCTTCTTACCTCCCCCTGCAGGAACTGTAACCCCTGGCGGTGAACCTCGAAGGCTCACCCCCTTTGTTACAGCGCCACAGGGCATCCCAGCTAGTGGAGATGCCCGTCCCTCCAGCCACTGCCCCCACTTTTGGCGGCAAGGCTGGAGGAGATAATTAGGAAAACAAGGAGTCACCACCCACCAGTCAGTACAGCCCCTACAGTGTCCTGAGCTGAGGTGACACTTACTTTTAGAAATCCTCCATCATGTGGATGGAGGATTCCCCCAGTAGGATTATTGATGTGCCCCCCTCCCCACAGGGAGGAGGCACAAAGAGGGTGTAGCCACCCTCAAGGACAGTAGCCATTGGCTACCGCCCTCCCAGACCTAAACACCCCCCTAAATTTAGTATTTAGGGGCCCCCCAGAACCTAGGAAACTAGATTCCTGCAACCTTAACAAGAAGGACTGCTGACCTGAAGCCCTGCAGTGAAGACGGAGACGACAACTGCTTTGGCCCCAGCCCTACTGGCCTGTCTCCCAACTTCGAAGAAAACTGCAACAGCAACGCATCCAACAGCGGACCAGCGACTACTGAAGCCTCAGAGGACTGCCCTGCAACCAAGGACCAAGAAACTCCTGTGAACAGCGGCCCTGTTCAACAACCTGCAACTTTCTTGCAACAAAGAAACAACTTTAAAGACTTCACGTTTCCCGCCGGAAGCGTGAGACTTTCCACTCTGCACCCGACGCCCCCGGCTCGACCTGTGGAAAACCAACACTTCAGGGAGGACTCCCCGGCGACTGCGAGCCCGTGAGCCCCCCCCTGAGCCCCCACAGCGATGCCTGCAGAGGAAATCCAGAGGCTCACCCTGACCGCGACTGCCTGTAACAAGGGACCCAACGCCTGGAACCAACCCTGCACCCGCAGCCCCCAGGACCTGAAGGAACCAAACTCCAGTGCAGGACAGACCCCCAGGCAACCCTCTGCCTAGCCCAGGTGGTGGCTGCCCCAAGGAGCCCCCCGTGCCTGCCTGCATCGTTGAAGAGACCCCTGGGTCTCCCCATTACTTCCTATCTGAAACCCAATGCCTGTTTGCACACTTCACCCAGCCGTCTCTGTGCCGCTGAGGGTGTACTTTCTGTGCCTGCTTGTGTTCCCCCTTTCACCCCCCCGGTGCCCTACAAAACCCCCCTGGTCTGCCCCCCGAGGACACGGGTACTTAGCTGCTGGCAGACTGGAACCGGGGCACCCCTGTTCTCCATTGAAGCCTATGTGTTTTGGGTACCTCTTTGACCTCTGCACCTGACCGGCCCTGAGCTGTTGGTGTGGTAACTTTGGGGTTGCCTTGAACCCCCAACGGTGGGCTACCTTTGCCCCAACTTTGAGACTTGTTAGTGTTTTACTTACCTGCAAACTTAACCTTGACTTACCTCCCCAGGAACTGTTTTGCACTGTGTCCACTTTGAAAATAGCTTATTGCCATTTTTACAAAGACTGTATATGATATTGCTTTTATTCAAAGTTCCTAAAGTATCTAAGTGAAGTACCTTACATTTAAAGTATTTCTTGTAAATCTTGAACCTGTGGTTCTTAAAATAAACTAAGAAAATATATTTTTCAATATAAAAACCTATTGGCCTGGAGTAAGTCTTTGAGTGTGTGTTCCTCATTTATTGCCTGTTTGTGTACAACAAATGCTTAACACTACCCTCTGATAAGCCTACTGCTCGAATTATCTACTTTTGCCACTATCTTACCTCTAAGGGGAACCCTTGGACTCTGTGCACACTATTTCTTACCTTGAAATAGTATATACAGAGCCACCTTCCTACAGTGTGCACGTTGATTTTCCTTGCCATTGGTGCTTGGATTGGACACAACAAGCCTTGGCTGCCTGAAAGGGTCCGGTACCCAGGGTGATGGTGCTGTGTGTCTCCAGTCAGTCCTGGCATCCCCACAACTTGAAGGAAGGGTGGATATGACCTGTGGGAGCACAGCAACCTCTTTCTTGGCAGCTGCAGTGTCGTTAGTCACAATAAGCAGCAGGACAGTGAACCAGACCTTGCTTCTTTAGTGCCTACGGCTGTAGGGAAATAGCATCTCTAATCCAAGGGAGATTCCCTGGTGATTGGTGAAGCTCTGGCAGCCCTCCAGGTTACTTGGAGTTTACACAGCAAAAGGACAAGTCTGTTTCTTCCACGATTGTTGGCGGCAGCAGGCAGGTTGGCAGGGCTGGTGCCAAGTCAGTCACTGCTCCTTTGTTCTCAGGTCAGCACTCTTCTTTGTCCACTCTTTCTCTTTGCCCATTGAAATTGGAAGTCCTGGTATCAGGGGGTCCCCTAAATACTCAGCTTAGTAGCATTAAGGGGACTGAAAGGTAGTAGCCAAAGGTCAACACAGCCCTGGGGTCAATACAACCCCTAGATGACCACTTTTGTGGAGTGGGCATCACCTTGTCCCAGAATTCCTAATTATAATACACACAAGATAATGGAATTCCTAACTTTGTGTTCACTTCAGGCTGGTCACCCTAGAGGTGTGTCCCCTGGCAGTGCAACACGCCTCCTACATAGCTAATTTTCTGGTCTGTTCTGGTGCCAAATGGGCCTCAGGGAAGGAGGTTGCCTCTCACAGGTCTGGAAGACGCTGAGGGTCGCATACGAAAGTCATAGTAAAAGCAGCAGGGACTTTGAAGTCCCTTGCCTTGGTATGCAAATTTACTAGTCATCCTGTTGGTGGAGGTGATTATGGGGACTATAACAACCTAGTGTACAACAGGGTGGCAAAGAATGTACTGGTCTAAGTTAGTAGCAAATACTGAACGTAGTGTAATAATACAGGGGAAGAAAGTTCAACAAAACATCATCAAATCAATTGCTGGTGCTTTAGAGTTGCAATAAACTAATTCAAATTATCCATCATGTTATATAGCAAATGGTACAAGACAGACAAAATCATGATCTTACAGGAAACCAACTGTTTTGTTGGGTGAAACCAGTGAGGCACAACTTTTTCAAAATCATCTGTTACTAGAAAGTATAAGCCCTAGTGTTTCATGAACCAAATTTTGAAGCACTGCATATTGCTTTCTAATCACTAGCCGGTGTTTGACTGAGTATTTGTGGGCTTTTCACTTCAAACGGCTCTGGATAGCAGAACATGAGGATAGATAACTAGATGCATAATGATCTGGTTATGCAATAAGTATTGATGTAAATGTATCTTTGGTTGTCTAGAAGGGAGTTGACAGTTGCTATCCTCACATCCCAAGGGGTATAGAAATCGAAGTGCCGTCCTTGATAATACCCAACTTATTTTCACTTTCTCAATCAATGAATCAGGATTTATAAAGCGCTGCTAATCACCCAAAAAAGTATCCAGGTGCTTCCAATGTCCAGAAATTAGCTGTGGGGACAAAAGAAGATGAAGGTTCGCTAAAAAATAAATGCACCCACCTAATTAGGACTATACACAAATGTTGCTCTTTAATTCACTTGTAAGATGTTCTTCAACCAATCCTCCATGTGTCCACACTGTGGGCCTCATTACGAGTTTGGCGGTCTTTTCTGCAGACTTTTGATTACGAGTCACCAACACAACACCGCCAGAAAATAGACAAAAATCCGACACTATCGGCCTGATTGATGGCGTGACAAAGGTGGTTCCAGGTCCGCCACACTGACAACAGGCCACCCTCCAAGTTACGACTCACAAATCAGTACTGCGGTCTTTGCACAGCGGCAATCCATTGGTGGTCCGAACTGCAGCGGTCAAAAACGCACATCCACCAGAACACCACATTGGATAATACCAATACCTCACACCTGATACACATACACACATCACACACATACATACATACCTGATCATAGCAGCATATAACACACCCCCACACATACCCATAATCCTTTGCACCCAGAAAGTCTGACATAGCGAGGCAAAACCACACTGACAGAAGGCACTGCACCTATAAATCACAGCCACCATCACACTGAACACGCATCACACAACAGACAACAAGAGGAGCAACACAACAGGCAAATCACCACTGCACACAAACACAAACCACACGCACACCCTAGGACTCAACCTCCCACCAACAAACAGCACACCCAGCATCCCTGTACATCACACACCACAACACCCAGTACACCCACAACACAACCACCATGGCACCACAAAAACACCCACGATTCACAGACAAGGAGTTGAGGGTCATGGTCGACGAAATTGTCAGAGTGGAGCCACACGTTTTTGGAGCACTGATCCAGCAGACATACATAGCCTGGAAAACGGAGTTATGGCAGAGGATCGTCCTCAGGGAGAACGCAGTGGGAAACCATCCACGGGCCCCCACCACCTCCCTCAGAATTCTCACTGTGGGAGGAGAAGGTCTTGGCCATCCTACACCCAGAGGGGCAGATGGGAATACCAGAGGGACTGGACTCTTAAGTCAACAACACTTCCTTGTCACCATGTACCCCTGCAAAGCATGTACCCCCAACACCCTGTCACCCCCTCACACCAACCTCACGTACACTAGATCACCATGGAACCAATACCCTCCTTTGCATGCCACACTTCCCTACTAGCCCCATTCCTTCATAGGCCCACCTAGTGCATGTATTTCCCAAACTGAGCGAGTACTACAACTACAACAATGCAACACTACCTACCCTTCAACGACTGCAAAATCTACTCCACATTTGAGCACCTGCACACACAACCATGCCACCCCTCTTTACCAACAAGAGATTGTAATACACATCAGTACATGGCAATGACAGTAGGCAAGACCAAAACCAAATATAGAGCCAAATTGTACCATAGCAACTTTCAACTGCTACAAAAACAAGCAGTAATCAATAAACTGTCAATGCCATTATTGCTGTGCAATTCCAGACAATGATGGCAAACAACCATGTGTACGACCAGTACAATACCATCATGTAACACAATACCTCTCAGTACATAGGTGTCCCAAGGACTTCCACACAGCAGAGGATGCCAGAGACTGAAGGCCCAGCCCTGGATGTAGGTCCAATAGAGGAGGAATATCCTGGATGTCTGGATAGGGATGAATTAGCTGGCCCATCAGGCATGACTGCTCAGTCCACCCGACAACCTCTCCCTGCCCACGGCGGAATCCCCTTCCCCTGTGGCATCCATTGCACAGCAGGGCCCACCTTCCCAAGACAGTGCCCCAAGGACAGATCAAACATCAGTGTGCCCCACAGTACAGGGCCATGAGTCAACACTACAAACCAAGACAATGAATGTCCTGGAGTCAGTGAGAGGGGATACACTGCACCAGGAGCACAGGCATAGGTGGCAAGGGCCATTGGGAGAGCAACTGTGGGCCAAGGGATGAGGCAGCAACAGGACAGAGTCCTGGGAGCCTACCAGCAATCCCAGGACACAATGGGCCAGATACCTACCACCTTACATGAGAACCAACGGCAGCAGAGGGAATACCACCAGGAGGCCATGCAGCAGTGGCAGGCACACAATGCCCCTGTAGTCTCCATGTTAGGGGTTCTCAAAGAACACCGCCATCCTGCGGATGTCCTCCACCCAACAGCAGGCCCCGTCCAGAGGTCACACAACTGTGCCCTCGGCATCTGCACCTGCTACTGGAATGGAGGCCCAGGAAGAGGACCCGCAGGCCACCAACACCCCTGCAGCTGAGGAGCCCCCGTAGAAGAAGTCGACCATCCAGACATCTTGCAGGACCTGAGGCCACGACCAAACACACCAAGAGTGATTCCCTCTCCTGAACTGTCATGCTTGTGTTCCACTGATACTCCCTGTTGACTGTCCAAAGCCTAATTCCCATCTTGCCAAGTCTAATGGAACCAGGACCTGTGGAACAAACAGCTGGACCATCCACTCTGATGATCACAGAAACCATGTCCCCACTCCTCAGAACTGTGATGTAAAACACTCAATAAACACCAATGAGCACAAGTAATGGTATATGTGTGGTCACTGTTTAAAGTTAAAGTGGCATCTCTGTTAACAAGCAACAATCAAATACACAAATCTGGACAACAAGAATGTCAAGGTGACAGATGTTGCAGGGATCTCCAGCAGGTGGGTACGTACATCCATTTGATGGTAACATCCAACGACAAGGGTGCCAACAGGTGTTAAAGAAAGCAGATTGCAAACAGACATGTGACCTGCAAAGGAAAAAAACATGGAATAAGGCTTAATGTAGCAAGTCATGTAGGTCATTACTATACATCAACAACAGTATTCACATACACAGGATAAATGTTGCAGCGGGTATGATACCACATTTGTATAGGCCAGGATTTTCAATCACACACATGTGTAGTGATGGTATAATTCCTTATAAATGACATCCTCTACAAAACACCACTCTGCATAATCAGAAACAGGGAGATGCCAGACAGCAGCTCACAATACAACATGATAGGCCTACAGAACACGATAAGTTCGATAAGTGTACCTTACAATTACCCAACTATTCAGACTTGGGACCATCACACTTGGGTACATCTATGGGGAATCAATTGTGATGGCACCAGCATTAATCACAAGTAATTGGCAGCAATGCATTTCCACTTCCCCTCATGTTAAGTCAGCAACCTGCCTGGTTTGGAAATCAAGATGGAAGGCAGCATTCTCCACACACAAATCTTGATGCATGCAACATTTATGTATCAACTCGCATCTCCAATACATGGTCCAAGTGCCTTACCTGAGATTCATTGAAAGTATTGGCAAATCAGGTCAGTCCTGTTATCTGCCTCCTCCTCGTCTGTCTCCTCTTCAGTATCAGGGTCACCAGCCTCAGCGATAGCTCTTGCGGCTATGCCCCACTCCTCCAACAGTGGGATGTACCTTCCGAGGGCCAGATTATGTAGCATGGAACAATGATCTTGCAGACTTTCCCTGGTCAGTACTGTAGGGCACCACCAGACACATGGAGGCAACTAATTCTGGCTTTCAAGAGGCCGAAAGTCCTCTCAGTCGCCCACCTCGTCCGACCACGTGCCTCATTGTACCTGTCCTCCCCATGAGTATGTGGATATCTTATAGGTGTCATGAGCCAGGGCATGTTGGGGTATCCGGAGTAACCTGTGTGGAAATGGGAACATTACAATAGGAAACAGTGATAGGCATAGTGCAGACTGTGTAGGGAGGTAGATCAAATGTCTGACATGGACAGTAGTACACATACCTATGAGCCAGGCCCTTTCTCGCTGTAGCTGTAACATAAATGCAGGGAAAGTGCTGTTCCTCAGGATATAGGAATCATGTACCGAACCAGGGAATTTTGCGGTCACATGTTATATGTAGTGGTCTGCAACACACACCATTTGTATATTGATCGAATATGTGCTCTTCCAGTTTCTGTAAACCTGTCCATTGGCCCTCGGGGGTACCAAGGCGATGTGAGTCCCATCAATTACCCCTACTACATGTGGGACATTTGCAATGCTGTAAAAGGCTGCCTTAAGTGTTCAAATCTGGACATTGTGGGAACCTTAGGTACCTGTCCAAATGCTTCTATAGGGCATCCAGCACATCCTGTAACACCATACCGAACATCGGCTGTGACATCCCTGCAACCGGTCCCACAGTCCACTGAAACGAGCCACTGGCCAAAAAATGCAGGACAGACTAGACCTGGACTGTTGGAGGGATGGCAGGAGTTCCGGCTCCAACTGGGCAACCAGTTCCCTGATGGTTTGACGGTTCAGTCGATAGGTCATCATGATGTGTCTCTCTTCTATGGTTTCAGGGTCTATTAGGGGCCGGTAAACTGGTGCATTCCTCATCACTCCAATTTGGCGGTACCTAGGCAGGGAGACAAACAACATTCAGGACATATCTCACAATGTAGTGTCCTAATTATGACATATGACAATCAGGAAGCATTGGTCATGTAAGTTGTCTGTCATGTTGTAGAAAGACATTTCACCTCACACCATTCCTACCATGACATTATGACGATACCTCATATTACCATAGCTGTGACAAAGGACGTGATGTACAAACATAGACTCTCCGTATGTTCCACTATACGGAATGTCAATACAGACATAAACACAAACAACTGTAGTAATGTCAGCTGACACCCACTTCATATGTGAGTGCTGACTTATTGTAACCTATAATTGAGCACATCGCAACGATATGCATGTAATGACGCAGTGGAAACAAAGGTAAACTATGTATATATGGAAAATGGCAGCCGCCTTTCCTGCATGCAGAAGTAAGATGAAGTGACCTCATTCCGCCGACTGGAGTCGTCATGGCGGAAGGCGGTCAGAACCGCTGTGCAACTCCTCATTGGTCAACATTGACATCTATGGGAAACTGAGGCCAATGACGATCACCGCCCGCGGTGACTGGCATGACCACGGCAGTCGTGACTGCCATTTTGTTTAGCCCAGCTCACTTGACTACAGGCACTCGGGCAATAATGACCTCCAGTTCGTGTGCTGATGTGTCCTGTACCTTGGAGCCATGATGTAACTCACTGCAGGGGATAGGGCCTCAGCCTTCACTCCTGAGGAGCTGAATAAACCTGTGGAAGGGGTCCTACCCCTGTATGGGTGGTTGTATGGGGCTCCAAAGCAACAGGTCAGTATAACGTTTGTTAACTTGCATTTCGGGTGGTGTTTGACGGCAAAAGTGTGTGCACATTGTCATGGGATGCCTGAATTGAGGAATTGCATGCACATGATGTATGTGGTGCTTGGAGTATTGGCTATGTGCATGGGCTGTGTATGTTAATTGTCTCAAATATTGCATACGTATAGGTATTATCTACACTATGTTCGCCATTTTCTCAATGTTTCCCATGCAGGTCAGCGCCCACCAAAGAAAGAGTTATGGAGTGCCTTTGCCAAACAAGTGCGGACCCTGGGGGTCCATAGCCAGCAGAGCACCCATTGCAGGAAGCGGTGGGAGGACCTTGGACGCTGGCCCCGGAAGACCGCACAGGCCCAGCTGGGGACAACCTCCCAACATGGAAGGGGTACTTTTCGGACCCTGACCCCACTAATGGTCCGCATACTGGCGATGGCCTACCCACAGTTGAATGGGCACTTGAGGGCAGCACAGCAGCCACAAGGAGATAAGTGCAGACTTAGGTAATGACAAGGTATTATGTTATTTAGGGAGTATACAGTCCTGGTAGTCACTCCAAATGTGTTGCACTGTAGTACTTTAGCTAAGTAAAGCCATGCAGGAAATTATGTGGTGCTACTGAGGTCCATCTCTGTGGGGGCAGTCAACCATTGTGAATGCGGTCCAGGGACTGGCAACTCAGATGCAACTAAGTAATGCTTACCTGGAAGGCATTCAAGGTGCTTGTCTGGCCTACAGAGATAATTTCAGGCTCTGGCCTCCACGTTGATGGTAGCCAGTGTCCCTTCATCTTACGCCCCCTCCAGTTACTTGTTTCCAATCCACAACCCCTCTCCCTTTACCCGTCCAGAGCACACCTACAGACCAGCATACACTCACTACAACAGAAAAGGTGCGCAAAGACAGACACAAGCACCACATACGAACCCACAAGCATGCACACACACAACACACATCTGCATACATAACAGACACTTTCCACACTGCTTCGCATACAGACAGGCAGCAACCATTTCACATTTAGAATGTGTGGTGTGTGAAATTTAATATGTCATACGTCTATGATGCACAACATGTTACCACCTCTCCCCTGTTCACAGGTACTATGCGCGGTAGAGGATGAGGAATGCACCGGTGTACAGGCCCCTAGTCAACCTTGCCACCCTGGAGGAGCGTCACATCATCCAGAACTATCGCCTGAACCATGTGACCATAATGGACCTAGTGGCCCAGTTGGAGCTAGATCTGTTGCCTGCCATAAGCAATCCCAGTGCCATTCCTCCCACAGTGCAGGTGTTGTCATTCCTTCACTACCTTGCCTCAGGCTCCTTCCAGGTCACAGTGGGCCTTGCAAGTGGGATGTCGCAGACCATGTTCAGCAACGTCCTGAGGGATGTACTGTGTGCCCTGAAAACATATGGCCAGCTACATCCTGTTCCCACGAAGTGCAGATTTGCCCACTCTCAAGGCTGCATTCTACGCTATGGCACACGTGCCACATGTCATTGGGCTATTGACGTCACCCACATTGCCCTGGTGCCATCCAGGAGAAATGAACAGGTGCACAGAAACCGCAAAAACTTTCATTCGGTCAATGTGCAGGTGGTTTGTCTCGCACACCAGTACATTTCCCAGGTGACAGCCATGTATCCAGGCTCTGTTCATGATTCCTACATCCTAAGAAACAGCAGTGTCCCACAAATGATGGCATCGCTCCAGAGAGACAGTGCCTGGCTCATCAGTAAGTACCCCTGCATATGTGTGCCCCTTATCTCACTGCATCCTTGTGTCTCTGCCCTATTGTCCTCCCTGTCTTGACATGCCTCTTTCCCTCTATGCACACAGGTGGCTCTGGCTATCTCAACCTGCCCTGTCTCCTGACACCCGTGAGGCGTCCAACCTCAGCTGCAGAGGACCATTACAATGAGGCACATGGTCGTACCAGACGAGTCATTGAGAGATGCTTTAGCATGCTGAAGGCCAGGTTCCGGTGTTTGCATGTCACCAGGGGTGCCCTGCTCTACAATCCACAGAAGGTTGCCAGATCATTGTGGCCTGGAGCATGCTGCACAATCTGGCCCTGAGGCGTCACATCCCACTGCTGGATGCAGAGGAGGGAGTAGCTGTGCCAGTGGCTGATGAAGGGGATATGGGGAGTGATGATGAGGATGCAGCTGACTCCAGGGCAAAGCTGATTCGACATTACTTCGGCTGAGATGCAGGTATGTGCAAACTGTGTGGTATGTGTCCTCTACAACTGTCTGCCATGTCCTTGATGCCACCGGTTGTGTGTGACATCTGACTGTATCGGTTGCAGCTCTGACTCTGAGTGGATTTGGGGCAGTGTCACATGTGCCTATGACTGAGGTAGTCACAGTGTACAGATCAGGCCTATGGTCAGGCAGGTGTTGTACTAGTGCCATCTACGTGTATGTGGAATGTTCCCCGAGTTGCCAGTTCAAGAGCTGTGTGTGTGTGTGACATCATCAATCCTGGAAGTCGACATTGGGTGGCAGTGCAACAATGTTGTTGGTGGCAGTAGGTATGGGGCCAGGCACTGGGCGATGTGAGGGTGGGACCATTGGGTTGGTATGTGCTGTGTATGTGTGTTGGTACTGGCCATATGGTTCTGGACCTGCATGGCATATCTGACCTGGATACCTGTTCCCACAGTGCATTTGTGTGGAGTTGGCATTTGTGACTCCTACAGTGATTGTTGTCCTTGTCTTGTGGTGTTCTGTGCTCCCTGCCTGGGCTGTTGCCTCCATTGACACACATGTCCAGCCACTGCCTGCTCCACGATTGACCACCCGGCATTTTGCTCCCCCTGCTGTCACCCTCCCATGAATGTGCTGGGCGATGGGTTGCTACTTGTACGCATATTGGCAGTTCCATACATTCTTGGCAATTAAACACGTAGACATAGACTGTCATTTAATTGTGTTGTACAGGTACAAGGGGTGATGAGTGGAGTCATGGCAGGGGAGGTCATCAGAATGGTAAGGCCAGCTGTGGGTAGTCCAGGTACAGTCTGCTGGCCATGGGTAGATGGAGAAATGGGAGTGGACAGTCAACAGGGTGTCACACACAAGGGAGAACGTTCAAGAGAGGGTCACTTCCTGGCGGTGGTCGTGGTCTGGGCATCATGTCCGGATGGATGTCCTCGCTTGCATGGGGGTTCCTTAGCTGGAGGGGCAGGGGTGCTGGTGTCCTACGAGACCTGTGGCGGGTCCTCCATGCCACTGGCTGCCACCGACGTGGAGGGCTGTGATGGGATGTGACCAGTGGTAGGGGCCTGCTGGTGGGTGGTGGACTCGCTCATGACAGTAGTCAGGTCCTTGAGCACCCCTACAATGGAGGCCATGGTGGTATTGTGGGCCTGCCAGTGTTGCATGGCCTCTTGATGGTATTGCCCTTGCAGCTCTTGGGTCTCCACGGTAGCGAGGATCTGGGCAACTGTGTCCTGGGTGTGCTGGTATACACCCAGGACTTGGTTGAGGCAGTCAGTTGGTGTGGCTGTCCAGACCCTTGGTTCACAGTTCCTCTCCCACTACCCATGCCCCCCTTTCCCCTTGGCACAGTGTGCCCACTCCCAGTAGCAGCAGGGCCTCATTATCTGGGGAGGGTGCCCTTGACTCTGGCCACTGAACTAAGGGGCACACCTCTGATTGATGTGTCCCTGGGGCAAAGGTATGGGGTTCAGGGTCTGGCTGTGTGTGTGTCCAGGGTGGGTGTGCCATTGGTGGACTACCCAGTGGCCCAGGCAAGTCGTCCTTATCCAGACATCCAGATATCCAGATATCCAGTGGGGCCTTCATCCTAAGGAGGGATATCTGAGCTTGAAATCCTCTGCAGGGTATCAGTGGCAGGGGTACCTGTGGATGGATACGGTAGATGTTAGTTGTGTGACCATTGCTGTTGTGATGCATGCAGTGGCTCAGTTTGTTTCCCAGTGATAGCAACAACAGCTACTGTACTGCAAACATTGGTTTGGATTGGATTGTGGGAGCCGTGGTTCTTCAAATTGTGGTTGACATCCGTGCATTCAGGGTGTGTGAGTAGGGATGGTGTGAGTGGGGCGGTGTGGCATGCAGAGGAGGGGCGTGAGGTGTTTGGGACAGGGTCAGTGGGGTGGGGTGCAGTGGTGTGGAGAGTGGTGAGAAGGCATGCTGGGCTTGGGTGGTTGGTGCTTGGGGGTATTGTTGACTTACCAGTGTCGAGCCCTCCGCTGATGCCAGTCAGGCCCTCTGGATACATGATGTACAGGACCTTCTCCTCCCAGGTTGTCAGCTGGAGGGGAGGAGGTGGGGGTCCACGGGCGGTCTTATTACTGGCTATGCTCTGCCTGGACCCCATGGAACGAACCTTTCCCCTGAGGTCGCTCCAACTCTTTCTGATGTCCTTCCTTCAGCGTGGGTATGTGCTGACTGCGTTGACCCTGTCGACGATCTTCTGCCATAATTCCGTGTTTTGGGCTATTGATGTTTGTTGAACCTGGACTCCCATGAGCTGTGACTGGACACGGATGATCTCGTCCACCATGACCTGCAACTCACTGTCGGCGAACCGTGGGTGCTTCTGGCGTGACAAGTTGTAGGGGGGTATGTGTTGTACATGTTGGATGTAGTACAGGGTGTGTGGTGATGTGTGGGGTGTTTGGCTGTGTGTCCTGGTGAGCTGCGGTGTTGATTTGTGCAATGTTTGCTGTGTTTAGTGTGTGCTTAGTCTCGGGTGTGGCTGCTCATATCTGTCGCAACTCTTGTTGGGGGGGTTATATGGTGGCGTGGTCATGTGTGCATGGTGTGTGTATGGTTATAAGGTGTGGGATATTTGAACCAGCCAATGTGGTATTGGGTACTTTCCGCTGTGCCTTTTTGTTCTGCCGCAGTGCGAAACACCTACGTTGTCTGCCATGCATTTCCCGCTGTGCTGGGGGTTGATTCATAATATGACAGTCTGAATGGTGCCGGCAGGGCGGGGCCAGCGACTGACCAGTCACTCATTCGCCATGGGTTGGCCTGGCAGTGTTAGTTTTGTGTCTGTATTTTGTCGGTTTGTGTTTTGTGACTCGTAATACGGCGGTCGCTGTACCGCCACCACTGGCAGTAGGGTGGCACCATTTTGCACGACAGTCTTGACCGTATACAGCCAAACTCATAATGAGGGCTTTAATCTCCTTTTCCTTCAAAACATAAAGAAAGTGAAGTTGTGGAATATAACAGGTGCTCAATTAAAGTGCTGATACCTTCGCGTCGAGCTTGTGCTATGAATAAAACTGCCAAAAAGGAGAAACAGTACCTCAATAACAGCACAAGCAGTGAATGGACACTTATTAACATTGATCAATATATACTTGGTCCATGCTCTTGCAAAGAAAAGGAAGCAACACCTGGCATATACTGTAGAGTTAGAAAGCAATAAAGAACAATAAGGATGCAAAAATCTTAAGCAATGGGTGAGCTAAGAGACCATTTTTTTAGGGTGTGTCACGATAGCAGCAGCACATGCTCAGTGCCTGCATTTGACACCTAAAAATAATTAAAGGACTGGAGCTCTTGTGGTAGACAGTGAAATAAATTATTGAGAACATACAAAATGTTGTTCAGGGCGAACGAGTTATCATATTTTAATATGAAATTACAGTAAATGAATGCAATAATAGTAGCGGGAGACCAAAACAGTTTTTGAGAATATTTTTTGATACATCTCCTACCTTCCTAAAAAGATAAATTGGAAAATCATATCCAGAATTTGTATGGCACACCCAAGCTAAAAATCCCTCTATTAAAACATGTTTATGTTAATAAACCCCTACTGTGCCCTGGGCGAGGTGATCTCACGAACTGCCCCAAATAGCCAAAAAAAGACCTGGCACAGGAGGGGGAAAAGGCCTGGCAGCAAAGGGGTTAAATTAGGGATACTTTCACAGTGACTAACATTGTGAATGCTATTGGATCATTAAACTTATCCTAAACTGCAGGACAGATAAACTTTCCCACCCTAGTGATTAAAAACAACATGGAACGGTTGGCACATTTTTTGCCCTTGTACTCTAATGGATAGTAGTATTGGATGAGAAGACTTAGATCCTGAAGGGTGCAGAAGTAAAACCACTATATAAAAAGGTTGACCAGAGTCTACCAACCAACTATAAATTATTAAACCTGACTGATATTGTAAAAAGCAAAAATTCTCACACGCCTACAGGATGAGTATTGATAAAAACATTATCCCTCTACAGCACATGAGTTAAGAGAAGGCCATTAGACCACTGTTTTGCTTTATGGGCAATAGTTCATAAGTCAGTATAAGTACATCAGAACAGCCTTTTCCACTATGGACAGAAGCAACCTATGGAGAAAAATATCTACATGGGACATTCTAATTTGGAGGTTCGACTCTCTAAATTAATCTGAGTACAAAATGGCGTGCGCCAAGATTGCATTTTGGAACCTACACTATTTAGTCTTTATAGAGCAAATTTTCCTTCTGTATTATCAACTCACTAGTTTTCACCCAAGGTAGAAAACACATATCCCCTGCTTACTATATGCAGTTGATTTTTATTATAATGGATTATACCGTGAAACGTTTGGAGATGAATATGGATGCTCTTTAGTAGTACTGTAAAAATGGTGATGATGACGATGAAACAGGATTTGTACCATGCACAGCTACACCTAGGAGTGTCCAGTGCTCAATCCATCAGAAGACCGCTAATTTTGAACAAAAAGCCATGTTTTCAACCTATTTTAAAAAATGGAGTCAACTGCGCAGAGATCTTGAGGGAGCTTATTCCAAGCTGTCTGCCCCAAATAGGAGAAAGTGCACTCTCATGCTCTTGTGAGCCAAATCTTGGGGACCCTTGCCAGAGGTGTATTAGAGGAGCGCGGATTTCTAGTGGGATGTCAAAACCTGATTCTGGAGACTATGTAGCCTGAAATCGGCTTCCTAACCATGAGGTAGTGAAAAGCATGGAGGTAAGGGGACACATGCGTACCCAAAAACAGGTTGAGGAATAGTTGGACTGCAGTGTTCTGAACCATGTGCAGTCTGTTAACAAGGTAGTTGTGCAGATGCAAATACAGGGCATTCACATAGTCCAGCCTAGAAGTGTTGAGTGCCTGAATTACTGATTTCCTGGATGAGAAGGAGATAAAATGTAAACAATTTTTCAATATGCTCATAAGACCAAAACAGGAACCCACAACAGAGATGATTGTGGTTAGAAGGATAAAAGATTATCAAACTTGACAACAAGATTTTTGACCACCCCAACCCGCGGGCTAAGAGGGGGAGTTCCATCCAGCCAAACGGTCTGCCAAAGTGCCAGGGGATTTTGACAGAACAACAACACTTTGGTTTTATAAGCATTATATTTCAATTGGGTGAGGGTCATCAACTGAGTTACAACCACTAGGCAGGATTTAATCAAATCCACAGAAATCTTTTCTCCCTTCTTACAGAAGAGAAGTTTTGTCATCAGCGTATGAAACTATTCATGTCGCACAAACTTCTGCCCACTACACTGGTCGCATGAGATAAATGTTAAAGAGAGTGTTAACTCTCTGTTAACTCCAAGGACCCTGAAGTAAAAGATGGAATCCACCCCTCCTGTCCTCTGCCACTCGAGAAGAATGCTAGTTAGTTCAAAGTCTGACCTTTCAGTCCAGCTGATCGAAGGAGAGCTAAGAGCCTGGAGTGGGGAACCATGGCAAAGGCTGCTGACAGATCTAACAGTATCAGCACAGGCTTCCTCCCTGCATCAAGGGTGTCTTTGATGTACTCTGTTACGTCAAGCAGTGCAGTCTCAATGCTAAAGTTAGGTCTAAAGCCTAACTGGCTCCAGTGCAAGAGGTTGTTGGCCTCCAGGTACCTAGACAATTACTGGTTTACAAATTTCTCCAGCACGAGACAGAGCTCGAAGCAGAGATATTGTTCTGTAACTCAACAGTACTTTAGGGTCCACTGAGGGCTTTGTAAGCAGGAGAGGAATTTTTGCCCGTTTCCAGGCTTGCAGCATTATCACCGTAGATAAAGAGTCATTAAGCACATTGTTAACTGAAAGTTTAATTACATTTGCCCCCAGCGCTAAAAGGTTAGGAGGGTAAGGATCCATAGGTAATCCCGATTTGAGGCCTTGAATAGCTGAAAGTGACTCCTACAGAGGGATGTGGTCAAAGGACAGTGAGCACTCCACTTCTTTACCTAACACCTTGTTAACTCTGGCCACCAGTAGCCCATCCGCCAACACACCGGTGATAAGCCTAGCTTGGATATTTTACTTTGAAAGAAGGAGGCAAGTGGAGAGAGTGGGAGCACTCCTCCCCCCCTCCTCCAGAGAGAGAGGCAGCTCAGTTTGTTTGATCCTATTGAACAGTTTTGCAGAGTAAGGCGCTATAGCGGGTTGGGCCCTAGTTTTTAAAAGAGCAGGCCATCCAAACTGAATCTGAAAGTGGTTGGTCCAGCCTAGCGGAATAGGGTCACGTGTTTGCAGGTTAATGTTGGAGAGCACTTGGTCCAGCATAAGCCTTGCCTGATCTGTAGGCTTAAACACATATTGGACAAGCTCAATAATGCCATAGTGTCTAACACATGGAAGTTTCTTTACCAGCCAGACAGTCCATTTGAATACTAAAATCTCCCAACACCACAAAATGTGCAACCCTTAGGGCTTAATGTGCTAATGCATTTCCCAAGAAATAAAGGAAAGGTCCTACTGGTTCAGGTGGTCTGTAAATTAGCACCATCGCTAAGAACTGTGTGAGACAGAAAACAATAATTCCGCACTCTCCAGCTCCTTTTGGGCATTCAAGCTTTGACATTTGTTTTTTTTTTTAACTCAGAGATGGCCAGTTCAACTGTGGAATTCAAAGCCTGAGCCAGCCATATTTCTGTCATGGACAGCATATCTGGCTATTCATCATATAAAAAAATAAAAAAATAGCAGCAGCATGTTTCTGTAAAGAGCGAACATTAATCAAAAAAGCAGACTACATCGCACTAGATCGACTGACCTGTAAGGCAGGGGTGGGCACTTTGCAACTGGGCCTAAGATTAGTTTGAAAGCCGCACCCTAAAGAGGAATGAGACTCCCTGAGAATGAGAGCAGGGGGACTGCAAAGGAACACTTCTGTGATGTGCCAAGCCTATACAATTGGTTTGCTGAGTAGCAGATATGATAATTAATTTAAAGGGGTCTACTCTACTGACCCTACTAAACCTGGGTAGATTATGAACAATATATAAACACAATGGTCAAATAGTAGGGAACAATCTGATACTAATTCACATTCAATTCAACTGTAAATTAATAATTGGTAAAGTAATTTAATTACACAGTCATAAATTCATTCTTTTTCTCCAGCAAAAAGGACAATGAAAAACATATATAAAATCACAATCTTACTCTGCAAAACAGCATGTACAAATGATCCATTGTGACTCTCCTTATTTAAAAATCATGTGGTTATCTACACTAATTAAAAGATAAATCCGCATCTACGAGATGATTGCATTATCTATCACATCTCAGATCTTTATTTCCATCCTTGATTAAGAAGAGATGTGTTCCAAAATCCTTAATGGTCCAATAAATCTTCCTCGCAACCTCTCCTTACTATCAAAAAGGTTGACACGTTTCGGCCCCTTCACATTTGGGCCTCTTCAGGACTAACAGAGAGACAGATACCTGTACATATTGACTCAAACACCATCTACTATCAAAGCTTCTTTTGCTTGTTTCTCTATTCGAGCTGTATTACTTAGGCTTCTTGAACTATATCTAAGTAGCAGATATGAGGCAAACAACATGACATGCCACGGACAGAGTGGCTGGTGCTGGCCACTGACGGGCTTTGCCTTTTGTGTGTGTTCGCGCACTGGCACTGGCTTTATAAATGTAGGCCCAACCTCCTTTGACAACTAGAGAGCGCACTGCCAAAAATGGCACCTTTAGTTGTCCATCAGGGTGAAAATGGCTGCCTTTCCTAGAGCAAAATTAGTGGCTGCTCACCCCCATTCCAGTTTCAAGTAATGCCCAGATACAAAAAATGTGCAAAGAACGCTAAACACTAAAATCAGTTTAAAACACACACAATAAAACAAAGATCAAATTCAACAGGCTTTTGTTGAAAAAGAGGATTTACCTAGAGTTGTGCATCCACGCACCAGCTTTATACATTTGGGCCCAACCTCCTTTAACAACTAGAGCATGCACTGCCAAAAAAGGCACTAGTGGTCGAATAGGGGTACAATATTGTCTGTATTCCCACGAACAAAATCAGCAGCTTCTCACCCACCTTCGTTACCAATTCAAGTAATGCGCCCGATACACAACATGTGCAAAGAAGGGTAAACACTAAAATCAGTTTATAACACACAAATTAAAACAAAGATCAATGGTGCAAAACAAATTTCTTACATATAAATATTTAAAACACAAAGATAATTATCTTGGCAAAAACAATAAAATGTCAAATGGTTTCTCTATAGGTAAAGTAGGCCTGCTATCTACAAACACATTAAATAGAACAAGTTATTTTCAACGTCAAAACGTAAGAGCAGCAATATCATAGGGGTTGCATTAGGATTTAATTGGAAATATGGTGAGTACTCACTGTCTTCCCTGGTGATTGCCTATATGGCTAAAACTCCACCAGTTGTATTATTTGGAGTAGGAATTGTATACTCAAGTACAATAAATCCTTTGGAACAAATAGAAAGTGTTACATTAAATAAAGACTTTAAACTACCAAGAGCAGCCATGTTTCAGGTGTTAGGGCGCAGACCTGTGCTTACAACATGGGTTGAGCTTACAGGAATACATCTACTATGCTTTAGTAACTTTCCATGGTGGAATACTCTCTCAAAGTATCCTATTTCTGCTGACAGAATCGCAGCACATTGAGAGACATTGAGCAGTTAACTTAGTCCAAATGATTGATAGACTTAAAGGAAAACATGAACTAATTGGTAATAAAGAATCATTGGAACCATTTGCCGGTAAGAAAAAAAGTCACAATTATAACTCTGAAATGCGATTTTGAATGGTTGATGAACAAGGCATCAGTACTTTTAACATTAGAAGCATTCGGTAATGAGGAAGTATTTCCTGAGCTGCATAAATTACTGGGAAATAAACTTTGTTTAATGGTTCTAAATTTTCGAATGGGATGTAACCCCACATATCAAGTGCCAAAGGTCTATTTGCTGATTCAAAAGAATAAAGGTAAATGTATTTTTTACTAAATTGAAAGTACACTTTACCACATGTTATAACTGACTGTCTTTAATTTACGGATATACATAAAATGTTTATTAGACGATTGGATTTACAGTACTGTACATTCAAACGAAAGATGGTGATAGCCCTGACAGATCACATGCAACCATTATGTGTCAATAGCACTAGGAATGCTTGTGAATGTAGTTATACATAAGATGAAACAATTTAATGTGATTGATGTGATGTAAATTAATGCATTTTAATTTGTTTTAATATATGCAAGTTTCTGGTTTTAAGGACACATTTGTCACAATAAATGTTTGTTACTTCTTCTTTCTATAGCAAAACTGTCAACATAAGACATATCATTGACCTTCCTAGTAGGTATATTATGAGTTTTTCAGTCCTATCACATTAGTTTCCCCATTGTATAGATAAGCAACAATATAGATATGTGGGTAACAAAATGAACAGGAAATAATATAAAAACATCTAAAAAAAAAAAATACGAACTAAAAATGTATTTGTGGTTTTATTTATGCCTGCCCCAAAGTACTGCACTCTGATTTGTATGTATGGTGCTGTACAGCCAGTGATCGACTATAATGAATGTGTACTTAAGAAGTACATGGGTCTGATCTGTTTGGTCCATCGATTTCACACTGTAAAAGGGTGGTAGTTCAGTTTAAGCAGTAATGCTCTAAGTCAGTGGACCCAACCCTGTATTGCACCTGTGAATAGCTGATGTACGCCAATGTAAATATTAATACAGTGCTATTCAAAAGAATCCCTCCTTGTTCTGTGGATGAATGCAAGATCGAGTGACAAGGATGTAATGCTGAGACAGAGTCGGACGATGAAAGGCCAATTTCAGTGAGCCTCCATGTTGGAGCAGTGCCCGGTGATAGACTCCATGGGATTGCCAGAAGAACCTTTGGTCAGCGACCACTGTACAGGTGGAGCAGGAACTGAGGCTGGTGGCAGACACTAAATCTGACACCAAATGGTGAATGATGACACATTATCTAGTGTTTCTTACAATTAACAGA
The DNA here is from genome assembly GCF_031143425.1 of Pleurodeles waltl. NCBI lineage: Eukaryota > Metazoa > Chordata > Amphibia > Caudata > Salamandridae > Pleurodeles > Pleurodeles waltl. The sequence continues at coordinate 364,704,558 of NC_090438.1, forward strand.
ATATAATAGACTTGCATCTCTGAAACTGAACTGCAGTCAAATCTAGGCAGCTGAACACCTTGTGCCTACGATTGAATTCAGCTGTAGATTTCCTTCTAGAATTATAGTATAACCCTGCACTAGGGATCCTGCTGTCAGTACTGCACGTTATGCTGTTACAAGCACATTATTTTATTTTAGAAAGGCCTGCATGCTTTTAAATTAAGGGACACATTTCCTTCAAATCTGGGGGCTTGACCAAATAGACTGGAAAACGTAGAAAGCAGCATATGTTAATAATGGTTGGGATACAAGATGTATGCTCAAAGGAGCAGACAGGTGGAACCATGCGCAATTGTTTATTATTGTAGACTACCAGACTTTAAGATAACATTCAGCAACAAATTATATATGTATATATCGTGGCAGTGCAGGATAAGTTAGGGAGAGGGGGAAAAGAATTCTCATGACACATAGAAGAACTCTATACTTTTAGAGACTCAAAGATTCACAAGACAGATACAGAACAGTATTTTCTTGCAACATATCCGAATGAGTCCCCATTGAGATTTAAAAGGAGGCACTCATATGCAAGTTATTCCCTAAAGACAATGCACTGAACATCAAAAAACACCAGGATAATGTCAACCATCAAGCAAGGTCTAATATAATGTATATTTCACGCTTCAGAGACAAAATGTATATTCTGGGGGTAGCAGATAATATAGGCAAAGTGACAGATAAGGGGTACGGATTCCATTTTACCCCTGCCAAAAATGTGTTTGACAGCATCAAGAAGCTCCAACTTACTTCTTAAGGAATTAACCATGTAGGTAGTCGAGGAGGTATACACGGCAATGAGCACTGCAATGCATGGGTGACAGCTGTCCTTGCTGCTGGAATCATACACCACTCCATATGATCCAACCAGAGAATATGAAATAGCTGAAATTTCACCCCTGAATGGGCTCACACAAAGCGCTGATGTAGGCTGCAGTGTCTTTCCTGGCTGTGAAATGACATCTTCAATGGCATATGACAAGACACCATCTTGTGACTGGCAAGGAAATGTGGGTGTTGTTATTCACAAATACACATTGCCTGGATATTGCCTTTTTTTTTTTACAGCAGTTCCAAGTCAATTCTGATGGAGCCTTACATGAGAGTGCATGCAACAATGATATAAGTGATGAAAGATAGTCAGGGGTAAACGTGAAGTGGGGGCGGTGAAAGCATGCATGTGGGCAGTGCTTAATTTGTGCTTGTTTCCGGTGCGGAGCACCGGCACTTATTTTTGAGGGCCGGGGCTTATTCATCTGCCTCAAGCATTTGCTGCAAGCAAAAGACACATAAGGAAGGGACGAAAGAAGGGGGAAATGAAAAAGTGTCACTATGGGAGAAAGCAGAAAGCTGCTAGAGTGAGCTGAAGGAGCAGGGAGTGGCTCTATTTGGATTGAAGAGGCCTGAGATAGCTTCAGGATTATGCTGCCTCAGTATTACGTGTTCTCGCATTTAATTGCAGCAGCTTCTTGTTTAAGAGGAAGGCTCTGGGCACGTTTTTATTTACAAATCAAGAACTGCATGTGGGTGTCCATCTGCATGGGTGTCTGTGTGCCTTCACATAGATTTTTCTTTTTTTTTTTACCACTGATCAATGTTAATTGTACATGTAAACAAATGTGAAATGTCCGGGTGTGGTCCTAACAGTGATGAACAGCCCACCAAGCCAATGCCTCAAGACAGCACAAGCTAATAAGCCAATAGATGAAAGCGAATGATCCAAAATCTCTTTTCTTAGGTTTCTTATGTTGTACTGACAGGAAGTATTCTAGAAAGCTGAAGCGGCCTACAGCCAGACTGAAAAACAAAAGCTGTGCTGAAGTAAAATTCAATTACATAGGATTTTTGTACTCATATTTAATGTTCAGTAACCGAAAGTACAATTTTTAAAATAGAAAGGAAAAAAGTGCCAAGTATCATAAAGGATAAATACCTTCACAGCAAATTCCATGTTCGTAGCTATATGGACACATCGCTTGCACACGGAGTAAGATCCAATACCAATGTCTTCCTTCAACTCATACATGTCAGAAAACTTTGCACAGTTTCCATGTAGGTGCTTTGAAGAAATAAGATATTCTGTGACTACATTTAAAGATATATTCTGAACATTCTCAAGAATAATAAACATTGAGAAAGAGTTTTCTGAACTTATGTCCTGAGATGCAATGAGGACAAAAAAGAGCACACACGATGTTAACATCTCCCTTAAATAGAGCTGTGATGATTTCTGAAAGAGTTTGCAATCAGAGGGTGACTAAAGGACCCGCTGATCCCGGGCTGTGAAGAGATGTTGCATTTTGTCAGAGCATGGGTCTTTTTGTCAGCCTCCACTTTCAAAATCATATCCAAAGAGTTCCATTACAACTAGGATATGGGCTTGCAGTAAGGAGGGATTGCCAATTGGAGAGGTAGATAGGGAGCTGACAGTGCTGACCTTTCGGGCAAATCTTGAGACTAAGTGGAGCATTCAAGTGCTACAACATGTACGGACATACACAAACGCACATGCTATGGATAGTAATCCTCAACTTGAAAGGCTCCAGCTACCTGGTCTAAATCCAAGCTATAGAATATGGCATTTGTGCTTCTCTACTAGTGAGTCCCTGGGAAACCTTCAATGGCTGCAGACCGTATCTCCTCTCCAAAGTTTCACTGAATGGGAAGCTCGTATTTCTGCTTTCACCAACTACTACATCAAAGCCCAGCTCCACCACTTCTCTACTGTCTGCTGGACTGGACTCCATGCTCATGCATACTGTTGTCATGACTGAAGATCCTAGCCATTTGGCTAAAATTCTTATGTTACCCGGCATTTCAATTACAGTGTAGATCAGCTGTTCATAATATCTACTTTGGTTAAGTAAAGCGCCTCACAAGCGAGTTGCTGGTAAGTTCATGTCAAGGTGAAAAGTGTTATGGGGATAAGGTGTCCATTGCTGCAGTACAGTGAAAACCCTGTAAATATGACATCACACCATAGGCTGTTAACTGGTAGCATTTAAAACGTCTGGACTTGATATTGTTAGGAAGGCTGAGCAATTGTTATTCTGGGTATATGGAACAGAAGTACACAACAGTTTGAAGGAAGTGATATTTTCTTTTGATTGAATAGCAAGTTGAGATAGAATGTTAAAATATTCATCAACCCAAATGTATTTGAAAAGGTATTGCTTCAAACCATCAAAAATACTCCTTCTTGGAAAACACTGTTATAACAGACACAAATGGTCCTATCTAGAAAGAAATCAAGAATGCATAATGCTTTGTCTTGCCACTCAGGAACGGTAGATAGGGCGTAAAGCACAAACATACATGTATCCAAGGACCATGGTTAAAACAACGTTCTACAAACCACAACTGTGTGTTTAGAGATGACACTGACATAGGTGGTGAAAAATTGCATGTATTTACCAGAGAACTCACATTTTCTAAAGAGAGGTGAGCAAGGGATTCTGGCTGTGTAGACATTTTAGACATGCTATTTTCAGGAGAACGAAAGAGTGATTGAGTGGCTGTAATGTGCATCCTGGAGACAACCATGTTTTCACAGTGAATGCAAATGGAACAGAGTTTGGCAAGAGCTATCTTATACCAGTTTATAACTACTTGACCAAAACTTTATTTGTCACCTATCTTGTACTTTGTAAATCATGAAACTACTGCTGGCAACAGCGATGTTAATGTCAAGGTTCATGAAGTTATATATAAGGTTATCTTCACTTCTAGAAATTGCAGTCCTTGATCATAAGAAAACCCTGTGAACAATGCATGTATTTTTAAACTCAATCCTCTTCTTCACCCAAAGATAGTGGAGGAGCTACAAAGCCGTGACCATTCTGGATTATCTAAATCATGCTCCTTTGCCTTTTTTCATAAGCCTAGATATACACATTATGTTTGCGTTCCAGTCATACTATCACTAAAGCAGGTGCAACCAACACCTGGTGCTGGAAAGCCAGATAAGCATTCTACACAGTAGCTTCAGTTGAAACAACACCTGCAAACGCCACAATAACCGGTTTCATCAATGGCTATGAATCAACAATGACACCTCCATATCATGGGGCTAGGATACATACATAAGGCATGCACCCACTGAACCCAGACAATCTTTGAAGGCCAAAATCTCTGGAAATCATTAAGCAGGAGCCTCTTACTCTTAGGTGGTTTAACATAATGAAGATGCTTTTTGTTCAGGTCACAATGTTAGCTACCCAGTCCTTTAATGAGCAGTATCAAGCAGAGCACTATCAATTTTCGGAGGTGACCTGAATGTCATAACTGAAGGTATACACCCCAAAAGTAAAGCCAATAATAAAATATACCAATGGCTGAACATACTAAAGTATAAAAAAAAGTGATGGATGGAATGCTTGCATTAATGTCAGCCATTTGTGAATACAACATTTCAGTCCATCGTTAGTTCAGGGAGCACCCAGCCAGACAAGATGGTTCCCACTTGAGCAGGGTTAAGGCTGATTTGCCTATAGCTAGGTCCAAACCAAGGTGGCATAGTGTGCAACCCAGAGTAATTAACAGCGGCTGTGAATAATTCCAGCATTACATCCATCACTTTTGTTTTGTATACTTTCATGTTTTGCCCTAAGTAACACAGGTATTCCTAGGCGTGGGTCTCTTGCACACTGTGGCACTTGAACCAAGCTATACCTGGTTGATGAGCCCTAATAAGTGTGAAACCAGTCCTGGCTTGCTTGTGTTTTGGTTCAGGGAGGACCTAATCTGGCAGTTTGAGATGGACTGTTCCCACAGGAGCAGGGTCAAGACTGATTTGGATATGGTGAGGGCCACACTGAGGTGGCATGTTGTGCATAATACAATGGACTGGGATGCGGCCCGAGTTATTACCAGTGGCTGTGATTAATTTAAGCATTCTATCCATCACTTTTTTATATACCTTAATGGTTGAACACAGACATTGAAAAGCAGTGGACTACAAGTAACGTGTAATCTCTCTTGCTTTGGTTTCAAAGGGTGAGATCACTACCAGTGGAAGCCTGCAATAAGATACGCCTGAAGTACCTCGTCTCTGCTTCCCACCTGTTACATCCTTCTTAAAAATATAGGATGATCCACAACAAAGGAAGCTGGAGACAAGTTCAGTAACACTAACACCCTTGTGCCAAGGTGATCTGGTTGCCCTTCAGGCTCATCTGTGCCACAGACAAAAAGTACCTCAACATCACAGTTAAAATGAACATTGTTATTGTTAATGGATTTATAAAGTGCTACAACTCTCTCCCAAAGATGTAGCCAATAGCTTAAGCTAATACTTTAACTCTTTTAATGCGCTAGACATGACTCAATTGGTCGTGGGTCCTACTCACGTGAAAGGCCATACTCTGGATCTGCTTTTCAGCAACATTCCAGATTTTGCCATCTCTCCGTCAGTACCTCTACCGTGGACAGATCATTTTCTCCTTTCATTTAACTTTCTCTATGATCTCCCTAGAGACCCTCAACCTAAGCTAACCACCTCGAGTCGCACTTGGTCTAAATTATCGCCTAATCTTTGGTGTGCTGCACTTCGTGCCTCCACTAGGTTCAGCTGCGACTCTCCTTTGACTACCCCTGAACATTTTGATAGCTGGATCTCCACCACCCAGGATCTAGTACTGCCCATCAAACTTAGATCACAAAAACCCCACCTTAAATCTAAACCATGGTACTCCCCCTTACTATTAGAACTTAGAACTAGCTGTAAAAAATTATAAAGAATCTGGAGAAAGGACTATGGCTCTTTAGCTAAAGAAAAGTACAAACAAGCTATTAGAAATTATCATCAGAACATTAAGACAGCCCAAGCCAGCTACTATAGCAGGAGAATAGAAGACTCCGCTAACTTTCAGAAAGAAATATTCCAGATCTTTAAAGAGCTTACTATTATTCCTACACCGGCCTCCCCGATTGAAGCGTCTGTTATTCATAGTAACTCTCTAGCAGCCCATTTCCAGGACAAGATTAAGAGGCTCTACGCGGATTTCTCATTGTCCCCCCCCCAGATGTCTTCTGATGAGCTGGCAGGGAATTCCCTACCGACTGGACCCTCACTAACTGCCTTCTTACCGCTCACAGATGAGCAAGCTTTTAAATTACTCAGTGCTATTAAATCTGGCTCCCCTTTGGATCTTGTTCCCCCGTCTATTCTTATAAAAGCCGCAGATGTTGTTATTCCTTCTTTGATGAAAATTCTCAATGCTTCTCTCAACGCGGGCCTCTTCCCCCAATCGCTCAAACATGCCATTGTAAAACCTCTCCTTAAAAAGCCCAAACTTGACCCCTTGGTTCTGGATAATTACAGACCCATTGCTCTTCTCCCCATTCTAGCTAAGATACTAGAGAAGCATATAAATCTACAGCTTATGAACTATTTGGAAAGTAATACGCTCCTTCACCCCTCCCAAATGGGTTTTAGAGCACAACACAGTCCTGTGTCTGCGCTTCTGACGGTGACCGAATCTGCCCGTCATCTATTAGATAAGGGAGGACATGTAGCCATTATTCTCCTGGACCTTAGCGCAGCTTTTGACACGGTTGACCACTCTCTTCTTCGTGATAGACTCCGTAAGATAGGCGTGGGAGGCCTTGCGCTTTCTTGGCTGTTCTCCTTTCTTACTGGAAGATCCTTTCAAGTTTTAGACCGCTCTTTCCTGTCTAATGTCGTTTCTTCAGTATGTGGAGTCCCTCAGGGATCCTCCTTAAGTCCTACCCTCTTTAATATCTATCTATCTTCCTTGGCCAAAGTGGTTGCCCCCTACAATCTTTCAGTGATCACCTCCGCCGACGATACTCAATTAGTCGTCTCTCTATCCAGTACTGCAAAGTCTCCCTCTGCAAATCTATCTGGCTGCCTCCCCTTTATCTTGTTACTCAGAGACCTTTGCCAGTCTTCCGTCCCCTAAAAGACAAGTAAAAAGCCTAGTTTTTATACTGGATTCCCGTCTTAGGATGGAATCACAAGCTAAGAAAATCTCCTCAGTTTGTTTTGGCCTTATCAGATCGCTTAGGAAGATTCTCAATCTTCTCCCTCCTTTGTCCAGAAGGATCCTGGTCCAGGCATTAATTCTTTCCCACCTGGACTATGGGAATTCCCTCTACCTAAGCTCCCCGGAATACGTGATAAGGAAGCTGCAGATTGTTCAAAACGCTGAAGCTAGGCTCCTTACGGATTGCCCGAGACATTTATCTGCCAAGCCAACTCTTGTGGCTCTCCACTGGCTGCCGGTTAAACATTGCATACATTTAAAATCCATGTGCATCACTCACAGAGCCTTACATAACAAAGGACCTTCTTTTTTTAGAAAACACATTTATATTCACGCCCCTCGAAGACACCTTAAATATTCTTTAGCCCGGCAGATTCATATACCCCGTGTCCATAGAGCATGGGGTGGAAACTCCTTTACTATCAAGGCTGCCCATCTTTGGAATGCTTTACCTTCTGAGCTTCGCCATGAACCTACTGAATCCTTTTTTTAGGAAGAAACTGAAAACCATTCTTTTTAGTCATTAGTTGTGTCTTTTCACGTGTCTTGGATTTCTCTGTACCTTTAGCGCTGGGATGCCCTAGGGTAGCTATGCGCTTTATAAAAATGCATAAACTAAACTAAACTAATACTGCAGAGGGAAGATGAAAGGCCAATTCTTAAAATAACCATGCTTTCAAGTCTTTTTTTAAATAAAAAATTCGGACAAGAACTAATCTCAGTGGACAATAAGTTCCATTAGGGTGAGCCAAGTAGGAGAATGACCGAGCACCATTCCAGGTCGTTCTAATCTGATAAGCTAGTGCCAGCGCCGTATTGGAAGATCTAAGACATCTTGCTGGATGATAAAAACATACTCTATATCGAGGAGATGACGGACTTTCCATAAACAAGGCTCTGTGGGCATGGCAGAGAAGTTTAAAAGTGCAACGTTCCGGATGCGGAGCCAGTGTAGCAATCTTTAAAAAGGTTCTCAGGGAGGCCATACACGTCATCCAGTATACTGTTCTCGTCCTAGAAGGAGTATCTGAGCTAGATCCACAATTTGCATGCTCATTGCTGTCCAAAGAAAATGTTCACAGCAGGGGAGATAGCACTGCATGCTTTAGCTTCTTTGGCAACACTCTTGTAACTGATGATGCATTAATATTTAGAAGGCAGCCACATATTAGATCACAAAAGTTTATAGGTTCATTTTCTATTACCAGCAAACAGGATTTTGTAAACGGGCAGTAAGAAAGATTTTGCCACAACACTTTGAAGCCAACTGATGGGGTGTATGCAATTTATGCATCATCAGGCTCCTTACTGCAGCTTCACATGTAACTGTCACGTGTCAATGACACTCAGACATTCTTTAATCATTGAAAGTGAATTAAAATAATTATTAAAGCTGGTCACGGATGTGGGTGGTTATTATGGGTTATTATGAAAAGGACATATTAGGCTAAGAAAACATGAGTAACTCCAGATAAGTATGTTTTAAATTATTGGAACAGATGACCAGCATAGAACAGCAGTAGGATACTGATCCAGTGACCAGACCGAGCACCAGGGGAGAACATTTCCCAAACAAACTAAGCTTTCACTCTGAATTAGAATCTAAAGCTGCATTGATGGGAATGGAAAGGTTAGGGGTTAGCCTTACAAACTACTTTATTCGAAAACACAAAATAAGGTTGAAATGGCCTTGGATTCGTTTAAGCTAGAAAGATGAATCGCTCGAGAGTCAGAGACAAGATGGTGGCACAGAAAGTCATGCCAAGCACTTCTCCACCTGGGCCCATCTATTCCTTTACCTGCCCCTTTCTAACTGCCAATGATAAATCAGGCTACGTGGAAGGGTGACCATGCCATGAGAAAACTATCTGCTCGCTGTGGTCAGACGGCAACGTAGAGGTGAGATTCCTTGCGGAAAAGAGAGATCATAGCTGAGAACAAAACAGTGGCTGTGGAGACTCAGAGCGGGAGCCAAAGATTAGGTAGGCTCCTACATGTCCACTAGAGGTGAATACTGCGATTAAGTGGCATCCACAAGAAGCCTGGAGCAGAGTGACACATGTGCAGCTTAGTCTATGGTGGGCAACTGAGGATTTGTGGAGCAGAGGCCCGACAATGAGAAGAGAGCAGCCTAGAGGTGATTGACAGGACTTTGACATCACTGTGGTCAGGGAGCAAGGACCAGACCCACAGAAACCAGCCAGTGGACAATGTCATCTGCCTCAACGTGACAGGCTCCTTAGAGGAGGAGACAGACGACGTGAGGCCCGAGGAAGCTGAATGGGTAGAGCTGATACTACAGTTGCGGTAACTGAGGACCCCTGCATATCTCTCTCTACATCCTGTGGCTGGTGTGGATGACAACATTAACCATTAGAAATAAGGGATGCCTGGGGGCCCATTTGGATGATGAAGAGGTGAGAGCGAATACAGTAAAACATTCCAGACCAGGAGTGGAGTAGCAGCAGGTGGCTCAGGGAGCTCGTGGGTCCCTCTATTCATTTGCAGACCAGTAGTTTATACGTTTGCATGGGACAAGAGACGCATAGAAATGTCCCAACCAAGAGCAAGGAAGATGGCTCAATTAAGTTTTGATGACTAGACCAGAGACAAAGCGACCAGATATGCTGGGGAAAGCAACTTCACCATCTCCCTGAGAAGACACCTGAGAGGAGCTTCATGGAATGACGTTTGAGGCAGAATCACCTTTCATCACAAGTATGGTCGTGGAGGAACTATTCTAAGGCCTACATGAGGATATACTGAAATTGTGAGAGAAGGTCACAAAAGATCTGCAGGAGGTTAAGGAAGACATTACAGAGCTAGGGAGGCTCTACCAGAGCAGAATACTCTATCAGAAGGTGGAGATGCAAGAAAGGAGGAAGTTGATTAACCAAAACATCATGCTCTAAGCATACTTCAAAGAGGTGGTAGGACATAAGAATAAGAGGAGTGCCATCTGGATAGGAAGGAAACGATGGAGAACTAGGTCAACAGACTGCTAGTGCACATTCTGCCAAATCTCAACCAGGAAGAAATCCTGTTGAAACACACCCACCAGACAGGATCATGCTCATAGTAAGAAAATATACCCGAAGACAGCCTAACCTGCATACACTACTTCCACAAAAAATGAGAAATTATTTAACAGCAAGGTCCAAAGGAGGAAATTTTTCATGATGTGTCAGCTAAACTCACCAGAAATTACAGGAGTTCCTGATAATGGCAGATCTCTTTGAAAACAAAGGGAGAACGTATAGATGGGAGTCACCCGTCCTGAAACATTTTTGAGAGGGAGGGAACTTAGTGGCAGCTGAAATCCCTATTGAAAGGTTAAAATGCGTTGAGCATTGCTGATGTCCAAGATAAGAGTCTGACATAGGAGCACACATGGCAACAATCCAGTGAGAGACCAGCAGGACACTGCAGATGGAAGCAGATAGAAGGAGGCCTCTGGGGGATGTAGAAACTTGAAATCTTCTCCGAAAATGAAGGAAAGTAAAAAAAAGATTTGCTGGAGAGCATTAATGAAGAAGGGAACTACTCAGGAGCCAGACATTGCTAAGGATGTACAACAGTGTGCTTGGGGAAAATCAGTGTGAAGTGCACCAGGCTTTTCTTGGGTGTGATTAGGGGGGTGGGGAGGTGCATTTTAAACAACAAGTGGAGGGAACCAGAGCAGGGTGGCATAGGTGGCTGGTGAGGTTTACTGATTAACAAAAGTGACTTGCACTGAAGAGGGAATAGGAATGACTTAGTTGTTATTTTTCTGCATGGGGGAGCTAGCCGTTTATTGTCCAAGTTTTCAATTTGGTGCGTTGAAAAGAAAAAGAGGAGGTTTTCAATGTATTGCTTCCATACTAAGCAGGCCATTTATCTTGCAAATTTCCATCACATAAATAAGTAGTTTTACCCACTTGTCGCACTCAGACTTAAGACATGCTGAAGTAGGGAAGGGACTGAGATTAAAATTAACAGTCTGAATATACAATCTCCAAATGTAGTGCTGGAAATGGAAATGGGAATTGCAATGGGCAGATAAAGAGAGACCATCAAACCTGCTTAGATAAAGACAGAAACAACTCCTACAGTAGCACAGATGTAGGTTGATTTCTGTAGTTTAGGTGCAGAAAGCAAATGCCCTGAGCATTAAAACCACCAAACAATAATTGGTATCAAGCTCCATCACAACACTGTAATTTGCTTGTTAGTATGTGAACATAGGTTTCCCTAGGTAAGGGGAGTCACAATTGAACACAAACACCTAAACTGAAAACAATGCACGTTTTAGAGAGAATAACAGACATTCTCAAAATCGTATCAGACACTAACCGAACCATTTCCAACACTATACATAACATGCATGAAAACAGTAGGTTCATCAGTAATATTGTCAAAATAGATAAACTGTATTGCAAATGGATGAATGGATAAGAAAGACTCATAAATGGGTTAGAAACAATTAAGCCTTAATGTAGAGCTAAACAGTTTAAAGAGTATGTAATGAAGGGTATATCTACACGCGGCCTTATCTATTTTTATCTCTATAACTTGCATCACTCTCTCTCTTAATTATGATTGAAACCCACCAATGGTGACAAAAACAAGTTTACTGGCAGACTTGGAGTCAATCAATGAGGTGAATTGATAACATTCCCAGCAAAGCTGCTCTTTTCCTAGCTCAGGAACACATCAAGGACATGATGATACTGAAAACTAATATCTAAAATGAAAGAGGAATGTTAATTTCCTCCTCTTTCAAGATGAATCCTGTGGTTATCAGGGTCACACTTGGCAATGAGTGATGCTGCGTCGTACATGACGCACATTTAAGCCTGCGTACCTACAAGCCTTAGGCATTACTTCAAGGACACGTTTCTAACATTATCCTTTGAGGATCTATCTGAGATCTTGGGGGTCAGAGGGGGTCACACCACTTGAAACAGACATTTACTTCTAAAATAAACATCATGCAGGCTTGGTAATTTTTACAATTGCTGATGAGTGTTTTAGTACACACATAAAATATCATATCTCAAACAAATGTAATGAAATTACGGTTTACCTGTACTCTTGGCAACACACACGCAAAGGAAGATATTTTATGTTCTTCTATTGTAGTAGTCGCAACAAAGCTAAATCCTTTGAAGAGCTGATGTGCATTAGCACTAGGCGGCACACCTGGAGAATCTGTTTTTTAAATATATGAATGTAATCAGAATTTCAAAAAGGCGGTTCTGCCAAAGTACTACAGTGTATAGATTAAACATTTTTATATAAATTCTGATACCTAAAGCAATGTATGTTTTAGAATAAAAGATGACAAAATAGTCAAAGTAGGGCACTGAAAAGTATTATACAGATACAGAGATTAGATATGAACAGTTGGGGGTTCTACTGTTTTATCTTCAGGGGAAAGAGAACAAATTACTCACCATACTATCATTGGTTATTTTTCCATAAATCCTGTGGATTAGCAACATATTGGTATTTCCTTAAGTACATGTGAGTGAGCTGACCTTTCACAATTCCAAAAGGGGCATCCAGTTCACTCCAGTCACTCTTCACCTGTACGCTATTTCAATACCAATTGGTATCGAGGACCAAATGTAAAATAAAACCACATCTTGGGGAAAGAGCTATTTGTCATGATATTACCATGGATTGCATACCAGTAGGTATGCGCACAGCTGGAGTAAGTTTTATATCAGTCAGAGGCAGACTGCATAATTGGTTATGGGCAGCCCTAACTGTCTTCCAAGGGCACCTGCTTGTGAAACGTCTAGATGTACTTTAAATACAGTCTGGGTCAAATATACAGGATGCATATATTAAACGTAGATAGCAATTAACTGTCACAGGCATGGCCTGACTAACTCTTCCTTGGAAATATTGAGCTAAAAAGGGACACAAGGATACCATTAACTTCTACAAGGTACTGATTCTTTAAGGTTCAATCTTTGCATGTTTTTCAGAACAGTGGCAACTGGTGAGAGGGAAGCTCCCAAGTGTGAAAGGAGCTGCCAGGGAGGAGAGCAGCAGCATGTGTAAGAGGAGGGGGTTGCCTGGGTAAGAGAAGCAGTTGGCGTAAGCAAAGGGGAAGAAGGAGCCACCTTGGCGGTGCTTGGGCTGGGGAGTGGCTGCTGGGACAGGTTGCTCGGGTGGAGTAACAAAGAATGGGGAAGGGAAGTTGACTAAGTATGACTGCATGATGAGAAAATATCTTGATGGGATGGAAGGAACGGGCATCAAAATTGGCATAAGCAATAACAGAAATGTGGATAAGAACACAAGAATTAGCAGAAGTTTAAAACTGAGTGACTAGCAGCATAGGCTTGAGTAAATAGAAGGATGACAGCATGAACAGAAGAATGAAAGTCTGTGAAAGGGGTATAAAGTACTTTGATGGAATGAGTGCAAAAATGGGGGTTGGAGTACGTGGATGGGCGAGTGCATGGAGGGGCATATACATACACTGAGAAAGCAAGAGCATGGATGGGTTAAGTAAGTGAATAGAGTGCAGGGCATCTGTAGATGGCAGTCTATGAGAGGGTGGATGTGGGAGTGTATGCACAGATGGATGTGGCAGAGAGCATGTGTGGGTGGATGGGGAGGAGTGTGGGAATGGGTGGACAGGGCAGACCTCAGGTTCCAAAGCAGGGTGCTACTAGGCGTGAAGCATTTCAATGCCATTCTATGGATTAGTAAGACCTATACCATCCAATTGCAATACAATAAACACAGGTAGCATGCAGCACAAGGGGCATTTAATAAATTGATTATGGCTGTGCAGCACTTCTAATTTAATTGGACATCCAAGAGGAAACATCCCCATTTCCTTTTAACCATATAATGAGCCTGTTGAGCTTTACTATGGTTCAGTAATGTTCACAGTAAGCTTGCAGTTCCGTATTCACACTCTACTTAAAAGTGACATCTAAAAAATAAACTTTCCCATAAATCGTCAACTTTGAGCCAGACGAGGCTGGTAGCTCTCTTTCTTTAAGATAGAAACTACTGTCCAAGGCCACTGTCCATGACTCACAAACGTTATCATATTGATTGCTATTTCAATAAATATGATGAGGATCTGGAATATTAATCTAGGAAATCAAACCTTCAACTTTTGACTATCTGAGAAGGTGAGGAAGGACACATACTGGACTGTCAACAATATAAGTCAGAAATATTATCAAATGGATTTCCAGAGGGCAAGGCAGGATCTTGTCAACAACAGAGGCTTTCCTTTGAAGTTTGCCTACTTCGAAGGCAGAAAGGGTATAAGTAGTGGACCCAAAACCCCAGACTTTTAGAATCTTTCTGGATCAAGAGGAACCTCTTCCAAGGAGAAGAGCTGGAGGAGGAGTACTGCCCATTTGCCGTGTATGCTTTGCTGGGTTGGCCTGCAGTTGTTGCTTCTGCCTTAAAATAGAGCAAAGAGTGAACTTTGCTATGTATCCTGCTTTAAAAAGTTCTCCAAGGGCTTGGAGTAGAGCTTTCCTCCTGTTGGAATTCTCGGGGACACCAAAGACTTCAGTTTCATCTACCTACAGCACTGAGAACTGTGTGTTTTGTGTGGTTCAAGAAGAAATACCACTGCAAAACTGCCAAATACACCGCTAGCCTGCACCGTGACCTGCTGACGCCGCCTGGAGGCGCACTGCCCCGCTTCACACCGCAACCCTAGTCTCACCGACTCCTCCACTGAGCCGCTGCTTGCACCCTGCGCTGTGGGTCCCACACTCCGGCATTGCCTTGCTCACACTGCAGCCTGGGCATCCACTATGCCACTCCTGCTGACACCGGCACCATGGCATATGGTCACCACTTGTGAGGTACACAAAGCACCGTCCCATCCAGCACCGCAGCCCCAGTCAACCGACGCCAGCACCACTGAATCCAGTGTCGTCATCAAGCGCCCCTACCTTAAACCGCGACCCCTGGACGCCGCACAGAGTCTGACCCACGCCGCTGACGACAACACACTATAGAAAACTCACAGAAAAGAATAAGTTTACTGAAATGCCAGTCTCCCTCATAGGTCACTCAAAACATGTTACCTCACGGTCAATTTTTAATGATGCAGCATATTTGCACCTACAAGATTGATTATTTCACAGAAGAGAATATTCTGTCAAATCGGTTAATAGATAGAGGATAGCCCCGCAAGTTAGTCAAATCGACAATGAGGAGGATTTTGTTATTTTAGAGGAAACATCTTCTATTATTCAAGCCCAAGAAAAAGAATGACAAGATTGTGTATGTTATGACCTTCTGCCCACACATTAACAACATTGGGAAGATAATAAAAAAATAAATTAAAAAAAAACACTTGAGAGTTTTACAGTCATGGAAACCTGTGTCTGGGCCCCTATCTGTTTACATACAAGAGGGGTTGTAACATTAAAAATCTTATTGTGCATTCAGATGAACAATGTAGTGTACAGACGATCAAGAATACCAAGAAAGGGGTCCTCGCTGACATAACTGACCATTATCAATGCAGAGTGGGCAGCGTGCTAATTCATGTGGAATGCCAAAACATTTATTCACAGTCAGGTGATGCAGGACTTGAACCGTTTGATGAATTGTAACTCTTTAAATGTGATGTACAAGTATTTGGTGTCTGTGAGATGTAATTTACTTAGGCCACACAACACAGCAAGTGAAAGTGAGAATCTGATAACAGAGAAGTCAAATATGAAGTGAAACATATACTGCCACATTGTTCTCACACTTCATGAAGAAAGATCATACAAAGGATTACATAAGATGACAAATGATCGAAACAGCAACAAAAACCACCAGGAAGAGGAAATTTGGAAGCCATTTTGCAACGCCTGGAAAGTAAGTGGATAAAGTGTTGTGAATCAACTGACTTTGGACTAAATACCCTAGAGGAATGGCATAGCTGTGCCACTACTTGCCTCTAAAACTGTCAAATATATTTGTGTATAGAGAGGAGTTCAGTTTAAGTATTCACTTCATATAGATCAACAGCTAATGTGCTACCACAAGAATCTATTTATAGATTACACAGAAACTCTTGATACTCAGATCATGATATATCGTGACAGAATTCAGGAGACAGACTAAGGGTCGACATATGCAAAGTCTTTCATTATTAGTCTTTTTTCTATTTTTCTTCTATCTGTTAATAAACTGTCTTCTTCATCCATGCTTCCTTTATTCTCATGTAGTATCACTAATTTTATTCTTTTTCTGTTGTTTTATGTTATCATTCTCAAGAGATTGCTTTCCTCAGTGCCCGGGATAGCTGAGGAAGTATGGCAGCCATTTGGCTTCAACATCTCAGCACATCAGTCCTGTCACATTGTTGGTCATTTCAAAGATCCTTGACTGTTCATAACTCTAGAGATTAGTACACCGTTCATAACCTGCTTTTCTTTTTTGTTGCGGGCACAAATAATCAGTGCTACATTAACACTGAAGGTCTACACCGTTCTAACCCTTGACATGCTGCTGACTTTCAGCAACATGACCTTTGGATGTCCTCATTGCAGCTTAAAACCACATTTACACATATTGGGTTGAGTTCATATAAATCTGTGGATGCTGACCCCAGGTAATATGGACAATTATGTACCTTCTCTGCTCTTGATTCAAGAAAATTCTAACAAAATGCTATTTAATAACACTGGTATAGTTGCATGAAGCCCTTTGAATCACATCAGTTTCAGACTTGTATCACAAAATATCCAAAGAAGCATGTTATGGGAAAAAAATTATAAACTATTTGTTAGACAAATTATATTTAACATTGGGTTACCATAGGACACTCTCACATCAACGTATGACATTTTCAGTTCTTTGCAATAAATCGCAGGGAGCGTATTCACACAAAGATTGACCAACACATTATAAATGCTCATTGTGAGTGGGGTAAAAAATTACAATTGAAAACAATTCAATCCTAAACATCAGATTCCTTTTTGTGTACATATAAACTATATGCAGCAGTACGGTGTCCAGTTGTGAGAGGAGTGGGAATCTAAAGACAAATTAAAGTGGCTTGGCAGTCACCGTAGCCAGAAAGGAACAGTAAAGTTGCCACCAGTCCTGCGTCCCATAAGGACTGGGGCTCTTGCACAGGTTGAGAAGGCTGACGTCTGTAGTCAGCATCCTGGAATTTTTCTATACTGTTGGAGGAACTGCTGGACTAGAGACAAGAGCTCCAAACACTGTGCTGTGGAACGACTGCTCTGAAAGCACTCAAGCACCAAATGAGCCTCTCTCTAAACAATTTAGAGTCATCAAAGGGCATGTCTATCAGGGACATCTGGACATCTTGTGAAAATAAAGCTGATCTTATCGAGACATGTCTTCTAAATACAACACTAGGGCCAGTGGCTCTGCCTATACAGTCTCCGGTGTCCAAGCCAGTACAGAAGACATACTTCAAGTGAGACTCTGAGGTCTTGAAGGATGGCCAGGTTCCAAGAAGCATGGCTGTACCTACCCAGAAGGCACACTGTGTACAAGGATCTTAAGACTAAACCAGGTGAAAAGCATATTCTATTCTGCAAAGGATCAATATGTTTAAACACTCTATTTACTTGTTAATGGCTTTTTTCCTTATGCAGGGTCATCCCCAGTCCTTTTGCCTCCTGCCTCGTATTTTTTCTGACATGTCGCTGTTGGCTCTAGGACTCTGAGCACTTTATCACTGCTGATCAGTGCTAAAGTACAGGGGCTCTCCCATCTAAAGATGGTATGGTGGGCTTATACCTAATTGCCATATTTAATTTACCTGTAAGTCCCTTGTGCAGTAGTATCTCTACATCCATGGCTTGTAAATTAAATGCTACCAGTGGGCGTGCAGCGCTGCTTGCGCCACCCACTGAAGTAGACTTTCAAACCTGTCTCAGGCCTGTGTGGGCAGTTTTTTGCCACAGGGAACCAGCATCTAAATTTACTTGCCAGGCCCAAAACTCCCCTTTTACTACATGTAAGTCACCCCCAAGGTAGGCCCTGGCTAGCCCTATGGGCAGGGTGCCATTTATGTAGAAGTCAGAACATGTGCCAGGTTGCGCGGCCTGTCCTGGTAGTGACAAACAGCCTAACTTGGTGTCTCACTGCCGTGAGTGCTGCCTTCTCATAGGATTGCCTTAGAAATGCCCTGCCTTATGTGTAAGGGGTATCGTCTGGTTTATGAGGGGTAGCGTAGGCATGTTTGGTATGGTTGTGATAATAAATGTTGCTTACTGGTGTGGGTGTATTTTTTATTACTATGACAGAAATGCCACTTCTAGAAAGTGTGTATTTCTCTGTGCTTATGACAGTGTTTTGCAGCTTGACTCCAATCCACGTCTGGGCAGAGTGACAGTTGGAGCTTTGTGCATACTTTTCAGACAGCCTGTACACAGGGAGGTGTCACAGAGGTGCATCTGCATACTGAATAGTCTTCCTGGGCTGAGAGAAGGGAGAGGCTACATTTGTAAAGACTGTGCCCTGGCCTAACACAATAGGGTCGTTTACCCCCCACTGATGTTTGGAGCCTGTGCTGGAGGAGAGAGGGGGCACTCCCAGAACCAGTTGTAACTGAGTGGAACCTCCTCTCCCTACCATTGTAAAACACTGCAAGGACTGAGTATAAGTGCAGGGGAATTTTCCTCACAATTTGGAGACTCTTGGAGACATTTTGGAACTGGACACAGAAATGCTGGAAGGACTCACCAGGAACCACCATGGACTGCTGCTGCTGCTGTGCTGACTTGTGACCTGCTTGGTCACTGTAAAGGACTTGCCACTTGCTGCATCCTCTTTGTGCTGGCCTGTTGCTGGGCTCCTTCACCTGTGGGCCTTTCTATTAAACCCTGCTCCCAAGTGCAGGGTGCTGTGGCCCCTGACCCCTGCAACCGTGTAAAGCACGAGGAGTGCTTAGCTCCTTGACAAAAACTAGCGCTTTGGAAAGAGTTGCATCTTTTTATCTTGCAAGCGCTTTGAAGAGCGCGACCCGGGCTCTTCAATAAGTGTAAAGTGATTTGTAAAGCGTTAGTGCCTTAGAAGAAAATCACTGCCGCAGCCCGGGTGGGCTGTTCATCTCAAGCGCGAGGACGCGCAGCCTCACTGTGCCCCAGGGGCACCATAAAAAGAAGAAGAGGAGCGAGTGTGCTCCTATTGTGCCTTCGGGGGTGAAGCGCGCTCCGAGGAAAAACCCCGGGGCACAGGCAGGCACCTACTCTTGTGCCTGCCCTCTCTGATGGCCAGGAGGGCCGCAGCGTGTCCCTGAAGACGTTGGGTGGGGACAGAGGCCTCCCCGCCCCACTGGGCCCCTGTCTCCTTATTTGGAAGGGCAAGGGGGAGAAGGAAGCCTCCCTCTGCCCCACCGGAGGCCCCAAAGTTGTTCTTCAGGACCGCAGGCAGGGCGGAAGCTTCACCAGAGGGCTTCCTCTGTGGCCCCTCGTGAGGGCCAGTGGCATGGTATTGCCCCCCCCCCCCGTTGGAGGGCCGGTGAAGGTCCGGGGGTGGGAGGGCCCTCAGAGATTGCGGGCCCCAGGAGGGGGCCCGTTATTAAGAAAGAGGGGGTGCTTTGCACCCCCTCCTTCCTGAATTGGTTTACTGACTTTGCTCCCCCCTCGTGAGGGCCAACGATCGCAGGCCCCATGACGGGCCCATCATTAATGCAGAGGGGGTGCGTGCCGCCCCTCTCTATCCGCGAATGCTCAGGAGGCGCCCGTTCTGTGCAGAGGAGCGCCAGGGGCCCCATTTTTTGTTCTACAGGCACTGGAGGTGCTTTCATCTCACATAGGTACTTTCTACAGGATCTACATATGGCATAAGTTATTTTTGGAGACTTTATTGACTTGTATGTTGCCTACCTGTTTTAGGATGTTTCACATGTGTATGCAAATGTTCCTTTTATGGGCATAACATGCTAGTATGTTTTTCTGACTTGCCATATGTTTTATAATGTTCCTAATATGGGCATTTATGATAGTCGTATGACAGGGGCTTTGGTGAAATAACGTGTTTCCTGACTACTACTTATGTTGCGGAATACTGAGTAACCTGTGTGTTATATGTGAATACTGATAGTTTGCAGTGTAGCTAATGTGTACCATTCTGACTACTGCTAAGGAAGCAGGACACTACTGATATGTGCTGTTTGGTATAGTAATTGTGTTGCGTACAATACAGTATATTTTCATATAACTTGGTGTTGTGTTTCCTATGTGGCGGGGACAGTGCGTCATGTGTGTTGTGTGGGTTGTGCAAATGCTTTACACACTGCCTCCGGGTTAGGCCTGACTGCTCGTGCCAAGCTACCAACGGGATGAGCAAGGATTATCTTGGACGTGTAGCTCCCATGCCCTGACTAGAGTGGGTGGGTTCTGCCTGGCTTAACTGCATACCCTAGCCAACCAGAAACCCCATTTCTAACAATGACTGTACCACCAGGCTTTAAGGAATAGTATACTTTGCCAAAAAGATCTGGCTTACTAGGGCTAATGTCCATCATCTGGCCACAGGTCGACAGACAGGAGGGCCCAAACATGGCTTAGACCAAGTGTCCATGATACTGTCTGTGAAAGTCACATGAAGGGGAAATTTAGTAACTGGGATCTTTAAAGAATGCAGTTACTAATTTTGCCATAGTTACAGAAGTAGCCAACTGTAAGTATGTCACTTCTACTGTCCTTCAGAGTACTACTGCTAGAGGAACATTCTTCCATTGGGGCACCAGAGGAGATTCCAGCTCAGTGTCCAGAGATGTATCTAACCTATTGGCATCCTGTAAATCCAGATATAGCCCTTCATCATTAGGGAGCAGCAAGTTGTCTGCCTCATCATCAGCATTGTAGGGGACATTTTGTATACCCTGAACTGCGTCAGAGTTCAATAATGTTTCTACGTCTGATAGTACTGGCCTCAAGGTAGAGGCTGAGGATTTCACTCTGGTTGCATAATGACTCGCTATAGTAATCTCGCAGCGTGACTCAGGCCTAAAGTGGGCTGACTTCAGTTTTGGTTCAGAGACCAGTATCAGAGCAGGTGCAAATGGAGATGGCATTGGCCTATGCTGCATTTTCAACTTCAACTTACTGAAAGACTGAGCTGCAATGAGATTTTGAACAGAGCTGGCTTCTTTAAAGAGTTTAGAAGCAACCCTGCAAGTTGGAGTGGGATTTATGTTTCGACTGTGACCTCTTCTTATGTT
Source organism: Pleurodeles waltl (assembly GCF_031143425.1). Classification (NCBI taxonomy): domain Eukaryota; kingdom Metazoa; phylum Chordata; class Amphibia; order Caudata; family Salamandridae; genus Pleurodeles; species Pleurodeles waltl. The sequence goes on from NC_090438.1 coordinate 364,725,786, forward strand.
AGTTGACTCTGAGTTTTGTCTCCTGCTCCCAGATCACGTTTAAATGCATGAGGCCCCAATAACTGCACAAGACACATTGTGAGGATCTGTGACTGATATCTGCTTCCTGCAGTCTCTGTATGGTTTGAATTCTGTCAGAAGACCAACAAAACTGGGAAAGGAGCTCCAGATTCACGTTGAAGGATGCAAAAGAAAGGAACGGACATCAGTGCACAGGGGTAGCACTTACATGCAGTTCCACCACTTCCGGGGCAGTACAGAGTGCACCACCTGTGGGGAGCATTGCTGAAGAATTCTCCGGAATTAGTCTGGCGCCTGAGGACATTCTGAAGATGACAAATCTGCCGTTATACATATCCATCAGAAATAAATACATTTTGTGTAAACCAGCAGTATATATTGGTGATATCATAAAATAATTTTGACATGCAACTAGGTAAAGCAAATAATACATCTGAACAACAAAAACAAAAATACCTTTAGGTGTTTTTGCTGTGAATTCTGGATCAAAACAAAATGTGTCCTCTGGCTTTCCAGATGCAGGTTTAAATGGAGGCTGAATTTCCCTTCTGTATAGTTTCTGCAAAATATGAAAAAATGATGTATTTAAAAATCGCGATAGTTCATAAGAAAGAACACATGGCCGTAACAATGGCAATTTGGGTTTTGAATAGCAAAGAATGCTGAAGTCTATGAACGGTTTTCTCACCCACTTTAGTCTATTTCCCTAAATGATGATAAAGGCGACAGGGTGGATGTAACATGCTGTAACAAAACACAACATGCTGAAACAGTAATGGGACCCAAAATTAAGACGACAACCACCACCTCATCTCTTTAACTTTGCCAAGTCACCACTTCCACGTATTATTGGAATTTAAACATATTGTCTCGGTTATATAGCACAATGCAACAAAAACACTTTTATTAAAAAAAAAAACACAATAATATTTCCAATTATAAACTTAAGATGAAGAAAACGGGTTTCACTGAAAGTGCACATACTCGTTCACACTTTTTCAATTGGGGCTAACAGTAGTCACGCTCATGTAAGTTGTTAAAATTATATGTATGCTTCTTTCGCTGTACACTACGATTCTGTCTTGCAAATGCATTCCTTTCCGTTAATTGCAAGCTTCAGAATGAGTTCATGGTTGCAATAAAATCAGCACTTCAGGAGCAGCCCAAAAACGTAAACAGTCACACACTCGCACATAAATTCAAACACTGCCATAGTCATCCCATTCGGGCACGCCGTAGACTGAAAAAATGTACAAACAAAACAAAGACACATTTATGTAAACACTGATGCAAGTCTAGTCAGACAACAAAGAAATATGTTATGCCATAGCATATTTACATTCCTTTTGCTAGCAGGGGCCGCATTACACCATTTGGTAAAAAGGCTGTCATGTGCTAGTATTTTAAAACCTAGATTTACAAGCACCAATGTGTGACTAATAAACTCTATGGTCTGTAGACTGGAAGACTAAAAAATGTAAATGTTTTGGACACTCATTGTGACATAGGAGTTGCAGGCTCACGGTGGCCTTTTGGGCAATAAACCAAGAACAAGGAAGCCTGCGACCGACATGGTGCAGACAGAATAAACCAATCTATAGATTCGATAAGCCTGGCTACAGTGCTCGAGTGTATAATAATCATCACCTAATAAAGGACATCACAGACCGTTCTATTTTTTTTTTCATTTGGTATGTTTGCTGAAACCACAAAACTTTCATACTCCCTACATGTCCCGTAACCCAAATCTCATACTAAAAACACATTTGCACTGACTTTTTCTGAAGGTGGGTGGAGGCATTACTGGACCTTTTCGTAAAAAACTCAGGGCAGCTAATTTTGTAATATTGGGTAGCCGAGCCGAAGCTGAGAATGTAGATCTGTCAACCACTTGATCAGCAGCAAACACATGGCTGCTCTGAAGGTTTTTTGGAACATGGTTTTCATATTTCAGAAAACTCGGATACAATTAAAAATGACACGTTGACATATAAAGTAATAGCAATGCCTTAACACTCCAGCTCTGCCGATCTTCGTTTTCATATCACCCACAGCAGAGAATGCAACAGATTCAATACCCCTGCCCTGCCAAGCCGAAATTGACTTCTTAATACGTCACGGTACTTGTTTTCCTCAGTATGATTTTGCAGTTGCAAAACAGCAAGCAGGAAGCTGAGACGCCTGTCAGATGTTGGTATGGTAAGTACTATCCAGAAAATAATCTCGTTTACAATATAGATCCAAAGGGGACATGGCCTGAAAAAAATGTCCGACAACACACACTAAATGCTCTTTTAGGATTATAATCCTACAAAATCCTAGTCACAAATGCAACAGATATTCCGAAATAGGCCCATAATGTATAGTAGACGGTAGATAGCGCCTCTCTTGAACTGTGGCTAGTGCAGCCAGACTGACATTCACTCTCTTCACACCAGGGCAGCCTGTGGAGCACAGTGAGACAGAAGCCTAGAGAACCAGAAGGCAGTGGAAGATTCGGGGTGCTTGCGGGGACACGCCTGGCACTGAGCCCGAGCTAAAAGAGATGGAGATGCTGGTGGCCAGCTGGGCTGGAGCTTGATACCTGCATTGCTGTTATCGGGTCGAGCTTTTGCTGGTCCGGGCGGGGGAGGGTGCGGGTTGTCTGGGGTCTCGGGCAGCTCAATGGATCGAGTGCGCTTTGAGGAGGTAAGTGTGAGCACTGCTGGGCTAGTGAATACAACTGGAAGGGCAGTGGAACGACTTGGGCTACTTTACCCCTGTTTCAACTTACTGCTGGGCAGGGAGGCCTGACCAGCACCAGAGCTAGTGGGTGGCGTTAAACAGCTGTCGAGAGGGGTAGCCAAGATGACCAAAATGGTGGCCGCAGTTTAAGTTTATTACTGACCTCCTTCACCATCGTACCAATCCTAACCAGTCCTATGATCCAACCAAGGACCCGCCAGCCCTTCCTCGTGCCCTTGACCAGCCTATGGTCGTTGCTGTAGAGCGGGGCCCACTAAGGCGAGGGAGCACCATACCGCCCGTGGCCTGCGTGTTGCGGCTGGGACCGTGGCCTAGATGGACCTTGCTGCAACGATGACCTGGGGGAGATGAGAGAGGGTGAGCGGTCGATGTGACTGCACGAACGCAGCTGCCTTTACTGTGGCCCAGCAGTTGCTCTGCGCTGCGCAGACCCTGGGCCGGGATAGATAGCTGTTCCGGCCTGCTGGAGTTGATGGATGATTACGGCCGGGTTTTCTTCTGTTCTAAGGCCGAGGATCACCAGCCCTTAATCCGCCGGACCCGAAGCCATGGACAAGGTGGCGGCGCCCCCCCCGATATCAATTTGTAAATGGGACGGATTGCAGATGGGACCACAGGGAAGAGCCAGCTCTTGGAAGATTGCAGATGGGTGTTGTAGCTCCCCCTGACACTGAGGCCCACTCAATGCTGCAGGAGTCGCTGCCTGGACCCCGCGCATCCCCGCTTCGGGAGAGCTGTACTTTCTATCACCCTACGACCCAGGTGAACGGCACGCTGCCTCTGACGCCCTGATGCCATCACCTACCCGGGTAGGACTTTGAGGCCTGCTCGAACCTAGGGGGGCTCCGCCGCAACAGTGAATCTTCAGGATTTAATTTGCAGAGTGGTGTGAGCCTATGCGAACCTGCCCTGCATGCCCCGCCCCCCCCCCCCCACCTTAGTTTAGCAGGGGCTACTGGGGTGGTGTGCCTCACCACTCGGGACTCACATACTGCTGTGGGGGTCTGCCTCCCGCAGGTGGACCTCCGCTCCTTCTTGCTCGCCCTCTCGAATGATTGGACCCACCTAGTACTGGCTTTCCCCTGGAGGTAAAGCTGGCTGCTTATGTTGCCAAGGAGCAAAAGGGCCAGTGAAGGGCTCCCTCGCATATCCGCCTCAACCTGCATGCTACAACTCCCTGCAGTCCCCTACTACCCGGAGCAGCCTGGCTGCTTGTGCTGCCCAATGTTAAATGGGTCAGATGGGAGCCCTCACCATACCACTGCCTTTTGAGCTTGGTCTCACAGCAACCATAATGGGCAAAGACAGCGTCCCAACGCCCTCCTACGCCCAGACCAAGATGGATTGCTTTACTATGGCTTAGACGGGCCCTGGGGGCTCGGCGGGTTCCTCTGAGGTGGCAGATCCCTTAGGACATGCTCAATCCGGCCAGGCCTCCATTCTCAAGGCCATACAAGACTCGAAAGTCATCCTAGAAAATAGGGTGGGGGAAGTCCAGATGGATGTGGCACACATCCACCAGGATCTCTGAAACATGCTACCCAAGTCACTGAAGCCCAATGTTGGGTATCTTCAAGGGAAGATTATGTTTCTGTCCTGAAACAGCAAGCTGCTGGTCTGCTGACCGCGCCAGTGGACCTAGAGGAGAAGGCGGGGGCACCGAAAATCTCTCCTGTTGCAATAATCTGAGAATAGTGGGAGATCCAGAAGGATCGAAGCCATCAGACAGCGCAAATTTCTTAAGACTACTTTCATTCATTGATCACAGAGTCACCTCTCTCACTGAGGTTCGTAGTGGAATGGGCTCACAGATCCTTGGCCCCCTGCCTCCGCCTTGGCCTCGGCATGCCCATTGATCGGCAGGACTAAACTTTTGAGATAGACACACAATCCTAAGGGAGGCCCGTGGGCAGTCCGACCTCCATTTCCAAAATGTACAAATTATGATCTGCCCTGACTATACCAGGGCTGTCCAACAGCATTTTCGCTCCTTCACAGAGGTCAAGCAAAAACCCCGGGCACTTAAACTTTAATATATTCTCCTTTTCTGTAGAAACTCAAGTTCACTTCAACTCCAAATCACACTTTTTCAATGCCCTTGAGCAGGTCTGAGAGTGGGCTGAGGAGAGAAGAGACCCGAGAACCCTCTCTGACCAGGTGGGTTCCAGTGGAGCGGGCCACGCAGAGGTGCTGCAAATCAATTCCCGAAACCACAGAGAAAGACAAACTCGCACATATAAACACCACACCCTTGACGATGGCTGGAGCCCCCTACACAGAGTAATGTGAAAGACAGATGACCCAGTGGGGCCTCGCTCGAACATGCCCCCAAGGAGGGGCTCCCTTGCTTGAACCTGTCTAGGCATGTGTCTGCTGTTCCCAGGGACGAGGAGATGGTGGTCATGTCTCAAAGTCTTACTGTACTCCTAACTGTATGTCACACTTGAAGCTATATCCCCCACAGTGTTACCTCACATCTGTGCTACGCTGCACGATTGGCCCACTAAACCCTCCCCCCCATTTCCACTGCTGCTCCACCCATGCTTTAAGCCAGGTCGCACCTCGCTGCTGACTCGCAACCCCACCAGCAGCTGTCACGCCCTTATTTAAACTAATGTCTTGGAATGCGACTGGCCTTCTGGACCGCAAAAACGTACTGTTGTCCTGGGCTTTGCCAAACACTTCCAGCCTGCCATTCTCATGCTCCAGGAAACACACTTACTGGGAACCCAATGTCCCTTCCTCCTACGATAAGGGTATGACAGTGTATTCCACGTGGGATTCACTCGAGGCTCCAAAGTATTGGCCATTCTGTCACATAAAGGGATCCCCCTGGCAGTTCACGTAGACCCTCATGGGAGATATGTGGTGACTAGGGGCGCCTTAAAGGCTGCCACTATAACTTCCTCTCAGCCTACCTGTCTAATCAAGCATCCGCAGCAGAGCTTCCTCACCGACTTCCTTGCTTGCAGATCTGCCAATGGGCGTATCGATCCCCGGTGGAGACTAACTCAGTGCTCAACACAGACCTAGACGCAACCATCTTCCCGCTCAAGGGTGCATCTCCTGTGCATCTCAGTTTTAGGCTTAGATGGACACATTAGAGCTCTGCAACATGAGTAAAGTCTGGAAGCCCCAGAATGGGTTTATACTCAAACCGCAGCAGTACACAAAACAAAGTCCAGGATAACCCTTTTCTCAATACCAGCCACGGATGTGTGCCAGGAGGACTGTGTGGCAATACTCCCTAGGGGATCTTCAACCACATCCCCCTTACTATGACACTTGGTACCGCTAACCACATGCAGAGAACCATCTGGCGTCTTAACACCTGATATCTTATGACCCCTACTTTGAGGGTTACGTGGAGCCTGCGATCCACACTTATTTTGAAACTAACCAAGGATCAGTGGCCTCAGCAGGCACCCTGTGGGAGGATCGTAAGGCAGTGATTAGAGATCTGGCAAAGGGATTTGTATAAGTGAAAAGGAGAAACTGGAGCAAATTACCAAGTTCACACTCTAGAATGTCAGGACCCTAACCTCCCTACCCCCAACCTTTAGCAGTAACTCTTGATGGCCAGGGGCCAACTTCAGCAACTCACCTTTGAGGACGCCCGTCAGTGCTGGCAGGCAAGAACAAGAAACTTTTACGAGCATGGAAACAAATTGGGAAAACTTCTCTATTGTTTTGCCACCCATGACACAATCTCAAGAACAGTGCTCCAAAGTGGCAGACACGAATGGCTGTTACCTGCTACATACTCCTGATATCTCGTGGATATTCATAACCTTCTATCAAGGCCTCTATGCCTGTAGAACTCAACCCCGCCTCTCCTGGGGAGGTAGAACATCCACTATTGTGTGACAGCCCGCTGCCTTCAATCCTTTCCTCTCTAACCAATGACTTGGGCCAGGCCATTACCGGGGACAAAATTGAATCTGCCCGTCTGATATTTCTTCCGGCAAGACTCCTGGCCCCGGCAGATTTCCCTGTGAGCACTACCAGAAGTTCCACACTGAGCTGACCCCATTCCTACACAAGCTTTACACAGAGGCGGCTGGCCATAGAGCATTCCCACCGGGACGTGACTTGGCTTCCATAGTGATTATCCCTAAATAAGGACACCCTTCCGAGAAACGCTCTTCGTACAGACCCATCTCATTAATCAACATTCAAACTAAGCTCTATGCCAAAATAGTGGCTAATTGATTGCAATCCACTCTACCCTACCTGATCCACTGAGGTCAGTGTGGCTTCATGCCCGGGCATAGTACAAGACACTGTATCAGAAAGGTTCAGTTGGCACTATCCAGGTTGGATGCTTCACACCGGCCAGTGGCGCTACTCCTTATAGACTTTGAAAAAGCGTTCAATATGGTGACTGATCTTTACTCTGGGCTGTCCCCGAGCACGCTGGACTGGGGAGGTACATGAGACTCTTTATCAGCACCCTCCACCGCCAGCCCTTTGCACAAGTATGGGTCAATGGTGCACTCTCAGAACGCTTTCCTATTTGTAGGGGCACACGCCGGGGCTACCCCCTGTCGCCCTCATGTTCACTCTTGCAATACAGCCCCTGGATTGGATCATTTATTGCCGTGCCCAGCTCAGCGGGTGGTCTTGGGAGGGAGGGCCAGAAGAATGGATCGCTCTCTATGCAGACAACATCCTACTGTTCTTAGCCAATCCCCAGTGCTCGGGCCCTGGAGTCTTTAACTCCTCACAATACTCAATAGAACCTTTGGCCTCCAAGTAAATAAATGCAAATCTATATTGGTCCTAGTCAGAGGCGATGTGAGCGCCCATACATAGCAGTCCAACATTCTGTTGAGGCACCTCTTCTTCAAGTACCTTGAGTTTCACATTTCCCTGCTCCCGGAACTCATGAGACACCTTAACTTGACCCCCTTGGTGTCCCAGATGAAAACTGTCATCCAGAAGTGGACACCACTTACCCTACACGTGATGGGCCACATCACCCTCTTTAAAATGAGGATTCTCCTTTGCTTTCCAACACTTCCCATACCCGATTTCCCTGCGCTGGTTCCACACACTCAATTCCATCCTCTGCTCTTATCTCTGGTCAAGCAGCTGTTCACAAATTGCTTTCCCCAGTGGTAGGCATTTCCTATTTGATGGTGGGCTGGGGATGGTGGACCTCCAATGCTATTACCAGGCCCCCCAGTTGATTGTCATTAATGACTGGCTTAGCAGCCGATGGAACGATCCAACCTACTGAGGGAAGCTCTCTTTCTTGAGGCTTGACCAAATCCTATATATTTTATATGGTGCGGCAATACCCCATACCCTACTCACCGTCACTTGTGTGGTCTTCCTTTGTTGGAGATCCACACTGATGTCCCTGGCTAAAGCCACTGATTGACTGGGATGACCCCCCCATGTGGACGGGGAGATGGCTCCACCCCACAACCAGGCTAAAGGGATTCCACAAATGTGATATGATAGACATCACAGCCCTTGGAGATGTTCGGTCCTGGAAACATATTTTGACTTTCCAAGACCTGCAAGACCGCTATAACTTCAATCGGACACAATTCCACAAATAATTACAACTTCGTCATGTCTTGGCAGCCAAAATCCCCCTTGACACTGACATCCCTGAATTTAGCCCCCTAAAGGCCAAACTGCTAATGGTGGGCATTGGGACGAGTGCCATATCTCAAATCTACTGATCACTCATAGCAAACTCCACACAGGCTTTGACACACTTAGACACAGTTGAGAGGGCTGGATTGGCAATCTCGACGAGGCGGACTGGAGGGAGGCCAGACTAGCCCTAGGCACACTAGCAATTTCCACAAGCCTGTGGCTGATTTAATTAAACTACCTACATAAGACATAACTCAGCCTGCGATAGCTACAATGTTAACTTGCTTGCTTTCGCTATTCTACTAATTTTACAACATGGTCTAGGCCTGCCAGACCCTCTCGTCATAATGGTAGCGAATACAAAGCAAACTCTCGAAGGTCTTGGAATGGGACCCTGAGGTGACCCCCCGGGTGGCCCTATTGGTCCTAGTTTAGTCCTGCTAGCGGTGAACAGGGCAATCTGGTCTACATTGCTGGAAGTGGATAGCTTCACACTACAGTAATACAGGCAATGCCTTTACCGGGAGGGTGATAAGTCGGGCAGGCTAAGAGCACGGTTGATGTTAGGGACTGGGGGGGGAACACCCCAAAGCAGATCATCTACCTTATAAAGCCAGACGGAGGGTGGGTAAACATGCAGGGGGCCATTAAAGGGACACTGCAACAATATTTGGCTGGCACCAATTGGGCTCCACGTGGAGGTGGGATGGAGGAGCCTGGGAATTTCATGCAGGATGTCAAGCTGCATCGAGTCACTGAAGAGCAGCGCGAGCGACTGGATAGGGAGTTCCAACAAGAAGAGTGAGCTCTGGCACTCAAGGAGATGCAAATGTATTAGACCCTGGGACTGGATTGCCTGCTCGCTGAATTTTACAAACATTTTGCGCCCCAGGTCATGGGTAAGCTGCTGGAGGCATACTATGAGCCACCTGTCACATCTGAGCTCCCACACACGATGAGGGAGCAGGTGACTGTGATGGTCTCTAAGCCCATTAAGGACCCAATGCATTTGGGATCCTATTGAACCCTATCCATGATCACTAGTGACATTACATTTCTAGCCAAGGTTTTAGCCAATAGGCTATGGCCTTTGGTTGTCACATTGGTGCATAATGAAGAGCTTGGGTTCATCCCTGGGAGGAGCACCACCTCTAATATTCGCTGACTTTACCCACAACCTCCACCGCGCAATGGGTAGGGACGTTGATGGGGCTTTGAAGGCCCTCAATACAGAAAAGGCCTTTGACACGGTGGGCTGGGACTATAAATTCAAGATGCTGCAGTGCATGGGCCTAAGGGCAATTTTCAGGGAGTGGGTGCGTTTGTTTTACACAAAGCCAACAGCAAGGGTGAGATTGGGGAGTATGGAGTCAGGGGCCTGGGATGCTGAAAGAGGGACTAGGCAGGGATGCCCTTTGTCGCCCTTATTATTTGCACTGGTGCTGGAGCTGCTAGCAATACATCTGCGGAGAATTCTGGCCGACTGGGTCACTGAGGCAGTCGGAGTGTGGCAGTTCATCTTGCTGTATGCAGATGGCATGCTGGTGTATCTAAGAGACCCACATGTTTCACTACCATTTCTGCTGACAGCGCTCAAATGGTTTGTTGGGGTTGCAAGGCTGTGTGTTAACGCAGGGAAGTTGATTCTTTTTCGATTGGGATGCCTAGTCGTAGCTCCTGTGACAGACCTCCTAATATTGGGCAGCGCTGTGAACTGCAGGACTTTAGGTATCTTGGCATTATGGTTACACATCAGGAGAAGCAGCATACCCTGAATATTGGAAGGATCGTTGAGGGGCTGAGAAAATTCATAGACTTCTGGAACACTCTCTATCGCTGGTCGCTTGCCTGGCTCTGGCAAAAATGGTTTTGTTGGCAAGATTTTTGTATCATCTCCGGAATAAAGTCTGTGAGATCCCATGGGCCAACATTTAGAGAACTGGACTCCTTGTTGTCTAAGTTGGTCTGGGCTGGCAAACACAGCAGGGATGGACAAGGACAAGGGAGGCTTTGGGCTTCCCTGATTTAGAATTATATTAGGGAAGCCAATTGCAGCACACCGCTAGTTGGTGTAATCAGGGTGACACTTCAGAAGATACTGTTGGGGGTGGTGCACCCTCCGACCTCACTCATGAGATAAGACGCATGGCAAAAATATGGGGTGAGGTGAAACGTAAAGTGCTCTGTTGCTACTCTTTTTCCATAGCAATAGGCCCGAAGTAGTAACCACAGTTGTAGAAATTTTTGGAAAATAGCAACAGATATGGCAACGTTTCACTGCCACGCAGGGTGGGGGAGGAGAATATGGGTTACCTGATGCTGGGGGACTTGCTTCCGGAAGACCAATTGCTGACCTCTGCGGAGCGCAGGTTGAGTTTGGAGTGGGGCCAGAGACAAGACAGTTTTTACAATACGCACAGTTGACCAAGGTGATGAGTGAGATTTGGCTGGAATTTCCTGCCACTCCCCCGATTTCTGGGATGCTGACGATACTGCTGTAGTTGGGTACGACAGCACAAAGGGTGTCCCGAATGTAAAGGGAGCGAAAGGCCCAGAGACCAAAAAGAGGTCGGCTTGCCAGCAAGCAGTGGGACAAGGCTCTCAACACTATGTGTATGGACACATAGGGAGCACGCCTGTGAGCAAGTCAGAACAATTTCCAGTAAGGCCTGGTAACCCACTTCTACTGCCTGCACCCAACCTATTATACGCCTCTGAGACTGGCCAGGATTTATCCTACCAGGTGTTGGGATTGTCCCAGGTGCAGCCTAGACTATGCAGATATTTTCACACATGACAAGGACCTGTGGTCGGCTGCAAGGCTACTGGATGTATGTGTTAGAGACCTTTGGCAAGGTTACTAGGCTAAATATTGCACAATACCCACATCATTGTTTGTTGGGCACCCTTCAGTTGTCCAAAGGGAAGAAGATACAGTATCAGTTTGCATCGATGGGTTGGTGTTGGCAAAATGGCACATAGCTACTCAATAGAGGCAGGGGACTGCGCCTGATGCTGTGCACTGGGGATGGGATTTGATGGAGTGGGCGGTGGAGGAGGAAATAAGAATGGAAATGGTGCACACAGTTGAACATTTGGATGATGGTTTAGAGGACTGGGCATCAATATGTAGGGATTTGACAGTGGGTGCGCAGGGAGGAACTGATGTGACTATTGTAAACATGCAGGAGTAGCAACCATGCAGCCTAAATGAGCCATGGCGGTTCTTACAGTGTAAGGTGTCATGTCATTTGTCGTTATCTGATTCTTTTCATTATTGTTCATGCATCAAAATTATAAATAAAAACAACCCAGATTCAAAAGAGGAATACTAACTGGCAGGTACTTGCATATCAGAATGTGTGCTGCAGTTATCAGTTTGGGAGGGGAAGAGTTTTTTGGACAACTGCAAGACTGTAAGAAGAAAGCAGCAGAATTTGCTACGTCTGATGCCAATAAAGGCTTAAGTGGAAGAAAATTAGTGACCATTAGACACTGTTATAAGGCTGTGGCCTGAGGCGATGCAATTTCCTATTGCAGCTTCCAGATTTCTATGTTAAAGAAGATAGTTGAAACTTTCTATAATGCAGAAGTGACAAATCCACAGAAGGTAAGCCACAATATCACTTTTAGCAAGAACTGACAGCAAAGATTGAGGAACAGGCTAGCATTCCACAAAGAAAGATCAATCAAATCATTCAGTTTATAGCATGACTACTACCTGTACATCTCCCGATATGGGATATCATAAGTCACCTGAAATAGAATAGTACTGAAGGATTCTTTGTTGGAAGTCAGCTAGGATATGAACCTACATTATCAAGGGAAAATTATTCCTTAGATTTTGGCATCCAACTTGGCTAAAGTGGGCTGCATCTTCACTAAGGAAACTGAAAGATATGGGTGGCGGTTTTTGAAAACACAGAAGAATGCTTGAACTCATTTGACACCTAATTCTTAAAATGCCTTCTGTAAAATTAAAGGAGTATGTGTTTTCTATTCTAATTATATTGACTACTGTGGTGGAAGATACAGATGATTGTGCTTGCAGTATAAAAGTGGGAAATGCAAAGTAACAGCCCTTGTCAGTAAAAATTTACATTGTTTATACAAGACATTACTTTCAACTTACATTCCAGTCAATAGTTGAGAAAAAAGGATGCCTCTTGATTTCTTCAACTCCATCAAGGCCAGCACCTATGAGAAATATTGGTTATGTTGAGTATCCAATTTTGAAGACATTCTCTTGCAATTGTTTATTTCTAAACTATATTTGCTCAATAGTATTGAAAAGAAATTCAGTCACGTAGCTGCATTGTTTACAACTACTGCCTTTTTACATATACACTAATACTTTTTTGTAATAGGTGACTTGTGTAGAGCATCAAGATATTTAAGTGACTGCATCAGGAGGAAATTTATCCAAAGAAACACAGGTGCCCAAGATTGAATATATGCTGAAATGCAGGTATGTGGAATGTGTGGTTGAGGATGGGCCCTGGATAGCATAGCGGGTTCATAGACAAATTCCTTATTGATAGCCTGGGGGCTGAGTATACCAGTACTACGTTCACAGTGATAAGCATTTTGCTGTGCCACAAAATAGAACCCTGATGCAAATTAGATTCAGTGTGTTTTACAGAAGGGGCCCAGCACTGTGCAGTTGGCTCTGACAGGTGGCACAAAATATAACATTGGCTGAAAAATTAAGTTAGATGAAAGTGACAGGCTAACATAGCCATCTGGACAGGGAGACCGGAACATTATGAATAAAAGGTATCAGTAATGCAATCAGAAGGGTGGGCAAAATATTTTGTCGCTGTGTCTTACTTCCCATCCTGGTTTGCATTTCTCCAAAGCAAACCGTAGTAGGTGTGGAGATTCACCCTACAAAAATAGGGGATAGAGACACCACTGACACCAAGGGAGACATAGAAACATGGGCAAAAACAGGCAAAAGAAATGCGAAAAAAGGGTATCAGGAAACAATGAAATAGGGAACACACAGAGGACACAGACCTTGAAATGGGAGAAACAAATACACAGAGAGATATGAAAACTGGAATCACAATAAACACACTGTCGACGTATCCATGCAATTGCTAGGAAAGTTTAGAAACAAACACATATATGAGAAAACGGGCACTGGGCATAAAAGACAGACACTGGAATGGAAGAATACAACTTCCAAAGGGGCATCACAAAACTGAACAGAAAAAAAACGAAATGGGTGAGAGAAACAAACCCCAGTGTTGACACTGGCATCATGACTTGGAGACACAGGCACGACAAAAGCCAGCCATGGTTATGGGACTGAGAAGCATAATCACTGGGAGAAGGGTATAATAGAGGCTGAGACTCGGACAAGGAGTCACAGAAGCAAGAACAGATTGATATGGACTTCTAAATCCCTCAGTTAATGGACTTTGGACCTAAATAACTTCAGCCTTGAATAATATTGCCATCTCTCCCGCATTACACTGGACACGCACAAAGCTACAAATCGGAGTGGCAAACTTTGGACTAGTTAACACAGGTGGGAATGACCCTATCTTTACCTTATTGGCCAATTATAAAACTGTTTTATTCTCTCTGCATACATAAGTACTCTTTTTATTCCATAGGCTTCAGGTCACTGCCCTCAACACCCACCTCCCTCACACGGCTTCTCCAGGTGTCAACGCAGAGCACCGTTCTTGTAACACTTATGTTTTTGTCACTAAAGATTTCAAAGAATGTATGAACTTCATTCTTATTTCACCTAGACTAAAACAGCATAGCGTGTTTTGCAGGAACTTCATTAATGTGTGAGATGATATAGCATGACAAATTAAATACAATATACTTTTTCTATATTTATGTCCCTGTACTAGGGAACGATCTTTCACCCATTATCATTACAGACTATATGGTGTTGAATAACATTTCTTTTCTCCTTTTCACATCATTTTGTCAATAACCATACATAAGGACATGAATCACTGTCCCAGGAGGTAAGTTAGAGTCACTGAACTGATCCAGATGAAAACCCCTGACTTGCCTGTTAGGGCATTCAATGTCGGCTGAAATGTGTTGGCCTGATATAGAGTGATTTAAAAACTGTTTGCCTTCCCATTTGTCTTGTACTGTACCATGAAGAGCACGCAAAATCGTGTTCAACCGCAACTCCAGATAATTTGTTTGGTTTTTATGAGCCATCTTCAAGAAACAGCCACAATCCCTGTCAGGATGAACCACTAGAGCCACTAAATTAATCTGAGCTTAACCATCTGATAGCTTGGCACTGAAGCAGTCAGGCTTAACTTAGAGGCAATGTGTAAATTATTTGCACAGCACACAAACGGCAATAAAGCGAAAACACAAGAAAAATCTTAGCCCAGTTTAGAAAAACAGAGTAAACTTTAATTTAATATCTGACAGCAAATCAAATCAGTCGAGTCAGAGATATGCAACTGTAAAGGTGAAGGCAAATATAGAGCTTAAAAGAACCAAGCGCCAACTGTGGTTATCTAGTCACACTGCACCAGGACAAAGTCACGAATTCAGGCTGAACGTGATGAGAATGGGCTGAGTACAGGGACCAAGTTCGTCCTGCTGAAAAGTGTACTTTAAATCCTGATTGTAGAGTGTTGCATCGTGCAGCAGGGGTCGAGAGAAGCAATGCGTGGGCCATGTCGGAGATGCGTTAGGCATCGGTAGCTCCAATGAGCTGAGAGGGCTGCAATGCGGGCTTGCATAAAGGATGCTTCATGCAGCGACAGTTCCAATGAGCCGCAAGGGCTTCGATGTGGGCTTTCACTAATGCTGCATCACACAGTACAGAGTCCCATGAGGCGCTGCAAGGCTGTATGGGCTCGGGTGCAGTCTACAGCTGAGCTGGCACAGCACCTTTAGTTGCCCTTCAGTCCTAGGCCCTTGGAAGTGGATCACTTTTAAGGCATATCAGGTAGAGTCCTAGTGCGGGTTCAGGCTGTTTGGGGCCTTTTCTGTCCTGAAGGCTCTGATCAGGAGGCCAGTCAACGAACCTTTGGAGTCACTCCGGGGATCTTGAGTGAAACTCCCTTCTATGATACTTCACAGTAGGCAAACAGCAGGCATGGCATGAGGACATCCCACTTCCGCCACATGGGCTCAGACAGGCCCATAATCATGCCCTTCAGGACTTGTTCAGCTTTTCAACAAGCCCACTTGTTTGGGGATGACAGGCTGTGGAGAACGTGTAGATTATTCCACACTCTTCCCACATAGAGTTCATGTAGGCTGACATGAAGCTGGTGCAACTGGCAGAGAGCACTTCCCTGGGGAAACATACTCAGATGAAGATCCCCATCAGGGCCCTAGCCACTGCATGTGCAGTCACGATCCTTAAAGGTATGGCATCTGGGTACCCAGTGGCATTGAATACCAAAACCAGGATAAACCTGTTGCCCATGACAGTATTGGTCCAAGGGTCCAACAATGGTGATGCCCACAACTTTGAAGGGGGTACCAATGTCAGGTAGGGGATTTAGGGAAGCCTTCACCTTTTTCCGTGTTTTACCACTGGCCTGGCAGATCAGACATGTCCTGCACAATGTATCTGGGGATGTCTTCAGCTGGGGCCAATAAAACGTGGAGGACAAGCCTTGCTAAGGTCCTGTCCTGTCCCAGATGTCCTGCCAGAGGTTTCTTGTGAGCCAGGCTCAGCAGGAAGACCATTTAGCCCCAGGGGACCACCAACATGCATGTTGCCCCATGCATGGGTGCCATAGGCTCACTGTAAAGTAGGTAATTGGCCCAGTAACTGTGGTGGTTTAAAGTGGTATCACCAGATGGGTGGGATTTGGCTTTTCAGTACCCGGATATGTAAAACTTAAAAGTGCATTTCCAAATTTTTTTAAGAACACTGCACCCTGCCCTCGGCCTGGGTAGGGCCTACTCTTGGAGTTATTTACATGTATTAAAAAGGAAGGCTTTGGCCAGGCACCAGGTTGATTTTGCCAGGTCGAAATGGCAGTATGGTGAGGGGGACTTGGCAACGGGAGGAGACTCTCAAGTGGCTGTCACCAATTGCCCGAAGGAAGTCATGGGCAGTGTTATAGTTATGGTGCTAGCCACGCCCCCTGGGACAGAAGAGGCCGGATATGAGAGGGATGCAGCTACTGGAGGTGTGCATGTGAAGAAGAAGGAAGAAGCCACATGAGAGGAGATGCGACCAACAGGAGAGTTGTAGGACAGGAGTGCTCCTGAAGGGGGAGGAGACCGAGTTGTAAGGCCTCACGAGAAGAGTTGCTAACGGCCAGGAGGAGTTAGAGCAGCAGGATGGCAGGAGGAGCTGCAAAACCGCCAGAGAGGCGGTACAGAGAGTGCTGAGAGCCATGAGAAGGAAGGGAGAACCGGAGACCCAGGAGAGCATACCGAACCCGATTCAGGGAGAAAGCACTGAAGCCCAGAAAGCTGCAGCTCTCACGCTGTTGGGGGAAAAATAAAAATAAAACAGGCAACAAGGCTGTTTTTCAGTGGGGCTTAGGAAGTCACTAACTTCTGGGGACTCATGGGTCCTGAGAGTTATCTGGGTTAACTTGTTGTGTGTTTCTCTGTGTGCCACCTCTGTGTTCAGGTGCTACCCCATGGTGCAGGCGACAAGCTGATCCTTACATTAACATTGGTGGATTACTCAGGCAGTGTATTTGTTTTCTTTCCCAAAGGTTACCTGGGTTGAACGGAGAGTGTAACAGGAAGGCATACCAAAGCTTACACAGGAGAGCGCCACCCTAGTCCAGTGCACCAGATGGACTCAGGACTTACTGTTGTTTAGAAACTGCTAGTGTCTCCAGAAATAAACAGCATATACCATATCCTTGCTCATAGTCATATCTGACAACCTACTACAAATAGTTTAAAACTGCACATACAAGCTGCAGTGGCAGGCCTGAGATGTTTAACGGGCTATTTAAGTGGGTGGCACAAGGCGGGTGGCAGTCCCACTATCAGTACTCAACTGACAGGCCCTGGGTACAGATGGCATCACTTTACTAGGGACTCACAAGTATATTAAATGTAACAACTGGGTGTAAGGCAATTTTACCATGTTTAAAGGAGAGAGCATAAGCGCTCACTCAACAAAACTGAGGTGAGCAAAAATGGGAGAATGAAGGCAAAACGTTTGGTGGAAGATCACCCTAAGTCTGACAGGTGTAACACATACTATCACAGAGTTGGCCGCACAATAGTGTCCACACACATCTATATCATCCCTTTGCAAGTATGCCTTAATTTTGTAAGTTAACCTCACCCCTGTATTTAACATCACTGAGGAGCAGGCAATATGATGAAGCATGCCCCTCATGGTGGGTGAGAGCTTAGCTTCCTAATATATAGGAACATAGGAACTCCTGAACAGAGTTTTGGACTTAAATTCCCTAGTTGAGGTTTCCTGTATTCTTCCAGTTCCTGCCTTCCAGGGTACCCATGGATGTTGGCATGTGAACATGTACATGCTTTTACGTATATATACACATATTCATGGCATTGTAGTGAAAATATGTGGTCCAATAACACATAATTCAGAACAACTTTACTATTAATTCATACACTTATTACTACAGTGTGAAGTTCAAATTCCACTTTTCTACCACAGTAAAGCAAAATTGACATGAGAAAAACACCACTTGCTGCCTCATAATTTGCATGCAACAATCACTTTACATAGAGAAACAACTTTCCTAATAGTCATGAGGTATCTTTAATATGATTTTAGACTACTGCACAAATTAAATCCCTAGCTTCCTATTTTTTGTTAAACCTAATACACATGAACAAAACCCACAATAAAAAGCCATGTATGCAGATGTAAATTAAGGTTCAACGTTTATAAATATCTGGATCACTGGGCTGAAATTAAAAAATTCAAACCCTCTAATTGGCTCTTGGGAGCTTTTTCAGAGTGAGCATTCTGATTGGCTGGCCACAAGAGGAAAATAAATGCTGTAGCAGCCATTACATGAGTCAGGGACGTGGTCCTCTATCCTGAAAAGCTCTCTGGGGGTTGGGTATGGTAATAATATCTTACTTTGCCTAAAAAGAAACCTCAGACGTTCACTGAAAAAAAAAACAAAGGTTAAAGCAACTTAGTATTTAGGTTAAAATATCAGTTAAAATGTAACATTTCAAACTCTAAAAACAAACTGAAATTCATCAGTTATAGTTTACTGAGCTAACTAGAACTTGTGTCCCCCCACATTCCTCTACTTATGACAAATATGTCACAGATTGCACCACTCATGTCACGTTTAATTACTTAATTCACCACAAAGTTCTGCAAATGAAGATCTGAGGGCCGAGGGCCCTTGGGTGAAAAGGATGAGAAGCACCTACAAATAGTAGAGTGCCCCGGGGACCACAGTGCGCTTGTGGTACTGACTCCTATTCTTGGTTTTTCACATGTATCTACAGTGTTTCTGCCTTGAGTGCCTTAAAACCTTTGGTGCAGTCAGAAGCACGAGGGCAACAGTGGACAAGAGGCTCAACTACATGTCACCGATCTGCATGAATATGAATGGTTCATTATAAAACAAATAATAAGAATGAACAGAACAAAATGAAATAGGGAGGAGTCTAATAAGCTGAAGAGGGGAGTGCTAAATTGTTGTGGTGAGGCACTTGCACCTAAGGGGCAGGAAGGGAAACAGATTCCAAGCATCTGACAAACTGAGCAAGACATCTTACACTTTCTACCTGCCTAGCTGTGTGGTACTGAGGAAGAAATATGTATCAAAGGTTTGTAATGTATACATAAAATCAATATAGAGAACACTGCAAAAAAATACTGAATGCACAATGCTGAAATGAGGACTCAGCTGGTGCAATGGTGCTACTTTTAATAGAAGAGATACTCCTATTTGCATTGTTATTTGGTGTCTACATGTTATCTATCTATAATTAACAAAAATGTTATGTAACGTTTAGTAATCATTTTTTTTTACCACACAGGCATTGCCATGCTGGGAAGTAGCTCAAAGGCCTGTTTTAGGAACTTTACAATGCTCGAATTTACAAACATTTTCAAGGTTAAGTGAAGGGGTATCTAGGCGCAGGTAGTGGTAAAGGTTGGCAAGGGGTTTTTAGGATTCACAGGAGGGAAGTGGTAAAGGGAGTTAAGAGTTTTTTAGGGTTCAGGGCCCATATTGGTAAAGGCTGGCAAATGGATTTTAGGGTTCAGGGGTAGGTAGTGGTAAAGGGAGGTAGGGTTTTGATAGGGTTTGGGGCAGATAAGAGGAGGTAGAGGGTTGTTCAGGTTTAAGGGTGGGTAAAAGTAAAAGGAGGTAAGGGTTGTTTAAAGTTCAGAGTCGGGTAGAGGTAAGGGGAGATATGGTGTTTTAAAAAAAGAAGAGGGGGGATTTGAGGGTAAACTTCAAAACAGGATTTTTATCAGTCATTACACTGGCCAATGCGTGGTAAAGTAGCATGATGCATAAAAAAATATTGTAATGTTGTAAAACGTGTGGCAAAATACATTTACATAAGTAATCATGAAACACCTTTGACTAAGCACACATCTTAGAAAATGCATTAGAAACATCTCACCTAGTCTATTTGAAGGATTCCTTTTAAATAGCATCCTTAACAGGCTTTGGGCTTCTGGGCTGAGAAACTGCGGCATACCGAGTTTAGATCTGAGAAGTAAAGAAGAAAACGCATACTATATTATTTCGCACAATTTTTTTTTATAACAAATACTTTCCTATCCAATATTTGAATATTGCTCACAAAGTACCTTATTGATCTGTTTCTGAAGAGTCGTGTGGTGCACACTATAAACAAGCAGCTCTAAATGCTTTAAAAAGGAAGGCTACAAACCAATTTCAATGTATTTGAAGGGACTCACAATAAAAAGCAACACAATCATCAACCATAAACTAAAGATAAAAACATGTCTAATTCTCATATACGATGATGCACTGCAATTGGACCAACCTCTAAGAGGACCAAGAATCCTGAAATTGCATGATGAGATTTAGTGAGTGGAAAGTCCACAGGTCTGATGTTAGCTGTCAGAATTTTGAATATGTCAATGTTTGTTTTATTTTGTCTTTGACGAGGGCCCAGTAGCTTCAAATGTGCAATCTCTTACAAAAAATACGCACACACACCAAGGCAAAAAGCAAAAAACTCTTTAAAAAAAACACATATTGCCACTGCTGTCACAGGCACTAAAGATACTTTAGGAATATATATGCTCAATACAATCAATTATAATGCAGTCACTCATAGTGAAGGTAGCCAAAGGCTGAAGTGAGCTTACCAGCGGGTGGAAGAAAAATGTGAATAGCACATTAGTATAAAAATTAGTAAAATCAAAAAGGCCTTAGCTAACAAAACTGGACATTTCTTCATTGAGAGATTAACTCAGGATTGGCATTTTGGCATTTAATTAAAACAAAAAGTAGATTATGTTGTTTGATTAAATAACATGTAAGGTCTGAAAGTTAAGCTTTGGAGGCACTTCTAGAAAACATTGTAAAAAAAGCCAACTTAACTTTCTTTGCAAGAGATCGATGAAATGCTTTACTTGTGCATTGGAAGCTTACACTGTGGATGCACTGAAGACAGAAAGACAAACACGAAGACTGTTTGCATGTCTAACAGTGTTTTGTGCATCTATCTTTATAGGTCGGACAGGCAGGGAATGCTAACGGGAAGCAAGAAAGAGGGATCGGGATAAAGGTGGCCAATAAAAGGGCATAAAAGTAAGTAACTGGGATATACAGCATGTAATGTAATGAAATAGTTTTGTCATTTATATTGAAAAAGTGCATTTGCATTGTTCATTATGTTTCTTGTAGCTTATGGAACTTTACATTTGCAGTTTTTGACTATAAAATGAATAGTACATTGTTGGTGAGCTTGTATTGTATTACAAATACACTGTAAGAGAGGGATATTCTAGGGGCTGTGTGAAATATTGAAAAAAGTATAAATGAAGAATGACTGTTTGCAGAGTCAGGGAGACTGCTAGTTGCTCTTGCACATCAATGTGGTGTAGCCAGATATCACAAATGTGCACACCTGGGACATACTCCACCTGAGCAATTTCCTTACTGTGGTAGGAAGGCACAGGTCTCCCAGGCTATCCTCCACACAACTCTCCAGGGCAGTTAGAAAACTCTGCTTTGTGGCTGTCAATAATTAAAAGTCTCGGGTAGTTTTAATCACTTAAATTATTAGTAGAGCTTCTCAATTTCCATGTGCTAAACATAAGCATTCCTCAGACCTCTTACGGGGCACCCCTGCCACTGTGCACCATTTACACCTTAACAATCAGGTGTTGCACTCAAAGGAACTCTTTTATCCGAAATCCTAAGGCAATTGTATGCAGATTGTGTTGCAGCAATTCATACCACAGGTGTGCAGTGGACTTGGGTGATCGCCAAAAAGGTGACTTTTCTGTCATTGGATTCTTTCTAAGCAAACACTGTTAGACATTCTCAGGAAATATTAATTGGCAAGAGAAACTGAAGCAATACTTACTTTAGTATCATGTTCATAGTCTCGTTCCTATCTTTACCTTGAAAGGGTAACGTACCAGTAAGCATTTCAAACTGTAATATAAAATAAGAAAATAACATGGTTCATATTCTTTAGGAGGATTTTCAATAATAAATGTAATTAAAGTGGACTCTCTCTACCTGATGAAAACATGGATACTGTTAAATGTTAAGTGATCTTGTCAGATTGGATACTGAATATGACTGTAAAACAACACAACAAAACTCTGAAAACCGGCTTGTGTTTTTTTCTGGAAAATAAGGTATGCAAATTAAAGTATTAGAAAGAAGAATAAATTTTTTTTTTTTTATTTACATACGTGTCTATAGAAGGCAATACAAACTTTACAAACAAGGCATGCAAGAGACCTGACTGGGATCAATCTATAAAGATATTCAGGGCACTGTATCCAGTCTTAAAACTGGTTACATTTATTAGATTTCATCAGCCGTCCATTTGTGGGTTAATTTACTCCTTCTAATAGCATGGTCCTTTTTATCTTTAACACCAACTTGAAATACGAATGACATTATACTTTGCTCTCCACTTTTGTGTATAGAGGTGTCTACCCAACAGGAAGGCAAAATATAACAGAGTGTCAACAAAGCCTGCCCCAGAAAGCATTCACAATATGCTTATCAGTGTGGCACAAGGACCAGGAGTCACTATGATACCCGAAATCTCTTAACCATAAAAAAAGTATTTTACTTAGATGAATTATATAACAAACCAAAGTATATGCTCCCAGCTCGCCCCCAAGACAGCACAGCACAGCAACTAGTATATAGACAAGGCCTTCTAGGCAAACTTATTTTCTCAGCATTAAGGTAAAGTTGGTAAGCACTGTAATACTGTATCACTGTATCCCACAAAGGTCGGAACCTCGAGGGTCTGAGTGCGTTCCTAATATTCCTCCAGTTCTTCTAAGAGTTTAACCCTAAATCCTCTGTTCAGAATTCCTTCACTTCTCCAGGGTTTGCAGTTTCTAACCATTGAGTTTTCCATAACCTACACCGATAAATACTTTGGGAACGAAACAGTTAAAAGCTTTACTAAATAGACTGGACTCTTTCTTTTCTAAGGACCAGAGAAAGTTCCTCAACAGTAAATATTTACAAGAACTGCCTTAGAATTCGAGAACATATTTTTGCTGAACCTCCTTGAATGGTAATATTCTCGTCAGATCAAATAACTAATCTAATTTTCAAAGTCCTTTTTCCTGTCCATTCTGGATAAGTGTTGTAAGTTCCCCCTGTGCCCTCAGAGTAGTATGCAAACATCTTTGTAGACTAGCTTTATCTCCTTCAGTAACAACGTCGTACACTTACAAAAATCAAGAAGTGTGCAAAATTCTATTTAAAAAAAATATATTTTGGATTACGAAATGTAGACTCAAACCAATGAAGCCAGTAATTTTTTCATCTACAAGGACTACCATTTGAAGTGTCAGTGTGGATGAACAAATTCTATGAACCATTTTTAGAGGGATGTTTAATTTTGTGCTGATCATCTACGGAGGTCAGCTGGTGAGAGGGAAGATGGAAGATTTATCTTACCTTAAGAAATGGGTTAGTGTTAGAGCTTTTACAAATTTGTAGTTGTTTCTGATTTGCCATTATGACCCTTAATATGCTAATACTATGCTGAATTTGCAGAACCTATGAACAGAAAGTGTGAGATGTGTATACAAACTATTGGGCTTTAGTTGTTCAAGTTCCTTTTTGGGTCATTTCCTTTGGGATTCAGTTGGATTTTACAGCTGTCATTAGGACTGCTGCTGTGGGGCGTTATGTTTCTATGTCCATTTGACTTAGATTCTTTATAGGATGTGGGGGTACTGTTTATGAGTTTGACACTTAGACTTCCTGTTTAGGTTCTGCCTTATTGCATTAATTTTAATTTTGTGATTGAGCCTTCATGGCATTTCATGCAATTTTCTCTGTACCACATTTCACTATTCTGTATTAAAATTCATATTTTTTGCGTATTTGTGGCCTAAAACATACTTTTTTATGCTTCCAATATTTCTTTCTGCTTAACTCTTCTAAATGGCATTATTCTGATGAGGAGTGTAGTCTCTAAATGCTAGATCAACTGGAAACGCCAGAGCCAAATTACTTAAGTAAACTGGAGGTATTCAAATATTGGGATTCAGATAATTACTGAGGTTCAGCTCCCACAAAGGCACAGCCATTATGAGAAATCTTTGTCTTCTGGAAAGACTGCCACGGGCTCGGACAGAGAAGGGCTACATCAGGACATAGGACTTTGACTAGGTGCAGAGAAAATTATTAGTGCCCTCTGAAACCTGCAAAAACATCGTCAGGGTAACTAGATGATCCCTCCTAGAGACTCTGTGAGATGTAATGTGCAGTTGTTTCTATATACAGTGCTCCTTGTTCCCTGTACTGGTGGGCTTAATATGTATGGTTGTCTTTTAGTAGATTTAATAATTCTATGTTTCCGTGGATATACTCTTCTCTGCTGTAGAAAGCCAGCTATCTATGTTGTGTACCAATGTAGGGGTACACTCTGCAGATAATACAGTCAGCCTTTATTGACTGACAGAGGTTAAAGTAAATACCCTAAATGCTCTCTTTTGTGGTAGTGGGGGCAAGCAGTTGAGGCTTATCAGAGGTTAGTGCTAAGCATTTGTTGAACACACAGAGTTAATAAATGAGACACACACTCAAGAAGAAACTCGAGGCCAATTTTAGAAAAATAGTACAGATTTGTATATTAGTTCAGACATCAAGATGTACAAGATCAGGTAAGTATGTACTTTGAGTAAGCAATTTTAAGACACACAGAAAATACAGCTGTTAAATCTGAGGCATAAGCCTTAAATGCAATAATGTTATCCTATGGGTAAAACATACTGCACAGGGTCACTTGCAATCGACTAACAGGACTGTTGTTCTGGACGTAAGGTAACCGGGGGCAAACGTCTCTAAAACCACCTGCAGTTTCAGGTTATCCACCCGGGTGTGTCTGGGTGCAGATCTGCTCCTAGCGGTGGTAACCTCAGACGCTACACAGTGAAGTGAATGGGAGCAATACCCAGAAGAAAAGGGCTGCAAGTGGTGACTGGGTGACCAGTGTAGTTAACCCACAGGGGGGCTCAGTCTTTAAAGGTCCAGCTCCGCACCGACACAGTCGGTCTCAGTGGCCGAGGGCTGGGGAGCTCAGATGCAAAGGTGTTTTGTCCGCATACGTCTGCAAGTTAAGGACTCTCACGGTTTTTGGGGTACCTGCAGTAGCGGGAAAAGAAACACAGTAGAACGACTTCTGGCAAGAAGCTGGCTTCTGTTAAAGTCCCTTGACGTGCAGGTACGTTTTTGCAGTGGTGGTGTTCTGGCTGAACACAAACAGGCCTTGGTGCTTGCCACTAGCGGTGGTGCAGTGAGGCTCCGATCAGGCTCAGCTGGATTTGTCAACAGGGCTGCCCTCCTCTTCCTAGTGAGATGCTCCCTCTGTGGACACGATGGCCAGCACAATGGAGACTCTGATAGTTGAGGTTGGTGCCTGCTGCTGCGGGAAAGTGGCTCCTCCATTCCGAGGGTGATGCTGGCTGGCGGGCTTAGTGCTGGTAGGCCTCTGAAGCATTTTGGAGAGTGCACAGCTTCAGGATGAGAAGGGTCTTTGCAATTGCAATTGTCTGGACTGGAGCAGGTGGGCAAGGTTTGGCACCAAAGTCCTTAGCTAGTTCTCAGTTCTTGCGCTGGTCGGTTCTTTTTTGTTCTCCTTCTTTAGTCAGTCGATTCTAAGTTCCTAGTGCTTGGGGCAACCTAAATACTCAATTCAGGGCTGTTTAGGGGAGTGCAGGGTAGTACCCAATGGGCTACTTACCCCTGGGGTGACTATATCTCCTATTTCACCACTTCCTGTGGTGAGTGGGCATAATCCTGTCCCAGAGTTCCTAGTTCCACTAAAAACAAGATGGTGGAACCATTCCTTCGTGAAGTACATCAGGCAGCCCACCTTAGGCGTGTGACTAGCCTGGAAGTGCAATATGCCTACCTGCATAGCTAAATGCCCACCTATCCTGGTGCCAATTGGACCTCAGGGCAAGGGGTGGCATCTCCCATGTCTGGGGCAAGCTGGGGTCATATATTAAAAGGTGGAAGGGACTTTGAAGTCCTTGGTATGCAATTCGCTAGCCATCCTGCTGGAGGAGGGGATAACACCTTCCCTCGGATCAGGCATCGTTTCTGGCCTCGGAGTGCAGGCTCTAACCTCCAGGAAAGTCAGAAACTCATCTGTGGTGGCAGGCTGGTAGATACCAGTCAGCCAACACACTAGAGGTCAAGTAGGTTTCAGGGGGCACTTCTAAGGTGCTCTGTGAGTGCATGCCATAATAAATCCAATACTGGTATCAGTATGGATTTATTAAGACAAGGTTTTTGATACCAATCAGCCAGTGCTTAATTTGTGCTTGTTGTTTCTGGTCTGGAGCACCAGCACTTATTTTAGAGGGCCGGCGCTTATTCTTCTGCCCCAAGTATTTGCTACTAGCAAAAAAACACACATGGGAAACACGGAGGAAGAGAAAACGAAAATGCGCCACAATGAGAGAAAGCAGAAAGCTGCAAAAGTGAGCTGAAGGGGCAGGGAGTGGCTTTAAATGGATTGAGGAGGACTGAGATGGCTTCAGAATTAAGCTGCCTCAGTATTCCGTGTTCCCACATTTAATTGCAGCAGCCGCGTGTTTAAGAGGAGGGCTTTCAGCACTGGCACGTTTTTGTTTACAAATTAAGCACTGCAAACAGCATAAGTTTCAGTGAAGTCATTTTGTAGGTGGGTAACTCGTAATGACCAATTCCCATTACATTCCTCACGTAGGCTTCATTGTTCACTTGCTATATCACGGAATAGAACTAAACATCACAGGGACATATACACACATGCAGATATGTCCTAACGTAAAATTGTAGGAGGATGGCCTGGCTTATAGTGGGTACCTTGTGGTACTTACACCTTGTGCCAGGTCCAGTTATCCCAGTTATTATTGTACAGTTTATTTCTTCTTTTTGTTCTAGTTCAAAGCTTTTGCTTCCTTTAATGTGGATCCTTGCGGTTTTGGCAGTTGTCCTGCGGTTTGCATAGTTGCATGTTTTAGGTAAGTGAAAGCAATTTACTCCAAAGGAGTATTGTTGACATGCATGAATGAAATGTTTGTCGGTGGTGTACTAAATGCAGTATTGTGTGTGAAATTTTCCTTCGATTTTAGCACAATGATATTTGTGCTGTCATATGTCTAATTTTCTTTTTTCTTATTAGTGGGATATCATTGGTGATTGCTGTGTCTGTGCAGAGTAGTTGCTGGTGAGTAGCTTTTTCAGGCAAGTGAGTGGTATAGTTTTTTAGTACAAAACTCTGTTATAAAGCTACACTTTGTTTATTACTTATTTTAGTGCTAGTTGTTGGCAATCCATTTGTTGTTAGTGAGGATCATGGCTAGCCGCAGAGTGACCGCTCAGCAGGTTGTTGGCATGCTCTTTGAGTCGTCTTCAGACCATGATTACGTGACTGACTCTGCATCTGAGGCAGAGGAGCAAGTGAGAGATTCTGGCAGTGAGTTTTCTGTCCGAGAGTGTTCTTCTGATGAGGAAGCTACTCTCAGTGCAGATGAAGGGCCTGTTTTAGAGGAGGACATTGATGTGCCACGAGTGCAGCAGCCTGGGGCTGAAGGGTTTCCCATTAGAAGACCTGACACCTGGATTGCCCCAAACATGGAGCAGCCACAGTTACCGGCATTTACTGGTCTCCCAGGGTGTAGAGTCAATACGGAAAACGTTTTGCCTGTCCATTTCTTTCACTTGTTTATGGACAATGTATTTTTGGAAGAGATTGTGGAGCAGACTAATTTGTATGCAGAGCAATATTTGATGGACAACACTGCCAGACTTAGGCCTCAGTCTAGAGCTACTCAGTGGGTTCCCACATATCTGGAAGAGATGAAAAAGTTTTTAGGTTTGACTTTTTTGATGGGGTTGATCAGAAAGCCGTTACTGGCTTCTTACTGGTCTACTCGTCCCTTGATGGCAACGACTATATTTCCTGCAACTATGACACGTAATCGCTATTTGCTTCTTCTTCGTATGCTGCATTTTGTAGACAATGCTTTAGCCTTGCCATGAGATCACCCTGATTGTAACCCTCTTTTTAAGATTAGGCCTGTCCTTGATCATTTTGTAGATCGGGTTTCAGAGGTCTATGTTCCAGGCAAAGAGATAAGTGTGGACGAGTCTTTGGTCCTTTTCAAGGGCGTTTAGTTTTTAAGTAGTACATTCCTAGTAAGAGGGCACGGTATGGGATTACATTGTGTATGCTGTCAGAAAGCAGTACAGAATATGTGTATAATTTCCGGGTCTACACTGGTAGGGATTCCAGTATTGACCCTCCTGGTTGTCCGGCCACTTTTGGAGTTAGCGAAAAAATTGTGTGGGAACTTGGTAGACGACTGTTTAACAAAGGTCACCATTTGTACGTAGATAAGTTCTACACTGGAGTGCAGTTGTTCAAGGAGTTGTTTAGAGTGGACACTGTTGCTTGTGGCACAATCCGTTCTAACTGGAAAGGCTATCCAAGGGAGCTTGTCTGTAAAAAAACTTGAGAGGGGACAGTGCAGTGCCTTGCAGAATAATGAGCTGCTAGCTCTGACATTTTCAGAAAGGGGGATGTGTACATGCTATCTACCGTCCATGATGAGAGTGCTTCCCCTGTGACTGTTTGGGGTCAGGTTGCGGAAGTGCATAAACCTGCGTGCATTTTGGACTACAATAGGCACATGGGTGGTGTTGATAGAGTAGATCAGAGGTTGGAACCTTACACTGCTCTTCGTAAGTCTTACGTGTGGTATAAAAAGATGGCCCTACATTTATGCATTTGGCAACTTTTAATGCTTTTATTGTGTTCAAGGATTGTTCACCTGAGTCAAGGATGACATTTGTTAAATTTCAGGAGTCCGTGATAGAAAGCCTTATTGTGGTGGAACAGGCAAGAGTTCCTAGAGTAGAAGTGGTGGAGAATGTGGCTAGATTGAAAGATCAGCACTTTCCAGATCACATTCCTCCCACTCCCAAAAAAGACTTGCCCACAAAGAAATGTAGAGTATGTGCCCGGAGAGCAATCCGGAGGGAGAGCCGGATGTACTGCCCCGATTGCCCTTCAAAGCCTGGGCTGTGCGTGCCCGGCTGTTTTAGAAGTTACCACACCAGGAAAAACTTTTGGGAAATACCGTGAGCATAAACTGCCTATTTTATATTTTCATATGTTCAGTTTCACTGTTGGCATTACTGTCATGTATTTAGTTAGAGCTTTTGTGTTTGTAATTTTGTACTTATTTTATAATTAGTGGTTTCTTTGTTTATAAACAAACAAAAAGTGATGGCGGTGTGCGTGGGGTGGTGCTTGGCTGGCGGTGTGCGTGGGGTGGCGCTTGGCTGGCGGTATGGGTGTGGTGGTGCTTGGCTAGCGGTGCCAGTCAAACGCCAGTCCACACACTCATCAGCTGGTGTGATTGCTGTATCAGGCATGTGGGCATATGAAAGTGATGGGCCCTTGACTGGCGCTGTCTGTCGATGCGAGTGCTGTAATGTGCTGGGCCCGTGGCTGGCGGCGTGAATGGTCTTGTGCATGTCATGTATTAAAGGTGTGTGAATGGACTGTAAAACGGTTGGTGCCTTGCCGTGGCTTAACAGCTCACGAGCTGAGAGTCATTGGTTCAGTTTTTTGGCCTTTCAGTTATTAACAGTGCATTTCACTTTTGTGAAATCTCGTGTTAATAAAATTTGATCTACTGAACCATCACTCACCCTCGGGCCAAATCAAACCTGTATGTGTGGTAAACATTAAAAAACCTGCTCCGCTGTAATCGGGCGTCGCAGCACACTTGTGACACGCTAGGTGTCTAAGGTGGGACGCCGATGATGAAGCATGCCACCAACTTGGTTGGTGGGTGAGGGGTCTTTTTTGCATAACCTAAGTGCGTTTCTTTTCACAATTTAAGTGTTTGGCACATCACAGACGTATGTGGACACATCAAAATGATATATTACAAAACTACCTGTGTTTGGGGGGGGGGGAGGGGGCACCTATGTTTTTAGTCCTGGGTGCGGCCTTCATCTAGGGAAACCTACCAAACCCAGACATTTTTAAAAACTAGACACCCCAAGGAGCCCAGGGAAGTGTGGCTTCGTGGATCCCCCAACATTTTCTAACCCAGACTCCTCTGCAAACCTCAAAATATGCTTAAAAAAGCATATTTTCCTGACTTTTCTTTGTACGATCACCGCTCCAGCACAAAATTCCTACTCCCCAGCGTTCCCCTCAGTCTCTCAAGTAAAATGACACCTCACTTGTGTGGGTCCCCAAAGCAGAGTCAGCCTAAAGATGTATAAAATAAGAATATGTGCTTATCAACTCGCTGTGCTATACCCATAATCTCTACAAGTTTGTGGCCTCTTTCTGTTGCAGGAACCTGGCCCACCCACACAAGTGAGGTATCATTTTTATCGGGAGACTTGGGGGAACGCTGGTTGGAAGGACATTTGTTGCTCCTCTCAGATTCCGAAATGTGAGGAAAACGTGTTTTTTTAGCCAAATTGTGAGGTTTGCAAAGGATTCTGGGTAACAGAACCTGGTGAGAGCCCCACAAGTCACCCCATCTTGGATTCCCCTAGGTCTATAGTTTTAAAAAAATGCACAGGTTTGGTAGGTTTCCCTAGGTGCCGGCTGAGCTAGAGGCCAAAATCTACAGGTAGGCACTTTGCAAAAAACACCTCTGTTTTCTGTAGGAAAATGTGATGTGTCCATGTTGTGTTTTTGGGCATTTCCTGTTGCGGGCGCTAGGCATACCCACACAAGTGAGGTATCATTTTTATCGGGAGACTTGGGGGAACGCTGGGTGGAAGGAAATTTGTGGCTCCTCTCAGATTCCAGAACTTTCTATCACCGAAATGTGAGGAAAAAGTGTTTTTTTAGCCAAATGTTGGGGTTTGCTAAGGATTCTGGGTAACAGAACCTGGTGAGAGCTCCGCAAGTCGCCCCATCTTGGATTCCCCTAGGTCTCTACTTTTCAAAAACGCACAGGGTTGGTAGGTTTCCCTAGGTACCAGCTGAGCTAGAGGCCAAAATCTACAGGTAGGCACTTTGCAAAAAACACCTCTGTTTTCTGTAGAAAAATGCGATGTGTCCATGTTGTGTTTTGGGGCATTTCCTGTCGCAGGCGCGAGGCCTACCCACACAAGTGAGGTACAATTTTTAATCGGGAGACTTGGGGGAACATAGAATGGCAAAACAAGCGTTATTGCCCCTTGTCTTTCTCTACATTTTTTCCTTCCAAATATAAGAGAGTGTGTAAAGAAGACGTCTATTTGAGAAATGCCCTGTAGTTCACATGCTAGTATGCGCGCCCCGGAATTCAGAGATGTGCAAATAACCACTGCTCCTCAACACCTTATCTTGTGCCCATTTTTGAAATATAAAGGTTTTCTTGATAGCTATTTTTCACTCTTTATATTTCAGCAAATTAATTGCTGTATACCCGGTATAGAATGAAAACCCACTGCAGGGTGCAGCTCATTTATTGGCTCTGGGTACCTAGGGTTCTTGATGAACCTACAAGCCCTATATATCCCCGCAACCAGACGGGTCCAGCAGCCATAACAGTATATTGCTTTCAAAAATCTGACATTGCAGGAAAAAGTTACAGAGTAAAACGTTGAGGAAAATGGCGGTTTTTTTCACCTCAATTTCAATACTTTTTTATTTCAGTTGTTATTTTCTGTAGGAAACCCTTGTAGGATCTACACAAATCACCCCTTGCTGAATTCAGAATGTTGTCTACTTTTCAGAAATGTTTAGGTTTCTGGGATCCAGCATTGGTTTCACGCCCATTTCTGTCACTGACTGGAAGGAGGCTGAAAGCACACAAAAAAATCATAAAAATGGGGTATGTCCCAGTAAAATGCCAAAATTGTGTTGAAAAATTAGGATTTCTGATTCAAGTCTGCCTGTTCCTGAAAGCTGGGAAGCTGGTGATTTTAGCGCCTCAAACCCTTTGTTGATGCCATTTTCAGGGAAAAAACCACAAGCCTTCTTCTGCAGCCCCTTTTTCCATTTTTTTTTTAAAAAAAACGAAATTTTCACTGTATTTTGGCTAATTTCTTGGCCTCCTTCAGGGGAACCCACAAAGTCTGGGTACCTCTAGAATCCCTAGGATGTTGGAAAAAAAGGACGCAAATTTGGTGTGGGTAGCTTATGTGGACAAAAAGTTATGAGGGCCTAAGCGAGAACTATTCCAAACAGACAAAAAAAGGCCTGGCACAGGAGGGGAAAAAGGCCTGGCAGCGAAGGGGTTAAGAGTAAGTCAATTGCCACATGTTTTAGGGGTCAGAACATATGCACTGGGGTCTAAGTAGCGGTGTTCTGTTGCAGAGTCCCACAGAACAGATGCATCAGTTCACATAATATAGGGATGGCTATGCAAAAAAGATGCACCCTCACATTATCCTTGATTAATCCCTTACTTCTATGATCTACCGTATTTATCGGCGTATAACACGCACTTTTTCTCCCTGAAAATAGGGGGCAAATGATGTGTGCGTGTTATACGCCGATAAAATTTAATGGTTTTTTTTTCTGAAATTTCCTCTTAAAAAGAGGTGCGTGTTATACGCCGGTGCGTGTTATACGCCAATAAATACGGTACTTATCCCAACACCAACCATGCATTTGTAAAGACATATGTGAGCCACTGCCTATGTCCTCATCACTTTCAATGTATGGTTCCACAAACTTATCAGTTACATTTAGCTGAAATCTCTTCACTCATTTTACACCTTTAAGTATTGGATTTCCA
Organism: Pleurodeles waltl; assembly: GCF_031143425.1. Lineage (NCBI taxonomy): Eukaryota > Metazoa > Chordata > Amphibia > Caudata > Salamandridae > Pleurodeles > Pleurodeles waltl. The sequence continues at coordinate 364,758,556 of NC_090438.1, forward strand.
GTAGATTATGACCCGAGGAAAGACAGCTCTGAATGGACTATTATCTTTAACTGTTTAAGGCCTGACTCAATTAATTAGGAGAAGAAAAAAAATCGGTATTAGGGGCAAACACACTGATATCTCATTCCTGCAGGAGACTTGTTTATCCCAGCAGGAAATGTAAAACAATTTAAAGCAATTAAGTGGACAGGGGGTCAGTAGTAGTCATGTACCACTCTCTCCAGATCCCTCCACAGCTTTTATACCTACTCTTAAGAAATGTAAAGTAGCAATACTATTTCTCAGATTGTCCCTCAAAAAAAAATTCAAGACTTGGACAGACACTTAGTATGCCCTCGGTCAACTTAAGAAGTGGAGCAGAGTACTGATTGTTGGCCCAGTGTACAAAGACATTTTTCACTCTGCAAACCTGAACAAAAACCCTTAATTTCTGTCCTGACTAGGTTAGTTACCAAATCTGGCAAGATCAAAACTATTGTTCGGGTGACAAATGCTGGACATAATAATAACAACAGGGCCCTCCTGGGAGAAGCCATAAGAGATTATAGTCTTGTAGATGTGTGAAGACTACTTCACCTAACAGATGAAGGCTTTTCCATTTATTCAGCGCCACACAATACCTCATTCTGTCATTATTATTTTCTGACGGCTCCCTCTTATCCTCAGGTTTATCTACTTCTATACTAAAAAGGGGACACCTTGACCCGTCCTCCAATCCAGCTAGATATATACTGGAGTATTCTCACACCGTCCAGCCTTTTGGAGAAGGCAGGAGGTTAAAAATACTGCAGTCACATGTCTGTACAAATAAAGCTGAAAATCAAAGCTCTGGCTCATCTTCTCAGATCCTTCGAGCTGTTGAGAAAGGTATATATAAGGGTCTTATAATAAAAGACTCCACTATCAATAGAAGAAAAGTAGGCAGTGAGCAGATTCGGTTAGAGACATCAGTATGATCTATAACATCGTACTATAATTCAGCTTCATGTGCGGCCCTTAGGCAGCGACTGGAAACTAAGAGGTCTTCCCTTAAGTCACTGTACATTAATGTGGTTGAACAGGTGTAAAAAATGTTATTATTAATTGAGGTGGGTGATTACCCTGTGGACAGTGAACCCTTAAAGTCACTAAATTACAACAACTCTCCGGACAGCTCCCAGTCCGGGTTCTGCAGCAACCACAGCACAGAGACCGCTCTTCTTGCAGCCATCAAGGACATCCGATCTCTTCTAGACTGTGGCCACACCGCAGCACTCATACTCCTCGACCTCTCAGCAGCCTTTGACATGGTCTCCCACAGCACACTTTGCGCCAGACTCCACGATGTAGGAATCCGCGGAACTAGCCCTGAAATGGATCCACTACTTTCTCTCCAGAATGGAAGCCGTCACCACCTGGATGAGAGAAAGCTGCCTCAAGCTCAACTCTGAGGTCATCATCTTTCGGAAACACCACCTCACCATGGGACGACTCCTGTTGGCCCAAATCCCTCAGCAACCCGCCTTCACCGACTGAGCATGCCCGCAACCTAGGCATTATCCTCGACTCCTCCCTAAATATGACCCAACAGGTAAACTCAGTCACCTTCTCCTGCTGGCACACCCTCCTCCAACTCTGGAAAATTCTCAAATGGATCCCAGCAGACTGCCGCAGGACAGTCACCCACACCTTATTCACCAGCAAGCTTGACTACGGCAACACTCTCTTCACCGGCACCATGTCTAGAAACATCAAAAACCTGCAACTCATCCAGAACACGCCTCCAGACTGGTTCTTAACTTCCCACGCCAAGAACGTATCTCCCAGCACCTGAGGACCCTCCACTGGCTCGCAATAGAAAAACAAATAACCTTCAAGCTACTCACCCACACGTACAAAGCCTTACACAATGTTGGACCGGCATACCTGAACTACCGCGGCTCCTTCCACAACCCCGCCAGATCCCTCCACTCAACCGGCTCTGACCACTAACCCTCGCATTTGAAAAACCACTGCTGGAGGACGATCCTTCACCTACATCGCAGCAAAGAGTGGAAGCAAACCTGCTCCTAGACCTCAGACAAAGCCCATCGCTCACCATCTTCAGGAAGAACCTCAGGACGTGGCTCTTCGGACGAGGATCCACCCTTCCCTCCCCCCAACTACCCCCAGGCCCTTGAGACCCTCACGGGTGAGGAGCCACGCTTTACAAAAACTGATTGATTGACCCTGTGCTCAACCGCCTGGTAGCTATAGTACAGAGCAGAGAGGCTTAACGTGTTTAAAGAGACAGTAGGTCCAATCTTTCAAGGCTCTTCTTAGGCCGCGGACAGCAGGATCAGTCCACTTCTGATTTTGCTCAGGTCCAGGAATGTTCTGAAGTGGGTGACTGGAGGATCAACATTTATGCTTTGCACTATCTAATGGGTTGGAACGACTCCTAGGCAGACCCTAACCAACAAGGTAAATGTTCTGTGACCTGAGAGAAGCCTTGGATGACTGGACACTGTCCCTCCTGTACCCAGGACAAAGAAGCTGATTACAGGGACCATAAGACTGACCTGTTCAAGCTACAGGGATACAACAAGCTACAAGAGACCTTTTCCTGAAACAACCATGCTGACCAGAGATAATCGGACCTGGACTAGACTCCACTGTTGGCATCTGCCTGACACCATGTGAGCCTCTACATGCCTTCACAGAGGTCCTTGGGGCCTAATGAAATGTGCTCTTGTGGTAGATTGGGACTTAAAGGACTAATTCAAAAGATAAAATCTTTGACTGGGAGGAACCTGGCTGGTGCGTACAACCTGTGGTGCATCGCAGTGGGCCTCAAATTGAGCCTAAGTCCTAGTGTACTGTGACAATAAGCTATCATTGGCGCTTTGTGCTTTTCTGGTGCTATTTTCCCCACAAATCTTTAAAAACTCATCTCATCCTGGTGTCACTTTGCTCACTAAAGTTTACTCTATTTTTCTAACTTAATTTGGGATTTTTATTATTGTGCATATTTATCGTATTACTGTTTTGGGGATGCATAAATACTTTAAACTTTAATCCAGTCTGCTCTGTGCCCTAGTGACCACAGAGATAAACTGAAGTTAATTTTGTGACTATAGGGATTCACCCTGACAAGGGCTGTGATTATTCCTTAAAGTGAACATTAGCCCACCCTAAATAATAATACAATTTCTTACAATACAGATTTGTGCAATGTGTGAATCAGATCAACAAGTGATATTGCCAGTTTAACCTACCAATTGAATTTTACCAACTTACTAGGATGGTTACATCTTCTTGTTTGGTAAACTGGATGTAGTGCCATTACATAAGGAGACTTTAATCTGTATCGCATCTGTAAAACATGCAATAATCCACTCAATATAATTAGACGGTAGGCAGATTTTTAAAGGTGGGAATGGCAAATGCACAACATCCATATTTGAAGGGTGTTTTAGGGAGGGCTTTCTCTAGGGGAAAATATATACCCTAAAAAAAATAAAAAAAAATGTTATATGTGCAAATGGACATGTGCATCATATATCAGTATGCAGAATGGTCCACCAATCAGAAATGCTGCACCCATAAAACCTATGTATATAAGCACACCTGGATAACTACAACAGTTGTAGTTTTCCAGGAGACCCCTTAGGATTCGCTGTGAATCCTTTAAAAGCCACACAATGGCTCCAAATGAGTATGGATCCTTCTGGAGCAAACATACGACTCATTTTCATATAATAATGTAACTGGTCCATTTGGCATTTATTGGTAAATTAATCTGAAACAGTGAGTTGGCCGGTTCATAAAAGTACATACTAAAAAGACGTTACACAATTAGAAAAAATTCCCTGAGTCCCATATGCTGTGTAGTACATTTACATTTTCTGGCAGTGTTTTAGAAAGACTGATATTTCCACAATACAGCTTTGCATGAAACATAATATAATGTTGTGAGTATGTAAGGCAAAATACAACAGTCTTGGTCACCATAGGAAAAGCTACAATATTCATAGGTCAGTGAGATGGACTTCAGAACTGAATCAGCCAAAAAAGTGAGGGAGGGGTGGGGTGTCAGGGCAAGTGTTTCCCGTTCACATTCCTAACTCCTACTTACAGCTGCAAATATAGCTGGTCAGTACTCTATGTAAAAGAAACAGACTCGAGTATTCAGCATTTTTAGTTAGTTCCTAAAGTGTGTGAGGTCTAGGTGTAGGTGACTAGAAGTAAGTTTCAGATTTGTGGGGCACACCTTGTTAAGAACTGGTTAAGAGATTATTTAATTCTATATCAGGACCGGAGACTCATATTATGCTCAAATCTTCTTTAATTTCCACTCAGCAGCCTTAAGTAATAAACATTAACACTTCAAAGACATATATTGCCATAAGTCTTTGCTGTCAGAAACTGATGCTTTTACACACGATTCTTAAGGAGTTGTAAGGGATTTATTTTAGGTTGGCCTGGCTATACTGAAGAAGGTAGCATTAGGAGCCAATATAGTGACACCATGACTAGATTCATGTGCTAATGATGGAAAATGTATATTAGGCAGGCTGGATCCTGTATGCAGCAACACTTTTTTCTGTATGTCACCAAGTGCTGCTTTAAGAAGACCCTTCAATAGAGCATTTTCTCTAAGCTACTCTGAATATTAATAGTTCAAGTTCTAAAGTACTGCTGGTGAATGAGTGAGGGACAGAGACAGAGACAGAGAGAGACTTCTTATTTATTGTTAGTGAGGTTTATACTTCTGATGAAATCTAACAGAAAGATACAGATGTTCATAGCTTTGTCTTTACTGTTATACAAAGGACTAAAGACTCTGGCATAGCAAAAACACGTTATTTCAGAAAGGACAAAGAGGTATTCTGATAAAGGATATACTGATGAAATAACAAAAAGCCTTCAGGGAATGAATTTCAAACATGAATAGTTGATCTAACTTCTAGAATACATTCAGGGACCAAGAGACAGATTTTGATATGTATCCTATAAGACAATCTACATAATATTTGGTGTGAATACATATTTGGTATAGATTTAGTGCCAGAGGTACCTATGATTATCCTTGCTAATCAAATAGAAAAAAACATCATCCTGATTTACCCAAAACATACATCCGTAATGGCAGAGGAGCATCGCCCCACTGCGCGGGCAGATTAAAAATAAATTGATAATAAAGCTATTTTATTATCATTTTATTTTTCACCGGGTGAACCGATCTGAGTCTCAGCAGGGCTAGGCAATCCTAGATTTACAGTGGCAAGGACAGGGAGGAGGAGTGGTGGCAATGTAAGTGTGTGTGTCAATTTGGCCGGCCGTCTTAGGACAGCCACCCGGCATGGGCACTTCTAGTTCTCCATCCTCAGCTGTGTTGCACAGCCAGGTGGAGATTAGGCTCTCAGTACCTTAGTGAGGCCTACCCCAGGCTGCTCAGACCAATCCTGGCACTGCTCTCATGCTGGGTATTAGCATGAGAGCAGCATCTGGATTGGGTGGGAAGTCTGGAAGTCTGTGCTGGCCCATGGACTTCCGAGAGCAGAGGAGCACCAAGACTGCCAGCAGTGGTAGCATCAAGTAAGTCTTTTTTTTGGTTGGTATTTGCTTTCAAACACCAGTGCTGCGCCCCCCATCCCAACACACTGACATCCTGCCTCTGTGCTGCCCCGCCACTTGAGCAGCAACTGCTACTGATCAAACTACTATGATGCAACTGCACTATTTCAGTCTCTATTCCATACATACTTCAGTGGACTGTCTGTTTTAAGAACTATCTGCCTTGGCATGAATGGTGGAAATGTGAATTTAAACATTTCCTTTTGTATCTACAGGTCATGAAAACTGGGTGGCATCATTCCATTTCTTGCATTTAAAGACAGACATTGGCAAAACCAACATAACTGGACTTTCCTAGAAAGACAATATAACTGGCCCTTTCATGGTCCTCTGCAATGCTACTGCCTTTGGGAATCTTTTTACACACACAAGATAACTTACAATGGGTTTTTCATTTTTAAAAATTATTAATAAAGTATGTAAGTAAGCACTCAAAGATAACACTTCATAATTGTTTAACATTACATAATGTTTGACGCACTGTTAGTGCAACAGCGATCTTTGAAAAGGCAAGCAATGTTAAAATGCTAAAAAATATTAAGTGTGGGTAAAGAAAAAATAATGTGAATTAAAAAAAAAAGATGGAGCACTGAAAACTATTTTTAAGGCGGATGTGTGAATTCTGCACAAGTAAAATGAAGTCTCTTGCAGAAAGGAGAGCCAGTGACGGATGTGGGCTCACAAACTGCACCATGTTGTAAGCTGTAGTGCTTGGAACAAGAATATGAATGACAGTTTAACAAACCAATGCATGAAGAGAGCAGACTCAAAACATTTGCATATGTACATGTTATTTAGAATTGCAGGAAGCATGAGTCTGGCAACAGTTATACCTGTTGAAAGGATAGACTTAAAAAGTGAGACATTTTACCATAATTTAACTCTGCCATATCCTAGAATTGAAAACTACTCAGATTTCTTTGAATGAAAACAATGGCCTCTGAACCACAGAGTACACAATCATAATTAGTGCCATATACACCCAAGCCAATACCATGCATATAAGACTAGTCTTGGTTAATTATTCAGAATAGCATCACCTAGAAATGCCACTTATATAGATCAATTATTACAATTCAACAATCTAATTGCAAGGTAAGTAGTGTTATACTAATTCTTACCATAAGTACACCAAAAGACCACCAATCTGCACTTTGCGTATGACCCCGTCTGTTTACCACTTCAGGAGCCATATACTCTACAGTGCCACAAAATGAGTACGCCTTCTTTTCCTGATCCACAGATTCCTTGCTCAGTCCGAAGTCTACAAAATAAATCATGCTTTAAAATAGGATTATTCTAGAAATATGACAAACATATAACATACTATACTGGGGCTATTATGAGATGGTGCAATTATATTCTGGGGAGCACTCGGCAGCGATCTCTCCTCCAATGGTAAGGAAAGGGCTGAATGAAACTTCTAAGCAAATAAATACATATATACATACATCACTGTTCTAAATATAAACAAAAATATCACACCAGTGGCTCTGCACTCCAAGGTGAGGCCTTGTTCACAGAATGTCATTCACAGCCTCATTGTGATTTTAAATACCCTATTAGAAGTGCGCCATTACTCTACCCCTTAGAATGCCTGGGAAATGTATTTCTTTGTCAAACACAGTGCAACAATGCTATGGTGTACAATCAAAACCAGTCATACTAAGGATTTTTATAACCCAGTAATAAAGTATCATGTCCAATTAATACCTGACTAATAGATTAACATAGTTCATCCATAATGTCCGAATTGTTGCAGTTCATTGAAAAAATGATTTTCCTATAAAAATGTTTAAGACAAAACATGCATTCTAGATATAAATTAGCAAGAATTATGTGCCATATAGGTAGATCCAGGCAAAATATTACTACCTCTAATGGTAATTACAGGGAGATTTTGCATAGAAATGATTCCTCTACTTATACATGTCATGTTATTCTTGAATTCATTCTCTAATTGTGTTGTGAATGGCATCCTGTGAACAAAGCCACATCATGGCCAAAACATGTTGGGATTAAGCAAATTAACTATAGCCCTAATTTGCTGAAAAAAAAAAAAAAAATCACTGCTCATCTTGGAATGTAGAGCACCTGGTGTTTTTTTTTTTTCCCCCTCCGAGCTGTGAATACTTGGGTGGTCTGCCTTTTTCTCCCACATCGCCTCATAATAGCACTGGGAGTAGTCAGCTGCATTAGGATTAAGATATATATATATATATATATATATATATATACACACACACACACACACACACACACACACACACACACACACACACACTTTTATTTTAGCTGTTTTTTACCCGAGTCCTGACAATTCAATGGGTTCAAGCTAAAAGTAGTTACACATTCCTAAAATGTCCACCACCACTCCACTCAGAACACTACATATAAGGAACAACTCTACAATGAGTGTATGAGTGTGAGCTCTAAATGTTATGCAATGGAAAACAAAACACAAAGGTATCAGAATCAACCATGTTTTATTGTCAGAGCCTGATTCATACAGCCCTCAATGAGATGATATTGCCTTGAAGTACATTTGAGCATTGACTTTCTGAAATCAATTCTTGCATACTTTTAACACAAGAACTGACAGAATAGAAAAAATAATGGAGAGAGCTGCATTAAATCTGCAGTATGGTGTAGTTAGTCAAAATATAAACAGACCGACAGCCTGAGATTGATATGTAAATCATTCAATTTTGGTAACTTGTATCATAGAAGCTTTTTAATTTACTCTGAAACAACATTCATTCAGTTCATATGAATGTCCCCGTTGGCATGGGGTGGGAAGCTGCAAACATGGTAGGAACGGATGTGATCGCTGGCAAGCCAGCAATTAATTTTACAAACAGGGTACTCTGAAGATATCGATGTATTGTACGGTGCTACATTCTTTTGCGGATCTGGGAGAAAGTTGAAAATGTGAATGAATTGGGATCTTTACAAAATATTACCGATTTTGGTCGATTCTCCACCAAAGTTGCACATGAGGGTGCGGGAAAGAGTCAGAAACGTAGAATACAAGGTGGGCTTCCATTGGACGGACATGCATGCCTGTCCAATGAACGTCTGATTTTAAAAGAGAAAACGAGAGTGTGTGTGCTTGTGTACCCTAGGCCGATAAATTCACTTAAATGCTTAATGGAAGAACAGTATCATTAAGAGAATTTCTTTAACTAAGAACAGCCAAATGTGTGATCTCCAAATGTATGCACCAACTGTATGCCCTACTATAAAACTTCAATATTATTCTAAGATAAAACAGTAACCTAAATGACATTTAAGAGATATTATTATTAAAGAGTGTTGACCAATCATATTTGGATGAATCATAGAGCCATACATTCTAATAGAAAACAACGGCTTGAGCCTTTAATCAAAACTAGAACTAGCAGTGTTGGACGATAAATATGTGCCTAGCGGAAAACTATTCAAATAATGCCATTCACATCTAAGAGGAAGAGGGGAAATACCAATTCTTACAATAAACCACACATTCTGAAGAATGAATTTTTGAGAAGCCACAACACACCATCAGAAGTGTGTCACAGCACAAAAGTGTTGACGTCATATTATTCTCGCTGTACCAATATAAAATCTATAAGTGCTCCTACAAAAAGTTATTTCCTTTGCTTTGAAAGACCACAAAATCTGCCATTTTTTGCAACTTATCATTATCATGCAAGTCTGGCCCTGAATGCTTCTTTGTTTAACAGTCATTTTCTTTAGGGCTTTTTCTGGCTTATTGCAATCTGACAAAAGTTGACCTCCTTTGCATTACATAGCAACATTATATAAATGATTCAGACCCATTGCTGGGAGGAGGCAAAATAGTACAGGAGAGTCATGATACTTTAAAATAGCTTTGACTGTAGATATAATATGCAATGAAGTCGATCTAGAATTAGAGCATTTGAACGTTGGGAGCTCCATTGCAGACAATGGAGTGCTCCGGGCTTTTACTGGCTGGTAAAAGCCCAGAGCGTCAACATTCCAATGTTCTCTTTGTTCACAGCAGCAGCTGTGAACAAAGGCCTCACAAGGAATTTGTTTTATTTAATAGAACGTTCTGCCCTCTAGTGGCAGAATGTTCTAATACCCTTAGAGCCTGCAACGGCTCTGGGCTTCTAATAGCCGGTAGAAGCCTGGAGCGCCAATATGTCAATGTTTTTGTTCACAGTTGAGCCCGAGGGAATTTAAGTTTCAATCCCCTCAAGCTCCGTTAGGCCTTTGTTTTATATATTAGAGCATTCTGCCCCATAGTGGCAAAATGTTCTAATAGCCTTATAGTCCTTTGTAGCTGGGCTATACCGGCATTAGAGTCTTGCTCCTTTATCAAAGGCCCTCGCCTTCGGCTCAGGTCTTTAACACTGGGGCATGCCTTTAATGCTGTATAGCCCGCTACGGCAGGCTATAAGGCCATAATGGAATTGTGTGGAAATATAATACATTCATTTTTGGTTGCTGAGAAATGCTACTTTGTACACTGTGCACAGGATTAAGGCAGGGTCTTGAACAGAACGCTAGTTAGTATAAGCTTTAGAATTGTGAAATCAAGGGACGGCAAACTAAACAGATAAGCACGTTTACCCCAGAGGTTTCACTTGAAATGTTGTCTCTGGGTGTGCATATTACTTTTGTAAAACTCTCACTATAATTTTATAATTGCTTTCGCCCAACTGCTATTTTTCTCTAGATTTTATCCATTACATTATGGATTCCCTGGGAGGTTGTACCCAGGATAAATATTAGATTCCGAGGTGGAAATGCAGTATTTGTTAATGATGTACATTTACAGAAGTACACTCACACTGAGCTTCCATCTCCCTGCTAACACGTGAAAGTGATTTCAAGCAGTGACAAGAGCTTTAGCGTGCATGCACACAGCTGGAACAGAAGCCACCAGGAAAAACTCTGACAGCTTGATGTTAGGTCTTGGGCCCGGTGGCATCGCCTACAGAAAACAAGTCAGTCTGGGAAGCACCTGGAGTATTACATGAAAAGGGCTTTAACATTTAGAAATGAAAGCATCATGAATGGTTGCGTTTAAAAGATACCAGGCAATATAGCTTTAGAGTGGTGTTCAGGACGGCATATCATTGCTTTTTTGGACTGTATGATAACAGCTCAGACTTACAAAGAATATGAATGAAAAGCAAATAAATACTTATGGAGGTACAACAAGTAATTGGTTCTCTTACATTTCACTGAAGTACTGCTAACATTACTGCAAGTATGAACACGTTTGCTATGCAGGTTGGACCTACCTGTTAACTTGATATGTCCTGCTTCATCAAGCAAAATGCTGAAAATTAAAATCCACATTCACCAATACACATAACACAAGATATGTTATATAAAAATAAGCATAAAACAAAACAGTAACTAAAATTAGTTGTTAAATACATCTTTAATAACTACTGTTTAAACAGAAACAGATTACTAGAATATTATGTGAACAGAAGTATTCCTTTTTTAATATTAATTATTAAATATATAGACTGGGGCAAAAGTAAGAAGCCACTATTCTTAACATTTGTAACTACCAGTAGTTAAATGCAAGTTATTTATATGAGAGGGTGCATTAATATATACTTATAACATTATGGAGTTCAAAGAATGCATTGTACTTTACTTTTCTGGCTTCAGGTCCCTGTACACAATTCCCAAGCTGTGCAGATGATCCAAAGCAAGTGCCAATTCTGCGAGGTAGAATTTCACATCTTCCTCTGTAAACATAACCTAATAAGAACTGTACAGATTTACCTTTTGATTTGTGCTTCAATTCCCAGTAACAAGAGGTAATAAAAAAAAAACAAAGTTTCACCCTTGCCCATAATCACGTTAACAATAAAGCACACATTATACTAACAGTAAATTTCCTGATAAAAATTAAATTAGGATATGATTTGTGCAGGTATAACCAATAAAATATTTCCTTAAATTTTAAATGTGTGAAAATTATTCTTTTTCTTCAAGTGCCACTTTGAGTTATGCAAATGCAACATTTTTCAATTTCAACGTTTCCCACAGGCTAGACAGCAACTTGTGTATTTTGTATTAGTTTTCACAACTTAGAGGTCACTTATTTGAAAGTGCCCCAAAGCATAAAAGCGGCCCAGCTAAGGAATTAATCAGTAGGTACAAACTAAAAATATATATTCTTTTACTTCAGAATGATAGTGAAAAAATTTTGTTGAGTATATGTATTATGCAAAAAGAACAGATGATGGACGGAAATGCAGAGCAAATCAAACATTCACCCCACAGTCACACAGATCTGGGTTTAATCCATATATTTTTTTTTTAAATCCATCATTGTTTTGCTCACCGCGCCACCCCAGGTTGGACCCAGCCATATGCAAATCAGTCTTGACCCTGTTCCTCATGTGAACAGTCCAGCCCGAACTGCCAAGCCAGGTCCTCCGTGGACTTGCAACAAGCATCCTAGGACCGTTTTCAGGGTATCACCCTTCATCAGCTAGGCTAGCTTGAATCCAGTGGCACAGTGAGCACGGGACCCACGTCTGGGCTCTTTCTGAGACAACCGGTGCTTAATTTGAGCCAGTGATTGCCACCGGCACTCATTTTTGGGGACCGGCACCTATTTTTTTTGTATTAGGCGTTTACGGAGAGCAAAATATGGACAAACACAAAAGTGGCAAGATGGAGAGAGAGAAAGATAAAAACCACAACGCAAAGGGAGAATGCAGGCATGAAATAAAGGAGCAGGGAGTGTCTGGTAGCAGATTAAAGAGTCATCATGTGAATTCTAGACAACCGAGAACAGGTATTCGGCGCACTGACATTTAATTGCACCGGCTGGGGGCTTCTAAGCCAGAGCTAACCACATCATGGACCGCTCCCAATCCGGTTTCAGGAGCAACCACAGCACCGAAACTGCCCTCCTCACAGCCACAGATGACATCCATACCATACTGGACCATTGAGATATGGCTGCCCTAATCCTCCTAAACCTCTATGCCACTTTCAACACCGTATCCCACACCACCCTATGCACCACACTGAAATATGCCGGCATCCGCGGCAAGGCCTTGGAGTGGATCTGCTCCTTCCTCACCAGAAGGACCCATAGAGTCAGACTCCCGCCATTCTTCTCAGAACCAAAAGAAACCTGCTGTGGAGTACCCCAGAGTTCCTCCCTGAGCCCAACCCTCTTCAATACCTACATGGCCCCGCTCGCCAAAATCAGCAGACAGCACAGCCTCAACATAGTCTCCCACACCGACGACACACAGCTGATTCTTTCCCTCAATGACGAACCATCAACAGCCAAGAGCAACTCCATGGAAAGAGAGCAGTTGCCGACTGGATGATAAAAACAGCTCCCTCAAGCTCAACTCGGACAAAACAGAGATCCTCATCGTGGGCCACACTCCCTCTGCCTGGGACGACTCCTGGTGACCAACTGCCCTTGGAAGCACCCCCCCCGCTCACCAACCTTACATGCAACCTGGGAATAATCCTGGAGTCCACGCTATTTATGACCCGCCAAGTCGATGCTGTCTCGTCGTCATGCTTCCACACACTCTGTTTCCTATGGAAGATATTCACATGGTTCCCCAGCCAGGCAAGAAGGACGGTCACCCACGCACTTGTTAGCAGCAAACTCGACTACTGCAATGCTTTCTATACCAGCATCACGAAGAAGCTCCAAGTAAGACACCAGGGAATTCAAAAACCAGAAGCCAGACTCATCATAGACATCCCCCGCCACAGCCATATCTCTGCCCACCTTAGGGATCTGCACTGGCTCCTCATCAGCTAACGCATCACCTTCAGCTCCTGACACATGCTGTTAGACTTGGCATCCTTGGTAGGTCTCCCTTAACTTTGTGCCTCTGTTTCCCAGGTTGTTGAAGTGTGCTGGACTCTGTTTTTGCTGTTTTTGTTACTCTGGGCGCTTTACCACTGCTAACCAGTTCTGAAGTGCAAGGGCTCCTATACAAAATGTGTATGTAATTGGTTTATCCATGATTGGCATATTTGATTTACTGGTAAGTCCCTAGTACAGTGCACTAGAGGTGCCAAGGGCCTGTTAATCAAATACTACTAGTGGTTCTGCAGCAATGTTTGTGCCACCCACATTAGTAGCCCTGTAAACATGGCTCAGACCTGCCACTGCAGTGTCTGTGTGTGCAGTTTTAAACTGCCAATTCAACTTGGCAAGTGTACCCACTTGCCAGGCCTAAAACTTCCCTTTTCTTACATCTAAGACACCCCTAAGGTGGGCCCTAGGTAGCCCGTGGACAGGGTGCAGTGTCTTTTTAAGGTAGGACACATACTAATGTGTTTTATATGTGCTGACAGTAAAATACTGCCAAATTAGTTTTTCACTGTTGCAAGGCATATCTCGCTCATGGGTTAACATGGGGGCTACCTTTAAATATGATTAAAGTGTAGATTCCCTTTGGGAGCAGATGACATGTGGAGTTTGGGGTCTCTGAACTCACAATTTAGAAATAATCTTTTAGTAAAGTTGGTTTTGAGATTGTGTGTTTGAAAATGCCACTTTTAGAAAGTAGGCATTTTATTGCTTAAACCATTCTGTGACTGCCTGTTTGTGGATTCCCCGTCTGGGTTAATTTGACAGTTGGGCTGTTTGCACCTCTCTCTAGACAGTGAAACAAAAAGAGCTGGGGTGTAGCCTGCATATCCTGATGAGCCATCTGTGCTAGGAGGGAAGGGAGGAGTGGTCACTCACACCTGAAAGGGCTGTGCCTGCCCTCACACAATGAGGTCTCCAACCCCCTGGTGTGTGTCTGGGGCCTGGCCTGGGCAAGGCAGGATCTCACAAACAAGAGAGACTTTCCTTTGAAGTAGGCCTACCTCAAAGGCCAAAACGGGTATAAGAAGATCACCCAAACCGCTGAAAAATTAGATCACTTCTGAAAATTAAGAGGAACCTCTGGCAAGGAGAAGAGCTGAAGAGCTGAGGAGAAGTGCTGCCCTGTCTGTGACTGTGCTTTGTGTAGCTATCCTGCAGTTGCTGCTTCTGCCTGTGAAAGGGAACAAAGGGAAGAAATCTCCAAGGGCTTGAACTGAGCTTGCCTCCTGTTGTTGAAGTCTGAGGGCCATCAAAGACTTCCCCTGCCAGCACCTGGACTCTCTGCTGAGACTCCTGCCCTGCCAAGTGGTGCCCTATCCAGTTCCTGGGCCCTTGAAAGGTGAAGCTGGCAGCCAAAGACTGAAAATCCACACCCAGACCGCCATGTGGGGACATTTTTGACACATCTTCCGAGATGCGGCTGAGAAACGACGCGCCACCGGCTTTCACGGCTGAAATCTATGCTCAACCTGTATCGAGGCTGGAAGATCGTCATAACGCAGCTGGAGAAACGACACGCAACACCTGCTGAGGGAGGCTGTTAACGTCGCAACCCCACATAGTGCGGTTTTCGGGTACCGTGCGACTGGATTTTCAACACAAACGTCGCTGGGTGCGGAAAACCAACACAAAGCCTGCCTGTCTGGATCAACGCATCACTCTCCTGCGAGAGGAAAAATGACACACACTGACCCGACCAGAGGAGGAATGATGCATGGTCTCACTTGCGAGTGAGAAATCGACGCAGTGCTGACCTTTTCTGACGCACACTCGCCTGTGTGGTATTTTGACACAACCCAGGTACTTTTTCACTCTAACAGTGTTAGCACTGTTTTCTAAGGATTCAAGACTCTTTTTGCTTTTTAATTTATAACTTGACATGTGTATGGTGGATTTGTGTCGTTTTGGTCTTGTTTTGTTTAGATAAATATTACCTATTTTTCTAAACAAGTCTCGTGTTTTCACTGAGTTACTGTGTGTGTTGGTCCAAATACTTTACACCTAGACTCTGAAGTTAGGCCTGCCTGCTTGTGCCAAGCAACCAAGGGGGTAAGCGGGGTTAGCGGAGGGTGATTCTCCTTTCCCCTGACTAGAGTGAGGGTTCTTGCTTGGACAGGGGGTAACCTGACTGCCAAAGACCCCATTTCTAACACACGCTTACAAGGTCCTGCACAATATTGGACCAGCCTATCTCAACCATCACCTATCTTTCTATACCCATGGCAGACAACTCGTATCTTCTCTACTTGCCCTCGCCCTCACCCCTAGAACCAGGAAGAGCACAGTAGGAGGCAGATCGTTCTCCCATCTCACAGCGCAGGCCTGGAACATGCTACCAATCCATCGAAGGCAGGTACAAGAAGGACCTCAATACTTGGCTCTTCGACTGATCCTCACCCCCATGACAGAACCTTAAGACCCCATGAGTGATAAGCAGCGCTACACATACTGCTGACTGATTGAAATACGCACCTGATTGCAAGCAGATAGGTTAAAATAGCTTAGAGGGATTGAGAGCCAGATGTAGCCTCAATGTGAGTGACTGCAATGCTGGCAAAGATGATCCCGATTTTATACCAAGTTATATCAAACTAAATAACACTAAGCCTGATAACACTTGAGCCACAAAAAATTTAACTTGTGGTGCTCATCATTCAACAACTGGAATTTTAAGCACTGAATTCTGTGGCATGATCAAATATGTTAAGAATCTTTTCATGAGGAGTGTACTCTGTCCACTCTTATCAGAGCTACAGCAGTTACATTTAAAACAATAAGCAAACACTATTTGTGTACACAGTATCACTGCATAGTTTCCTTATAAAATTACCCACTTAGGGTTCAGTTTCCTTATAATATTACCCACTTAGGGCTTCAGACGGAAAAATGCAATTCAGACATAATCAAGTGATACATTATACAGAACAATATTACGGTATGGAGCATCACTTCAACCTAGAGGCCAGTTTTCAGAAGTCGTCTACTGGCACAAAGTCTGAACAATTTGTCCATTTCCGTACAGCAGTAATTTGTGGTGGACACAAAGTAACGATAACAACGAAAAAAAGCTACAAGACCATGTGGTGAAAATGGCAGTTTCCAGACAATGTGTGCACAGGTCCTAACATGCATCTTGGGCTGTTGGACAGCAGACGCAACAGCCTAAAAGCATGATGGAGCGAGCCAGAATCTCCAGCGAAAGTACTACTTGGTGATCACATGAGCGATGGCAGCAACAAGTTCCAACAACAACAGTAGTGTATGGCGATCACATGAGCGGTGAGAGCACATCCTGTGCGGAACAATCATTGTCAGACACAGTTCGATTCATTGCTATGGAACTCGGTCCCGGAAATGAAGGGTGGGGCATGCTCGTGGAAGAAAACAAGATTCTCAACCATGCGGAATGATAATAGTGCATATGATCAAAGATAAGGGGCTGATTTTCAAGTGAAAAGAAAGGCAAAGTAAGGATCGTATAATTAAGGCAAGGTCAAAGCACTTGCATGGCTTAGAAAATTATCTTTTGTCATTGTTGGAAATGTTACTGTTCAGATACTAAGCCACCGAGTTAAGATAAAAGACAAGTTTGTTTGTTTTCAGATGGAACGTTAAATCTATTCCAGGAAATTAATCACCACACAAAATAACAGAAAGCAGACACCCCATCCTGAGCATCGTGCATTAGCCTCGCTTTCAGAGTAAACTTGTACATGCCAATATTGGTGGAAGCTTCAGAAAAAATAGATCATGTGACATTAAATCTTAACGAGCCAATGAACACAGCATTGACCCCCAAACCAGCATTTTGTACTACAGCCATTATGTGAAAAAGATGACATGTCCTTTTATGACACAATAGTCTTGACGTGAGCGCCTCTGCTATACAACAAATACTGTCAAGCTGCTGAAAATAGCTTTTTCAGAATTATGAGGAGGTAATACAATATCCTAAACGTTACCACTCTGTCAGCAGTACGAAAGATATTGATTGTGGCTAGTAAGAACAAACAAAAATAAAACATTTTTGGAATGAAAGCAACGAATTAAATATTCAGATACGTACCTCTTTGGATAATCGCGTGAACACATCGCCTCCCCTGAGAAAATCCAATATTAAATATAGCTTCCCTTCTGTCTGAAAGGCTGATTTTAAAGAACAAGTCGTTACACATATTTCCTTGCCACGATACAACTGTACAAAATGAAGATGCAGTAGCTTACACTTTAACTGCAAACAAACAATGGATGGTGGGTGAAAGGTCAAATGATGCAGAATGAAAAAAGGCTGTGGTGACAAATCATGGCCTTACTATTCCAACTTAAAACAATGTTTCTGGGAGCCATGTCACAAAATTCGCAGATGGGTAAAACGAGTTTTAGCACATAACACTTACATATGTAGAAACTTTTTTTTTTTTTTTTTTTTGCAAAATCGAAATTATTTAAATTTACTAAAGTGTCTGAAAAATGGATCATCCTGTAAACAAGCATTTATCAGAATGTCAACCCTATTGATTTCTCAGTGCTATTCAATCTGCATTAATTTCACAAAATTCAGAGGACCACATCAAATTCACAAGTTCCCAGATCTCAAGAGGCCGAGTGTGTAATATGAACATTAGTTTGCTGGCGGGCGGGTGTTTTCACTTAACACTGCGCCAGTCAAGTTCAAGTTTGTCTGATTAATTAAAATCATTACAATAGTAAAACACAACTACACATATATAACTATACAAGATTAGGCATGATCAAATCATTATCAAGAAAGAATGTTAAAGTGATTCGTATAAATAGCCTGACCTGTAGCTTCAATGCCGGGAACTGGAATTAAGTGGCTACGGCTGCATACTGCACAAGTTATAGGTGCCGGTCTCTCAAACTTATTTGCCACACAAGGGTGCAACAGATGGAAATTATTCACAGACTACTCAGGAGAGATCAAGATTTTTAACGTTATGACCCCATCACTATCTTCTGAATAAAATTTACATATTCTGTAAAAGTGCATTGGTGCTTGTAATAATCCATTGGCTAAATATTTCTTAGGAAATATTGCAGATTGCTCAAAACGAGCCGATATCTATTATCTGATTCCTTAAAACCATCACTCTTCTAAGACAATCGTGGGTAATTGAAACCATTCCCATAATACAACTACTCAAGCATATGCGATTGTTCTTCAACTAATTAAAAAGGATAAAAAGTACTTGTTGGTGATTATTTAACTTTGACCTTTAAACCTGAACAATATGATGGGCAGTTTGAGCAGTTCGCAATTCTTAGGACATAAATTCTGCTGGGACTTCCTGGCATAATCCTTTGATGGCCAGCTTGAGTTGAAGGTCAGGGAGCATCAGGAAGTCCAGACAGTGCTGAAGCCAGGAATTTGAAGTTTAGCTGCGAGTTACTTGGATTGAAACACGCTACCAGGGCTTTCCTACACATCTGAATGGCTCTGTCTTTCAAGCTTCTCTTCAAGGGTTTCTACCAGAGGTTCCACCGCTGGGGGCAAATGCAAATGCCATGAATAAGATCTTCCTCCTGTCCGTTGCAATGCCTGCATAGGGTTAAACTTGGGTGCTTCCATGCTGGTGCAATCGCCAAGGTCAGTAAACTACCCAGACGTAGGGCCATTAATCTGTGTTTAATTTGCACAGAGAACACAAATGAAAGGTATGCAGCTAGGACCAATGAGGTGTAATACTTTATGACCAGCCACATGAGCTAATGTGCACTGACCTTGACTTTACCTTCAATAAATAGCATTCGTTTTGAAGCCCTACAGGTTCCCTTCTTAAAGGAATCATCTGTCACACTGGCCTCCCAAAGTTCTTTCAGACTCGGGAGATTGATGGAAGTATACAAATATGCATTATGCACTGATTGCCGGTCGTTTTGAACGACTGTCCAGAGGGCACTATTCATGTTGTCTTGAGCATGGCTGATCTTGTACCAGGTCTTAATGGAAGCAGCTCTTCTGGCCAGGTCTTGCCTCATTAAACCAAATTGTAGGTACAGTTGGGCTGGGGATGTGTGTTGAGGTAGACTGAAAACTCGTCTTAATGTATTCATCTGGATTTTGTCTATAATCGCAGCATCCAGACCTTGCATGGCCACACTGGCATCGGTGAGAGTAGGGAGTGACTTTAAGGCAGTGACTGCTAGGAGCGGGTGATATGAACACCCGTTGAGTTTCCTTGACAAGATGGTAAAAGCATGTGTCAAAGCTAAGGCCTTCTTTCAAATGTATTTCTTCTGCTGCATGAAAGACACTTGTGTCCACCGAGATTGGTGACCCCATTGTCCAGGAAGGGTTGCCGGCACCACTGTGGCAGAGTGCTCAAGTTGTGGCCTGGACGAGAGGATTACTGCCATGACCAGTCATGCCGACAAACTGCACCTGACTGATTCACTGAGGATCGCAAAATCCCGCCAAAGATGTCACCACCTCACTGGAGCTCCAGTCTGGAGCCACAGGATGGGTTAGGGGAAGAGTGACTGTGCCGTCTTGGCAGATCAGTGGACAAGCCGGCAGTGCTGCTCGGAGGAGACAGCCTGCTCCATGCTTGGTGCTGATGCATGAGCCGTGCAAGGCTCATCCAACAGGATCTGGACTCAGGAGTACCCTCCAAGAGGGCACTCGCTGTACCGCTGAACACTATCAAACTGACGGAGAAGGGTAAGACTGGAACGAGGCCTGTGGGGCACTGGGGGTCTAGCACCACAGACATATTTGACCAATAATTAAAGACCCAAAAGAGACTCCTTAGTATGCATTTCATGAATGCGGCCACCACTGAACAGGGAAGGGTGGGACAGGGATTTGCCTGACAACTCCTAGAGCCCCGACATCAAGAGGAATGTGCTACTGCATATAAAGTATTGTTATTCCTTGCGCTCTTCTCCCACTAGACGAACTCACGGCAGGCACGGAACTTCCACCTGGTCAATATTTGCTGAATGTCTCTATTTCCGCCATACTAACTCAAAATTGGGGCGAGGAACAACAGGAACCCACACATCATCTGGTCATTGAATACCTACACACATTAGGAATGGGTGGCCATAAAACCCGCTGGCTTTCCAGTGTCACACACTGTCCTTTCCCTTACACGTCTACAAGACCAGTGGGATGCAGCCTTGGGCTGTGCCTGTACCAACAGCAACTGGCAGATTATGCTAACATATCTCTCTATAGTGTCCAGAACCACACATTTTAACTTGATCCAATCCAACATACTGCAGAGGGCCTATTTAACCCCCTGTAATATCAATAGATACTTCCACTGTTCTGATGCAGCTTGCCCACTCTGTCTAACCGCAGATGCAAGGATACTAAACATGCTCTGGTCTTGTCCAACACTAGCCACATACTGGAAATAAGTCATAACTCTCTGCACAGGTGCTGTCCTCCCTCACAACTGGGAGGTCTTCATTCTGGGGTTATAAAAACATACTAAAATATAGGGCAGTGATGAAGTTTGTGGAGCTGGCCCTTCTCTTGGCAAAGAGGCTCATTACTCGGTAGTGGAAGGTGGCAATTCCACCAGCGGCCTCTTCATGGATGCTCTCCTTGCAGGCATGGGGCAGAGCAGAGGGCACACTGTTATGCAGGGAAGAATTAAAATGACTCTGCAAATAGCCTATATCCGATCTCTGGGAAGCCCTCCTGGATAAGTCCCATGAGAAGGCGCAGGCTGCTCAGCCTCCTCCCTGATTTAATACGTCATTTCAGGATTGGAGACACTAATGGTGTACAATCCTGCCTCAAGAACGAGTGCAGCGTTTCATTCCACCCCTGCCCCCCTGCTCCCTTTCCCTGTTCCATCCCTATTACCTTCTTTTGTTTATTGTTCCAGAAAAGGGTTATGTTTTCTTTTATTGTAAACTGGCACATTTGATTCTTTAATAAGATGTGCATTTGACATCTTTTCCGTACTCCTGTATATAACACTTGATTGCCATTATTGCTGACGCTACCTTGTCTCTTTTTCACCTTTCCTCTCACTACTAATTACAAGTAATGGATAGATGTGCATTGAATGTTCATGTGTAATCACCAAGGAAAACCTTTTTTCTCTTATTTGTATTTTTTATCCTGTCTGCAAACAGGGTCCTGAGCAATGATGTTTGCGCATTGATAATTACCTATTTACAACAAAATGGAAATAAAAAGATCTTTATTCCTTTGCCTGTGTTGAGTTTGAAATATAATACTTCTTTTTCTAATAGAAGCAAGTACTGGACTGTATTATAGATTTATTGTTCACAATGTGTGCCCCTCGAGTCATGAGTCGTGTTCTTTTGCCTTATACTCACCACCCACCTGAGGGAGCCTTTGACTGCTCATTCACAGCTAACACTCAAAGTCAAGTACACCAGGGGTACTTGGGCCAGTTGCTCAGAATCCATAGAAGGTGGGACCCCAGGACATCAGGAGTGAAAGTTCTCAACAACCACGGTTGGGCACAGTAACCTCTGTACTACCCGTGGTCCTCTGAAGGGTTCTAACAATGAAAAGGGTTAAAGGTGCATGAAAAGAACTAGCAACTATATTTGAACTGTTACGCAGATCAAGACTGTGTGAGACGTGTGGCTCATCTGGTAGTATTTCGGATGTGGTAGATCTATGATGCGAGCTCTTGACCAATTTCGGATAGATCGTTACATCTAAAAATGGTTATTTCTACTGGCACAAAGTATACTTCTTGCGACTTCAGTGGCACAACTGTAAAGTTATATGTTGTATTGTTATCCCTGCAGCAGTGACTTAAAAGCTTTGAAATAAGTATTTAAAAAGAAAAGAATGACCATGAGCTATCAACAGACTTTGTTTGAAGCAAATACAAATTTCATAAAGATCGAGTTGCACACAAAATAACCCTCATTTTGAGTATACCCTTCATTACAGACAATCCACAATACTGGCAATAGTTTCTTTGTAATTCCAGTTCAAGAAACAATAGTCAACGCATTTCATCCACATGCTAGTGGGACGTCTTCAGGGCAAGAAAGGAACAAGCTGTTAGGAATCATGTCCTCTTGCAAATTCACAACATACTGTTTTCTAGACCTGCAATGGTTTGTCTTTTGGCAACAAAGAAATATTTGCTGTGCTCGAAATATTACATCAAAGGCTTGAAAACCACAAGGGTGATTTCACGGTTATACTACAGAAAGTCAATAGTGTTTTGTGAGAAAAAAAAAATGCACCTCAGGTTCAACCTGTGTCTCTGATGTCAAAAAGAGACGATCGTGGTGCCACCCAGATATGACAAGTTGTGCTCAAGTTGAAAATGTCTTGCTTAATGACAAAATCTGTTCTTCTGTCACTGAGCGTGATTCAGGTAGCATAGATCCATGATCTCTGTGAAGTTAAGACCACTGTTGCAAGCAATGTTAACTCTACAGAGAAGAAGGTGTTAGTTTGGGTGTTTATGATGTGCTTTATTCACAAGGTCCGTAGAGACAATGCATAAATACAAAAAATTGAAACCTGTGAACAGATGATTCCATACTTGTATATACAAATGTACAAAAAATATGTACCCGACAGAACTGGGAAGACATTCCTAAGGGAGAAACAGGAATGCTGCTGCTCACACCAGATCAATCCATAAATGCTTACTTCACCAACAGCTAAGTTCCTCTATGCAGTTACATGGCAATCTTCGTGAAGTTCCAGTGATTGAATTAAACAATATTCACAATCACTGTTTAGTTGCTTCAACAGGGTGATTTTATGAATAAACAGTCACTATGTAATCCAATGAAAATAAATCCTACCAGAATAAACCCTAGTCTAAATGGTACTTGGGTATTACCATATGTTTTAATATATATTATCCTAAACTACACTTTTTAGAAACAGTGGCAGGAGGTTCAATTGATATAACATGTTTGTATTTGAAGCAGACACTCAATGCTGACAGAGCCTCTAAACTGAGGCTTCCTGTAGTCTAGTGATACAGAAGGAAAAATTCAACATAGGAAATGGACAACAGCACAGGAAGTCTGCCCCAGACACCACATTAGAGGGACCAAATTGACCAATGGCATGATTTGGGATTGACCTACTTCTGCCCTGTTTCCTGTAACATTATGCATGCTCACAGGAACTCTTGAAAGCCAAGTCCCAAAAACAATGAAAGTGCTCGGCCAACACAGCACTCCCTTTGTAGACATCCAAGAATGCAGACAAAGGGCTGTATGGGCAATTCCACATGGGCTGCACCACTGGCCTTGTTGTCAAAGACTGTGAGGGGGTACCTGCAGTATATTCACTTGCAAGGCTGCTGCCTCTGAGGTAAGAACCTGATACTAACTTATCAGGACACAGATTGAAGTCTTCAGGCCACCAGATCTCAGGCACTCCGCAGCCATTAAGTTGTGCTGTGAGGCTCCTGGAGCAAAAGGATCTGATCAGTTTCAATATGTTCGGAAAAGGTCACAGAAAAGAAAGGTTTTTTCCACTGTTTTATCCTCAAGGCCATAACTAGTAAAAATGTGTTTTCATTTACTGAGACACCAAAGTGGAACAAGTGATTTACAATTTCTCATGTGGTTTTGAGAAATCTTGGGATAGTTAGCTTAAATAAGTCAGTTGTAGAGAAGAAACAAGTGTGAATACCCTGACCTTTCATGTTTTTTTCAGGGCAACTATTCATTTGTGGACACCCAGGGATCAAAAGCAAACCTAAAAGAGAAGAACCTTAATTAAATGAGAGTGTGTTTTTGTCAGTGTGTGCAGGCAAAAATCCCAGGTGAAATCTGACAAACAGCTCACCATACCTGACAGAAAGCACCTGTATCCAACTGTTCATCAGAAATTACATTCGTTAGGGCGATGTAACACCTCAAACACCCTCCCTGAAACTACACCCCTGTGCATATACTTTTACACTTTTTATTAAAAGATATCCATGCAGCCACTTTGAAGTGGTAGCAACCTACTTCATAAAAGTTGGATTTATTAAAACCATTCAAGGTGATACAGGTAAGATGACTGCTTGAGGCAGAGCACTGACTCTATTGCTTCTTGGTTGCAGCCGAGGTACCATAAACAGTGGGAAAACCTGGAGAGGCTCAAGGCATCCTGCAACAAACACCACAGAAGATCACTGATTATTCTCACATGGAGTGTGCAGAGTGAACAGTGCAGGTCGAATTTCTATTACCCACTTTAGCCTGTACTTGAATACTCTCAGTGCCAGTGGAGGAGCAGCTGTAGCAAAGCAGTTAACAAGCTTTAGTCAGTGCATGAGTCAATAAAGAATTTCGGGGACAAACCAAGGTATGCTCAGTCACCGTGGTCACCAATGGGGAACGTTGGTGAGTCTGCTGTGGAGTATGGCTAAGAGAGAGAGAACTAATGTGAAAAGAAGAGCGTCAGCTAAGTTGGGTCCTGAAAGAGGTGAGATTGCCTCAAAGAGAGCGAAGCTTGAGAGGTGCAGTAAAGGGGATAATGAGGAAGATAGGAAGACCCACAGTACAACTGGGACTGAAGGAAGGGTAAGAATGAGTAGAGAGTCAGTTTGTGTTAAGATCAAAGCAGGTGCACGCAGTTCATTTCTGGAGCAAAGCTCATATGTGTAGTGTTTGAGCTAGAGACCTATTAAACAATAAATGCCTGTCTAGGTATCAAGGATGAAGTTGGGACAAAGAGTTTAAGGGATGGAGAGGGGGGCCCACCCGTGAGGGAGTCCCTGATAAGCCCACAGAGAACATGAAAATTGTAAAAATGTAAACTCTCCACTCCATCAAGCCTGAAGCTGTACCTATCAAAATGGCTCAGAAATTAGAAACCTTTGCTGCAGGTTCCGCTGAGGCTACGTGCTTTTGGAAGGGCAAAAACTAAAACTTTTTAAAGTCCCAACATTTCAGGGTTTATGAAGCAGCTCCCTTGGGTCAGTTTTAAGGATCACAGGGCCTCAGAGAAGTTATAGGGGACAAGGCTCAATCCAGCAGGAAAAGGCATCTTGTAGCTTGCTCTGTTCCTGTAGAAACTAAGGTTGTCAGTCAACTGACCCTTTGAGCCCACGTGTTGTATCCTAGTTACAACAGGGAGCACGTCCAGTCCAGTCCAGTCCAGTCCTTCAGGGTTCCTCTCAGGTTACAGCAAGCAGGGTCCAATCCTCTTCTGATCTTCCACAGGTCCAGCAAGTGTTCTGAGGAGTGTTCTTTGGAGTACCATACTTATGGTGTGCACTAGCTAGTCAGTAGGGGTGTAAGAGGGACTCCTGGTCCCTCCTTCAAAAAATGGGGTATGAATTCTTAAAAGTAGTCCTTCCCACTTTTCCAGTGTTGCTATCTGCCTTCTACAAACAATCCCACAGTGCACTTTATTCCTCAGATCCAAAATGGCGGAACTCTTGTTCCCTTGTGCAAAGCCGTTTTTTTCACCCATAAGTGTGACCAGGGAAACACAGTTCCCTTCCCTGTGTCCACTCCAAAATGGTTTCCCTTCCACTGGGTTTAAGCCAGTCTGGCTACAGTAGCCCTGGGAAACAAAGGCTTTCCCTCTCCCTCTTCTAAGTGTAAGTTAGCATGGATACCTCTTTTGTTTGCTTGATATTGGATAATCGATGGAACTGCACAGAGGATCCAATGAAGTACTGCCACTCTGCCCCCAGTTAAAATTATCATGAAAACCAGAAGGGACCTCAAACAGTCATTTTATGTGAATGGTATGCCTCTATATGTGGTTTGTTAAAAAACACGATGGAAACGACTCACCTACAGTAAGCATCATGCTTCATCAGAGAATTATTCCCCAAAGAAACAGATGTTGCAGGGTATCCACCCACACTTTTGATCAAAACAGGATTGCTGGAGAGTTATTGATGAGTAGTACTGCTGACATCCTAAGACATTTTGCCCTATCAGGGGTCGTCTGAGATAAAATTGTGCACTGGCATGTTGTGAAATTCTGTATTTGTTGCCTTTCTATCACAAGGCTAAAAATGTAGACTCTGGGATATTCGGACCCTCGCAATAATCTGGTCTATTCTTTGGGTCAATATTTATTGATTAACTGTTACCACTGCGCAAATCTGTAAGCAACAGCCCTCACGGGTGACACTTAAGCTACATAAGTATGTAGAGATCTGTTCATATTCAAAGAATTACTCTTTTATAGTTATAAAGTGATCCGAAACCTAGGCTAGCATAGCCTGCGCTGCACAGTCAGAAAATGAAATGCATTACGTAATGCCACTATAAAATTAATGTTTGAAGTACCAGACATACCTAAACAGGTGTGGCTGACCTTTAAATGGTTTTACAAAGAAGATTATGGAACCAGTTTAGGTTTTGTATTCACTCTCCCAAGAAACATACAGAAGCACTGAAGAGGACATCATCTTGCACCAAAATGAAGGAAGCTGTGTGACAGACATTGTTAACTGGTTAAACACAAATTCCCTCGAATTTAACGGGAAAAAACGGAATTCCTCCGTTCTGCATACAAAGTTCACATGACACTCTCTTCTAACTTATGGTCACTCCCAACTGAGCAAGAGCTGCTTCTTCTGGATGCAGTCTGCAACCCTGGGGTTGATTTTTTATGCAAAACTATCATGTCAACGAAGTAGCAGAGACCTGCTTCGCACTTCTGCGCAGTCTCAGGAAGCTTTTTCCACTGCTGCCAGCTCAAGCTAAATCTCATATAGTCCACAGCTTTATTCTGACCAGGCTAGATTACTGTAACTTGCTGTTATTGGGAGCACAGAACTATTTTATCAATAGACTGTACACAGCCCAAGATTCAGCTGCCAAACAGGCATTAAACAGACCTTGTAGGTCATCTGCATCTGATGCAATGAAGGAACTACACTAGCTATCTCTGAAACAAAGGTTAGTGTTTAAGTCTATGTGTATCGTCTTCAAAGACCTTCAGGGCACGGGCCCTTAAAAAGGACCCTAAAGAGATATACTCCGGGGAGATGCCTCCGTTCAGTGTCAAAGAACCATCTATGGGTAAACCGTTTCCGTAAGACCAGACAAGGCAGTCAAACCTTTATGGTTAAAACAGCCCAGTTCGGAACAAGTTACCAGTCACTCTCAGATCACCAACTGATCTACTGCACTTTAGGAAGGCGTTGAAGACCTGGCTCCTCCATAAGTGACTATGTGGTCCATGTGTTCACTTTTAAAGGTGGTATGCTCAGATGAAAGCTCTCAGCGCCAGGATACCAGTAAGATGATAGTTTGTTCTTTATATATACTGTAAATTAAATAAAATAAAAATATAACAAATAATGATGGTCTGGATTTCCCACTGCACTAATTCAGCTTATAATAACCTATTCTTTATCTGGATGGGGCCTTTTCAGATAAATCCAATAAGAAACTGAGTGAAAGAGTAAACCTACGGGCATATCTACGGTTTTGTGGCACAGGGCAGAGCAGCAAAATAGTTTGCTGCATTGCCCTGCCTCACATCTGGAACAAAACAACGACCCCAACACCACCACCCTGCTCGACAACCTCGCCAACCTCGGCCTCAAACAACTGGTGAACACCGCCACCCACATCGCCGGACACACGCTTGACCCTATCTTCTCTGCCAGCAAACACATCTTCTTCAGGCACACCTCTGCTCTACACTGGACCGACCACAGCTGTGTCCACTTCACATTCCGACGCAAGACCCGCCACCTCCGCACTCAACCCATCCCTCGTCGACAGTGGAACAAGATCCCCGAAGAGCAACTCTTCTCCGCACTCGCCGCCAACCAACCCACCCTTACCACCGACCCCAACGACGCAGCCCTCAGCCTCACAAACTGGATCTCCAACTGCGCAGACAACCTTGCTCCCCTCAAACGCACGCATCGACAGACCAACACCAAAAAACCTCTCTGGTTCTCTGACACCCTCAAAGAATCAAAGAAAACTTGTCGCGCTCTCGAGAAGGCCTGGCGCAAGGACCACACCGCTGACAACATGACCGCCCTCAAGAACGCTACCCGCGAACACCACCACCTGATCCGCGCTGCTAAAAGGAACTTTTTCACCGACAGACCGGACAAAAACAGCCACAACAGCAGAGAACTCTTCAGCATCGTCAAGGAGTTCTCCAACCCCAATGCCAACGCTGTCACGCCCTCACAGGATTTGTGCGAATCCCTCGCCACCTTCTTCCACCGCAAGATCAGCGACCTCCACGACAGCTTCGGACACCAGACCCAACCAAACACCACCGAACCCGCACCCCGACCATCACCCTCAACAACTGGACCCACATCAACACTGAAGAAACCAAATCCACCATGAACTCTATCCACTCCGGCGCCCCTTCGGACCCCTGCCCTCACTTCATCTTTAACAAAGCCGACGACATCATCGCCCCGCACCTCCAGGCCGTCATCAACTCTTCTTTTTCTTCTTCTGCTACCTTCCCCGAATGCTGGAAACACGCCGAAGTCAACGCCCTACTAAAGAAACCTACGGCTGACCCGAGCGACCTGAAAAACTTCCGCCCCATCTCTCTCCTGCCTTTCCCAGCCAAGGTAATAGAGAAGACCGTCAACAAACAGCTGACCACCTTCCTGGAAAACAACAACCTGCTCGACCCTTCACAAACCGGATTCCGAACCAACCACAGCACGGAAACCGCCCTCATCTCAGTCACAGACGACATCAGAACCCTGATGGACAATGGTGAAACAGTCGCCCTCATTCTCCTCGACCTTTCGGCTGCCTTCGACACCGTCTGTCACCGCACCCTAATCAACCGCCTCCGCTCCACCGGTATCCAAGGCCAGGCCCTGGAATGGATCGCCTCCTTCCTCTCAAACCGTTCCCAAAGAGTTTACCTCCCTCCGTTTCGCTCAGTACCCACCGAGATCATCTGCGGCGTACCCCAAGGCTCATCACTCAGCCCGACACTCTTCAATGTCTACATGAGCCCCCTCGCCAACATCGTACGCAAGCACGACATCATCATCACCTCCTACGCCGACGACACCCAACTTATACTCTCCCTCACTAAGGACCCCGCCAGCGCCAAGACCAACCTACAAGAGGGTATGAAGGACGTCGCAGACTGGATGAGGCTCAGCCGCCTAAAGCTGAACTCTGAAAAAACGGAAGTCCTCATCCTCGGCAACACCCGGTCCGCCTGGGACGACTCCTGGTGGCCCACGGCCCTCGGCACCGCACCGGCCCCCGCAGACCACGCCCGCAACCTCGGCTTCATCTTGGACCCTCTTCTCACCATGACCAAGCAAGTCAACGCCGTGTCCTCCGCCTGCTTCCTCACCCTCCGCATCCTCCGCAAGATCTTCCGCTGGATCCCCGCCGACACTAGAAAAACCATGACCCACGCCCTCGTCACGAGCCGCCTGGACTACGGCAACACCCTCTACGCTGGAACCACAGCCAAACTCCAAAATCGCCTGCAACGCATTCAAAACGCCTCGGCCCGCCTCATCCTCGACGTACCCCGCAACAGCCACATCTCCGCACACCTGAGACACCTGCATTGGCTCCCAGTCAGCAAAAGGATCACCTTTCGACTTCTCACCCACGCACACAAAGCCCTCCACGACAAGGGACCGGAATACCTCAACCGACACCTCAGCTTCTACGTCCCCACCCGCCTCCTCCGTTCCTCTGGCCTCGCTTCCGTCCCTCGCATCCGCCGCTCCACAGGGGGTGGGAGATCTTTCTCCTTCCTGGCGGCCAGGACCTGGAACTCCCTCCCCACCAGCCTCAGGACCACCCAGGACCACTCCGCTTTCCGGAGACTCCTAAAGACCTGGCTTTTCGAGCAGCAGTAACCCCCTCTTTCCCCTAGCGCCTTGAGACCCGCACGGGTGAGTAGCGCGCTTTATAAATGTTAATGATTTGATTTGATTTCCCCCTGCGCTGGCGCCATTTCAGTAGCCTAGTGCCAACGCAGGAACCCTTCACCATAGTGCAAGGGTGCCTGCATTGCATGCAGGTTTGTGTCTGGGGAAGGAAGGGGTACCTGCCTGCACAAAAACAATCCTGCAAGGCGTTTTCCTCTTTCAATGTGTACTGCAGAAAGCAGCACACAGAGAAAGCGGAAATAACAAGAAATAATAATATTGCTCCTTGTTATGCCTCCCATGGGAGGCGTAAGTTTTTGGCACATCCCCAGGTTTACAAGATCTTGTAAATATGTTGGGGATGCGTCAGAATTCATTAGTGTTGCGTGGAAACACCCACAGCAACACCCATGAAACGCCTCCCTATCGCAGAGTAAGGCCACACAGCAATTTGCGCAGCCTTCACTCACTCCGTATTTATGAGGTCATTCAAAGCTATGCAAAGTGGATTTATGAGGCCTCATAAATACGAGTTAGTATTTTGTGTCACAAAAAGTGTAAATATAGACCTTAGCTTCTAAACGTAATATTTACTCCATGTATTCCTGTTCTAAAGAAACACCCAAGACAGATTGTCATAACCTTGTCTTTTTATACAGTCGAGAAGTTCTGAGTCGATGCATAATGTAGCTGAAGGCATGTTTTGCACGTTCAACTGTAAACATCTTTTGATGGTGTTCAATCGTGATGTGAACAGTTTGCAGGTGGTGAGACTTAATCAAAGCAGTAAAATTAAAACCAACAATTACATTCATTACAAAAAATGTATTTCGAGCAAATACAAGATTTCTAAGAGTTATTGATTTTTTTAGCATGCACATACAATGACTGGTGTCACATTTAGCCCACTGTTTAAAAAGTGTTATTACATAGTGCTCTAATTGGACCGTCATACCGATTTGAAAGATAATGATATTTAAATTGCAAATCATAACGTGTTTTCAATAAAGGTAATCGGTACTAAAGAAAGAAAAGCAAAACCAAGACATAGTGAACCACAGCGTGTTAAGAATAGCATTTTTTCTAGGAGTAGGATTAATATTGCTTTCATTGTATCAAAATGATGATTTGTGTCAACATTCCATAGAAAAACAGTTATTAACATTTTAAAAACTAACCATAGTGCAATTTGACGATAAAAGGGTGATTTACTTCTACAAGAATATCCCGTTCCATCTTTGTGCGAACTCGATCTCGAACTAAAAACAATAATTAAAAACAGTGTTAAAAAACAAAATGTAACAAAAAGGGAATTCATATTTAAAAAAAAATGAATGCTTATATTACTGTGTAAGAATACGTCATACAAGTTAGTACATCTGACGGAACAGGATTTTATTTTGAATTAATTTACATACGTATACTTATCAAGGTATCAAGGAGGAAGAGGAGCGAGTTGTTTAAAATCAAAGATGCTGCAGAAGTCAGGCTCTTACAAATCAGCCGGGATGCTCGCTAGAACCCAGCAGGGTCATGAATTCCCCTTGCATTTAAGTAACGTTCCCTCGAATGTAATGTATGCTACACACTTTCAAACCGACTGCATAACATAATTCTGCAATCCATAAGGCCAAAATCAACTCCAACCAATTTGACTCATTTTCTTAAGCATATCCGAAATCATTCTCGAGATTTTGCAGCTATTTTGTGAAGATCAGGAGAGCAGTTTCCTCAAAGACGCCAATTATGCGTCGAGTGAAGCGCTATCTCAGTGGAAGATACCACCCGCCAGATGCGAATCCGCATCTCAGTTTTATTCTTAGTATTTACACACTTAGGGCCTGATTACAACTTTGGAGGACGGTGTTAAACCGTCCCAAAAGTGGCAGATATACCACCTACCGTATTACGAGTTCCATAGGATATAATGGACTCGTAATACGGTAGGTGGTATATCCTCCACTTTTGGGACGGTTTAACACCGTCCTCCAAAGTTGTAATCAGGCCCTTAGACTCCTCCTGCTCAACGCAAGAGGAAACTGCGCAGAAACAAGGGCAGAATCTGGACAAATGGGAATGGGTCCTGTAAATCAAGATCCCATATGCTACTCTCCATTCCGGCAAGAAAAATGAGTAACTTCGCAGTGCGGGGGCAGTTTATCCCTCCAGAACCTGTGATTCTGGCTCTGTTGTTTGACACCCCTGCAATGTGCTACTCATAAACGGGGGCAGTAGGGTTTCTGAATAAAAAAATAAGGAGCTATTCACCTGGCACTCCATTATGCATGTTGGTGACCTTCTGAAAATAAAACGGTACTATTTTTGTGAACATAAATATAAGTGGTATGTTAGCGAAAACATGCACTGTAAATAGGAAATTTGTAGGATGCTCACTGAAACTGTGAGTTAAGTGAAAACATGATTCACACTGAGAATTGAAGCATCTCGCAATTCATGATGATCCTGTGCAACAACTAATATTTTGAAGGTTTAATAATAGTTTTTGGTGCTGTTTTACTAGAACAGGCCTTCTTGTATGCATCCAGGAACTGGAAAAACATCACTGTGTGCACTCCTAGTCCTGCTACTGTTTATATAGAGCTGAGGGGACTTTGGTTGGCAGTCAGGTTACCCCGTGTTCAAGCAAGGGCCCTCACTCTAGTCAGGGTAAAGGAGAATTGCCCTCAGTTAACCCCCACTCACGCCTTGGTAGCTTGGCACAAGCAGGCAGGCTTAATACAGAGACAATATGTTAAGTATTTGTACCAACACACAGTATTACAGTGAACCACTACAAAATGACAACACAGGTTTAGAAAAATAGTAAATATTTTATCTAAATAATCAAGACCAAAATCCTCAAAATACTGTTAAAAATAAAAATTTAGCACCTAGAAGCAAGAAAACAGTGATTTGAGGTAAAAACACTGCAAACAGGTAAAATGCAGCGTCGTAATGGTGTTGTTCCCTACACGAAGACGCCAATAGCGCCGTTCACGGAGTCGGTCGACTGAACAAGT
The DNA here is from genome assembly GCF_031143425.1 of Pleurodeles waltl. NCBI lineage: Eukaryota > Metazoa > Chordata > Amphibia > Caudata > Salamandridae > Pleurodeles > Pleurodeles waltl. Next base: position 364,791,831 of record NC_090438.1, read on the forward strand.
AGAAAACAGGCCGGTGCATGGAGTAGGGGAGAGTGGCTTTGCTGGGTCCGATGCGGTGGCGGTTCCAGTGCCACGGGGCAGAAGGACTGCAGCGTCGCGCAACGACATCGGGCCCTCTCTACAGGGCAGTGGAGGTGAGGCGGCGTTGGATGTGAAGTCGGTGCCTTGGTTCCAGTAGATGCAACATCCGGCGGGTTTACGATGCTTTGGGGCAACCTCACGGGGTCACGATCACGTCAAAGGGCTGCAGGCGCTATGATGGCATCGGATAATCACTGACATTGGACTTACGACACTCCGGTGTCAGCGAAATCGTGCAGGATCAGCGGTTGCAGCGACGTGAGGCCCACAGGGTCGTCGGATTTCTACGAGGTCCAAGGCCTCGGGGCAGGCAGCGTCACAATTCCGGGGTAGCGGCGTCAGTTCACTGGGTCATCGGGTTCTCACTCCTTGAGTTCTACGGCCTCAGGGCAAGCAGAGTCACGGTTCCAGGCAGTGGCGTCCTTTGCGAAGTCGCACGGTGTCGTCTTGCGTTGCCAGACTGTTTGTTTCTCCAGGAATTTACTACCAGGGGTCCAGGAACTGGAATTGCACCCTCTGGCAAGCTAGACTCCACAGCAAGTAGACTCAGGTCTAGTTGGTGAATCATTTGCTGTCCCTGAGGCTTCAAAACAGGAGGTGAGGCTCTACTCCAAGCCCTTGGAGTCATTTCTCAAGCAGGAATGCAACAAAGTCCAGTCTCTGTCCCCTTGCACAGGCAGGAGCAGCCACTGCAAGATAGCCCAGCACAGTCACAGGCCAGGGTAGCACTTCTTCTCAGCTCGCCAGCTCTTCCCCAGGCAGAGGTTCCTTGAAGTAATCTGATTTTTCAGGGGCTTGAGTGTTCTTCCTAAACCCCTTCCTGCCTTTGAAGTAGGCCTACTTCAAAGTAAAGTCTCAAGTGTCTGTGAGATCTGTTTTCACCCAGGCCAGGCCACAGCCACACACCAGGAGGTTGGAGACTGCATTGTGAGAGGGCAGGCACAGCGCAGCTAGGTATGAATGGTCACCCCTCCCTTCCCTTTCAGCACAGATGGCTCATCAGGATATGCAGGCAATACCCCAGCCCTCTTTGTGTCACTATCTAGAGAGAGGTGCAAGCAGCCCAACTGTCAAACTGACCCAGACGGGGAATCCACACAACACACAGAGTCACAGAATGGTTTAAGCAAGAAAATGCCTGCTTTCTAAAAGTGGCATTTTCAAATACACAATCTAAGAACAAACATTTCTAAAAAAAATATTTTTGAATTGTGAGCTTAGAGACCCTAAAGTCCATATTTCCATCTGCTCCCAAAGGGAATATGCACTGTGATAACTTTTAAAGGCAGCCCCCATATTAACCTATGAGAGAGATTGGCCTTGGAACAGTGAAAACAGAACTTGGCAGTATTTCACTGTCAGGACATGTAAAACACATAAGTACGTTTTACCTTTAACATACTTTGCACCCTGCCCAAGGGGCTACCTGGGGCCTACCTTAGAAGTACCTTACATGTAGAAAAAGGGAAGGTTTAGGCCTGGCAAGTGGGTACTTTATTTTCAAATATGATACAGAAAAGCATGCGGCAATATAAAACCTGCTAAAATTCATACCTTTTAAAGACGCTTTTTTTAATACTTTCATTGCATAAAACTGTTCTGCGTCAGGGCCGATTATCTTGCGTACTAAAAAAACCTAAATAAAAGAGAAAGCAATATTGACGTTTTTGGAACTTTAACCAAAGAAAGTCAGAAACTGGAGTAGCGCAATTTAGACTACATCCTTTACAAGTCACAAATGCATAACCATATACTCCTATTTGACATTATATTTAAACGTATTAATGAAATGTAACCAATGCAGAAGTTAAAGATTTCTACATGTGTGCACTAATGTTCAATTGAAATATGCTTACATGTATTCATTGTTCACGTTTTGCACTTACACTCCAAATTACATTTGCAAATGTTTTCTTTTTTTAACGTCCTGCTTACACTTGTGTCTGCATAAACATGTATTCAAGTTCATGTTAAATGCTAGTTTAAGAGCTGATCTCACATTGCCTGTCCTCACTGGCAGTTGCTGAAGCATGAAGAGAAGGTCCTCACTGAAGCTTCACTCTGGCGGTCACTGCAAGTGGCCGAGTTTCGGACTGAAGGGGTCTATTTGCGGTCGTAAAGAGCCCAAACGTCAAGAATTCACCTTTTCTTCTTGAAAGGAGCTTAGGCTGAAGCCAGTCAAGGGTAAGGGACCTGGGAAGCACCTCTTAGGGAACAGCAGACACATATTCTAGCAGAGGCCAGCAGCACTTCAACATGTTCAGACAGGTCCATTTGCAGCAGGTCAGCTGAGCAGTTGCAGTGAGGCCCCAGGAGCTTATACAGGAGGTCAGGCAACTAACTATTGTAGTCACCCAGGTTATCCTGGGATGAAAGTAAGCAAGCCCAGTCTTCCTTCTCAGACAGCAAGGCAGTCCTTCTTTAATGTCCACAGGTCCAGGAGTGTTCTGATGAGTGGCTCTGGAGGTCCAATATCTATACCTCGTGCCAGCCTTTGAAGTGGGGGGATTGCCTATGCTACCCCACATTTGGTTCTGGTGAGTTCTTCCCTTCCCCTGTTAAGATTTCAAGAAGTCTGGGGTGACAAAAAGACAGGGAGGACTGGCATCAGATTCCTATGGATAAAAGGTAGAGTCCTTAGAAGTGCAAGTGGGGCTGAATGCAGCTCTTCCCAGTCATCGTGCCAAGATGGCCAGTCCTGTCCACACCTACAGGCCCCTTTGTGTCACAGTCTGAATGGAATACACAGATCGTAACAGCAGAGCCATCCACAGTAATGTGACCTAGGACACTGGCAGAAAGCACAAATGGCTAAGATATGAAAATGCCAACTTTCTAATAGTGGCATTATCAGAATTGTAACTTACTATCTGACTTTGCCATTTAAGATGATTTTAAATTACAATTCATTTGAGTGTAAATAATATAACTCAATCGGCTCCCAAAACAAAGTTATCACTTTTTAAATGTCATAAGGTAGCCCAGAGTTGGACAACAGGAGAGATCGGCCTTAGAACAGTGAAAAACTACTTTTTTTTTTTTTGTGCTAGGACATGTAAAACATAAACCCCGATGTCCTATTTTTTTTTTTTTTTAATACATTGCACCCTGCCCTATGAACCCTAAGGTTAATTATATGTATTTATAAAAGAAGGTTTAGTTAGGCCTGGCAAAAGGTTAATTTTGCCAGGACGAAATGGCAGTTCAAAACTGCACTACAGGCTGCAGTGGCAAGCCTGAGAAATTTTTTAAAAAGCTACTTTTGTGGGTGGCACAAGGAGTACAGCTGGCCAAGTAGTAGCATTTAATTTGCTGACCCTGGGTACATGCAGTACCATTTACTAGGGACTTGCAAGTGAATTAAATGTGCCAATTAGGTGCAGGCCAATTTTAATAAGTTTGAAGGAGACGGCACATGCACACATTTCTAATACTGAAAAAAACAAATACAGCAATATAGGAGAGGTAAAGGCGAAATGTTTGGAGAATATCACACCAAGGTTATCAGGTCTGATTGTCCTTCAGGATACTGAACTTCATTTAGAAAAAATGAATAAAGTATCATTGCATCTTACATAAACTGTAGCCCCCCCCCACCCAAAAGATCCTGTGGGTTACCAGATTAGAATCATCAAATATAGAAGAAACATTCTGGCAACTCTTCAGAGTCATACAGGCCTTTTTGTGAACTTTATCTAGCTTTGAAGATGAAAAGACGTTAAACAGAAAGATTCTTCACAGACACTTGGACCGCAAAAAAACAAACATTGAGTCAAGCCTGAAAATCAATGAGGAGGATTAAAATGGACAATGGTAAACATGTTTTAATTTCGTGAGTATGTGAGTTACAACAGCAGTTCTACTCAACCTCTACATGACAGAATTAGAATTAGGGCTTTCTCATTTCTTCTTGGATTACAACCTCAAGGAGGAAACTCTGGGTTTTATCCCAGAGAACAAAAATGAGTTCACCAGACACAGCTACGCAGGAAAGACACAGATGACATCAAACTTGGAGAAGGTGTAGAACAGTAAGTGGAGAAGCAGAGAGCAAGAAAAAGGACAAACATTTCTAGAGCCAAACAAATCAGTTGTGCTACATCAGACACACTAGAACCAGCCACAGCTAGTAGCCTTTTGGGGTCAGTAGAAGCAGTTAGCGCAAAGACCTATACCATAACCAAGCTGTCTGGCACCTGTGGCTTTTATGACTCCTTTGTTTACATGTCACTTCAAACTGGACCTTCTCATCACTTCATCTTTGATATTTTTTTACCTTCTTAGTTCTCTGGGTTCCCCCAAGCCATAACTTCATTTTGACCCTCTGTTTAGCAGTTTTTATCTCTTCCTTATAGGCTTCTTCCTTACCAGTGCTGCAATATCATTTCCTCTTATTTCAGCTTTTGGGCAGGGATCAAGGTATGCTTGGGAGCTAGTTACAGTCCACCTGCAGTCTGCACCACATCAGTCATTATCTAAACCATGTGACATGTACGGTGTCCACCCCAGCCCACACTGGTTTATTGGTTTACCACAACGGGTATAGCTGACACACATTGATTGGAGACACTACTCACAAATGATCTATTCTCAGCCAGAGCAGACATTTTCTACTTCCTCTAGTTACCAAAGTCCCTGACCATTAACTAAAAATACATATTTTCCACTCCCCACCCAGAATAATGCATATTTACCAAAGTACTGATGCTACTTTATAATGTCAATAACGTATACATTGAAAAGAGCATATGATACTTTTTTAAGCAAAGTCAAATAATGACATTGTCAATTAGTAGATTATGACGACATCCTACAGCAAGATTCTCCCAATACATATTTGATTATATTATTCAAGATAATAGATTTATATTCCTTCGGGTTTAAAATATTCCTCTAACAACTGTGCATAATCATTAAAAACTCCTCTTATGGAAAGCTCAACAACACATAAAACCAAAACAAAGTGGGATCACACAATTCACCATAAAAAAATTCTCTACCACAAAATTAACGAGTCACAAACTGCAGGTACCACCAAATTAAAGATCGGAGTAACGCACTTTCCCCATTTTTACCTTTCCAAACGATCCCTGACCAAGGACCTTGAGTAGCTCGAACTGTGCAGGGTCTGCCTTTTCACATCCTTCTTTCACATGGTGAGTGATAGGAATCTCTTCAATGTTTCCTTCATCCTGTGAAAAGAACTGCAGTTACAATACAGGGTCTACAGTTCCAATATTGTACCTATGGTTATTTAGCTGAAGTGTCTAGAAATAAAAACTAGGCATCACTAGGAGCCATACTTTCAAAGCAACAACCCAAGAATTCAAACATGATACTACAGAATAGAACGTGCATCTCAGAAAAATGTTCATTATTGATAATTTATTTTTATTAGCAAAATAACTTCCAAGGTCTAACATTCATCCCCTGTTGTGTAATACCCATAATTCAAGCGGTGGGGTAGATTACTATTTAAGGTTTGGACCCACTTTGCCTCAGTGTCAGTAATCTTGTAAGAAGAGATTAAATCTACCCTTGATCAAATAAAAACAGAATTTTTTTGTTGTGTTTTTGCAAATCCCGTTTTATTTGCAACGGTTATTTAGGATGACACGTTTTGTTTTGTATTGAAATCGAAGTTCTATCTGCAGCTGACACGTATTTCACCCCCTGTATAGCTCTACAACCTGGGGCTTTCTCAAGGCTACAAAAGACAAGTGTCACAGTATACGGCAAGTAATTTACGTCCATCAGTAATTGTATGGGTCCATCACCTTTATGTGAAGTGAGAAAGACTTATTTTAATACTGAGCATCGTAACGTGGTACAGTAGGCCATTATCATCTGTCACAGAGATGATGTCCAAGTGTCCAAATTTAATCTTCATCTTTCCCGATACAGTGTTTATCTAAAGTCATATCGGTCTAAAATGAGTGCTAAAACTACTAAAGAAAATCAATGATCTAGTATGCACCTCTTTGCTTAGGTGGGCAGTTCTATGTCTATAGAGTGCAGAAGGTACTGGCAAAGAGGACAGTTACAGAAAAGGCAGAATTAGACTAATCATTATTAGTATCATGCACAAGTGAGAGAGTAAATGAGGAACCGGCTATAATACCTTTTACCTTTAACCAATGAATTCTGTATTGATTTGATCAAGTGTAGATTTACTTAATCTCGTCTTACAAGATATTTTTTAGTATGGATGCTAAAATTAATTGAAAATGCAGATTTCTTTTGGATCCTGGGCCACTCTTGGTATTTGAGGACTTTAGTCACCAAAATTAAACTATTATTACAATACAATTACTACAGCCTCAAACTTAGTAGTTCCAAACTCAAAACGTCTTTTGCTTATTTCAAGAAGGTGTTGACATCAATGCTTCAGAATAACTCTTTGCTATGTAAATTGAGATATATGTGTGCACTAAGAATTAACATTCTGAGACCAAGGATACTAAGATGGTGTTCTGCTTCACAAGAGAAAGTAAATTGTCCACTTAACCTTCAATTGTCCACATAACATTTCATGATTTCTCCAAATTCAGGAGTGTATTCCCAGGGACCTAATTAGAAATGCATTGCCACTCTATGCAGACAATTTTCCTCCAATGTGTCACCAGAATTCTCAATTATAGAATCATTTTTTCAGGTTACTCAGTTTTAAGTCCAGCAGAATTATTTGAACAGAATTGTTAAAGTGGCATTACTTACAATTTTATGCATGTGCATCATGCAGAAGTGACACACCAAACCATGACATGCTGGGACTAATGTCCTGTCATCCTGCACCAGTAGCTTGCCTCATTTTACAAAGCTAGTTTGAGAAAGGCTTGTTAAAAGGTTAGCATGTTTGATGCCTGAATGGGTTAGAAGGCCAGCTGTTCTGCAAGTTTTAGAAACTATTAGCCGCCAACAAATAAAGCATTTAGTGTGATACCCAGCGACCTAATCTGCAATTTTCTGAGTATGAAGGAAGTGAGGGAGGAGGAAAGTGGAGTGGCAGTACACTACAAGCATATGCAAATACACAGCAGAGTGCGAGCGGAGGAAGTTTTTATAAGATAATACTATATTGTTTCTGAAGAAGAACCTGTCCAATTAAAAAAAGGTATCTGCAGCAAGAACCTGCATTCTAATGATGTTAATTGAAGCAGCAATATCTTACTATAGGATTCCAAAGGAGGCTTGGTTGCCTTTACAGTGTTCTTATTAACTATCAACAAGGACTATAGGTAAAAGGTATACATCTGGGAATTTGAACATCACACTATTTTATTCTATAAAGTGTGTCAAGAATCATCAGCTGTGGTCTAATTAACACCAGATCTGCAATTATTCATTCTGAACATTTGGGAGTCCTCTTGAAGGAATCAAAGCTAGCTCTACTGTTTGTAACTAAAACTAGCCACTCTAATACATGCAATCACATAATGGACACATTAGTTCAAGAACCGAACACTACAAGAAAGGAGGTTGCCACAACATCACTCTGTGTGCGAACCCTCTTGTACAGCATTCTGGGACAATCTAATATGGCAAATTCTAGTTGTATGTGGAAAAAGCTTCCCCGAGAGCCTCAGCTTCAACACTGGATGACACATCTGCCTGATCCCTTCCCTCCAAAACTTCAAATTTTAGCCCATAGTGTGTTGGCTCCAAAGATTTGTCCCTTCTCCTTTGTTCCAGTAGGCCTCAGCTATCACAGCCTAGGTGCAGTGTGACAAGCTAATCAACATATGCAGATTTCCTCCCCACCAGTTCCTTTCTCAGGAAATGGGTCAAGCACTGTCAACTGCTCTATTGTGTGGGGAGGCCTTTGTTACCTCAGCGGGGGAGTGGAGTAATACATTTGGCTCAGTACAGGCACAAAGGCCTGGAACTTGAATATGAGCTGGGCCAGGTAAATATCACAAATTTTAAAGTGCCATGAAAAGTATAGATCAGATGTTAGGCACTGTACAGCTACACCTGGGGGCATGTTTAACCCAGGATTTATACCTCACCTGACCCTGTAAGCCTAAGTGGAGCAAAATCGAACTTTACTACAGATACCCCCTATAATGTGTAATACACTGTAAGCACAGCAGAACTTCAGTAAGCACTACAGACTTACAATAGGAATTCCTACTCACACCACAAAGTCTAAATCTCTTCTGCGTCATGCTAAATATGCACAAAACGTTAGTGTCACACACAAAAAATCAGCCCATGTGCTCATGTGTATGCACAGGTGTTTATATGTAACCAGCCCAGAGCCTCTTAAACTAGCTGTGCAGCATATGCCTTATATTAAAAGGCAGACAACAGTAGTTAGTACTCTCAATCCAATTACTGTGTGTGTGGGACTCAAGTCAGTGGCATAACAAAAGCCCCTGCAGCCCCTGTGGTGCGGGGGCTGGAGGGGTCGAGCTCCAAGGGGCTCCCTCAGCAAAACTGGTAGATGGTGTAGGCCAGGGAGGAGGGGCCCTCTCAATGTACTTTACAGGGGGGCTCCCTCAAGTTTAGTTACGCCGCTGACTCAAGCTGTGAGATTCACACATATAAACTCCTAACACTAGGTAGTAAATTGCAAAAATCCAGGGGAACTTAATGGGAGGAACCTATTTGCTACAGATATTGTGGAACATTTGTTACAACCTCCACCCCATGATGCCGGACTGACATACTATAAAACATAAGTAACAATATTGCACCCCACTTTCAAAACAAAATCAATAGCATAAGAAATACCCACCTATTTCTAGCTAGACTTGCCCTCGCCAAAATACTTATAAATATAAACATACATGAGACTGCTTGACTTGATGAACCCTGAAATAATACATGTAGGCCTGGCAAATATAATTTCACCCCTGCAACAGAGGAGCTCTAACCCACCTAAAGCAAAGGATAACACCAATGCTCCAAAGAACAATGTCCCTGGATGTCTATTAGTAGGGGGTTTCCCTGACAAACAAAAAAGCAGAGAGACTTCCTCTCAAATCATAGTTTGAATCATGTGGACCGTGATTACTACTGCCTCAACGCAGGACTTCATTCAACATGCTAGGTATTGGGCATTGGTTTGATGTTTGCCCTGTGAATAATGAGTATTATGTAGTGAAGTGATGTATCTTTGTATGTATGGGCTAAGTGGTCATGCTGTAAAATGTTGTCGCATCCTGTGAGAATGTAATAATGCATTAAATGCTAGTGTCTGTGTGCTGGCTGAAGCCGAGAAGTTGGGTGCAGGTGAAGGGAAAATGGAGTCCTAAAATGACCTATCTGTTAAGAGTGTAACCTAAGGTCCTCACATGGAATAAAAAACACCTATCTTACCTGAAGACCTTGACCTCCAACTACAACACCAATCTCTTACGAGAGATACGTTAATGGAGGAACAACTCCTCTTAGAGGTCTTGCTAGTAGGGACTAGACACAGGTTAAAGAATTTTGATTCACTTTTGCACAATCGGTTAGACAAAAAAAAATTAAACCCAAAATCTAAGCCAAAAATGTAGGGTAGCTCTCAATGAAGGATCAAGTGCAATATGTGGTTCAAGCCATTATGTTTCTGAGCTAGTCGAAAACAATTCTCAATGTATTCTTGCATAAAAGTTTGGAATTAGATTAGAAGCAGGATGTAAAAAAGTGATTTCATCTCAAGCCTTCAGGTACAGGCTTAATGCTGCACAAATTTCGACCAGGTGTCCCCAGCTTGATTCTCCATTCTGAAGATAAAAATTATATATTGCTTATGCATCAGGAATCGTGCTCAGTGAAAAGAAGTAAGATGTAACAGCTAGGAGTTTGATGGCGAAGAGAAAAAGCCCTGTTTAGCGGTGTGTAAAAATGGCTGTTAAAGAGCTAGGCTTTTTATGTTTCTCTAAACTAAAGGTCTGCTTCCAAATGAACAGTTGAATGCAGAGATTTCCAAATAAATGCGATATTTGTTTTCATTATTTTTATTTGCTGGAATACATTGGTACCGGATACATTAAACATAATTTTTAAATACAAAACCACAAAAATATCAAACAACAAACATTACATTTTGTAATTAGATGAGTCAAAAACCAATTCAACCATAATCCTCAAAGCATATTCCATAAAAATGAAAAAAGGAAAATAGAGTAGGGTCATGTTCTCTATATTAATGAACCAAAATTGGTTAAGTTTCCTTACATTGTAATTAATCTTTCTTTTTAGTGCGTTGAAAAACCCATTCTTCTAAGTGAAAGATGTCCAGTATTTCCTGAACTCATTTATTGATATCTGGTGGATGAGCCTCTCATATCCCTGACACATAGGGCCTGATAATAGGGAGGCCGCCGTAATACTGGCTACCTCCCTGCTGGGCCCGTTACAACGTTCCTGTTGGGCTGACAGGCGGAAACCAAGGTTTCTGCTCATCAGCCCAGTGGGAAAGTGGCAGCAGCCGGCTTGTAATCGAAGTAGCAGCAATTCTGCCCCCGCAGGATGCACCAGCAGCCTCGCAATGCTCACTGTGTGCACAGCAGACAGTGAGTATTGCGAGGGTGCTGGGCAGGGTGACCCCAGCACTGCCCATGGACAGTGCATGGGCACCCTTGTGGTCCCCTGTACCTGTTCTCCGGCAGCCTTTTCATGGCGGTGAAATAGTCATGAAAAGGCTGGAGGAGAACCAAGCCGTAATCAGCATGGCAGTGCTGACTTCAGAGCCACCCTGGCCGATTCAGACCTCCACCACCATCCGCCCGTCAGGATTAAAGATCCCGGCGGAGCCGGCAGTAGGTTGGCAGGGCCGTCTGCCAACCTCGTAATGTGGTGTTCGGACCGCCACAACGCGACGGTCCGGCAAGTGTGGCAGTCTAATCAGGCCCATAATCTGCAGGCAAGGTCTAAAAAATACCAGATTTATGTGGTTACCCTTAATATCAGCAGTAAGTGCAACGTATTATAATCTATTTAAAAACCCAAAGAAGTACATATTCGGATAGAGACAATATCTCAATAAGAGTTCAAGTTAGGACACTGAACATACATATATGCCGATATTTCATGGTACCTAGGACGTGTATCGTGTACCAAGGTGTTCATACCATTTAAATATTTTATTGGGTGTAATATTAAAGTTGAGAAATACTGGACACTGAAGTATTAGATATGTCGACATAATTAAAATGCTGTGTATCTGCTGCAGTCTACAAAACAATCTCGACAGATCCCATTAAAAAAACAATCTTACCATATCTGACCCACTGCAAATTTTGCTCTTACAAAAGAACAATAAAGGCAGAGTATGGCTTCAAAATTTTTGGAGGCGTTTGCAAGAGTAATAAAGAGGATTTCAGAAAGGATCTGAGGACTCATCTCTGGCTTACCAAGGGGAGAAGTACAAGTTTGGAGACTTCTAAAACGATCCTGCTGGGGGATTGCAAATTCTTCAGACATTTGTTCAAATGACTAAAGAATTCCCCTACAGTGTAGCATTTAGATTTAAAATTATATTAGATTTAGATTATATGGAGTCTCTGGACACTTTAAACAAATAAGGAAATTATACGCCAACATACATCTACTAAAATCTTAATAAAATGCTGACAAGGATTAGCAAAAACAAAAGTAGGCATAAGTGTGGCTACAAGTCAAAAGAAACAATAATAAGTGTAGAGCTTTCAGAAAAGCTTCAGATCAGTTTATTCAGCCAAGTTCCCAGAGAGGCCTACGAGTATGCCTGAAAATTAGGTATGTTTTTGGATGAGTGCTTTTACTCGTATACATTTGCATTCACAATTTAAAAAAAAAAATCTTAAGTGTGCGGAAAAAGTAGGAAATAGGACTTGTCAAGAAAGATCTGTTTGCCCAAATATCAATACCTTTGATATATAACTATTCGATGGACTTTGCCCAACTAGAATACAGATTTTAAAGTAGTTGCTGGGAATGTAATTTAAAAGGATGGCATTTTAGTTAAAACCTTATGATCTCTAATAACAAAAAGAAAAAAATACAAATTATTTTAATTTTTATGTTTTCCTTTTTCGTGTACATTTTATAAATGCAATCATGCACTCTGGAGCAGGATGTTGAGTAGCACACCTGAGCAAGAGAATAGCAAAGCAAAAAGTATGGAGACACTGCATTCAATGTCACTACTTCCAATAATGCATGGAGAACTCCATCCGACAGATGTTAATAGCTTCTATGTGTAATAACTACTTATTTCTTATCAAATTGACAGTTGTTTACTTGCACAGTATGGGAAAATTACCGTTTAATAAAACACTAACCTGGTAGGTATATGAATCACCTTCTTCCATCGGCTCGTCAACCATCGGAAGGCCATTCAACTGAAAAAAACATCAACAAGTTAAAACGTAAGACTAGTAAATTTGTCAAAAGAAAAACTGCTCAATTTAGAAAATAAACAAGGTATCATAAATCGACTGAAAATTTAATTTCAAAATGAGCGTAGCATTCTAGAATACTTCAAAGTAAAAAATAATTACTGTAATTTCTCCACTTGTTTAATAATCTTTCATCTTATTTTTTCTTTCAGTCACCTTCACAGCACGAACATGGGAAACAGACCTTCATACCTTTCTACACTATCTAGGACTTGACAAAAGGAGCGGAAAAGAACAAAAAATGACAAAGCCAATCGTTGCAAAGCTGCCATGTTTCAGTTAGATTATGCAAGACATTTCCTTTTTTGAGATGTGCTTGCGTGTGATATTTTTACTGATACTTGTCACTTCCTTTTACACTGAACGTAATGTTCTTGAACACCCCAAGCCTATGACTTTCAGTACAGGGCACCAACCAGTCCCACGTCCCCCTAAACGTATCAAAGGATAAACTCTTCAGGTCCTTACTGTGTCTTCTCTAGCAAACAGTCAGTCATACAAAAATTAAGAAGCTTAACTGCAAGGTCCCTTACGTTATCCCACTTTACTTAATAAAGGAAGGCTTCCTATTTCCCTGTACATCCCCTGAAACCAACCCACCTGCTAAAAGAAGGTGCATTACAATAGGCATGTAAGCTTCAATGTGACCAGGCTGTCAATGTGTTAGTGGACACAGACACTGCATGCATAAATAGGCCCATTCTGTAACCAGATTAAGATGTTCAAAGCTGGCCAAGCAAATCATAATGCTCCCCTTGAATGCTGCAGTTATAATCGCAGGCCCAAATAAAGCACTGGCAATACAAATAGATTGCAGCTATGAGAGTTACTGGCTTTGGCAATGTTTTGTAGCCATGCTGTAGAGCAGCCCGGGTACTTTGCAGTGTGGCTAACACTCACTTAAGAAAGCGCTATCATGCAGCTAGGGCTAATTCTTTAAAAGCATGAACAAAAAGATAAAAATAAAAAAAACAATTACGCCCTTGTCCAGGTGTCAGTATAAACAAATTTCGAATCACATAACATATGTTATCACAATAAAAGCAAATAATATCGGTCGTCACAGACATCCATTTCAAAGGGGAAAAAGGGCTTCTTTTGTGGCACAGTAAAATGGCTACAAATGGCAAGAGGTTCAATAAGGACGACGTAGAAGAAGAAAAATATAAGTAGTACCTCAATCACAGTGCAATTAGTGGAAGGACGGCAATCAAGCTGAAGCAATCAGTACCTGGCCCAAGCTCCAGCCAAAAGAAGAGGAGTGAAGCTAACAAATGCTGGCCATTTAGAAGGCAGAAAATAACAGTGACAATAAAGCCAACGAATGATATGCAATGGGCAGGCTGCAAGCCTTTTATTGTATACAATATATCTTGCATGTGGGAGACCTAGAAACTGAGCATTCAGTACCTGCCAGCTCCCTGTTCCACAGACAACCTTTGTTCTGATACACCACAACCAACCACATTTCAGTCCAAAGTGCCAATCGTCTGATAGCAGCAGAATTGTCTCTTTCACTGGAAACTGCACTTACTTTAAATTTGTGCCAGACCCTCCCTTTCTTCCTTCCTTCCTTGTTCATTAGAACAGTAGAAAAAATAAACCACTCCCTCTTGTTAAAGGCGGTTGCCTGCAGCTTGGGCCTGTAATTTGAGAAGAAGGAATAATATTTTTTTTTTAAAAAGCATTCAACGGGGGTGTGGTCCGGCCGCGGAGAGGAACGGCCACCTGAATCCAGAGCTCTGCGTGCCGGATTGTGTCGGGGGAGGACGGAGGGGCCACTGACCGCCAGGTGTGTTTCTCTCACCTCCCACTACCCTCCCTGAATGGACAGCCAGAGTCCCCGGAACCGCTTGTCACTTGCGGAGGGCGGGGGTGCTGACGGAGTATTGTGGCTCTCTACCACACGGTGAGCTGCGGCCTCGATTTTGCACTAATCAGGAAGGACAGCGGCATATGAGGGCCTGCTGGGCGGATCGTGCCCGGCTGTGAAGCTGGCAGGCTGGGCCCGCCCATACCCCCTGAGCTCCTAGTGTGGTCCGCAGGAGACAGTGGCACGAGGCTCATATGGTGAGGACTGGCTGCTTTCTCCCTCTCTCCTTCTTGGCAAGATCGAGTCACTTGCTTGCAGGCGGCCGCAATGAACGTCCAACCGGATGATGGATTCACCTGCAGGGGGTACCTAACACGCTACTGGAGGCGCGTTCCTACAGTGCACAACTGTTACCGCGCAGCCCCCGCATATCCTATATACCCTAACCGGTCACCCCATTGGCCGCTGGGACAGGAAGAAGAGCCTTTCTCGGGAAGCTGATGACAAAGCTTCCGTGGTGGTAACGAAGGACTGGGTCAGGACACGTTGACTCTCTGGTCCTCCCCACAGCAGCTCTGGGTCCACGACCCCTTCTCCATAGTGGGGAATTCTTCTGGATGAGAGGCCTGGCACCTATATGAGGAGAGTCCTGCCCGCCTGCACGAATGGATGGCAACCACTGCAGAACCATCTGGCCCCAGTAAGATACGTCAGCATGTGACAATGTCACATCTTATGATTGGGCTCGACAAGGTCATCCTTAGGCGAGAGATTTAGGGACGCCAACCGGCCAACCTCAGGGATGTGGAATTCCTATCGCCCGACGCCCAGGACATCTTGTTTGGGGTAAAGGGCAACAAGTTTTTATGTTTACTTTGTCCTTGGGCCAAGTAGGCCCAACCCTCTGCAGCACAAACCCTTTGGCTGCCTGTTTACAGAGAGTGGAACTCTCTGCAGTTGAGGTAATGTGTTTCCAAAAGATAATGCTGTTCGAACTTGTATTTATGGTTCATTATTTGAAAGCCTTCATTATCAGGGTGAGTGCTGTAAATAAATGTTTTAAGGCCACACTTCACTACTGACGTGGTTCCAGTACAAAAAAAACAAAACGTCTATACACATGTTTGAAAAGTTTAGGCTATGAGGCTAAGTATAATGCTCCCAGAATGCTCTCTGATTAGATGCAAATGAAGTGTCATTTAGTAAAATGTTTTGATGCATGCAAGTATTTCCCAAAAATATTTCTAATGGAAAATCAGTGTAACCATTTTCTACACGATTATGGGAAGCATGAAAATAAACAAACACTGACAAAGCCAACTGATCTGAAATATTTTTGTAAGTCTTTTAGTTTAATCAATGCGTGTCTTGTTTTGACACGGCTTTTGTAACACTTTATTGTTGTGGGAGCTACCAGGCCCTCAAACACTGGCAAAACCCCCCCCCCAAAACGTTTTTGAACTCTAAAAGCACACGTTGCCACCAGTGGCATAACAAAGGCCCCGCAGCCGCCCTCCAGGGGCCCCTTCAGCACAGCACCTGCTCTGAGTGAGTCTGGAGAGGGGGCTCCTCCATGTTCTTTGCAAAGGGGTACCCTCCAGTTTTGTTACGTCACTGATTGCCACTGTAGTTCCTGACACTGAACAAAACTACTTTGTGTGCCAATATGCTCCTTGTGGAAGAGCAGAATGCGATCACTCACAGTAAAGCCAGCTGAAAGAGAGAGAAATAGAAGTTTAATAAAAACAAAATGTCTTTGTTAACACCAGACTTAATTAGGGACCAAGACCCACGTGTAGGTAGCTTTTTGTATGTCGCAAACAGCGACTTTCGCGACGCACAAAAAGCGCATTGCGATGCACAAACCCAATTTTGCGATTCAGTAACCTGGTTACCGAATCGCAAAATGGGTTTGCGACTCGCAATTAGGATGGGGTGTTCCCTTCCTAATTGCGACTCGCAGTGCAATGTAGGATTGTTTTGCGAATGCGGGCAATCCAATCGCAGTTTGCACCCATTTCAAATGGGTGCTAACACTTTCGCAAAAGGGAAGGGGTCCCCAGGGGACCCCTTCCCCATTGTGAATGTCACTGTAAAAAAAAATTCAGAGCAGGCCGTGGTCTTGCGGACCACAGCCTGCTTTGAAAAAATTAAACAAAAACGTTTCATTTTTTGTTTTTGTAATGCATCTCGTTTTCCTTTCAGGAAAACGGGCTGCATTACAAAAAAAAACTGCTTTATTGAAAAGCAGCCACAGGCATGGTGGTCTGCTGTCTCCAGCAGGCCACCATCCCTGTGAGGGCCACCATTCGCAAGTGGGTCGCAAATTGCGACCCACCTCATGATTATTCATGAGGTGGGCATTTGCGAAGCCCTTGCGAATCACAGACGGTGTCAGGGACACCATCCTACATTCGGATTTGTGGGTCGCAAATCTGAACCTACCTAAATGTGGCCCCAAATTCCTAAAGAAAGTCACAAAAGTGCACCCATGGTATATGTCGTACCCCTATAAAATATTTGTGAACTGTATTTTAGCATGGGTAAATACGCATGTGTAGATTTGCTCATGTGAAAATCTATTGAGCATTTGCAAGTTCATTTTCCCTCCAGCCACTTTCTTCTCAACCCTGGAAGAAGTTCTAATTCTGCCTTTGTCAGGAGTAAATGTCCAACCTTTCTTATTATGGGGAAATATTAGAGAGAAGCTGGTGAAAATCTTTAAAACATGAAGGTTAGTAGGTTTGCAGACTCAAAGGCATTCCAGCCCTGGAACTATTGCTTACTGCTTCCTCCAGCCCCATTATGCAGATCTGCAGAAAGGTGGCAAAATAAGGAAATTGCTACAGTAGGGATTGAAACTGCAAGTATTCAAGCCCTACTGTGGTAGTAGCCCTGGCATAATCAGAAAGGCTATTATCAGAGCTCTTACATAATGAGATTGCTGCCATAATTTGGCGCCACACTACATGGCACCAAAGGGACAAGTAGATCTTTTTACAGGACAAGTAGATTTGAGAAGCAACCTGTCCCCTGGACAAGTAGATATTTTAATAAATTCCACAGCCCTGCAACCTGTTTGATGGCACCAGAGTGGGACACAGTCTCACACACCACCTATACCCCACGAACAGGACAGGCCGTCTAAGCTGATTGTTGCCGGAAATACACACACACACCCTGCCCCCCCGGCAGAGGGGTCCTGGCACCAGATCTTTAGCATAGAAGGAACGCCCTCAGATCCCACGCTGTCGCATCATCTCCTCGTCGGCACAGTGATGCCCCGGAGTTCCGCAGAACCCTTCTTTCCAGGCGGTGATGCCCACCGGCAAATGAACAGGTAAACACTCCCACCATCTGCTGTTTTCAGAAGCTACTGTGCTACCTAAGCCTATGGCGTCGCCGAGGATCCCCCCAGCTCTGTGGCTCTTCCGGCCGACCCTCGCTTGGTCGATGCCACGGAGCGCATACTCTAGGAACTCCCTGCTGTGGGACGCGCTTGGAAGCAATGGACTAGAAGATTTCAGACCAATACGCCGCATCCACCTCCATACGGGCCGTCATAGCTTGTTTCCAAGTTAAGGTCACAGACTTGGACCAGCGCCCCACGACCATGGAAGGCCAACTTGCAACACTGCCAGAGTGAGACTCAGAGCTGCAGTTGCTCTGTGCAAAGATTACAGACTTGGAGGATAGGAGTCGGAGGGACTATTTCCATTTTTTTGGAATACCAGAGCATAAAGAGGGCTCAGATGTCAGGACTTTCCTCAAGGACTTCCTACCCAAGCTCACAGGCCTAGTCTTTTCCCTGCCGTTAGATTTCCAAAGGGCCCAGAGAATCGGTCCCCCGCATAAAGCTAACACAGGAAAGCCACGTCCTATCATTGCATGCTTTCTACGCCACAAGCAGGCCCGCCAAATCATATCTGCTGCCAGAACTCAGAGCCCGTATTCTCTGGAGGGTCATGAGATACTGGTGGCCGCAGATTTCTCAAGCGAAACTAACGAAAAACGGAAAGCACTTCTGGCCCTCCGACCACAACTCAAGAAAAAGAACATCAACTTTGGCCTCTTTGAGCCTGCTTGTATGTGAATCACACAGGATGGTAGATCCAGAGACTTCCTCGAACTAGCTGACCTCTGTTCCTTTCTGGAAGGACTTGCCACCCAACCCATGGACCATTCACCCGCTCACCTGATGCCATGCTCTCCTGAGCTTGGAGACCCTCCCTCCAGCTCCGATCCTAACAAACAAGTTGCTTATGCTGCAATGCAGAAGAGGGGCAGGACCTATGATCGATCACAGAAATCACAGGAAGGTCAAGAACACGCTCTCCAAGCTGTGATTGCTCTCACCCAAGATCAAGGCAGAGACAAATTCCGTTCCCACTGGAAACCAACGCCCCTTACGGACCGACCGCAATGAAGGACTCTTGAAGCAGTCAGGGCCTCTCACCTAGAAGCCCGGAGCGTGCATCCATCCAATGGACGGCTAAGTACCCTGCCTATCTTTTCCATATGTGCCTACTTTTGCCATAACCATAGTTACTGGCACTGTTGCTGTTGATACTATTCTTACCTCTGTATACATGGTTGCCACAACAAATGATATTCTGGGCATACTCTGCAGTTTCTCCGATACTGTTATTATAAAGGGATCCGCGGGTATTGCGCATACCTCATGTGTTTCTGGTTAAAAATTGTCATGGACAGGTTGCACATTACCTATGATATTATGGTACTGTTATTTGGAATGTGACTGTGGGACTAGACCCCATCATCGGTCAAGATCTGAAAATGCTCACCCACCTGTAATGCTTGCCCATGACCTTCACCCGGTCGCAGAAGGCTGGAGGGAGCCCCGAATAGTTCGGACCTGGAGTCTTCTCGCTTCCCCACTCCCACATACCCGTTCGCTACTCTGAGGCGGGCTCCTGGGTGCCCCCGCTCCCAACCTTAGATCCCCAAACCGGCTAACCCTCCGCACTCCATACACCAACCTGGAACGAAGGTCATGTCCATGCCCCTGCCCGATGGGGTGTTCCCAGTGCGGGATAACCACTCGGACGCAGGGGCCTCATAGTTATCTTTTCGGAGACTTTAGCCCTGGCACGATGGACGTCCTCCCCCTTCATACCCGCGGCACACTGCGACCCATCCATTCCAATCATTTTCCTGGCTCTCCCCCCGCTCCCCACACCACCTCCGTACACTCTGCAACACTCAGAACACCTTGCCTTACACTGACTAATCCTGGCTGTTCATCGCTGGCCCCCCTCCGTGCGCTTATCTGATGTGCGGAATGCACAGGTTCGGACCCGCAGTTTAACAGGACCCAAAACGACAAGTGTTTACTTCGGTTTCCACTGGACCCCTGCTACATTCACTCTTTCTTGTATTTGCTTACCCTTATCCCTCCCTCTCTACCCTACCCTACCCTACTTTGTCCTTTCGATTCCAATCTCCCGTATTATATCCTATTCTATCCTGTTCTCTCCTATTTTTACTTATGCCATTCCTCACATCCTTTTTGTCTCTCCCTCCTTGCCTTCTTGATTGGTCTGCTTTTCCTCTTCCTTTTCACTGACCGAGGGTACCCACCAACGCCCCCCCCGCACCCTCCCTGGATTGTTCTATTGATACTGAGCCCCCACTCTCTGAGGTACTGGAATAGAGGGGACCAACCGTCCACAGGGAGCCGACAGATCTGGCTTTAGTATGGGGACAACTGTTCTGTTGACAGTTCTCTCATGGAAAGTTCATGGCCTAACACACTACATCAAGAGACAGAAAATTCTATCCTACATAAAGTCCAAAAGAACAGACATCACTCTCTTGCAGGAAACACACCTTTCCCCATTAGAATCGGAGAAACTGCGCAGAGATTGGGTAGGTAAGGTGCTCTTCAGTGCGGCACCGTCCGTACAATCTGGAGCTCACGGTTAAGGGAGAAAAAGTGGGGTGGCAATTCTCATCCGCCGATCCTTACAATTCAGACTACTCAAAACGTGGTCTGACCCAGAAAGGCGATACGTTCTTGCCAAGCTTAAACTGGGAGCTCACACAATTTGTGTTGGCTCTATTTACGCCCCTACGGGTTCCAAACGCCTTTTCATCCTCTATCTTAATTGGTTGCCGATGGAGATTGGAGACTCCCAGTACTTACTTGGCGGGGACTGGAACTTGGCGCGTGATGCTATCTTGGATCATACGGGCGGCCTAGATGTAGGCAATAATGCGGATAGGTCACTCCTTGGGGGCATCCTTTCAGATCATGGGCTGGTGGATCATTGGCACCTCTCCCACCCACTAGACCGTGAATCCACCTATGTCTCACCGGTCCACGGGACCCAATCCAGGCTGGATTAATTCCTTACCACCCACCGACTGCTCAAAACGATCAGGGAGTCCAAGATCTTACTGGTCACGTTGTCAGACCCCTCCTGGTCAAGTTGGCATTTGATCTGGGCTTGGCTTCCCCGGGGCGCAAGCCATGGTGTTTAAACACGGGCAGATACCGAACACCACAGGGGAAGGACCAACTTCACTCTCACGTCGCGACCTACTTAATCAATAACAAAGGTTCGGTTCCCTCCCCCAACTATTATGGGCTGCAGCAAAGACAACGATAAAGGGCCAACTCATGAGAGACACTGCCATTGCTAATGCCCACAGATGCGCCTGCCAGTAGGCTCTGGAAAATTGTATAGCCCAAACTACCCACGAATACACTGCAGCCCCCTCCCTTCCCACTCTATGCCGCCTGGAACAGGCTAAAATTGAACTAAATGCTCTCTTCACCTCTCAAGCAGAATATGCGTTGCAGCGGTGGAAGGGAGGCCATTATGAGCATGGAGAAAAGGCGGGCATTTATTGGCTGCTCAGCTCCGCCAAAGGAAAGCGGCATTAGCCATCCTGGCTCTACATAGCCCTGATGGCACAACTCACTAACCCCCAGGCAATAGCGGATGAGTTTGGATGATTTTATCATACCCTCTATACTCCTGAAACAGAGGAGGACCATGATACACTGGCCACATTCTTTGAGAAGGCATGTATGCCTAGCCTCTCGGAGGCAGGCAGGGCACTCTTAGAGAAGGAGATCAACAGGGAAGAGACTGCACAAGCACTTGCTATACTCCCTTACCATAAGGCTCCTGGGGAGATGGGTTCCTGGCAGAATTTTATAAATTGACGGGAGCAGAAAGAGTGGATTGTCTATACGAGGCATTCCACGGGGCAGATCAAACAGGTTCCTCTAACCCTCTTTCCAACAAAGCCTCCATAGCAGTCTTACCCACACCGGGGAAGGACCCTCTCCTATGTGGCAGTTACCGTCCCATCTCCCTCCTTAACGAGGACATCAAGATACCAGCGGGAATCCTGGCGACACGCCTCAAGAAAGTTATACCATCTCTCATTCATCATACGCAAGTGGGATTCGTACACGGTCGCTCCTCTAGGAATCATCTAAGAACCCTACTACATGCCCTATGGACTGCACGGGACTCCCGAGAAGAGGCCCTTGCCCTTTCCCTGGATGCAGAGAAGGCATTCGATAGAATAGAATGGTAGTATCTGTTCAAAACTCTATCGTTTTGGGGTCGGGCCAGTTTTATTAATAAGGTACACCTGTTGTATGGCTCACTGACGGCACAGGTCAATTGCGGTGGTTTCCTGCCCGAGGTCAATACCCTCGGGCGAGGGACCCGACAAAGTTGCCCTTTATCGCGGTTACTATTTCTCCTAGCTGTGGAACCCTTAGCGGCAACTATCTGCAGATCACACCACATTACCGGAGTACCCATCCCTTGCGGTGGCTCCACCACCCACCTATATGCCGACGATATCCTGTTAACACTTTCAGACCCAGCTAAGTCACTGCCGGCGCTTAGATCAATATTAGCTGACTTTGAAACACTCTTGGGTTACAAGATAAACTGGGATAAAAGTGAAGCGCTCCCTTTATCCCCTGTGACAGTAAGCGCGACCATACAGGACTTCCCGGTTAAGTGGAAGCTTTCACGTCTTCAGTATCCAGGCATCTACATTAATAGGGGCCTGGAACATCTGGTGGCAGACAACTTAGACCGCTACTTGCCAGCACAAAGAGGGACTTTGACAAGTGGTCGCACCCTTGGTCCCTCCATGTGGGGTAGAGCGCAGGCGGTACGCATGGTGACCCTACCAAGGTTCTTATATGTTCTTGGAATGTTGCCCTTACAGATCCCCCTGACTCTCCTCAGAGAGGTGGACCATCGGATACGGGCCTAGTTAATGGACAACTGAAACAGTTTGTGGCTCTCCGGGAAGACTTTGACCTGCCCGCCTATCACTTGTGGCGTTTCCTACAGATCCAGCACTGCTTTCGCCGTTGCATGGGGTATGTGTCTGGCAGCTCCATCGCTCCCCAGTACTCAGCTTTTTAGAAACATAGGGTCTCTTTCGGGGAGTCGTGTCAGGCATACATACCCTGCTGAACCACCACCTGTTCTCCCTCCCCCTCTTGGTCTCCCTCAAAGCTAAATGGCAGGCGCGACTATAGACAGAATATGAGCTGAAGGATTGGGCTGACACAATTGAGGCGAGAAATTGTGGGGCACGGGAGGTTCGCTTGCAATTCAGTCTTTACAAGACCCTGCATGAGTGGGACTGGACAACCTGGTCTGCAGGATTACTGTCTCATGCCTCATGCCTCCTGCTGGCATTGTCCCCCACCCTCGCTGTGACCTACTTCAGATATTGCACGATTGTCCATCCATCCAACCTTACTGGCAGTCAGTGGGAAGCACCCTCAGAGGAGTTCTACCTCTGACGCCCTCTCTTACCCCTTCCCTCCTCTTACTACATGATACAAGCGACATCCAAGGTCTTATTCGCCCACAAACACGCCTCCTGCACACAGCACTAGCAACGGCCAAACTATGGCCATCATTACGACCCTAGCGGTCGGGGTAGTTTGGGGAAAGATACAGCCAACAGACTGGCGGTACCTTTTCCCAAATTATGACATTGGCGGTTTGGTTCAAGCCAAACTGCCAATGTACCACTCCGACCGCCAGGGTGCTAATGGCCTCTGGGCTAGAGACTTCAGTCTCCAGCCAGGCGGCCGTCACAATCCCACCCTCGGGATTATGACCCCACTTACCACCATGGTTTTTGTGGCAAGCGTACCGCCACGAAAACCATGGCGGTAGGCACTATCAGTGCCAGGGAATTCCTTCCCCCCTCCCCAGAGTTCTCCCTCACTCCCCCTCTCCTGCCCCCAGCACATTTACACACCCACATGCACACATATACACAGTCATACACACGCATACCCACATCCACCCACGCATGCACACATACATACCCACACACCGCAACACACACCAACATTCTTTGTCGCACTCACGCATTCACAAACAACATACATGTACACTCACATTTAGTCATTCACACATTCATTCAACGTGACTCACACCCGCAAGCAAGCATAAAAAAAAAAAGACACCCCCCGCACACACACATCTCCTATCCCCCTCTCCTGTCGGAGAACCTGACTTACCTGCTTGCAGGAGGTCCTCTGGCTAGAGACGGGACGCAGCGCTGCTGTCAGCAGCAGCGTCCGCCAGCAAAACACCAGCAGGCTGTATCATTGCTTATGATAGGGTAGGCAGTGTTTTGCTGGCGTGGCGCTGCTGCTGACAGCAGCGCCACCTTAGCGTCAACCGCCGCCATGACTGTCGATGGAATTCCGCCAGCCTTCTGGCGGAATTCCATCGACGGTCATAATGTGGGTGGGTGGCTGGTAGGCACATAGACGGTATGTTGGCGGCCGTCGCCGTTGCGGTAGGCGGCAGTTACCACCAAAGTTGAAATGAGGGCCTATGTATTCTAAGACACTGGCGCGCAGTCAAACCCCTCACCCATGATGAATGGATCTCAGAAATGTACCAAGCTGCCTCCCATGAATGACTTATTTACAGTCTCCAAGACAAGACGGACACATTCCTCCAGACTTGGGCTCCTTTCCTCTCTATTCCAGATGACTGAACGCTCACATGGTTCCCCGATAAAGGGCACAATACAGCAGTCCTCATGCATGGTGGCCACACATGCAGTACCTATGTCCTCTAATGTCCACAATTGCATCCATGACCAGGATCAAGATCAATACCACATTCTTATCGGATGATCCTACCCCCACCCCCTCCCAATACTTCTGTCCTTCCACTCATATTGAATCACTCCTACCCCCCCAGTCCCACCCGGTCATCTGCGTTCACGCTTGCATTTGCGTTTATGTTTCTGTTATCGTCCTTGCTCTCAGTTTTCCCCTCCTTCTCCCTCCCCTCCTCATCTACTCGCCCTCCTCATAAGCATAAGTATTGTTCTTAATTTTGTCCCCACTGTTTTCGTCCTTATAGTTAGTACTTATCCTCCTTCTCATTTCTTGGACCAATCTTGGTTTCCTATCATTATGGATGCCCCCCTCCCCACCACTCTCTCTCTTTCCTTTCTTCTATTCTTATTCTTCCAGCTATTACTTCTTTTTCATTGTTATTCACTTATCTATGTTCCTTTATCCCATTCTGTTTACTACAACAACAACAAACAAAAAAAGCACTCAACAGCACGTAATGATAATGCTAAATTACTCGAGCCAGGCAATAGATGCAAAAATGCTTCTATTTAGAATGCATTTTAACAATGGTCCAAGGAGAAGAATGACAGTTAAGAGCACTGCCATCGCTCGATTTTGCCTTCTCCCAGTTAACTTACAAACATGTGCTTCCAAGGTCCATACAACTGCCTCTCGCATACCAGAAAATTACATATGGTAGGGACACATTTGGGCCTACTTCCCCTAGCTGCTTCTATCTCACTCCATCTCTAGCTGCTTTTTTGCTTTGTTCACATACATCCCCCTGCACCATATTATTTAAGCAGCTACTCAGTCAGCCACTTCCACTAATTCTGCCACTATACACTCACTCTGGCAGCACCCTCCCACTCAGTTCCTCTGTAAGGATCCTTGTTTATTTCCTCAATACATTAAATGTCTCTCACACAGCGTCACATTCCCTCACTTTGTTGGAGCCCTCTTAATGTGCTGCTAACATTACTATTTGCTCTACGATTTCTCTATCTACTCCTATTACACATCTTGCCCATGCAAACTAAATTCAGTCTGCCCCATCTCATCATCCTACTTATACCCAGTCCCTAGCCCTACCGTCTTACTAAACTCCTACTGTCTCTGTTTGTATGACTTTTCCTCCAATTTGTTGGGCTGCCATTACTCTGTCCCCACCCTTCACTGTTTTTGATCTCTTTGCTGCTCAAACTGTCCATACCTCTCCCTCTGCCTATCCACACACAGCCTCTACATTCCTATTCTGCCCTCTTGTAAGTAGTGACAGAAGCCCTTGACAAACTATCGAAGAGCAGTAGTCCACTATTGAGCTACCTTACAGACCTCAGGAAAAAGATGAAGACCCGCCTGTTTAGCTACATATTTTTCAAGTTCTGCAAAAGTGACCCTTGGGGTAGCAGTGCTTTACAAATGCTGTCAGCCAGTATGTCAGTCACCCTGATGATTCCAACCATAACAAACGCAAAATTTCATGTCCTAGTCTACCTGTTAAAATCAGAAATCCCCTATGCGCACATATAGCATACAGTAAGTTTATGGACACTTTTTATTGATGATCCACATGGTTAGAAGTATCTGATTCTTTTTGCACTCTCAATCCAGATCTCATTTCCTGTAACACCATTTCCTAAATTCTCTATCTATGTGTTTCTGCAATACACAGTTGGTGCAAACCAATGGAGGATTTCTGGAAGGTGTGATGCTCCCAGGGAATCCAGCTCTATTAGGAGGTGAAGTTTGAGAATCAAGATCCCGATAAGAGGAATGTGAGGAGAGAAGCAAGAGAGTGTCACAATTTTAGCTGACAAAGTCAGGCTGGTAAATAGAGTCCCCTTGACCATGTATTCAGGGTGATACATTGTGTAAATTTGCCTCTGAAATGCGAACAAGAGAGACGAGTAGGAGAGCGTTGTAGGGACTTTAGGGTGAACTATTTAGTTTAGAGGTAAAGGTAGGTACCAAACACCAAGTTGAAGCCCATTGTGCTGCTTAAAATGTGTTATAATAATCAAGGTCAACATTGCATTCATGGCGTGTTCAGGCTGGTCTAAATAAAACATGAAATTTTATCAAATTTCAAGGCACTCTATGCTTTGGTCCATCTTCCTAAATGTACCATTTGCTGGTATGGCTTCATAACACAGCAGTCACAGGGACCTACCTTTACCATTTCTTTAAAATATACATAGGGAGGGCTTTGTCTCCATCCAGGACAATTCTTTTGTCGCTTCCTGCTCTTGGCTGTTTGATGAATCATTCTACCATGAAGTACTTGCACTTAAATTAACAAGGGGTTATGTTACATCTCAAAGGAGGATGCCAAGATACACTCCTAGTTGATAAGTGCTGTTATCCTGCAAATAACAATGAATCATCACACATTAAATTCTTTGTCATACATATACGTTATACAGACAGTAATCCAGTTTGTTTAATATATTAAAAGCAGAAGGCTTGCTGTAATGTTTTTCCAGTGATCAAATATAAAACACTTATACCTCTTATCCAACCCCTCTTACACGAAACATACACTTCACCAAAACACATCACCACCCCCTGTATGTTTCAAATTCCACTCACCAGCAGTACTTCACATACAATTCCTTTCACAAAACCACTACAGCAATTTCTCCTTTCAGTACTCCACAAAAACAAAACACCCACACCAGCACATCAAAATCACATACACTTTCATAATACTGGCCGTCACAAATTAGAAACATGCACCCAACTTCCACCCTTAAGACTACACAAATAACACACATCCTAAACCATCTTTACTCACAAATGTTCTATCCTCACCAACACCAACAACTACACCAACACAATAACACTCAGTCACTTGCCTCTCATCCATTGCACAATTTAAAGCCTTAGAATATGACCCACGTGCTCCACCCACACCCTTAACCCACACTCCTTCCACCCGAAACAGACACAAACAAAATAAACAATGTGCTGCCCTTCACAACTATGCACCCCCATGCCTATTACACAACAAGGCTAATATACAAATACAACAACTCACCATCTCACCCTCAACCACATCTCGACCACCAACACACACAGACTCAACAAAATGCCTTCTAAGCCTGCTGGACGAGGATAACAATATAGAAAAACCACACTATTGAGACCCTCATACAGTTAGTACAAGCACTAATGATACACCTGCTACTAGTTCAAAATACCCTGCTCACTCTTCTACAAAATGTCAGGCCGCCACCACAAAAACACAGTCTCTTAACTACCTACTAATAAATGGTTGATCACTCTCTAAAAACAAGCACCACATCTATGACCTGTTCACTGACACACAACCCGACTCACTCTTCATAACTGGTTGGGAGATGGCGTGGCTCCAGTGCTGCATGAAGCCATTCCTCCAGCCTATCAAACTATCACACAAAATTGTAGAGGCAAATGAGGAGGTGGACCTGCTGTTATATTCAAGCAAACAATAAATCTCACCAAAACTTGCAACATTTCCATACAAAGTTGTGAGGCCCTCATCACCATATACAATCCTAAACCAATGTCCTCCAGTAACTTCCTCCTCCTTTACAGACAACCACCTAGCAATGCAACATTCCCAGACACATTTCTAGAAACAGTTTCAAACCTTTTAACGCTACACTCCAACCTATGCATTCTTGGAGACCTAAAAATTTGGTTTGAGAAACCTAATATTCCCCATACAAAAACTGTCATCATTGGCCTAGTCACACTGAACCTACATCAGATTGTACACAATCCCATACACATTGATGGACACATTCTAGATGTTATTTATGCAAATCCAGAACTAGTTACCTTTCAAGGAATAATTCCAGTCACATATAGTTTTCAAACATAAAACACCACATATTAGCACACCCAAGACCACCTTATATGCATCTACCTATCAACCACGGAGCAAACTCAATTCTGAATACTTAAAAACAAAACTAACAGCCAACACAGATCTAAACACAATAAATGATGTTCAAAAACTGTAGGACTGGCTACAAGAAGCTCTCAATATGCTAATGCCACTAAGAGAAACAAAACAAGACAAAAGAAAACAAGCACCTTGGAGAAATAAGACCTAAAAAAGGTAAAACAACAAATCAGAAGTCTGCAATGAACTTGGCTCAAAACAAACAGCAACCAAGACAAACCTCGCCTAAGCAAACTGATCAGAATATACAAATCAGCAATCAAAAAAGCTCAAAAAAGTATTATTCAGACAGAATTCTAAATGCAAAATCTGCAAATAAAGAATTTTATAAAATTCTAACTGAATTTCGTAAACCTTAATGCACGTAAGGAACTCATCCCATTACTCAAGAATTCACAGACAAACTGTCAGATCATTACAACCAAAGCAGATACGTTGAACTCCGATTGAAAACAAAGGAAAGCCCCCCGCACCACCCCATTTCCAAAAGCCCCTCCAAGAGTAAGCCAACGCAGCCTCTGCATCCCTCCAAACAAATATCACAAAGTGAATTTATGGATCAGGTCAAAGCAAGCAGGCCTCCCAGCTGCCCTTCTAACCCTTGTCAACCATACATTTTACAGAAAATTATTTTATCTACCTCAGCTGCCACACCAGTTATAAGAACCATCAATAATTCATTAACTACAGGAATCTTTCCACAAGGCGTAAA
This sequence comes from Pleurodeles waltl, assembly GCF_031143425.1. NCBI lineage: Eukaryota > Metazoa > Chordata > Amphibia > Caudata > Salamandridae > Pleurodeles > Pleurodeles waltl. The sequence continues at coordinate 364,820,889 of NC_090438.1, forward strand.
AAAGGCATACTTTATTAAAGAAAACAAACCTGGACCCACTTGTACCCCAACAAGTACAGACCAATTAAAAATGGGCCTTTTTTGGGCAAACTGATATAAAGAGCAAAATCGCCCAGATGTCACAATTCATTGAAGATAACTCCATACTTTCAGAACACCAAACTGGATTCCGTACAGAAAGTGGCATGGAATCTGCCATCTGCAATGACCTTAAAAACACAGTAGACAGCAATGTAGTTGCAGCACTACTTCTCTTGGACCTCTCAGCTGCCTTTGACACATTTGACCATTACATGCTAATACAAAGCCTCGATAAAGCCGGTATAGAGGGGACTGCTCTTGACTGGATCACATCCTACCTTCAAAACAGAACAAATATCGTCCATACTCCTCCTTTCTCATCCAAACCATACTACACAAAAGCAGGGGTCCCTCAAGTTCTATCACATCTCACCCATGCTTTTCAACATCTATATGAAGTCATTACTGGCAATGATCAATGAATTTTACCTCACATGCTACAACTATGCACCTATCACACAAATAGTCCTTAAATTGGAAAGCCCCTAAAGACATGGGTGACTCTCAAATCTTCAGATGCCTCAGAGCCGTTGATCAGTGGATGACATGGAGCTATCTCAAACTGAATGCTTTGAAAACATAAATACTCACATGCGGCGATTGGAACAATTATGACCCACTCTGTGCCTGGCCTTATGATCTGGGACCGCTTCCTAAAGTATCTAATGAAGTAAGACACCTTGGAATTACCATGGACTCCAAGTTAACAATGAATGCCCAAGTGGACAAATTAGCAAGATCAAGCTTCATCACCATGAACACTCTGCAACGCATCTTCCCCCACCTGGGATTTCGGCACAAGGTCCAAGCTACTACCTCTCTTGCACTGACTAAACTGGGTTATGCCAATGGCCTCTACCACAGATCATCTCGATCTACTATGAAAAGACTACAAAGGATTCAGGAATCTGCTGCCAGACTATTCCTACGTGTAAAGCCACAAGTCCACATCTGCCCTGTCTTGAGGACCCTACATTGGTTACCAGTTGCCCGAAAACCCACCATTAAGCTGCTTTGTATCACCCACAAAGCAATACATGGAACTGGACCACTTTTCATGAGGAATAAAAACACCAAATGCATTCAACAAAGGAACCACCGCTCAACATTGGCACCTCGCATCAAAACCCCACCATACAAGAAAAATACAACAGGTGGTAAAATCTTTCTCTGTTCAAGAGGTCAAACTATGGTATTCATTACCCTCAAATATAAAATCAATGGATAATTCTTATCTTCAGAAGACTACTCAAGAGTTGGCTCTTTCCTACATAACCACCATACTCAAACAGCACCGTACAGCATTTCCCTGTATATGTAAATATTTTTAATTTCAATATACTTATATATCTAGATGTGTATTTTCTTGCACAAATATGTATAATAACTATGCTTTTTCACAAAATATATACTATACTTATGTTTACATAAATATATATATATATATATTCATCTATGCTTTACATATGCATACGTCATTGGCAGTTTCTATATGAGTAGTTTGATCAGATGCTTATGAGTCTGTTTTTTTTTATCTATCACAATACGTAAATATTATCTTAACTGTTTATCTACAAGTATTTCACTATTGAAATATTGAGGAAAAGATAAAACAAAATTTGAGTTATAAAAAATACACAAATAAGTTACCTTCAAATACTGCAACACTTGAAAGTCTGTTTCTACAATACACCTTTAAATCTCAATATATTACCTACCTAATACATATATTCCCTTTATATATAATCATATAGCTATATATTTATTACCCTAATTCTACCGTTGAAGAGGAAAAAGAATCACTCTCTCCAATGCACTACTCTGCTCACTCAGCAGCGCCACGTCCCATCTCCTGCCGGAGGACCTACTGCAAGCAGGTAAGTCGGGTTCCACGACAGGAGAGGGGGGTGAGGGGTGGTGTGTGTATGTGGAGGTGTAGTTGTGTGTGTGTGTGTGTGTGTGTGTGGTGGGGTGTGTGTCTGTTTTTGTATGCGTGCATGGGGCTGTGAGTCGCTTTGAATGAGTGCGTGAATGACTGAATGTGAGTGTACATGTATGTTGTGTGTTGTGAATGCGTGTGTGCGACAATGTTTGTTGGTGTGTGTTGCGGTGTGTGGGTATGTATGTGTGCATGCGTGGGTGGATGGGGGTATGCATGTGTGTATGAATGTGTATGTGTGTAAATGTGCGGGGGTTGGGAGTGGAGGGGGAAGGTGGGGAAGGACTCTGGGGAGGGGGCAGGGGATACCCCTATCAGTGCCAGGGGAGGAATTCCCTGGCACTGATAGTGCCTACCACCATGGTTTTCGTGGCAGTACGCTTGCCAAGAAAACTATAGCGGTAGGCGGGGTCATAATCCTGAGGGTGGGATTGTGACGGCCACCTGGCTGGAGACCGAAGTCTCCAGCCCAGCGGCCGATAGCACCCTGGCGGACGGAGTGGTACATTGGCAGTTTGGCATGAGCCCAACCGCCGATGTCATAATTTGGGAAAAGGTACCGCCAGCCTGTTGGCAATACCTTTCCCCAAATTACTGCCGACCGCCAGGGTCATAATGAGGGCCTAAATGTATTCTGATGCATCCTAACACGCACTCTGTCCAGTGTCATTATTTACTCTCATAACCTTGAGTGGACAAATCACCTGCAACAAATAGATACTTTTGTAGCAGTGAATGCCAAGTGCATCTTCCATGGTCTAGCACTTATTCGTTGGTACCCATAAAGGAACCCAAAACACTCCCAAATAACAGCAAGCATTAATTGTGTGTGTAAGTTAGCAATGTTAGTATTTGCTTATTGTAGGCATCTATTAACATAATATACATATTTTCTTGCAAAATCATTTATATACCACCTTCTTGATGTGCAGACCCACACTAAGTCGATTAATTATAGAAACTATACTCTCATCATCCAAAATATGCCTAGCCATAAGAGAAAGAAACAAGGTGAAAACAAAACAAAAACTAAGCCTTCAGCACGAGGAGGGTAGTCATTTTAGTAAATAGGGTACAATGCAGGATAACAATCAAATAACCAGTCAAACAGAAACCTGTGTAGTAATTAATGTCCTATAAAAGTAAATGTAATTATTCTAACCGCTTGCATGGCGTGCACACACCCAACAGGAAAAACGATGACCTATTAAACTAAGCCATATTTAAAAGATATAGTATTTGTGATCACGACAAGGTGGAAAGCACTTACCTCTCTTTTTATTTTATTTAGAGCACTTAAAATTAGACCACTAATAAGTGCTAGAAAATAAAAGATGCCTTAGAAATGACAATACATGAATGCGGACTCAAATGATGCGACCCACTCCTTTTTCTCAGATTGATAACATAGCTCAGTATGTAAACTAGGAATAAAGTACGAGCCCTCCAAACACAAACTAACTTTGCAACTGTGTAATACCTAATATATTTTCTTAATATGAAGTGATATTTCAAAATGAGTCGGCAGTACCATTCCCTGATATGCAGATTAAGCGAAGAATAAAATGGTTCACATTAGATGATAAAAAACAAACCAAAGGGTCAAGTAAGCATGAGTGCAGTAAAAGGCAGTCAAATGCAGTTTTTCCAAGTTATTTTAATGAAGTAGAGTCCTAATTTCATCAGACATGGAGGTGAGTACTATGCGGTCTGTTTTGCCTTTAATATCAACAGTAGTAAGAATGTTAACATGAAAGAGAAAAAAAAAATGCATGGATATCTTACTTCTGGTAACTGAAGGACAGCCCTCGACAAACCTATTCTGAATCCCAGATACTCTATTCATTGTTCTTAAGTCAGAAGTTTTTTTTTTCTTGATTGAAAACAAACCCCAGACCTTCCAAAAGGTTGGCTGTCAATTGGAGATGGTGATGGTAAATATGTTTTTTCTGAGTCATTATTAAGATATTGTCCAGATATAGGTTTAGTCTTAAATCCTGGAATCTCAGACATGAGACTACTGGACTGAGCAAAACGGCAAAACATCAAGGAGCTGAAGAAATATTTAATGGTAATGAGTGGAACACATAGTAAAGCCCTTGCCACTGAAACTGACAATATCTCCTGTTTGCTTACTGCACTATCTCTGTATTTTAGCCAAAGTTCAAATCCAAACAAACCAACCATTCAAGTGATTGTAGGCAATCTAAAAAAATGGCATTTTTTCTATTCTGATATATCGATAAACAACAAAAGAATTGAAACTGTGAAGGTTTATTGAGGGCCGAAGCTTTTCGCTTTATTTTTTTAAAAGAAAAACGTTGCTGACTAAATGCACTGGTTGAAGGATGGTTTGTTGACCTGCACACTTGGATAGAAGATCTTGTATTTACATGTCTATGTGTAATTACATGTTCTAATATTGTATCTTACCATGGAAGATGTAAACAGTTTGGCCACAAAACTAGAACTTGGTTTCAGTAAATTCCTATTTGACAGCCTTGTATAGTCTGTGTAATGCAGGGTTCTGTTAACATTAAAAAAATGGAGAAAAAAAAGGTATTCAACCTCCTAAGATGTGAGTTATTGGTTATACAAGTACTAACATTACTTGCATACGTGTTTTGTTCTCTAGAAGAGTTGGGTCTGAAACCTCTACTTCACTGAAGTATTGTTTGCTGGAGTCTTTAAGGATTCTTTGCATGGCTGTAGTGGCCATAAAACTGGGCCCTTGCCGGTGCAGTTAACTGGCCAGCAGAACAGCTCCTGCCTTCGCTAGCCATGGCCAAAACAAGAGGGTCAAATACTTTTCTCAAAGAGGCCTGGGCGTATTAGTAAAAGCAAATGTGAAAATACATTCTAGACGTCCTTGATAAAACCGTCTCCAAATAAGCGCCCGGAAGTTGAAGACCATAGTAAATTGAGGGCAATTCTGAAAGTATTGGATCAATTTTCAATAAACTTCATTTTCTGTGTTCCTATGAAACGCATAATTAGCATTGCCAATAACAGACAGATTTTTTATCCCAGCTTGAATATTCTAATGGGACAAGTGGTGCTTTCCTGTGCCTGGCACATTCAGCTAAATTTTAAAAAAATAATTGGGCCCACAGAATCCAGCAGCTTATTTTGGCATGGTGCCCAAATTACACCATTCAGTGGACAGAAGGTGGGTGAGCAAGGATGGTTCAAACAGAAGATCCTCGATGGGGTTTAAAATCTCATTCTGGACTTTTTCATTTCAATTTTCATTTTCAATAACAGACGATTGCTTCATGAGTTTTTCTATTTGGACCAAACCAATTTAGGCATTAAGAGCCATCCACCACAACTGAATATGTCCGCTTGTATATCACTGTCAAGAGTCTGACCAATTCTTTGTCATATTTTACAGATAATTTGTTAGCCTTTTGCCTTCCTTAATACCAGAGTCTTGCGCAGGTGACAAACTTCAAGTCAGTATATTCTCCTCTTCAGAAATAACAAATATAGAACATCTGAGGTATGTTTTCTTTTAGCAATGTCTTTGAGAGCTAAAGATTAATTTATTAGGCCCTTCTGAATTTCAACTCAGAAATCTCAGTGGGAGAAACCAGAGGCCTTCTTTAGCCAGCTTGCTGGGTCCTTGATGACATCTTTTACACTTTTACCAATACCTGAGACGAGCTCACCGACTAACTGCCCTTTTTCTGATGTGGAAACAATAATCAATAAAATTGCAGAAGACGGTCTTAAAAGCCTACTAGCTGGGGCATGGTCTGGCCACGAACACGGGTGGCCGCTTGATTTGTGTGCTCCGCAAGCCTGGCGGGCCCAGAACGGAGGTAGTAGCCCTCACAGCCTGTTCGATGTCACCACCGACTAGAGTCTGTGTACCGGCAGCCTGAAGGCGGCTCCTCCAGACATGGCAAACCCAGGCCATCTCGGCGGTGAGTGACGGAGTTGGGCCTAACCAACGGAGAGGAGCAGAGGCCTATAGTCCGAGCCAAAGCTGACTGCCAAATCCCCTAGCTGCGGCTCTAGCCTAACTGCCGGCCCGTCCACATATTTCACCAAAAGATAAAGTCACTCGAGACCCGACGGACCCCCTCCAGGTTCGCGCTCCTCCTCATCCATCGGAGCCCTGCTCCACTCCGCCCCCTCCTGAGGTGAATCTGAAGCTGCGGAGGGCCGGGATACCTTTCCCAAAGAACAGACGCTCCCATGGGCGCATTGTCCCCTGTGCCATTGTTGTCTCCCCTGAACATTCTCCCACCCCTCACCCTTGCCAGGGTGGGAGGAGGGCTCCTGGAACGGTAGGGGAAGGGGACATCTTTTACCTGGAGTAGGGCCGAAACAGACACCACCGCCGAAAAAAAAAGAAAGGAGGGGGACAATAATAATTATGTGAAAGAACTCTCTTCCTGGTGGTCAGTCTGTAATATCCACGAGGGGCTCACTGGACACCACCAGCAGGGGGCTTAACTTGCCAGCTGGACCACCCCTTTTTCTGCCCAACTGCATACCACAACCGTGAGGCACCCCCACCCCCATGGGCCCTCGCTACGCCTCCCACAGGACCCGAGCCTGCGTGGTCCCAGCCTGGACAGGAAACAGTGCCCTGGAGCCCCCCAAGAAATTCCCGCCAATCACTAAACTGGAGCGCAGGGGCCCGTCCACACTAGCAGCAGTCATCCTGTCTGACGTGGCCCCATGGAAGTCCAAAGAGTACTCACAGAGGCCCACCCACCGGCCACCCTATCTCTTTGCGGGCACCCCCTTGCCCTGAGGCCAGACGCGACCATTGCCTATGGATCCTTCTGTTGGCCCTCCCCACACTTGCATCTGACTTTACCAGAACTATATCCTTAGCTAAAGGCGATATCGCGGTCAGCGGAGGACCACAGCAACCTTATATCCCCACCCCTCCTCTTTACACTCGCTGGCTGGTTGCCGACTGCCTGGTCCCAGCTTTCCAGAGCCAGAACAGTGACTATCCCCCGACCTCATCGCCAAGGAACCAAGAGCTGCCCTGAGGGATGCATTTCTGATATCAGAACCATGCAGTCCTGATGCGCTGCTCCCCAACCCCACCCCCCACACTGGAGATGCTCACTGGCAAATCCAACAGCAAATCCACAGGTAAAGCCGCACAGCAGCTACTCTGCTCAGAAACTCTCCTCCAGCCTTCTTCTATGGCCCCTGCAAAAGGAAAGCCAGCTGTAGGTGGACTGAGACCATCATTGGTCCAGTGCCAACGCCACCATGGACCGTATTCTTCAGAAGTCACAGCTGTAGGCTAGAAAGAAAGGACTCCCAACATCTGTGCTCACGGTTGAGACCAAATCCACCAGCTTGGACATTGTGGGATTCTGGAACCAGATGACGGATCTGGAGCACCGTGTCACGTGGTGGAAGACCTGCTCAATACCCTACAGGAAAGAAACCAGGAACTCCTATTCCTCTGGAGAAAAGTCATAGACTTGGAAGACAGGAGCCGCAGAAACCATGTCCACTTCCTTGGCATCTCAGAACGTGCAGAGGGATCAGACGTCAAAGGATTCCTCAAGGCTACCTTCCTCACACTCACTGGCCTTACCTTTGATCCACCCTTGGAGCTCCAGTAGGAACATCACATGGGCACAATGCGGCAGGATGGCTCACCACGACCTATCTCCATCATCACTTGTTTTCTGCATCATAAGCAGGTCAGGCAGCTCTTGACAGTGGCCCACTCCCACTGCCCATACAGCTGCAAAGGGTACGAGATACACATTGCTGAAGACTTCTAAAGAGAGACCAATTAACGCCGCAAAGCTTTCCTGGCTCTGTCAACTAGACAAAGTACGCCCTATTTGAACCAGCCTGAATGTGGATCAGCAAAGAATGTAAGTCGAAGGACCTCTATCACCCGGAGAACCTAAGTCTCTTCCTAGATGGTCTCTCAACTCAAGTAATGGATACTGCAACCGAAGATTTATCCTACTTGCAACATGGCAGTCCCCTGGCCTCCCAGATTCACCCCACCCCACAGATGGGTGGCGGTACTATGACAGCAGAACACACCACAAAGGCAGGGACACAGAGCTGCAAAATCCCACTTCAACAGGGATCTGGCATTAGAGACAGTGGCACACCTATCCCAGACCCAGGACCGGGACAAATCACGGTCCCCCCTGAAACCTACCCCCAACCCAGACTGAGATGACTACAGTCTACTGCACTCTACCCAAACTCATACCTTGGCATAGCTTGATAAGAACTGCACCCTGCGCCCACCGGATAGCCCAGTATCCAGTTGCATAACTCTATAGGATATGGCCATCATAGGCCGCACCCTACCTCGGTCGCGCCTCTTTTGGGAGTGGCGCTGCGCCTTGTTTACTGCAGTACTGTTTTGCTCCTAATATGCTATGTTCCAGCACCTCATCCTACACAACTTCCACTCCTACCACCAAACAGACAAGTTTGCCAGTTGTTAGTGTTTTATGCCTTGACCTGTACTGCTGACTCCTGATCAGATATGTGCCACACAGGCGTTTCAAATGTTTTAACATTTAATGGTTTATGTGGTAACACTTGTGCCTGGGAGAACAGCTCCTTGTTCCAATATCCCAACCCTTTACTCGTTCCATACCGGGGAATCCACTGAGGCCCAGACTTGTCTCCTGCTGGAGCTCATATGCATTATCTGCCCCAAAGCTCGACTTTGACAGGCCTGTATCTCCCTCTTCTATTTCGATCCCGCTGCCCCCCCCACTCACTGCTACCCCCGACAACACAGCATCACAAGCGCTCTTTCACTATCTGTAGGGTGATGACCAGAACTCCACCATCCTGACCCAACATGGCTTTGGGGGCCCCCCAAGAGTTTCCCTGACTGGTCCCTCGCCCCACTGGATTCTCCCCCTCATCCACACCCTCCCCAACCCATGCCCTCGACCATACTTCATCCGCTTTACATGTTCCCTTATACGCATTCTGCGCGCCCTCCCAGGACCGGGTCCAAAGGAACCACCCTTCAACCCCCAGACACCTAATCTTCTTCCCCCACCTCTCAACGCCTATTTCCCCTTCCTTTGCTAGGTGCTTCCCCCAAACTCCCACCCCCCCGGCACACACCCACAGCAGGGTCATGGCCAGCCCCTCATGCACCTCATTCTCTCTACATCCTGTCTTGGAACATCAATGTGTTGACACAATCTATAAACGCAAGAAGGTGCTCTCCTAACTCCAATCGAAAAGAGCAGATGTGGCCCTACTGCAGGTGACTCACCTGGACTACCTTGAATCTGCTAAGCTACGCTGGGATTGGGTGGGGAAGGGGATTCACAGCAGCTGCCCAGAATTATCGGCGACGTGAGGTGGGACAACCAGGAAATACGGAGTAGCAATTTTACTCCGTAAGACCCTGTCCGTATTATCAAATGATGGTCTGAACAGAATGATAAATATGTCTTTGTAAAACTGAAGGTTGGGGACAGCTTGCTCTGCATAGGCTCTGTATATGCGCTCAAGGGCTCCTCCAACTCAACCGCCTCCTCACTGAGACCAGAGTCTCTGGGTATTTCATCTGGAGCAACTGGAATCTCGCCCAGGACACAGTGCTCGACAGCACAGGCCCCCTAGACATGGGCAACAACCCGCATTGAGCCCAGCTGGGGGACCTGATCTGAGACCGCAGACTGGTGGATCATTGGAGACTCAGTCACCCAGCGGATAGGGAGTTCACCTTCCTCTCGTTGGTGCACAGCACCCAATTTTGGATAGATTACCTCCTCATTGCGCAGAGATTGGTGGCCCACGTTTGGGACTCTTGGATCCTGGAACTGGGCTCCCGTCCTAGTATCCGTAGGCTTGGGACTCATTCCCTGGGTCATAAACCCCGGCGCCTAACCATGCAACGATACCGAACTCCCCAGGGTAAATCGCAACTGAGGACGCATGTCTCCACATATCTAGAGGACAATAAGGGCTTGGTTACGTCCCACATGACGCTCTGGGCGGCTGCAAAGGCAACCATCCAGGGACAAATGATGCGAGATGCAGCTCTGGCTAACTAACAAAAAGTGGCTCGATAGAAGAAACTAGAAGCTGACAACGCATCTATCACCCGCCAATATGCAGCCCACCTCTCATTGTCCATACGTCGCCGTTTAGAACAGACCAGAGTGGCTCTCCATGAACTATTCACACTAAAAGCGGAATACACACTACTGTCTTTCAGCCGAGGGTCAGGCCTTATTGGAGGGCGAAATCAGTAAAACTGAGGTAGTGCAGACCATATCCAAGCTCCCATACCATAAGGCACCCAGAGATGATGGTTTTCCCGCAGAATTTTATAAGGGGGCTGGAGAGGAGGCTGTTGACTCCCTCTACAATGCCTTCCAGGAGGATGCCCCAGTGTGCTCCCTGGGCTCTATCTCGACACGGGCCATTCATAGCGTCCTCCCTAAGCCGAAGAAAGACCTACCCTCTTGTGCAGCAGCTACCGGCCCATCTCCCTTCTGAAAGGGGATATAAAAATCCTTGCCAGCGTCCTGACGGCCTGCCTTCTCAAAGTCATTCCATCTCGGATACACCACACCAAAGTAGGATTCGTACCTGGGTCAAACCTCTAGAAATCATCTCCGCACTCTGTCCCATGCCCTCTGGCCAGAGACTTACCGGACGAAGCTTGGCACTATCCTTCGTCGCCAAAAAGGCATTTGATCTCATAGACTGGAGATACCCATTAGCTACATTACAAATGTTTGGACTGCGAGATCAATTCATTGCCAACATTTTTTTGCTATATGATCACCCCACAGCCCAGGTCAATTGAGGTGGCTTTCTGTCTGACCCTTTTCCAATACAGAGGGGGGCGCAGCAAGGATGCCCACTCACAATTTTTGTTTCTGTTAGCCATGGAACCCCTGACAGCCACCATCCGACAATCACCTCTTCTCATCGGCATACCACTCCAGGAAGAGATGTCCAAACTATATGTATGCAGACGATATCTTACTAACCATGAGGGACTTACACTGCTACCTACCAGCTCTATTGAGGATCACAGATGATTTTGCAACCCTGTCCGGCTACTGGGTGAACTGGAACAAAAGTGAAGCCTTGTCCCTCTCAACCGTTTCCACACCGTCCCGCCTTAAATATCTGGGGATTCTCGTCGATAGAGGGTTAGATCGAAAGATGGTTTATAACTTAGGCCCCCTTATCACTTGCATGAAACTGGACTTTGAGAAGTGGTCACATTTGGGGCTATCCATGTGGGACCGGGTGCAGGCAGTGAGGATGGTTACTGCGCCGTAAATTACTTATGTGCTGGGCATGCTCCCCTATGGGTGCCTCTGCGACCTATACACACAGAAATTCATGCCTTTGTGTGGGGATCCTCAGGACCCCCGTTTGGCATCTGACAAGCTCATGGAGTGCCGCTTGTGTGGGGGCATGGGACCCCACCCCCTCGACTGAACAATATTACTTGGCCCTCCACCTTTCACAACTGGCATACATGCTCCCTGAGACGCCGGACCCACCACAATGGGTCTCCACTGAACAAATGTTACTCTCTAGCCACAGTGGCCTCGACCCTCTATACAAGGAGAACGCCACCCCCCAACCTCGTCGTATCAACCCGATGCTCCAGGCCATGCACAAAGCCTGGCTCAGGGCACACTGCCTTCTTGGTATACACCCTCACCTACATATACGGGCCCCCATTTGGGGCAACGACCGCCTGTGCATTGATGGAAAGACTCTCAACTGGACATAAACTGAGGACGTTCGGATCCCTATAAGAGGAATTTGACCTCCCACCCCAACAGGCATGGCAAAACCTACAACTGACAGACTGCCTACGACGCTGCCTGGGGGCCCACCCATGGAGTCTTCACGCTTCACCTGTGGTATCAATCTTAGGACTTGGAGCCACTTCAGGGAGGTGATGTCAGGCCTATATGAGGTTCTCATATGCCATCTCTTCTCGCAGCCCCTCCTCGACAAACTCCGCACATAATGGCAATCCTGGCTGCAGATAGAAATTGATCCGGAGGACTGGTCAGATATTGCAGAGGCTATGGACAGAGATACCCGGGAAGCCCACCTGAAGTTTTGCCTCTTTAAGATGCTCAATGAATGGCACTGGACACCAGAGAAACGCCACAGGACGGGCATGCTGCCTCATGAGAATTGCAGGCGAAGCTCGGCTACCTGTTGCAACCTCGCAAATATCCTTTGAGAATGCCCCTCGATCCAGTCCTTCTGGACAGCGATCAGCTCCACCTTGGGGACTTCCATAATGCTCACAGAGTCCTGTTCCCCCACCCTAATTCTCCTACATGACACAGGGGACACTCCAGACCTATCTCGTCCACAATGCCATCTTCTGCACATGAATTTTGAAACTGCCAAGAATTGCATCCTCCTCCATTGGTGCTCCCGGACCCCACCCTCACAGGAAGAATGGACAGTGTCGATGGTACAGATGGCAGCCCATGAGTGCGTCATTAACCAGCTACAAGACCAATCAGCATTATTCCTACAGACATGGGCACCTTTTCTCAGGGACGACCCTCAAGGACACCTTACAGCCTATATCAATATAAGGGGCAAGCACCACTGCTGAAATCCCGACACCCTACCTACCCTCCCCTCCCCTCTCAGTTCCCTCCCCCTAGACCACCTCCTCCTCTCTGCTCCCTACTCTCTCCACACCACACTCTCTCTCCCCTCCCTGCTACTTCCTCCACTCCTCCCTCCCTCTCTCTCTCTCCTTCGCCCCTTCCTTCTCACTTTCACCCACTGTTCCCACTTTCTTTCCTTCCCTTACCTCCACCCATCCTCCTCAGACCCTCCTGGAGGCCTTGGCATTACCTGGTCCATCTTAGATCCGTCTCGACCGTAGACACAGGACCCACATGCCCTTGTGAAGTCTCACGCTCCCATTCTGTCATGAGTCCTACAACCAACGACCCAAAACACCACTACCAGTCTTTTGTCCCCAGCCCCTGCCCTGTCCCACCCTCATCTTCATACCTCTACCGCTCCTCTCCCTTTCATGACACCGCCCCCCTCCAGTCTCCTGTGGCCCAATCCCTCTCAAAGTGGCACTTAGCGCCCTTACTTTCCAACATCTGGATTATACACATACGTGTCCCCACCAGGATAATACACAATATGTGTTTCCTCCTCCATTCCATACTGCCCTCCCTCAAACTCCTAAAGCCCCCCGTTCAATCACCCGTTCCCTCTCCCACTTTCCTCCACATACAGTGCACTTTGCTTATCGGTTTGCTTCTAGCTTTCTACTGCACTGTACTCTCCAATAAAAAATTACAACACAAAAAAAAGCCTAGTAGTAATTGTCATTATCAAGGTCAAAAAAATTGCTATCATTATTTTGGTTGTTATCTGATATATTTATATGAAAAGAGCTATAAATATAAAGCCTAACATTACAGAAATTCAATTAGGGCAAAGGCCGCACAGGTGGCAGGCTCTCTAATGGCACAGCTATAGATGTGTTGCTGATGCCAGAGTCACAATGTGAACGTCTATAGTGCACGCTGCAACAGAAAGTGCTGCAGGAGACGCAGAAGCCTAACAGAAAACACTAGTGTGTTTCCACGACTATGGAACTAAGCTTTGAAGGCCCACTGGTTAAAAATAAAACGGTTGCATTAACTACTGCCGCACAGCGGAAAATTGGGAATATAAACTGAACACAGGAGAAAGATAAAATTGGTGCTTATCTGGCTTCTGCTGAGCAGCATAAAAGAGGAGGTTTGAGTCAAAGAAGGTTTTTGTACACAAATCGGCTGTCACTTGTGCCACTATCTTGTTTGGTTGTTGTTAAACTAAGACTCGTGATACGTAGATTGGATTCTATGTATGTTTATTCTCTTTCATGTCAACTTCTAGGCGGCTATTGATATTAAAGGCACAACAAAAAGAGCATAATAGGAGCCTCCGGTCTAGTAATAAAATCAGTCTATCCTCGGAAAAGAGAAGGAACAGCTCCCCCCCCCCCCCTCCACCCCCCACCCCCCACCCCCAATCATGACTATTTCTTCTTATGATGTGGAACATTTGGTTGATTCAAGAGTTCTGGTTTAAGTTATAGAACAAAGATTTGTTAAGAAAGTCCATCCAGAACCAGACCGCTTTTTTTTTTTTTTTTAAGGAATAATTGCTTTACCTGCACCCTACGACAATGCATTTGTTTAAAGGATACCAATAACAGTTTTAGTTCTTGGCAATGTATAATCATGGGGCCCACTGTCTCAGACATGCTGAAACTTTCTTCCGGGGTGCCTCCTAAAGTTCGCCATATACTGTTTGTGTAACATTAGTTATTAATATAACACAGCCATCTCAAAAGAAATTACACGTACCATTTCTGAGCAGAGGTGGCAAGTAGGATTTTTTGAGGCAACTTTCACGCCGTGCAGATTTATAAAAGCGTACAGAACACTGCGGCAATAAGGCTTAGGCGTTAGTGAGTTTTTTTAACAGCTTCCAATAATGCACGGTGCTGGGATGCCAAGGTAAATGGCTTTGTAGAGATCTGGCTCTTAAATTTGTACTTAGGAGCTGGAGATTAGCCGATAGTTTATGCTACCCCCATTGAATAAAGACAGTTTTGGTTATCTAGCTTGGTGTTTCCTTAGTGGATAGAAGGGCTAGCTGTTTTTTCTCTAAAGATCATCCGATGGCCATGTCATCTCCTTTCTTTAGCACCCTACAATGGAAACAAACACTACTATATAATCTGGATGGGCTCCCTCTGAATTCCAGTGGTTCCCCTCTCTTCAGCAAAGGGTTGACAACAAAATATCTAATAGGATTTTAGAATCCACCCCAGTGATTGATAAAGTCTTCAGAGACTGCTCAGTGCTCCATGGAACAGGCTGTTGTTAAGCAGTGTTTCATTTCATTTAACTAACGTTTCTCAGATGCTCCTCTCACTCAAAGTCCCTGATTTTGTGGATGTCAGTTCTGTTATCGTCTTCCATTACAATCTTCTCTTTCAAATGGTTTGTTTTTGGGCATTTATTTGTGTGCTGTTGGATGGACCGCAAAAAGGTTACTAGTTACAACAAGATTGGCATTTAATCCCCAAAAGTGCATCCAATGCTGTGTCCTGTGTTGCAGGGCTATTACCTTAGTAGGCAGAGTTTAGGCAATGGTATTACTATGGAGGTGAGCCGGCAGGTATTACCAGTATGAGATTCAACCTAACTGTTAAACACTCATGCTTTCAAATTCATACCCTTTCTATGTTTTTATTTCTTGAAGGTTCTATTTTCTGGGGCCTTGAAACCTACAAATGAGAAGGAACTTCCTGAACTATGATTTTATGGATTTCGGGAACTTAAAGGAACTTTAGGAATAATAATGATCCCAGAGAAGGCGTGACTCACTTAAGGTATGATTTTGAGTCTGAATAGGAAGACAAAGTATTGCAACATATTGTGTATTATGGTCGGGCGGATGCAGAAACGATTACTGATGCTATCTTATCTAAAGTGCCTATGCAGCGCTCGGGACAGTGTTGTGCTTAATGTATGACGCAATGTGTCCCTAAGGGGATTAACTTACTAGAAATAAATCAGCATAATCAAATATACCTTCTTGAGGTTATTAAAGTTAGAAACCACATAGGTTTGTTCAATAATTAAGGTTTAATACGGAAAGCAAAAATAATGGTTAGTCAATATGCATAATAAATCAAATATAGGGAATTAGCATAAGGCCCAGTCAAATGCAGCAAAGAGTCTAAAATGAAGTAAAGTCTCAGAATAAAAATACTACGTCCTAAGCAAGAAACAGACTGACAAGGGCTTGTTCTCAGAGTCGGGTCAAACCAGACTAGCTCACCTCCAACTTTGGGTTCTTTTATAACAAAATGCACAGCAAAATCCATGCTGCTCAGCATAAAATGAACTGAATGCTGCAAAACGTAACCAATCACAATACAGCAAAATACGACGATATCTTTCTGTATAAATGAATAATCAATCCCTATTTGACGCAATGTGAACAAATGTGACAATACAAATTCTGTTACACAAAAAAAAACATTCAAGCTTATAAACGGCTAAAAAACAGGAAACACCTTGTACGGTTACATTTATAAGGAAAGTTTCCTCCAAAGTTCTTCAAGAACAGCATGTCTGCACAATCATTTAATTAGTGCACATTTTGCTATGTGTGATGTGAGAAGAAATCAAAACATACATGCACTATAGCTGTGTCCTGAAATTCAAGGTGGAGTCAGACCTAATTTGGGCCTAGTTTGATGAAGAACAAGAAAATACAGTTTTGTAAAATGCAGTGTTTTCTTTTTAAATGAGAAATGTTCATGATGTTAAGTACACATTATTTGTTAATCAGAAATAAACATTTTCTTTATGGCCATGTTGTTGCATTCTGAACAGGCTGTAGGTGGTGTACCAAATGCCTCAGGAGATGTAATTGAATCCAATTTTATGCAAACAAATGCCCTGCTTTGACATACTCATAGCAAAAACATTTCAAAGAAAGGAACTACTGCACCTGCTGTGTTTTGCTCTTTTGGGCCAGGCACTGGCTTGGCAGTTGGACTGAATATTAGAATTCAGCTGCTGTAATGCAACTGTATGTGAGTGGGGTTCCAGCATAGGCAAGGATGTGACCTCGCAGGGGTAGAACTGAGGTGCACTGATGGAGCTGCGCCTGAGGTCCTAGTACTGGAACAGCAGAGTGTACCAACTGTAAGAACTGAGATGGGGTTCTGGCACGGCTAAGGGGCTTGGACTACGTGAACGAGGTGCACTAATGGAGCTGCACCCAAGGTCCCAGTACTGGAACAACAGGTCGTATTGACTGTAAGAACCGAGGTGCTCTGGCAGATAGCATGTGTGGGGTTGTGGCACTGGCATGACTGAGGGCTTGGAGTGTGTGAACTGCAATGCACTGATGGAGCTGCGCCCAAGGTCCCAGTACTGGAGCAGCAGAGTGCACTGAAAGCAAGAACTGAGATGCTCTGGCAGACAGCGTGTGTAGGGCTCCTGGCACTGGCACAGCTGAGGGTTTGGAGTGTGTGAACTGCGGTGCACTGATGGAGCTACAAGTGGGATCCCAGTATGGAGTATACGTGAGCCCTGTCTCTAAAGACTACAGAGCCCTGGTAGAGCTGGGTGCCGAGGCTATTAGCAATTATAAGCGATCCTCTGCTCTTACTCTCAGCACACAGACAGGGACACTGGGTAAAGAAGATCCAAGCCAAAGAAGCGCCAGAGCCAGGCAGCTTAGAGAGGGAGTGGAGAGCCCACAAAGATCAAATGTGACCAAGATAACAGCCTCATTTATAGCCTTGTTTACAGTTAAGCTCAGAGGAAGAATGCTTTGCAGATGAAAAGGGAAGCTTCCCTGGACAGGAGCAGGAAACAAAGTTAAAAATAAGTTCCCTACAGACCAGATAAACAGGACAAAACATCATTATACAGTAGTTGGTCCTCGCTCCCATACAGAAGAAGGCTGGACAAAGAGGCATGACTGACCACTAGCAAGCAAGGATTTTCAAATGACACTGAAACTAACAAATGAAATAGATGGAAGCCCACAGAAGAATACTTAAAAGTATACAAGAGGTCGTACGCTTAGCTTAACCTAAAAAAGTACATGCCCTACTTTATCAATACAACCCACACTGCCCTGTAGGCTGTTCAGGGCCTACCCAGAGGTGACATTTGTATTAAAAAGGAAGAATAAGGCCTGGTAAAAGGTTTATTTTGCCAGGTTGAAATATGTAGCTTACAACTACACACACAGGCTGCAGTGGTAGACCAGAGGCATATCAAAAAGGGCTACTTAAGGGGGTGACACAAGAAGTTCTGCAGGCACATTAGCATTAATTAATTTATTGGCCTGGATACATGTAGTACCACTTGAAAAGGGACCTACAAGTAAATGAAATGTGCCAACTGGGTGTAAGTCAGTTTTACCATGTTTAGAGGAGATAGCACAAAAACACAAGCACTTTATCACTGATTACCAGTGGTAATGTGTAGAGTGAACTACAGCAAACTTAAAGGCGTCAGATAACGAGGGGTGAAGGCATAAAGTTTGAAGGCAACCTTGCAGAGGAAGCCAGGTTCCATACTGTGAAAACCGCTGGCTCTCCAATAAAAACAATAAAAGAAAAAAAAAAAAATTTGGTAAAAACTATATTATTTGTCTCAAAAAAGCACACATTGCCATTGCAGATCAGGGCAATTAAGAGAACTACCATATGTTTGGATGTGTTCCTTATGAAAAATAAGAATGCCATCACTTAAAGTGGTTAGCCAATGGCCGAAATGGTGTGACAAACTGCCCCAAGCTCTTTTCTGCAAGGCAAAAAATATTAGTAAAGTGGGAATCTTTGCCAAGCACCACTGTTCATAAGAACCTACTCTAAGAATATTCCAATGATTATGTGTTGTTAGGCATAAAAATGCTAGGATCATTTTCCAGCAATTCAACCCAGCACCCACTGGCTACAATGTTTCAGTGAGATATCACCAGGTCACTTGGCCGAAGGCTTACTCTGTGATAGTACGTTTGATGTACTCATTTTAAATCTGTTCACCGTAAATTATTATTCATTTTCCTTGCAGCTGTAGCACATCTGCAGGTCAAAAAGTTTCATTTTTGAAACTTGATTACTTCATCAACAGTTTCACTCACTTTTTTTTTTACAAACTTATTTATATATTTCAACATAACTTACTACAGGGGGCATGAAAAAAAAAAAAAATCACAAAAAAGTGGAGTTCCCCAAGGATCATCTCTCAGTCCGACTTCGCTTAACATCTCTCAGCCGAACATCATCATATCATACCCAACTGACACTCTCTTGACGGACAAGGCTCCCATGACAAAAAACAACTCTGCCACCTACAATGACAACAGTAACCACCAAGATAAGACATAACTGCCTCAAACTCAACTCAGAGGACCAAAGTCTTGATTTTCAGAATGAAGACCGCAGCTTGTATTCCATCTGGTGGGTAGCAGACATTCATTCCACACCAATCCCATGCCAGCAACTTAGGAATTACCCTAGATGACAAGCTCAACATGATAGTCCAAGTAAACGCTGTGGCCTCGACCTCTTTCCACATCCTGAGCATGATGCAAAAAAACTTCAAGTGGCTATCAAGGAACACCAGGAAAACAGTCACACACGCCTGAACAACCAGCAGACTTGACTGCAGCAAAGCACTCTAGGCAGGAATTACCAAACAACTCATGAACAGGCCCCAAACCATGCAAAACACTGCAGCAAGACTCATCCTCAAACAACACCACCACACCCACACCACTCCACACCTAAAGAAACTTCAGTGGCTCTGCATACACAAACACACTCTGTTCAAACTCCTCACACACACATACAAAGCATTATACAACATAGGCCCTGCCTACCTCAACAGTTGCATACACTTAAATCAAACTTCCAGGCAACTCTGCTCAGCCGGACTCTCACTACCACATGTACCTCTCAAACACAAGAACAAAACAGGTGGTCACACCTTCTCCTATATCTCCCCCACAGCATGAAATGACCTCCCACAGCACATCATAGCGTCATCACTTCTTGACTTCTGAAAGAAGCTGAATACCTGGGTTTTAAAATAAATTTGCCTTGGGAGACTACTGCCCACCCACCTGCAAAGTGCCTGGACATCTTCATAATTAGGTAATTAGAGTGCCATACAAATATGCATAACATAACAATGGCAATAATTACAGGAGGCGTTAATATTTCACTACAGTACAGATCATTCAACCACAATACAAATTCTCTGCTGGCCTCCATCCCCATAATCAACATATTAAGAAATGCAGCACAGGATCATAAATATTCTTCTGGCTCTGACCGCTATGATTCTAATTTCCTCTGCAATAGGCACTCCAAGAGATCTCTCTCCAGGATGCCAAACCAATGAACAGCAGTACATTGTTTCGTCAACACCAATCCTAGTGCTAGACCTGTCAGCTTTTGGTTTGGTTTCCCCAGTGTTATTGGCTTCTGACCTCCTATTTTGATCCTGTGCTGAACTTCGTTTTTGATGGCCTTAGGGCCTGGGCACTCTTCTACTGCTGACTAGTACCAAAGTGCAAGTGCTTTCTGTCTAAATTGGATTGGTAATTGGTTCATCCATAATTAGCATATTTGATTTACTAGTAAGTCCCTAGTAAAGTGCACTAGAAATGCCCAGGGCCTGTAAATGAAATGCTACTAGTGGGCTTGTAGCACTGATTATGCCACCCACATGAGTAGCTCTGTAAACATGCCTCAGACCTGCCACTGCAGTGTCTGTATGGCCAGTTTGGAACTGCCAGCTCAACCTGGCAAGTGCACCCACTTCCCAGGTGCAAATCTTCCCTTTTACTACATATAAGGTACCACTAAAGTAGGCCCTAGGCAGCCCCATGGGCAGGGCGCAGTGTATTTAAAAGGTAGGACATATATACTGGTCTGTTTTACATGTCTTGATAGTGAAATAATGCCAAATTTGTTTTTCACTACTGCAAGGCCTATCTCTCCCATAGGTTAACATGGGGATTGCCTTCAAATATCTCTTAGGTGTAATTTCCCACTGGGAACAGATGGAGATGGAGCCTGGGGTCTCTGAACTCACTATGTGAAAATACATCTTTTGGGGAAGTTGTTTTGTAAATTGTAAGTTTGAAAATGCCACTTTTAGAAAGTGGGCCTTTTCTTGCTTTACCATTTTGAGCCTCTACCTGGCAGCTTAATACACATCTGGGTCAGGATGACAGTAGGGATGTTTGTGTATTCACTCTAGACAGTCACACAAAGGGAGCTGAGGTGTGCCCTGCATATCCCAATGGGTCTTCCTGGGCTAGAGGGGAGGGAGGAGCTGACATTTGCATCTGAATTGGACTGTGCATGTCCTTAAACATAGCAGTCTCCAACCCCTTGGAGTGTCTCTCTGGACAGGGTAGAAAAGGCAGGGTCTTGTGCACCACAAAGACTTTCCTTTGATGTTTGCCCACTTCAAAGTCAGAAATTGGTATAAATATTGGGCCTCTGAGACCACAACTTCAGAACACTTCTCAACTGAGGTCATTCTGTCAAGAAGAAGAGCTGGATGCTGTAGGAGGAACTGCCTCTCTGCCTGTTGCTCTGCTGTGTTGGCCTGATGCTAGCTGCTTCTGTCCTGGGAGTGAAAGGACTGGATTTTGCTTTCTACACCCTGCTTTCTAAGATTCTCTAAGGTCTTGAACTGAGCTTGCCTTCTGGTAAGAAGTCTCAGGGACATCAAAGACTTCATCTGCCAGTACTTGGACTCTTCTGCTGAAAGTCCTGATTTGCTAAGTGGTGCTAAATCCAGTCCCTGGGCCCTTGGAAGTGAAACCTGGTATTCTGAGGAAGAAAATCTATTTATCGGATCGCTGTGGCTGAAAATCAACGCAGCGCCTGCCTTGTGGTCAAAGGATCGACACAGCGCCTGGAGGACCGATGCAGCTCCTGTTCCTCTGCGGCCCTATCATCGTCTTGCAACTGGATTTTCCCATGAATTGTCCTTGGGCGTCATGTTCATACCAACCCAGCACTGCAGCAAGGAACCCTGCTTGACCGGAACACAATGCATTATCTCTCCTGCAGGGAGAGAATTCACTCATCACCTTCCTTGCTAGTAAGGAACCAGCGCATCGCCTCTCCTGTGAGGGGAGAATCCATGCATCAACTCCCCTGTCAGTAAGGAACCAAAGCATCACATCCCCTGTGCCATAAGGAACCAATGCATTGCTTTGTTTGCCAGCACCTCTCCTCCTCTGTGGCCCACACCGTCTTTCCTAGGTACTGTGTGTTAAAAAGAGACAGCCATTGCTTCCTTTGGATTAAGACTCTGCAACTTTTTTAAAGTGATATCTTCGCTTGTGCATGTTGGATTTTTGTTGTTTTGTCTTGTTTAACTCAGATAAATATTGGCTATTTTTCTAAACTGGTATTGAGTGTATCTGTGGTGTTTTGACTGTGTTATTCTGTGTGTTGCTTGAGCTATGCTCCCAAGGGAGTGAGCAGGGTTATCTTAGGTGTGCGACTCCCTTACCCTGAATAGAGTGAGAGTCCTCTCTTGGTCAGGGTGTAAACTGACTGCCCACTAGAGACACCATTTCTTAAACCCAGTGAAGCAAACTTACATTTGACCCTCAGCCCCTTAGACCTGGGTATAAGATTAATCAGACAACGTTGTAGTGACAGTAAATAAGGAATATTTTTCTGCCTATTTAGGCATCACATTAAGCAAATGCTCACAGCTCAAACTCATGTGAAATAAGTAAGCACTCTCCTTTCCACATGTTGGCTATGTCAATTATCCATTAGGATAACTTCTATGCATTTGTAGAGGGGTCACGTAAGTGGGGTGGGGATAAAGTGTATCACTTGGAATCTCGTGGTACTTGATATTAATTTCAGGTGTTCATGGGATACGTTCTACTCCTTCCGTCAGCGTGCATGGCATGGCCCGCTTCTAGGACTTCAGTTGGAATCACGGAAGCTGGAGGAGCAGCTGGGAACCATGCCAAATCTCCTAGGCCGCTCTAGATATTTTTGCGTATTCCAGAAACTTCCCAGGTCTTACCCAAAATGTGAGATGTGCCTCCTCAAATTATATACAATTATCAGTTGGATCCCAGTCTTCCAGTACCAATCAGCCCCCTGCTTCCACTGAGCTACGGACAGGACTCTGCTAATTTTGTGCAAAAGCTGCAACCACCAAAACTTCAAAGATCTACAAAATGGGGAGTGCTTCAGAACTGTACAAACTACCATCTCTCACATAGCAGAAGTATGTTTGAGAACAGGCAGTCACCCCTCATTAGTGCAATGGGAAGGGACTCCTTTTCTCAACAACCCCTCAAGTACCTGTTTCTCCCAGTTGTCCGCACTTGCACACCAAGAGCTTCATGTCGGAGCTTAGCTGCAATATAGTCATGGTCAGGCAGGGCAAGCCCACTACCCACTCTAGCCAGCTTATAAACAAGTACTTTCACCCTCCTTTTTTGCCCACCCAAGCTAAGCTAGAAAAGTCACAAGAGAATCTATTTTGTTAAATGTGGATTTGTTTAAGTGGGAATCTTACATAATTAATTCTCTAGATGGTATAAGCAGACAGGCAACACCACTATCTTTGCGAAGATGATGCAACCTATTATGGTGAGTGTGTTCGAAAAGACAATTCCGGAGTCTCTGCACAACTCTATCCATATTAGGGACATACTGTTTATCTGTAGTATGAGCTATCTGCTCCCCAAGTAGCTATGTCGGTCAACTTCCCAGTGCAGTCGAACATTAAGTAAGTTTTTTTTGGTGTGGCTCCTACCAATCTATCCACTGTTTTATCCTGATTGATCCATAGACCAGAGGCTGTCCCGAATCTCTCCAATTACGTCAACAATTTCAGCAAAATTATGGGGATGTCTAAGGTATATTAAAATATCATCTGCATACATAGATACTGAAAGTGGTACACTTCCAATCTTGATCCCCCAATTCTACAGCACGTCCCTAAGCCTAATTGCTAAAGGTTCCAGGTCAAACAATAAGGGGGACAAGGGGCATCCCTGAGAAGTGACACATTCAATCACCCATCTGGTGGATGCTATACAGTACAATCACACCCTGGCTGTGGGCTCAGTATACAGCATTTTCATCCCACGCATAGCTGCAATAATGTCTGACCTTTTAATAGTATTGAAAGCTTTTGCAATATCCAGTGCTGTCAAGGCTCCCCGCGTCTCATTTAATGAAACGTTTTACTTGTTTATAAACCATTTATTTAGAATTACGGGTACACGTTTGGATCTACTGGACTATCAGAATTTAGCTCACCCCTGCAGATTCCTTCTCCAATTTGAAATTTTATTAGAAGAGTAGCATTTCTTACTATTTTTTTGTTACTTTTATTGGAGTTAGTCTCTCGTTAGTTAGCTTTTTCCCTTGTTTCAATCTCAGGGTCAGAATTCACCCTTGTTTGAAACTCTGAACTGAAGTTGTGAAAAGGCACTCTAGTGAGTAACACATGGGTTGGCTAGCCCTTCCTTCCACCACTACTTCAATTTCCACATACCTTAGGGGTGCGGTTTAGTGGTTCTGAAAGACATAGCTAGCCACTACAACCTGGTTAAAAGAACCAATGATTTGTGAACATAGTCTGACAGAGCTCCAAAGCTAATCGTCACTGTGTCCGTCCACGCTAAGAACACACAGACACAAGTAAACTCTGACTGGCTGGGGAAGTTGGGAATATTGTCCCCATGAGCTTCCAGGTCCTCCTTTGACCGACTCAAAAACCTACTGGGTGCATTTTTCAGTTGAGCTCAATAAGGAGTGCAGTAAAAACTGTTCCAGCAGGTTTACCACTGGAGTGGAAATATAAAGAATAATTATCAAGCAGCATGCAATTGTGAGAAAACATTTCCATGCAAACATACAGGTGGTACTATACACAATCTTGTGTGTCCTGCTGAACTGTCACTCTTTAGTTAAACTTAAGTTGGTAGTTAGCCAAGATCATTTAATTGGAATTTTCTTTTCTTTTTTCGCTTTCCGAATTCTGGTTTCAGCAGATATTTTGCCCTCGGCCAGGTTGTGTACCATAATACTAATACCTCAAATAGAATAGGGACAGCAGAGACTTTTCAATTACAATTTCACTTGCAAGCCTTTCGCAGATTGTTAAAAGGCTCACTCTGGCCTGCAATGATCTTGTCAACTAAACTTCTCCCACTCAAGTAACCCTGTGTTTTCCCTTACGTCTGTAATGGTGTACCAGCATTAAAGGCCGCAATGGATATCACAAATGTCTTCACTGATGAAAATGCACAGGTTTTCTTGCAACATAAGAAGGTTAGTGGTGTGGGTGACGTACCATTTATTGGTCGACTCTTACTGCCATTCAATGGAAGACTTTGAGCTAATAATTTTTATTTTGCGAATATAAATTACAAAAACAATGTATATCCTTCAACTTATGCAATGATTATACATTAAGAATACTATAAACCATACAACGGTATTCCACCTTAATCAACTTCAGAATATTGGGCTAAAGAAATATAGCAAGCTAAAGAAATATAGAAAGAGAGGCTCAAAATATGACAAAGTGTGTGTATATATATATATATAGAGAGAGAGAGAGAGAGTAAAGATGGACTTCCCAATATGCACCTACCTTTTCAAAACTTTTGGACACTGCTATTTCTGTAGTCCATATTTCAACATACAATATTTCTACATATACCAGATACAGAGATTAAAAATATCCTTTCTTGGGTCAACCATTCCAACAAAGGCCTCTATAATTGTTTGTGCTCACTATTAAAGGCCTTTGTTCAATAGATTGCATTTTCAACACCATAAATATTACACGTAGGTGACTACCAGTATTTCGAGTTAGGGGTTTCCAAGTCAATCTAATGGTTAGCAAAACAAAGGTGAGGTACGACAACAGCAATAAAACACAGTCAGGCATGACACCTCTACACCAAATACAAATTTTGAAACATCTAAAAGTATGTCCATCTGGGTGTTATTACTTAACCTCTAAATAATTGCATTCCAATATCTTTCTACATTTGTACATCATATAAACATTTGTAATTCATCAGCTTTCTCTTAGCTGGATCTAGGACAGATATTACTGCTTCCAAGTATCCATTTAAATAGCCTAGCAAGTAGTCAGAGACATTGATTCACAGCTTAAGTCAGAATCCGCAACAATCAATATACTGTGGCAGTTACAGTATCTATAGCTTGATTCATCAGCAAAAGTATCAGAGTTTATAAACTGCTTGCTGACTACTGGAGTAGTTCCCAATACATGGAAAGTAGGAGTCATTTTCCTATGTTGAAATACATTAACCTTGACAGGAATGATGTTGAAAACTATCATCCAATAATTCTCCTTCGAATGGTAAAATTCAAGAAACTCTTGTGGCTAAACAACTATCACATTTCCATGTTTTAGACTCTTGGCGGTGAACTTGTCAAGTAGATGGAAGAATTGAAAATGAAATGGCTACTACAGTGGATTACATCAGGGCAATATTGAATAATGGGGATGTGGCTGGAGGGGTCCTGTTTCACTTTTCTACCACATGCAACACTGGGCACCATGTTGTTACAGTATATAGATTGGCAGAGATGTGAATTAGAGACATTACAGTGAAGTGGTTCCAATCCTTATTTCAAGGCAGATTTTAGAAGTTCAAACTCTCTCCTTTCACGTTTAAGTGGGTGGCAGTTCAATGCATCATTCTACAGGGGGTTTTAACTGTTCTCTGTGTTACTTAACATCTATGCACATCAGCTCTCCAAGTTGATTCGAATGTTTGGCTGCACTGCACTGCTGCATGCCAATGATAGACAACGGATTACTCACCACAACAAGCAGGCATCTACATCAGTCTTGAGCATGTGTCATTCTCCTGTGTCTCCTATTTGTCAGTTGTAATGTTTTGATTCTATAAAGTAGTCTCTTCAGGAATTTCTACACTGTGTTTTACCTGTGTCAGATGCCACAACTTTCCCTCTTCTTACTGCATTATTCGCATTTAAAAGAATGGTCCAACTTGTTTCAGTATTCAGTTCTTTATTTTAGGAATTCTTGAAGAATACACCATCCTTCATTTAACTCCTAACAAATGTGGGATCTTTCCTTTGGCCCTAATTCAAAGTTACATACACTAAACAGCAAAGTAAAGAAAAAAAAGACAGTAAATTATGGGTAAAGCATCACTGTTCTTGCATACAACCACTTTTTATGCAATTGTGAAGGCACAAGTTCATGGTGTAGAGCTTCATGTGCACTAATTGACATGGGTAAGAGAAAAGGATATTGTAATTCTGTAAGCATGTGAACACAATCCCAAGACCTTAAGTCGCACTTCCAGTTTAAGTCAGATTTTCTCCAAGGGGCAATCATTTGTGGTAAATGACTGTGCAAACGCTTCTTTCAACAACTGAAAGGGCACAGATTGTCTAGCAGTTGATATGGGAAACATAGAATTAGCTCACCTGCATGCCTCAGAACTCTTGTTCCCAATCTCCCGGAGGCTTAAGCGACCAAAGTGAGCCTGTAGCCATAAAAAGGATTTGCATCACCCATAACAAAGTGCGTGCAGAGTTTAATACTTGCTCCAGCTTAGAGAAGAAGAGAGATCTAAAAACCATCAATGAGGAGTCCACTGCATACCAGAGTTCCAGATATTGCCAGACTAAAGCAAAGGTAAGCTTGGTAATCTAGCGAGGTGTTCAGGTGAAATAAGTAAACTTTTAAATACTGGGAAATATTTTAACTCAGGCGTCCTAGGGCTGATTTCAATAAAGAACCGTCTCGGTTGTTAAAAACTATGAAAAACCTTTCAACAGTGATATTTTGTATTTTTATGTTACATTAGGATAGGACTGTAAAATTCTGTGTCAGGAGCACAGGTGAGGATTACCCTGCCTGCCCTTTCTTCACTTTAAACAGCAAACATCATTGTAAAAAACACAATATATCATAAAATATGTTTAAGCCTAGGGAAACAGAAAATAAACAAAGTCCATCCAATCACATTGCTGAGTATTCCTTACAGTCCTTAGTCTTCTTTGGTCTTTCTCTTTCTTCGCTGCTCAGCCCACCATTTAAGTTCTCAAAATCAGTACTCCAATTACTGAAGGTTTTGCTTACCTGGGGTTGGATGTTGGGATTTGTTGTTGCTTATGACTTGTTTTTCTCCTGACAACTTTCCCCGTTGCAGCACTGACTTAATAAGACATGCTCCTACACTGTGCAGTTTTGCTGATATCAGCCTGCGGGGCTAGGTTAATGCAGTAGGTCCCCCAGACCCAAGCAGGAACTGTCAACCATTTTCTGCACTGAGTTAACAGGCCTCTCAATCAGAGAGTTCTGCAAGTTTTAACTGGGAGTGAGTGATGCACCAATCACGGAATCCTGCCCTTAGTGCCCTACTGCCTGGAGTCTGAAATCCCCAAGTGGGGTCTGTACTATAATTATTTAGCTGCATACTCAGCAACAGAGATCGGGGTTGCTAAGCACCACCCTAGTGAGCGCATAAGGGACAAGGGTTCAGACAAAGCTTGCCTATTTATATCAATAATGGTGCGCAGTGTCCCGGTCAGTAGACCTAATTGGGTCTTGCAAGCCTCCACATTGTACTGGTCTCTCAGTTTCTAAAAGATGTGACGCAATCCTCACAAGATCATCCTCCCCCAGGAAGGAGGAAGCACAGGACTTACCATTTGAAGGGTTTTGTGAAGCAGTCAATACCTGTATATTTAGAGCTGTATCGTATGCCATGGCACCCTATTAGAAGACCCTGAAACAGCTCATGGAAAGATGTACCACACCCCTCTTCAGGAGGGAAGAACTTCTAGGACCTTTGGTCCCACTACCACTAGGGCAGCCAGAGGCAAAACCTTACAAGTTGACCGCAAAGCAGAAGCATACGCATTGGGTGGATGCTGATGCCCTTGCGTGGCTTAAGAGGGCATTTCGGTCCCACAAGCAACTCCCTCAGATACCCTCACGATGTCTACCCTGGCAGGGGACACAGACTTGTGGGTGTATGACCTCTCTCTACCCACTCCTTCCTCCATGGACCCAGGTGGTGTAGATGAGTCCCAAGGGGATTCAGAGTGAACCTGTGTCACTCCAGACCTTGCTGGCCATCTTCCGGAGACACTACTCCAACCACATCCACTAACAATGTTGCAAATCATGCCATGACCAGTAATATGCTGTACTCAGATGATTTACTCCACCCTTAATCAACTGAGTGGGCCCCCGGACTTAAAGTGGCATCCTGGGTATTGCAAATGGTGCATGAGGTTCATATAGAGTTTTAGGGTTCCCCTCGACAGGCCAGAATCCCCATCTCTATCTGATTTTCTGTGCGCGACTCAGAGCTGGTCGACCAGGAAGTCAGGGTCCTCTTGGGCAAAGTGGCAATCTCTCCCACATTGTTGCACCCAGCGGGTAGTCTCAGTAACATGAGACCGGTAGAGAAGAGGGACAATGGCCAGCGTACGGTCATCAGCTTGAAGGCTTTCATCAAGAGGCTGGTATTCCGCCACTTCAAAATGGAGGGCATCCACTTCCTTTACAATTTGCTTTGCCCAAAGGACAAGCTAGTCAGAATGGACCTCAAGGGCACCTACCTGTCCATCCCCATCTATCCCCACACCGATGGTTCCTTCAATTCATGTGGTAAGGCTCCTTCAATACACGTGGTAAGGACAGGTCTTTAAATTCACAGCTCTACCATCCAGGCTGTCCTCAGCTCCCTGGTGTTTCATCAAGGTACTCAAGCCAACAACAGAGTATTAGTGGGGTAGGGGTTCAGCTTATTTTCTACCTAGATGACATTCTTCTGATGGAAATATGCCCACAGAAGCTAGCAGAACATCTCCCTACGGTGATCTCAGTCCTAGAGTAGTTGGACTTTATGATCGAGGACAAGTCGCACTTAATGCCAACCGAGCAGCAGTGACCTTCCTAAGCTTCATAATTGGCTCTGTGGCAGCTACCCTGAGCCTTCCCTCTAGGAAGGTGGCCAAGATATCAAGCAAACATTACTGAATACCCTCAAAAAGGAGAGGATCTCCCTTCAACAATTGGCAAGGACCATGGGTCTCATCTCCATCTATACAGGCCATATTCCTAGGTCCACTGCATTACCGTGTGTTTCAACACTTGTAGGCATCTCATCTTTGGAAGGGGTCAACATACTACTCCAAAGTGACCCCCCTCTTGATGAAGGATAAAGAAGAGATAAGATGGTGGTTGGTCCACATGAATCCTGGAACGGGCAAGCTATTTTGAGATCCAACCTAGACATAGTCATCAAATTAGACGCCAGAAGGACAGGACGGGGAGCTTGTTGTGGGAAATCATCCACAGGCGGACTTTGGTCCTCTCAAGATCAAAGACTACACATGAACTGTATAGAGTTGTTGGTGGGGTCCTTTGCTATCCGCTGTTGGACCAGGGATAAGGTCCAATGTTTGTTCTTCTAACAATGGACAAAGTCTCAGGGGTTTATTGTCATGTCAATCACCTTGCAGGAACCCAATCCAATCTACTCTCGGACCTTGCCAGGAACCTTTGGGAATTCTGTCTTGACAATAAGATCTCAATGACGGCGGAATATCTTCCAGGATCTCGAAATTAACTTGCAGACTGGCACTCCAGACATTTCACAGATGCCAGCTGAACCTGCAGATATTCCAAGCCCTGTCCAGACTATGAGACCTCTTTGTGGTGAACCTGTTTGCCTCCAAACTGGATCACCAGATATTTAAAAAAAAAAAAAAAAAAAACGGACTGAGAGATTCTTTCGGTCCAGTGTACAGTCTCCCAAGATTTAACAGTCATACAAAATAGAAGTGTACGGTGCCATAATAAGTACTCCTCAATACCAAGTCAGGGAGGTGAAACAGTCGCCTGAAGAATTAGCTAATTAGGAACAAGAGCCCTCACCCACGATTAGGTGACATGCTTCATCATCGGGCCTGCTCCTCATCGGGCTAGATTTGCAATGACCGACGGGCCCATGAAGGGATTCTGTGCCGGAGATCTTTTCAATAGGTGCCAATGAAAACTGGATGTGCAAACTGTCTCTATTAGACCTGTCAGCCTTAGGGTTGTCTTTCTCCAACTTTGTGCCTGCCTCCCTCCATTTTGCTGATCTCCTTTTTGCTGGTTTTAGAACTCTGCTCA
Source organism: Pleurodeles waltl (assembly GCF_031143425.1). NCBI lineage: Eukaryota > Metazoa > Chordata > Amphibia > Caudata > Salamandridae > Pleurodeles > Pleurodeles waltl. The sequence continues at coordinate 364,851,678 of NC_090438.1, forward strand.
CTTTACCACTGCTGACTAGGGCTTATGCTCTCTCCCCTAAACATGGTAACATTGGCTCATACCCAATTTACCTATAAGTCCCTAGTAAAGTGCACTACATGTGCCAAGGGCCTGTAAATTAAATGCTACTAGTGGGTCTGGGGCACTGATTGTGCCACCCACATAAGTAGCCCCTTAACCATGTCTCAGGTCTGCCATTACAAGGCCTGTGCATGCAGTTTCACTGCCACTTTGACTTGGCATCTAAAATTACTTGCCAAGCATTAAATTCACCTTTTCTTCTATTGAAGTCACCCCTAAGGTAGGCCCTAGGTAACACATAGGGCAGGGTGCTAAGTAAGTCAAAGGTAGGACATGTACTTATAGGTTTTACATGTCCTTGCACCTAAAAACTCCCAAAGTTTTTTTCACTACTGTCAATCCTGCTCCTCTCATACGCCAGCATCAGAGATGCCCTTATGTGCTTTTATGTGGTCATTTCTGACCTGGGAGGAATACACTTGTCATACTTGGTATGGTTGGAATGGTAGTGAGAAGTCCTACTTACTGGTGACGTTGGATTCTACACTACTATTTCAGAAATGCCACTTTCAGAAAGTAGGCATTTTTCTGCACTTATTGCCATATGTGCCGTACAGCCAGTCTGGTCTGTGCTGGTTGATAGCTCACTTTGTGCATTCCACCCAGACAGCCATAAACACAGGACACTCAGCTGCATCTGCATTCATTTGCATACAGATAGATTTACCCGGGCAGGAAGAGTGGAGGGGCTCTCTCTTACACTTCAAAGGCCAGTGGCCTGCCCTCACACAAAGGAATGATAAGCCGTCACAGGGCTCCTGGCAGACAGGGCTGGGTTGAAAGGGGAACTTGTGTACCTCAAAACCACTCTTTGAAGTTTCCTCCACTTCGAAGGCACTTTTGGGTGTATATATACTGGGTCTGTGACCTCACCAAATCAGACAATTCTGGGCCTACAACAGGACTCTGTCACAAGGACTGCCTGGCTGCTTTGCTGGAAGGACTGCTGGCCTGCTTGTTGCCCTGCTGCCTGATGACCTCCGACTCTGCTGGAAGGAGTCGGATTTCCTTCTCAAGACCTCTCCAGGGGCTTGGATTGAACTTGCCTCCTGTTCTGAGGTCATAGGGTGATCAAAGTCTTCACCAGGGAGAAGAAAATCCAGCATGTCGCAAAATCAATGCAACGTCTGCCGGGTCAACTCAGCCTGCTCCGTGGTTGAAAATAATCACTGCATCCCCTGCCGGATCAACGGAGCGCATGTTGCCTCTGCTCAATGTTCTGGGTTTTCCACGCATTGTCCCAGGGCGTCAAAATATCCCAGCATCGCAGTGAGGAACAAAGGCTGTACTCCCGGAAACCGACACATCGCCTTGCAGCATGAAAAGAATCGACACATCACCTTTGCTGTGACGGAATTAGATGCATATCCTCCTCTGTGGCCCCTGTGCATTGTTATTTTTGACAAACAACAGGTATTGTGTGTTAAAAGGATACAGCTACTGATTTTTAAGGATTGAGACTCATCTAAACCTTTAAAAAGTGATATCTTGACTTTTGCATAATGGATTTTTGTTGTTTTGGTCTTATTTTATTCAGATAAATATTATCTATTTTCCTAAAGCTGTGTGGAGTACTTTTTGTGGAGTTTCCGCTGTCATGCTGTGTGTGTTATTGCACAAATACTTTACACATTGCCTTCTAAGTTAAGCTTGCCCACTATGTGGCAAGCTACCGGAGGGTGAGCAAAAGATAATTTAAGTTGTGCTGTCACTTACCCTAACTAGGATTGTGGTCCCTACTTAGATAGGGCACATACCTCTGCCAACTAGAGACCCAATTTCTAACAGTGTCCCAGTGTGTGCATAGTGAAGGACTGAAAGAAGGACTGAAAAAAAAAATGAAAAAAAAAATGGCTAAAATTGGCTATAAGTACTAAAGTTGTAATTTTACTGTGAATATAAGTACCTATGTCGAGATGAAAAACAGAATGGGGAAGTCACCAGAGATAATGCTCTGACCTTCTCCAAATCCGTGCCTGTGTATTGAATTTGAAATGCAACAGAACAATGGCCGACATGTTTCACGCCACAGTGCTCCAATAGGATGAGGTGGAGTTTCTTTAGGACCAGAACAAAAAAAAAATGAGAAACCCAGTCCTCACTAAAACAAAGTAAGAGTGCTCTGATACTGGAGTGTTGCTACAAACTAATGTAACTTACACTGGTGTATGTATCCCTTTGTCAGATGACCCTCCTAAAATCAGGAAAGAGCCCTTTGGGAAATCGTGGGCAATACAGCTGATGCACATTTGCTCATTTTGAAGCTGCGGGACTGAGACCTACCTGTTTATTTTGGCCATGAAGAAACGCCTGATTTATGAAGAACACACGTCGTATTGTGGTAAGTGCTTGACTTTCCATGGAATTAAGTTTCCTGCCACTCTGATGCACAGTTAGAATGATTGGGTTGTACATTAGGAGAACGCTGTTTAATGCTGGTAGAAGGACGATTTCATTTCAGTAATTGGTGTTGGTGTTTTTCATAGGGAACTACTTATTGAAGCACTGTAAAACTTGAAATCTAGGCTGATAGATTCCCTTTTGCACTGGAAGTGTGACACTGTGCCCACACCCTTCTAATGGTTCTACGGATATCCACTGTTTCGATCTCCGAAAGTTATTACTTACAGACTTAAAAGTGATTGACTTGTGACTGGCGTAATTCCAGAGGTTGATTCTAAGCCTAATATATGCCAGCTTCTATAACGCATTTCGGACGGGGCGACTGGAGAAAGTATATAGTTGCATCTGGCGGAGATGTTATTGCCATTAACTAATTAGTGGACATTTGGAAAAAGACCGGTTGCTTCGTACAAACTAGGGTGAATTCCAATATATGAGCCTTGAGAAAGTCCATTTGTGGACGAAACACATGTCGGCTGAAGTTCTACTACGAGGGGGTTGGATTATACATCATTTGGCCCCTTCTGTTTGAACATGGGAGATCAAAGAGATCAGTACATGTATTATGGGCTGAAGTTCCACTAGGCTGAAGTTCAACTACGAGGGGGTTGGATTATACATCATTTGGCCCCTTCTGTTTGAACATTGGAGACCAAAGAGATCAGTACATGTAGTATGTCTTATACGTTGATGTTGTTTTTGTTCGGTACATTATCATGTTTGTTGTAAGTGTACAGGATTGTTTGTATATTTATTTTTTATATTGACTTATTAAAAATTCGAGCTCTTTATTAATATATGTGTTATGTGGTTTAGAAGAATAGAGGAATGAACACAGTTTTCTGTTTTTTTGTTTTCTTGACTAATCATCCCACTAATAATGTATCAATTTATGTTATCTATACAGATCTAAAATACTTTGACACAATACATATGTACTTTATACTCTATATGGTGTGCTCCACTACTTTGTAAACTTATCGAAGCAGGGCTGAATTCTACAACGGACGTGCTGAAGTTACTGAAGAAAGAGGAAGACCAAAGGAGACATAGGCCTATAAGGAATACCCAGCAATGTGATTGGATGGACTTTGTTTACTTCCGTTTTCCTAGGTTTCATGGAAGACATAGTTTATATATTGAGTTTGTTAAAATGATGGCAGCTGTTAAGCAAAGAAAGGACAGCATAATCTTTGCCTCCATGTTCTTAATGGAATTTAAATCTTTCTGTTACAATAGCTAGGAAATGTTATATTGTGCTCAAAACAATTTGATAGCAAAATGATGAAAGGAAGGATTGACTGTGTACAATATCAAAATAAGACTTCACCATGAAAAATATATCATGGGTGCTTGTCTGCACTATGCTAAAATTCTCGAACCTAGGAGTTTTCTTATGTGTGAGGTCTTGACTTTTAAATAAAATCCATAGCATCCTACTACTGAAGTATTCAGTTCCTTACTGGCCTATTCTAATCATTACAGCGAGTACTGAAGCAAGCAACTAAATGGTCGATTTATAATTATCTGACTTCTTTGGAAGCTAGGCCATGTTAATGAACATGGAGACAACTAATACAACAAACAGGAAGAAAATTAAGATATTTTACAACTTCTATCTTTCCTCTACAATTGCAGACACTGTTTTCTTCTACTGTTCCAAGGTCATTTTTAACCACTCAACCTTCAACCCTTTCTACGCTCTATTCGAGTGTTGCTGATTTACCCCCGGGATGGATTCAGTGTATGGACGACTGCAGAGAATGTGGATGCCATAACACTCCTGTGGAAAACGTCAGACACTGACGTTCTGGATTATGCTTTATGCAAAAATCTATGAGATCTACTGATTTTGTTATAAATTACCAAAAGAAAACCACAACTCATTAGTATTTCTGTTTTCAGAGCTCCTGCATCTTAATGGCAAACTCATTGCCAAGTTTGGTAAACATGCGAAAAATATCATGATTTTTCCAAACTGCCCTGCCCTGCAGCTTCCCATTTCAGTTGTCAATGACTTGCTTGCTTCTTTTCTAATAGGCAATTGAAGGTAAAATGTGTGTGTTGGAGAGCAAAGCCAGTACCTCTTTCGTTGCTGATGAGAAATTGTGCTGATAACATCTGGCAGGAGGTATGTCTCTTGTAGACAAATTATGGAGAATTGTAGATGTTTGCATTGTTTAGGACTTTTGTTCTTGCATGAGATGAAAGGGGGGCTTTCAATCTAAGTGTCGTTAATCAACATCAACAAGATAATCCAACAATTATGCCACAAAACATTATCTCGTACCTCCGTCTGAACATCCATCTCCACCCCCATCTAGTTCTTCCTAGGTCACCCCCCTCACCCCTACGGGTAACCAGAGCCACCCTTTTACTTCTTGAAGGAACACACCAGCATATTTTATCAACCAACCCAAAATAAAATGTTCTATAACATCAGGAACATATTAAATAAGTATTGTGACATAAATAGCAAAACATACCCAATTCCATTAACCAAGGTTTTCTACCCTTTGGAATAGAGAATTATAACTGTTGTTATTCGCTATATTTGTTGTATTATGATTTTCTGCCAGTACCTCCATGGATTGCTCCTAAGTATAGCACCCCATTCATGAAATCACATATATTATTGAAATCAAATGCAGTCACAGTTCAAGTACAAAAAACATAACCATGAATAATATGCTTCTGTTGAAGCATAAGAACAACTGCAAGTCAACAGGTTTAGCGAGTAAAAACTACGGCTGATATATTTATTGCCACTACCATGAGGCAATGCGTGACTGACAGGGTGTTAGTCTTGAATGTAATGCTGAGTTGGATACACATTTCCAAAGTGTCACTGAGGCAGCAGGCTTAGCTACTGATATATCAAAATAAACATCTCACAATTAGGCATTACATTACATTTACAGAGTTAAAAATGCATTCTTGTATACTCATTCGCTTACATCGCTGATGCTGCAATTCTCAAAATAGTCTTTATCTTTGAGTCAGGCATTTTTATTTTGAGGAAACGCCTTGGTAGTTGTAGAATTGAACAGAACATGATCACAGAGTCCTGGGAGGAAATTCAGACAAGCCACTGTAATTGGTAGCTTTAGTGACACAAACAATTTTTTTACAAATTATAGGGTGGAATTACTATACTTTTAGGTGATTTTTACAAAATTCTTGACATTGGTATAGCTCCTGGGTTTCTTCTCCCAGCGATCGGAAGCTTTTTACCACTGAACATGGCCTATTTTCAAATTAAGGCAAAACACATTATTCTATGAAGTATTATGGTATTTTAAACCCTCTCAGTATGCAGTAACACAACTGAAATGAAGGCGCATGTGGTGTAAGGAGAATTATAAGTGGTGATTACTCTGCAGAAGTACAGCTTAACCGTTTATCAGGTGGTACAAGATATAAGAAAAATATTTTGAATACTCTGCAACTGAAAGAAACGTACTTGTATATTTATCTTGGAAATAATTGCAGCCCTGCTTTAACCACCAAGTCTCAATGATAAAGTAGTTGCAATGTCTTCATGCCCACCTTACGAATAACTACAGCGTTTGGACAGCTACACCAGACCAATTTAAAGGTGAAAAAATCTACTGTACAAATTAAAGAAAACCTTTCCAGTTATAAAACATTTTATCTCTGAACATCCAACAGTGTGGTGCTGAGACACAGAGCCAAGCACTAAAGAACATGGATGCACAGTGCTAGAGCTCCCTGGCCAACTGGGGACAGACCCGTTCTGATACCACACCAAACCAGTGATTTCAGGCGAAATGGCAAGTAAGTACAGAACGCTGAGCTGCTGACAGAGGAAATCTTTTAGTGACTGGCCCAGTGCTAATAACTGAAGACTTGCTGCCTGAGTTCAAGGGTACTGAGTATACAAGAAAAGTGATGGATGGAATGCTTGAATCAAACTCAGCCACTGGTGATTACTTGGGGCTGCATCACAGATCATTGTTATTTTGCACACCATGTGCCTAGTTTGGACCCAGACATATGCAAACCAGTCTTGGCTGTGCTCCAATGGAACAGACCATCCCGAAATTTTAGGCCAGGCCCTCCCTGAATCAGAACACAAGCAACTGCATTCACTCTTACTAGCGCTCATCACCTAGTTGCAGCTTTGTTTTAGTGACAGTGCACACGGGACCCACGTCTGGGCATACCCTTCCTATTTAGGGTGTCACACTGAAGTATACAATAAAGTGATGTATGGAATGCCCAAATTAAATGTCCGGGATAGACTAAACCCACTGCAGCAGGGTCAAGAGTTATTTGCATATGGCTAGGTCCAAACTGAGCTGGCACAGTGAGGGAAAAACAAACAACGGACAGGGATGCGGCCTCAAGCAATAGTCAGTGGCTGAGATTAATTCAATACAGCTTTTCAAACCCTCAATTCATACCCGATTTAGACTCTGCTTAAAGACCAACTTAAGGCTAAACATTATTTGAATTCAACCTATACTACACTACCACTATGAGAGAGGTAAAAAGGCCTACAGAATATTGGCAGCCCAACTGAAACAGAATGAGTCCTCAAAGAGAAATTCCTGGCCTTAGAATGGAGCACGGGACAATTAATTTTAACAGATTTACACAACATTCTGAAAGAATTCACAACATTGTACTTACTTCTAAAAACATTGCAGATAACAGATAATTACATTTTATGATATAAACCACACCTGAGTGGCTTTTCAGCCAGTAGGCTTCATTGACATTTATTTCAGCAGTTAAATGTTCTTCTCATTTTCCTTGAGAAGTAATTCCTATAAAAAAGTAATAATTTTTAGCTTAAAAACAACCAAAGTGTTTTGTTTTATTTTTTTTAAACAAAGGTAGACCACATAATGAATTTAGAAATCTGCCCATGTATTGCTGCAAGTGTTCAAGCTTCAGAAAGGGAATGCCTCAGTGTACATATATTCCTAAAAAGAACCGCAGTCTTTATATACAGCAAACTTGATCCAAAGTCATTACAGTGCTTTACATGCACACTAGATCGCATTACACATGGACAGTTTTTTTTATTTATTTATTTGTTTTTTAGGCACAGGAAGATTAAATGATTTGTCCAGCACATGATGTGGAGTAGACGCTGGGACTCGAACCTGATCCCCAAGTTCCAAACCTGGCAGCTCTTACCTTAGGCCACATCCTCTCCACATTCTTGGCTTCAAAACTAATTCTTTATCTATCTACTAGAAAGGATGTGTATACACCTGTAAAAGACGTTTCTCCCTCAGCCGCGCCTGACTTTAGCATGTGCGAGCTGGGCCAACTACAAGAGAGCGGACCTTTAGAGGGGCTCAGGTGCTCCGTGCAGCAGTCCGTTTTAGACCTGGCTTCAAAGAAAACTGCATTTAAACCTTGTTTCTGGAGGCTACTTGCACCCATGTCTGTACTTAGACATCTTTTCTTCTCCTAGCTCTCCTTTCTCTTGGCCCACCACCCCTTTCCTCACCCCTCCCATTTTTTTCAACACAGACAGCTAAAGGGACAAATGAGAGGGGGGTTTTGGTTTTGCCCGTTGGGCTCTCTGAGCAAAGGGTACCACTGCGCCCTCAGCAGCTTCAGAAATCTGCTTAAACAAACCAAATGAGTGACATGGTGAATGACTATCAGTCTCATAAAAAACAAAACCAGAAAAAGAAGTTCATAAAATTCTCTTAAGTAGTTTTGAAGAATACAATATTGTGTATAAAATCTTTACAACTTTCTGGGCATAATCACTGAGGGGTGGAACTGGTCTACCAGAGTGGACAGTGATGGCGACTGGTATACCAGACCAAGCGAGAAACATCCCTGCATTCAGTTTGCTGGCTGGCAGCGACAGCTGTCAGTTGTACTTCTCTTCTTATCTAGCCTCCATGTGGGTGCAGGCACAATAATAAAAGTGTGAGGAGGTCAGCCATATGTACACTCTGTGTGAAAGACAGACAGGTCACATCATAAGGACCACCTCTCAAGTGCTAAGGATGTGACCTCCACGCCCTGCTATTCAACCACACAAAAACCTGCAGTGTTTCCAACAGGGGGCTTCAAAGTTTCTCTGTTCACATAGTAGGCAGCAAAATTGCTTATGCTGCAGGTAATGGGTAGTGATGTTCAGACTCCGTGACACATAATGTTCACAGAATGGTGACATTATTGACACTGACCCTTGAAGCTACTAGAGTCATTCAGCTCCAGCAGCTAGATGGATCAGTTGGGCTTGGGGGAAGAACTCCACTCCCAGATGGAGTATGAAGAAAGGGCAACCTCTCTTAACAGTACATCGTCTACAAACATAGCAGGGAGCATTGCAGTGACCACAGGTCCAACAGCAAGGATCAGTGGCGGCCCGACGCTTTAGGAGGGAGGGGGGCAGGCGGGAAGCACACACACACTCATTCTTTCACACACACACACACACACACATCCATTAACAACACTCATAACATTCAAACATGCATGCACGCACCAAACATTCATTTTAAAAGATCTCACTCACACACACACACACACTCTCTCTCTCTCTAGGTCACGCCCATAGGAGCTGTGACCGCCTCAGCCCAGCAAAGTTCAGCTCAGGCAGCCAGGAGTCCGCGCAAATCGTGCATGTCTGCTCCTGGCTGCCTGACCTGAACATGAAGAGTGTCTGGCAGGCTGACCTTTGTTCAGCCTGCCAGACACTCTTCATGAGGGGCAAAAGATGGGGGGGTGGCCCCTCCGCCCTAAAGGACGGGCCGCACCTGGCAGGGACCACAGATGTCACATCTGCAGGGGCCACCAAAGTGACTAAAACTTCAGCCACAAGGGTTAAGTAGTTGGAGATCTGTAGGTGTTAACTAACCTCAAGTCCCAACATAAAAGGAGTGATGCAATTTAATTTAGTAGTTGTGTGGAAAATCTTACCCTTATAACATACTTACATTTAGCATCAGAGCACTGTGATGCCAATATATTTAGCAAAGTAGCATCTTTTATTGTGCATTTTAAATAGACTTGTCTTTATAACTAATCTTCCTATACTACTTTGTTAGTATTTTTCTTATGTTTGTAAACACACTTCATACTAAGCAACAGAGATACTCTTTCAGGCATTCATGGTACAATGAGTACGGTATACCACTGACGGCAACTTAGTTAAGTAACGCACTGCTGGTCTGGCTTGGGGGTGGTGCACTCTCACTAAACTAGTAGCCCAAAAATCTTATCTTGAGTTCGGAAGGGACAAAATTGATGTTTTCCAGAGATCATCTAGTTATCAGAATGTAAGTGTATAGTTTGGGGACAGCAATCGTATAATGAACCAGTGCTTGGTCTAGCACAAGACATTTTTTATCTGTAATTGCATGTAACTGTTCCAGATGTTCCGAAATCCTCATTTCCAGGGACGAGATTCCGTGTTTAACGAATATATAGTTAATCAGCATATCGGGGCCAAGGCATTCAAGCATTCTTTCGGCCCCAATTCAGAGAAAGACTAGCAAAGGATAAACTCATAGAATTTGTATCAGAGAATTTCAGAGACACGCAGTGATTTAACTGCCGTAACAATACCCTTCTTCAGTTTATTTGGAAATACATTCGCTGTAAATAAATGCAACAGACAGCCTGCCTAGAATCCGGGGGAAAGGGAGAGAGCCAAGGGAATGCCAGTGTTAGCCAGTATAGGAGATAAGAAGAAATCAGGGGCCTAGAAAGTCAAAAGGAGACGGGGTTAATCATTATCTTTACTTTGTAGCCTCTCAGAAGGTAGAAAGAAACAGAGCAGGATCTAGTCCATCTACCTGTTAGGCGATCTGATCAGAGCGCTCTGTCAATCAATCAATCAATCAATAGATTTATAAAGCGCACTATGTACCCGTTAGGGTTTCAAGGCGCCTGGTGGGGGGGGGGGGGGGGGGGGGTGCTGCTGCTATCGTTCGAAGTCTTGAGGAGTCTCCTGAAGGTGAGGAGGTCTTGGGTCTGGCGTAGTGAGGTGGGGAGCGAGTTCCAGGTCTTGGCGGCGAGGTAGGAGAAGGATCTGCCGCCAGAGGTCTTGCGCTGGATTCGGGGGACGATGGCGAGGGCAAGGTTGGCAGAGCGTAGTTGACGTGAGGGAACGTAGAAGTTGAGTCTGGAGTTCAGGTAGGAGGGTCCGGTGTTCTGTAGTGCCTTGTGTGTGTGGGTGAGGAGTTTAAAGGTGATCCTCTTGTCCACGGGGAGCCAGTGGAGGTCCTTCAGGTGGAGGGAGATGTGACACCGGCGGGGTATGTCGAGGATCAGGCGGGCGGATGCGTTCTGGATGCGTTGGAGTCGTTTGATGTCTTTTGCTGGGATGCCTGTGTAGAGTGCGTTGCCGTAGTCGAGTCTGCTACTGACGAGGGCTTGGGTCACCGTCTTTCTGGTTCCTGTTGGAATCCACTTGAAGATTCTGCGGAGCATGCGGAGGGTGTTAAAACAGGAATAGGATACAGCGTTGACCTGTTTGGACATGGTGAGAGCGGAGTCGAGGATGAAGCCGAGGTTTCGTGCGTGGCTGGCTGGGGTGGGTGGTGGGCCGAGGGTGGTGGGCCACCAAGAGTCGTTCCAGGCCGAGGGGGTGCGCCCGAGGATGAGGACTTCCGTCTTATCGGAGTTAAGTTTCAGGCGGCTATTGCTCATCCACTCAGCGATGGATTTCAGTCCCTCGTGGAGGTTGGTTTTGGCGGCGAGAGGATCTTTGGTCAGGGAGAGGACGAGCTGGGTGTCGTCGGCGTAGGAGATGATGCTGAGGTTGTGTTGGCGGGCCAGTTGTGCGAGGGGGGCCATGTAGACGTTGAACAACGTTGGGCTAAGTGAGGAGCCTTGGGGGACGCCGCAGATGAGGTTGGTGGCTTTGGAGCGGAAGGGTGAGAGTCGGACTCTCTGGGTTCTGCTGGAGAGAAAGGATGAGATCCTGTTGAGGGCTTTGTCTTGGATGCCGGCTTCGTGGAGACGGGTTAGTAGGGTGCGGTGGCAGACTGTATCGAAAGCGGCTGATAGGTCTAAGAGGATCAGGGCTGAGGTTTCGCCGTTGTCCATTTGTTGTCTGATGTCATCTGTGGCGGCGAGGAGTGCGGTCTCAGTGCTGTGGTTTCGTCTGAAACCAGATTGAGAGAGGTCTAGGATGGAGTTGTCTTCTAGGAAGTGGGCGAGCTGTGCGTTGATGATCTTCTCGATGACTTTTGCTGGGAAAGGGAGGAGGGAGATCGGTCGGAAGTTTTTGAGATCGTTGAGGTCAGCCTTAGGTTTCTTGAGGAGGGGTTGGATTTCTGCGTGCTTCCAGCTGTCCGGGAAGGTGGCGGTGTTGAAGGAGAGGTTAATGGTTTTGCGGAGTTTGGGGGCGATGGTGGCGTCGGCTTTGTTGAATACGTGATGTGGGCAGGGGTCAGCGGGAGATCCTGAGTGAATGGAGTTCAAGGTCTTTCGGGTTTCGGCGTTGTCTACTTGAGTCCAGGAGGTGATGCGGTAGGCGTGGGAGGAGTTGTTGGGGGCGGGGTCTGGCGGAGGTGAGGTGTTGAAGCTGTCGTGGATGGCTGCGATTTTCTGGTAGAAGAAGGTGGAGAGATCGTCGCAGAGTTCCTGGGAAGGAGGGACGTCGTTGGCGTTGGGGTTGGAAAGTTCCTTCACTATGCAGAAGAGTTCTTTGCAGTCGTGAGCGTTGTTGTTGAGGCGTTCTGTGAAGTGGGAGCGCTTGGCGAGTCGGATCAGTTGATGGTGTTCGCGGTTGGCTTCCTTGAGGGTAGCAAGGTTGTCGGGTGTGCGCTCGAGGATCAATTTTTTCTTGAGTTTCTGGCAGGTGCGTTTGGAGGTGGTCAGTTCGTCTGTGAACCAGGCTGGTTTTTTCTTTTCTTGGTTGGCGGTGGGTCTCTTGAGTGGAGCTAGGATGTTGGCGCAGTTGAGGATCCATTGATGGAGGTTGATGGCGGCGGAGTCCGGGTCAGTGGGGTCGGGTGGTGGGTTTTTGGCGAGGGTGCTGGCTAGTTGATCTTTGGTGACTTTTCCCCAGCGGCGGTGAGGCGGTAGAGGGGTGCGGTGGTGTTCTGAGTTTTAATTGAAGGAGAAATGTACGCAGTGATGGTCGGTCCAGTGGAGTTCGGAGGTGTGGCTGAATGAGATGTGGTTGCTTGAAGTGAAGAGGGGGTCAAGGGTGTGTCCGGCGATGTGGGTGGGAGTGTTGACCAGTTCACGGAGTCCGAGGTTGGAGAGGTTGGTGGTCAGTGATGCGGTGTTGGCGTCATTGTTGTTCTCCAGGTGGAAGTTTAGATCTCCCAGGAGGATGTAGTCTGGAGAGGCGAGGGCGTGGGTGCTTGCGAGGTCGGAGACGGTGTCAGTGAAGGGGGCTCTTGGTCCTGGAGGGCGGTATATGAGGGTTCCTCTGAGGGTAGTGTTGGGGTCCGTGCGAATCTGGAAGTGGAGGTGTTCGGCTGTCTTGAGGGTGTCGTCCGTGTGGGTGTGGATCTTGAGGGTAGATTTGTGGGCGATGGCTATTCCTCCGCCGATTCCGTTGGTGCGATCTCTTCTGGTGATCTTGTATCCGTCAGGGATGGCGATGGCGATGTCAGGGGCCGAGGAGTCGTTCCACCAGGTTTCAGTCAGGAAGGCCACATCTGGGGCAGTGGTGTCGAGCAGGTCCCAGAGCTCGATGGCGTGTTTTCGTGCGGAGCGTGTGTTGAGGAGGATGCAGTGCAGGTGGTTTGTGTTGGTTGTTGCTGGCTTCGTTGTTCTGTTGCAGGAGAAGTTGCAGGTGCGGCAGGAAAAAGGTCCTTTGGTGTGCTTCGGGGTGGCCTGGAAGCACTCTGTGGAGGGGCCAGGATTGAGGGCGAGGAGTTCGCTGGCCGAGTATCGGAGGCAGGGGGAGCGGGGGGCGTGTGGACCAGGGGAGGTGGCGCTGGGCGCGGTCCAGGTGCAGATGGGCGCAGATGGGCTTGCCTCTGGCGTGCCTCCGGCGCGCCAGCGGCATGCCCGCTGCGCGGACGCGCAGCACCAGACATTAAGAAGGGAGGGGGAGGGAGGAGCAGCTGGGAGGCGAGACGGAGCGGCGAATGGGGGCGCGAGGTGGGCGGGGCCGCAGGGAGGCAGCGGCAGGGAGCGAACTGCATGGGGGAGCGCCCAAGGGGCGAAAACAAGAAAAACAAGGCACAAAAAAGTCGGGCTCAATATGAAAAACAGTCACAAAAATACACTAATGGCACAAAATACAATCGGGGTACAGCAATCAGAGGGGCACAACGGGGGAAGATGCGCAGGAGGCAAGGCGCTTGAAAACAATAGAAAAGCACTTACAGGACGGCGAAAAGTGGCACAATCAGAAGGGGCACGTCGGGGGCAGAAGCGCAAGGAGGCAAGGCGCTGAAAATATAGAAAAACACTTACAGGACGGCGGAAAGCGGCACACGGGTCAAGTGAAGCTTACTAGAGCCCACTAGACACCAGGGATGAGGCGCAGGAGGATGCCTGCGGGTGGAGGAGGGCCTCGAACACGCTAGCAGCAGCGTGGGCGGGGGTCAGAGGAAGGAGACAGCAGGTTGGTGCTGCGGACGTGGGGGGCGAGCTCTAGACCTAAGGCAGGTCAGAGGTCGCTCACTCGCGACGCGCAGCGCCAGAGATTAAGAAGGGAGGGGGGAGGGAGGAGCAGCTGGGAGGTGGGAGGGAGCGGCGAATGGGGGCGCGAGGCCGCAGGGAGGCAGCGGCAGGGAGAGAACTGCAGGGGGGAGCGCCCAAGGGGCGAAAACAAGAAAAACAAGGCACAAAAAAGTCGGGCTCAATATGAAAAACAGTCACAAAAATACACTAATGGCACAAAATACAATCGGGGTACAGCAATCAGAGGGGCACAACGGGGGCAGATGCGCAGGAGGCAAGGCGCTTGAAAACAATAGAAAAGCACTTACAGGACGGCGAAAAGTGGCACAATCAGAAGGGGCACGTCGGGGGCAGAAGCACAAGGAGGCAAGGCGCTGAAAATATAGAAAAACACTTACAGGACGGCGGAAAGCGGCACACGGGTCAAGTGAAGCTTACTAGAGCCCACTAGACACCAGGGATGAGGCGCAGGAGGATGCCTGCGGGTGGAGGAGGGCCTCGAACACGCTAGCAGCAGCGTGGGCGGGGGTCAGAGGCAGGAGACAGCAGGTTGGTGCTGCGGACGTGGGGGGCGAGCTCTAGACCTAAGGCAGGTCAGGTAAGACACTCTCGGGTGTCTAAAGAATGAATAAGCTAATAAGTCAGTATTACATTATGGTTTGGTGCATTTCGCTTTATTTCTCCAGGTAACGCGCAGCCAGGTCTGTGTCGATTAATTATATAAACCGATTATTTTAATTCGTTGTGTTCTCTCCATCCCCCTTCCTTTGGAGGAGGGGGCAAAGGGACTTAATATAATCCTTTCAATTTTCAATGGTTTTTGCATTAAATGCTCCATTTTGGGTTGGAGCTTTAGTTGGATGAAATGACAATCGTCTCTTGATTATTTGCAATGCTGCTCGCTATTTTTGCATTAAACATGCGCTAGACTTTTTGCTTCCAGACGTATTGTGTTTTATTTTAACATTATGTTCATGAAACACATGATATTCCATAAAAAAAGGTTTGTGTGCTTTTGGATCGGCAGGGTTGAGAACTGCGAAGAACCCTACAGACAAAAAATCTTCTTCTTTTCGTAGAGAACAATGCACTTTAATTATTTAGGATACACAGATCATGAATTCAGAGACAGCAGTAAAATATACATATATATCTCTCAAAGTTCCCCACTACCCATACTCATTGACATTTGTTTTCATGGATGGCTATCATACAGCTCAACTCTAGGCCAGCAGGTGCTGTAGTCTCAAAGGTGGACTTTACTAGTGATTGTTAGTCTATATATTGAGACTGCTTCATCAGCAGCAAGCTCAGCATTTTACTGTCAAAGATCTGGAAATTGCTGAATGACACACTAATGATCCAAATTTATCCAAGGACTTCAGTTTTTGGGGGTTCAGTCATCAGCATAAGTATAAAACTGATTATAAATAGGGTTAATTTGCTAAATAATTTGACCTAGATGAACTTTGATGCAAAGAGGTACGGAAGGAGGTGACGTGGGAGAGCAGCAGGCTGGCCAGCTTTACTCTCACTTAATGGCTGTAAATTATACCCTCGTTTTCATTTCTCACAGACGCTGCAGAAAAAAACACCAACTCCGGAAATGTATTTATGTGAAGAGATAAGATAGTGGCCACCTGCCCAAACCAAAGAGTTATGGGAGCATCACAGTCTCCATTTTGGACAGAAGCAATGACAGCAATAAAGAAGCCGTCAGAGGTTGCGACGGTTTGTGCTCTTACAAATAATGGTCGAATAATGGCACACCAAGTTCTGCAGCGTAGTCAGTGACAGAGAAGCAGTTGAGAGTTTGAAAAAGAAAAAAAGCAAACTTGCATGTGGCCAGTTTTATGCTAGCACGCAGAAAGGTGAAACAGAATTTCTTGCAGAAGGCTTGACTCTGAAGATGTAATACAAATGTGAACTAATCACTTATAGAAGAAGCATTAGCAATGCCAATGGGTCTACACTACGCATGAAAGTGGCTCTCCAGTGACCAGTGAACTTAGGCACTCTGTAAGTCAACATAAAGGGCACTCTGTCAATCATCCCTACACCCAGGCAACCATTCCCCTCACTGTCCATTCTTGAATTTACCCACTTGCCCATCCACAATAAAACACACAAAAAATGCTGGGTCTGGTGGCTCAGTTGTTTATTGAATCCACTCCAGGAATCTGTGTTTGACTTCATGGTCACAGATTCAAATCCCACTAGGTCCACCATGCCTTTCATCCTTATGAGGATAAATAAAATGAGTACTATTGAGTTGGGTAACAATAAACAACTGTCAGTGTAGCACCAAAAAACCCAGGGGTGAACATGTGATTTAGAAATTCACAATATGTCCACAAAAACATGCAGGATACATTTGAAAAATAAAAGTTACAAAAATAATTATAAAACATACTTCCGTCTAAAAGTGGTGTGTAAATGCTTACAATAAAAATGAAATTATACATAGAGGAAACTCATCTTGCAAAAAGGTACTGTAAGTAGTGTATCATTATTTCAAAGTTTTAATATAGCCTCCACATTCAGAAGCAACGTGTTAGCCACTGTGACTGTTAAAACACCGATGCAATACGCCCAATTCCATTCCAAGAGGGATGTTCAGTCAGCACTGCAGAAGGCAGCTATTTTTGAATAGTATATAGCAAAGGCATATCGTTATTGTACTTATCAAAGATGGCTGTCATAATGCTTCTGTCCTGGATATCTTGAAAGTATAAAACATCAATTCACTATCAACAATGCCATTCCAAGTTAGCTATTTGGTTTAGAAGCAGTGACCACATTAGATGCTGCACACAGCATATAAAATGAGCAGCAAGCTGGCTGGTAGCCATGTCTGATGAACTGCAGGACACCTTGAAAAACATTTTAAACAAGCATTTGCAATGCAATAGGTCTTGCATTTGTGAGAGTTAGAGCTATTGGCGCTGTAAATGACAAGGTCTTTTACCTATGTCTTTTGGTTTGGAGTGTAGTGGATGTATGTCAGGTGCCACAGCAACCCTCCCTGGCTTGTTGCTACAGGAGGGAGACGACACACCAGGCCACCATCTTGGGAGTGATTTTGCCACATTCCTACAAACTGGCTGTGATACCCTAGAAATGCAACCCTTTCTAATGTGTTTTCCTAAACTTTCATAGCACCAAACAAGCCACAATTTAACCAGTGGAATGAGGAGGTCAAAAGAGTAAGGAGCAAGGATGTGGCGTAAGGGCCAGAGCTGCCGACTTTGGAGCTGGGGAACATGGTTCGAGTCTCAGCACCGGCTCAAAATCATGCGATTCAGGTAGAATAACAATCTCCCCTTGCTACCAAAAATGAATGTGTCCAGGTGTAATGTAACCTGTGATCATGTAAAGCACTGTAATATCTTTGTATCGAGTTTGTGCTATATAAAACTGCAAAAAATAAATAAAGCGCTCCAATACCTTCGTGTTCAGTTCATGCTACAAATACATCACAAAGAAAAAACAAGATGCCTGAAACCAAGGAAGATGAAGAAACAACATACCGCCATGAGCTAAGCGGCGAGGCAAAAGACAAAATAGAGCGCCAACACAAAGCTAGCTGGCCGATCTTGCAATAATCCATGTAACAGGGTCAGTCTCCAAGGTGGTAACAAAACAGCCTAAAGGCGGGACAAACGTAAAGCATTTACCAACGATATCAAAAGATTTTTGAAAGGCAGGTCCAGGAACAAATTAAAGTGATGGGCTTGGTTAAACCCCACAGAATAGATTACAACATGTTGAGAAGAGCAGTGCTAGTGCGCGGCTATGCTCGACCTAAAAGAGGAACAGAGAAATGAAAGGGGCTCTATAAAAGAGAAAATGGAAAATTGAAGAACATCTCTGTAAACCCTGGCACTGAAGCACACTCATTTTCAGATGGATTTACAAATGTGATCTTGTAAAAAGTAACTTCTCACTGGGCAACAGATCCAACAGCTAAACTGGAATACACAAAAATCTAATAAACATATTTGCTTAAAAAGTAACAAATAACATCTAATCTGAATCTTTAAAAGCCCAATTAAATATCTTAAAATTAGTTTTCCTATATGTTTTAGAAATGTATAGTATCTATAAGAACGTTGCATCATATTTACCCTCGTCACCACAACATTTCATGAAAAAAAATATGAATGGTTCTCTTAAACAGTGTAAGAATTTTTTTAATATTTCTTATTAAATTCTAGGGCTTTTTAGGGAGTAACTCTGAGAAGGGGCGAGCCTGGTAAGATGTACAACAGGATGCAGCTGAGCTCAGCTCCCGAACCACTCCATCTAATTCTGCGGAATCATGCTGTCAATAATTACTGACTGCAACAAGTGACTTCCCATGCTGTACTCTCCTGGCAATAGAGGGTGATTTTGAGCCTGTTAGGGACTGTATTGGCTTCATAGCTGGGGGCCTAGAAGAGCCCGTAGAAAGACTCAAGACGTGGTGCAGACCTGCAGATATCAAGGGGATCTTGCTTGCAATGCTGGCCGCTGCTGGGCCTCGTGGAGTACCCGGCTTATAGAGGGAAGGCTGGTGCAGCAGCACGCCTGGTAAAGCTCTCTGTATCAGCCTGGCCCGGTCTCTCGTTGGCTGTGACAGGTGCTGGCTTGGACACTGACTTCAGCGTTGCAGCTTGGCCCATGGGACCTGGAAAGGAATCTGCACAGGTGGATCCCAACCCCCCCCCCCCCAACCCCCCCACCCCTACTCACAGTGAGAGACAGTAACGACTGGCACTGAAGGGGGGTACCAGAGCTGGTGCCGCATGGAGGAGGTGGCAGGCCTTGACTGCCGACATGGCCTGTGGACGTCCCTGAGCGACAGGCCCCGGCGGAGGATTGTACATTTGCAAGCCTCGGCTACCCACTGAAGGCATTTGCCAATTAGAGGAGCCATCCATTGAGACTAGAGCATGAGCAGCAGTGCCTGGCACACTCCTAGCTCCCTGCAGGTAAGGCCCAGTGAGGTCTTGACCTGAGAGGGGTGGCCCAGCCTGGGCCCAAGGGGCACCTCCAGGGAATGGGGCTGTGTAGGAGTTGGTGTCAGTGAGGTGATGGCCGGTGGGGGTCCTGGTTGATGAAGCGGGCTGAGAGGCCCCAAAGAATTAAATAAATCTGAGCCTTTTGCCGGAAGACACCTTTGGGGTTTCAAGAAGTGTTCATGAGCTGAAAGGGTGCCCCTGTGCAGCTTTGGGGGTGATAAACAGTTCACCAGAGCTGGTAGGGACTGACAGAGATTTTCTGGGACCTATTCTTACTGAATGAGAATCGCATTTTTGTGTGGGTGTACTTAAAGCTACAGGGCACTGAGCACCATAAGGAAGGATAAAACTGCTTGCCCATATTCCACCAACACTATCACTCAATATACCACAGCAAGTCAGCCATCCCAATGGATTACCCAGCCTAATGGAGTGGGGTTGGAGTCCAGGAGCTCCTCCCTAGAGGGAATGGGAGACCCACAACTTGCTGATCTGCTGGTGGCAATGTGGTGATCCCACACTGCATTTTAGCATTAAACTGAGGCTGTTTCTATTGACGTCAACTTGCTCAGGGCTGGCCTGCGAAAAGTGGCTGACAAGGTGGCAGAGGGTAACAATGAAAACTTACAGGGAGATGTCTCACATCTTAAGCAGCAGATGGCTCAGATGAGGTCTGTAATTTGTGAGTTGAAAACAGAGGGTGGAAGATGTGCAGGGCTTCACTCGCCGCAGTTACATCCAGGAGCTGGTATTTCTAGAGAGAGTTGAAGGGGTGTCTGTGGAAGGGTATCTGGAAGACTGAGTGAGACCACTACTACAGCCATGGTGGCTCTCGGAGTTGTTCAGGGTTGAGTAGGCACAAACTGTGCTGGCGCCTCCACCCCCATCTGGCGCCCCTCATAGCCAAAATCCTGAGCAATCGAAATAGGGACTGTATATTGTATGCTACTTGAAAGCAAGAGGTTCCAATGTTTGAGAACAGTAAAACTGTGATCTATCCTGACTACACCAGTAAGGTACAGGAGCAGCGCAAATCATTTCTGGCTGTAAAGCAAAAGCTGAGGATGACACAATTATAATACATGCTATTGTACCCATCCAAACAAAGTAATATCGCAAGGGAAGGTGCGTTTTTTTTTTAACACCCAGCTGGAGTATGGCACTGCCTTGAATTGTGGGACAGATCCTCTCTAATCCAACTGAGAAAGTGTGGCCACAGGGGGTCAGGTGAAGGGTCAGCACATGGCTCTCAAGAGAGCCTGCTTTGCCGGGGACGGATGACGGTTAGGCGCCAGGACACTTGCAGAATTACGATTCAGGAGGATGCACCCATACAGATGATGGAAGTGGGGGGACACACAGGAGCCTGATGCCAAGGGGGATGAGAGATAGGAGAGTGCTCTCCTCTAGCTGATGGGCCCAGCAGATGGTGGCCTCAGGCTTTTAACTGTGAATGTCCCTGAAACAATGATGACTGCTCCAGAGAATTCCCTGAATGCAGTACTTGGCTCATGCTGGGGTGCACCTATAGAGAGTGCATGTTTACAGCGTATTCCTTGTTGGTGAAGTCTGGTGGAACTACTGGGGTGAGCGCAACAGCACTGGACATTAATAGTGGGTGTAATAGTGTGAGAGAAAGTCTGCTTTGGGCTAACTCAATGAGCCATGTTGATTGGAGGGGTGGTTGGGGGGGAAATCCGGTTCCTTCCTTGTGGGAGCCCTGCATTATCCTCCTCCTCCTCTTTCTCCTCTTTCTCCTCTTTCTCCTCCTCTTCCTCCTCTTCCTCCTCTTCCTCCTCTTCCTCCTCTTCCTCCACCTCCTCCACCTCTTATCTGCCTGTTTTTATGTTGGCTCGTTGGGTTGGGGCCAAGTGGTCTGGTCTGGCCTTGTCCCGGTTGGGCAGGCTATGGGTACTAGTGTTGTCCTGGCACATTACTCAGGTGGACACGTGTTGGCACTATGTTTTACTATACCAGTCCGTTGGTTGGGGGTAGTTTATGGTTGGAGTTCTTTTGTCCTGGTGAGTGTTCCTGCATTGCTAGTCATAGGGAGGTTACTTGTAGTACTACCACAATTACATGCGGGATAGGTACAGATTCTTCACATGGAACGGCTGGGGGTTGGGCTCTTACACCAAACATTATATGATGCTATCTTTCCTGAAACGGCATAAAATCAATGTAGCTTGTCTCCAGGACACCCACTTCAGTGAGACATAGGCTGAAAAAATAGCTATTAGAAGTAAGGGTCAGATTTCTCATGCTTCTTATTCTACTTATGCCAGGGAAGTTGGATTTTGAGTCGCGCCAGGTGTTTTCCCTGAAATATACGTAAGTGGATGGTGGGGCGGCTTGATATGTGCTGCGACAAGGCTTACCAGATGGACGGGATATATCGCTTCTAAATATCCATACTCGCAATACAGATAACCCTGACTTTTTCTATGGCATTTAAGACTTGGTTAGTCAGTGGGGCCTCTGCTCTGGAAGGGTGATTTCAACCGCATGCTTGATGGTGACTTAGTCAGGCTCCTCCTTCCTACCACCAACCCCCCCCACCCCCGACCGCCCACCGCCCCAGTCAGGGCACAAATCCCAGAATGACTGCTGCAATGAGGGCCGTGATGCATAATCTGGGGCAATCTGGTGTGTGGAGGACACAATTCCCACAATGACAAGTTTACACTTGCCATTTCCTCACTTACAACAAGTATAGTAGACTGGTTCCTTTGGATGATACCAGAGTCCTATCTGGCTTGGTTTTTGTCTGATCACACACCTGTATACTGTGAATCAAGGTAGGGTTTGGCTCCTGAGCAGAGGGATTTATGGAGATTTACCAGCAGACATAATCTCAGACGTGAAAGGTAGGGAGAAGCGGACTTGGATGCTGACAGAACATATGGAACACAATTGGGATAGTACATCTTGCAGGGCCACTGAATGGGAGCCCATGAAGGCGGTGCTGCAGCGCCAGTGTTTTGGATTGTCGTGTGGGGTACGGAGACAACTGCATAGGGAGCTTCAGGAGGGGGAAGAGGAGCTTAGTGACTTGCAGACAGGGGAATTAGTTGCTCAGGGGTGTCAGAGGGAGGAGGCAGCCATGAGCCATTGTATAAAGGATGCATTGGACAGAATTTAGAGGTTCAACCTGAATCAATATTGGTAGCCTCTGCACAGGGAGAGGGACAAGTTGGAGAGGCTTCTGGCCTAGATATTTCACAGAGAGGCAGCTGTTGCCCCAGTCACACATTTGAAGGTGGCGGACAAAGCTCTGGTGGCCTCATGGGTGGTGGTCATAGGTATGTTTTGGCAGCACTTGGAGGAGGTTTAGAAGGGGAATATAGATATCACCCAGAGAGGGATCGAGGCCTTCTTCGGGCACCTTGTATTCCCGAGAGGGAGGGAGGAAGTCAGTCTTCAACTGATCACTGACCTCACGCCGGATGAATTGTGGACAGCACTAAAGTCCCTCCTTAGGCATGAAGCTACTGGGGAAGATAGGTTCCTAGCAGAGTTCTACCAGGTTTTCTTTTGGCTACTCTCACACATGGTCTCCTGGATGTGTGCCTGGAGGCATGAGACCCAGGGGTATTGCCTTCACCCATGCAGAAGGGGCAAATATGTATGATGTCTATGTTGGACAGAATAAGACAGACCCAGTGGCGTATCGTCCACTCACTATGATAAACACAGATGTGCAGATCCTTTGTAAAATGTCAGCAACTCACTTCAGCTCTCTTATAGGAAAGTTGCTGCATGAGGACCAGTGTGGCCAAGGCTGTAACACTAGCATGAATCAAAGGAGACTCACGCACAATCTGCATGAACTGGAGGAAGTGGATGAGAAAATAGCTCTAGTTGAAGTGGACACAGAAAAAGCATTTGATATGTTTGACAGGGGATACCTATAGCATTTAGCCCGAAATTCCAGGCACGGATCCGTTTGCTCTATATGCATCCCAGTGCAAGGGTTAAGGTGGGAAACCACAACTCAGATTGTTGGGAACTGGGGAGGGGTACTCAGCAGAGTTGCTTGTCATGACCTTTGTTGTTTGTGCTGGAACTGGAATCGTTGGCGATCAAGGTTCGTCAGGACCTGTATTGGTGGGGAATAGAACTGGGCGCAACGTAGCATCTCGTGTCACGGGATGCAGATAATGTGTTAGTCTATCTCAGGGTGCCCTAGGGAGTCACTTGGAGAGCAATTAAGTGTTGTAGACGAATTTGGGACAGTATCTGGGCTGCGTTCAAATCGTAGGACATCAGTGTTGTTTCCATTGGCAACGTTGGTGGGGATTCCGCGTGATACCTACTGATTTTGGGACTCCGGTGGGAGCTGGATAGCTAGGCGTTATGGTTGCTCACTCAAAGAAGGGCCAGATTCAATATATAGGGTAGAGTCTTGGACTCCCTATGCTCCTCACTCACATTTTGGAACACCCTGTCGCTATTGCTAATGGGCAGGATAGCTATCTACAAGATGGTGCACCTCTGACATTGTTTTTACATGATACACAACTCCCTCTGCTCCCTGCACTCCTGGGTTTTGGGCAGCTGGATTCCTTACTTATTTCACTTCTGCGGGTGATTAAGCACAGCAAGGAACATTAATGAGTTATGGTGGGGGGGGGGTCATCTGAAGGTACTGCAAATAGAGTACTGCTATTTTGCAGACACAATGCAGCATGGGCCATATGGCTGGCTGAAGGGAGTAACTGGGAAAAACACCTGCTGGAGGGGACTGAGGGAGGGAAGGACCTTCCTGCATTACTTATGAAGGGGTCAGGACTATTGACAGCATGCCCGTATGTGGTTAGGCAGACAGTCCAAGGATGGCAAAAGCTAGTAAAAAATTATGGTTCAGAGGGTGCCCTTTCTTCCGGAGCTGCCAATATTGATCCTCACTCTACTATGGTGCATGGAGGCCCACATCCTGGCATTAAGGAGGGGCTGTGTCATTTGGGGAGACATCCTCGAATTAGACCTTTAGCTCCGTCAAGGATGCAAAGACTACATTTCAAGTGGTATCGGGGCACTTTTTACTTTATGCCAGCATGGCTGAGGTTGCCTGCCATACTTTGGGGATGTACCTGGCGTCCCCTCCAGTGTACGACACCCTGGGGGTCATGATGTCCTGTGGAAAGGAGAGGCACTTGGTTTCACTGCTATATAAGGCTGTTGCGGTAGATGTTGTCCATAGATCCTTGAAGGTTCAAGAAGCTTGGAGTGTGGCTTACAGGAGCCCTTGGTGGATGAGGACTGGTCAGGAGTGTGCGCCCTGATGAGAACAGTATCTAGCAATCCACATTTTAAGCTAATCCATTTTACCTTCCTTCATCGCACCTATATGATGCACTTGGCATGGAGCTGTAGATACCCAGATAGAGCATCTGCATCTCCATGCTGTAGCTTTGTGGGGCCGACTTTCTACAGTTGTCCTAGGGGTGCTCGTTGGTGCATGATTATTGGACACTTGTTGTAGATAGATTTGTAAATACCACAGCACTGCGAGGTGCCCTTACGCCACAGTCCTGCCTGCTGGGGAACTTAGTGAAGCCCAAGGGAAGGAAAATGGCTTACAAGTTCACACAGCTAGCGCTAGTGTTGGCTAGGTGAGTTGCCATTGTGTAGATGGGGCAAGGGGCACAGTCTGAGGACCACTGGAAGAAGAATGTGGTAAAGTGTTCACTGGCGGAGGAGCTACATATGAAGAGTGGTATATCTGACGAAAAGCTCCAGGAAGACTTGGAAGCATGGGTGACAATGCATGAACGATTTATGTCTCTTGCAGGAGTAAACCTACACGAGGAAGACGTAGATTGTGACACATAAAGAAGTTGCACATCCCACCTGAAACACTACAAATCTGTTGCTTTCTTTGTGACTATGCCCCCCTAGAGCTCCTACATATTTCCTTTTGAGCATCTATCTCCTATGTACTGTGATTTAATTTTTTGGGAAATGTATTTATTCATTTTTACTGAATAATACAGGTCATGTGATGTATAGCTATGCGAAAATATAGAACACTTGAGCAGTGGTTCTTCAGGGGGTCACCCAACGTTTGAAATCACATGACCTAGGAAAGAATGAACAAACACAAAAATAGTAAACAGTGCAATTTCAGCATCATCATGCTTCTGCACAGGGTACAGGTAAAAAAGGAAAAATGTATTATATTGTAATTTACATATTTTACGTGGAGAGAGAGAGAGAGATAGAGAGAGAGAAAAAGAAAGAAACTTGGGGAAAGGGGGTGGTGGGGGGCTAAATCTTATAGTTACTCTCGTGAGCCACTGGCGTCTAAGAGTTTGTCAAAGGCCAAATGGACAACAGGCGCCCCAGGTGGGTCAGCAGACCATCCCTCAGATAAAATGTCATCCACGTCATCATCTCTGACTGTGCCATAATCATGCAAATTATTAATCATGCTATCCCAGATCTCGAGATCACGCTCTGCATTGTTATCAGTGCGGACTTTCTGAAGCATGCACTCCTCAGCTATTGCCCACTCATGGAGATCTAACAGCCATTTGGTTTGTACCAGAGGGGTCAGGATAGCCCAATGTATAGCTATGCATCTACGGTCTAACACGAATCTGAGCTAGGCAAATTTTTACTGCATGTTTTTAGCCCTGCCTGGAGAGAGGCAGCAACCCCAGGAGGCAATGTCCTATCTAAAGCTGTGCGTTTACTTTTGTTTTCTCTGAGCATTTCCCGCAGTACCTCAACCCAAGAAGGCTGCAACCGCTTGCAGGTCCATGCATTGTGTCCAAAATCTACTGGTTGCACACTACAATGTGCACAACTCACAGGCCGAGATGTGTTGACTCTCTGCAGGCGTTGTGGTGTCAAGTGAGCACAATACAAGTAATAGAATTGCGCCAGATTGAATCTGGCATAACTAGCCACCTCTAGTATCTATGCCAGAGTTCTTTTCCATTAACTGTCTGTGAGCGGGGTGTCTTTAGGTCCCCATCCCATGTGGCGCATTGAGGGGGCATGTTGGTCTCCCTGTCATTCTTTAGGACCCCGTTTTAGTGGGAAAATTATAACTTTTGTGGACCATGGATCCAGTATCACGTGCAACACCTGCAATTCTCTGGTCTCCTCCTACTGGCGCACTGTAAGACCTCCCCTCCATCTATTCCAAAGTG
This sequence comes from Pleurodeles waltl, assembly GCF_031143425.1. Classification (NCBI taxonomy): domain Eukaryota; kingdom Metazoa; phylum Chordata; class Amphibia; order Caudata; family Salamandridae; genus Pleurodeles; species Pleurodeles waltl. The sequence continues at coordinate 364,877,923 of NC_090438.1, forward strand.
GGTTCCCACCTCCTCCCGGAACATGAAAACTCAGTTTAGAAAAAGGTCTCCTGCTCTCTGGCAGCCTCAATCCAGCCACCTTGAAACGTTAATGGATTCCCGGGTATGCACAAACGTGCGTACCCACCAAACTAGGAGGAGTTTGACATAGGGCGCCCGACATAACACAGCCCTCTCCCATACCTGTGCCACCTGTGTGACCACAACATGCCAAGTGCATGCCCACACATGAGCATCCTAGGGATGGAGCCTAATAGAAGTTCCTTTTCCTAGGTAATGCCATTCTCGCACCATAGAGCGGCATATTGCAGCAGACCTGCCAAGTAGTAGAGTTTGAGGTTGTGAAGACCAAAGCCTCCCTGGCTTGGGTCCAGCTTAAGGGGCTCAAGAAAAACTTTGCTTCTCTTTCCCGACCACACCAGGGACACTAACAGCTGGTCGATCATCCAGAACAGCAGGGCTGGCAGCATGCAAACTAAGTTCTGCATTGCATACAGGCAGCAAGACCATCTTGCTCAATGCCACCTTCCACATGACTGGCAGCGGAAAGGTGGTCCAAAACCACACAGAGGTAGTGAGTCGGTCTAACACCCTGCCCATATTTAAGCTGTACGGCAGATGGTGATCATGGGTTATCTGCATCCCTAGATATTGGAAACTGAAAGTCTCCCACAACAATCCCATTGGGGGAGGTGGAAGGCATTGAATTTAGCTAGAGTTGCCACGGGGAACAGCATCATCTTATGGCAATTAGCCCGAAGCCCCGAGGCTGTTCCGAAATTCTCCATCATCTGCAGGAGGCATATAGGGACACGATATGTGTTACATTTCCCACACACACGCCCCAGTCTTGTAATTCAGCTCTAAAGCTACATAGCAAGTGCAAATAGGAAAGGGGACAACGGGAATCCCTGTAGAGTGCCTCTTTCTATACGACACCTTTCAGAGCCTCCCCTCCCCCCCAGTACGCACTCTCGCAGTTGGATCTGTGTACAGAAACTGCACCCATCCCAGAAAGCCTACCCCCATGCCCATGTGACTGAGAACCTCCCACAGGTATGCCCATGACAGGGTGTCAAAGGCTTTTTCTATGTCTAACGCTATTAGCACTCCTCGCAAACATGAGTCATGGGCATTACGTGGGAGAGATGTCTTAGATTCATAGGAGTGCCCCTAGCTGGCATAAAACTGCATTGGTTATCTAGTACTAGATGTGTAACTACACAGTTCAATTGAAAAGCCAATACCTTAGCCAGCACCTTAATATCAACATTAAGCATGGAGAGGGTCCTATATGATCCTGGGTCAGCGGGGTCTTCGACAGGCTTAGGGAGCATAATTATAAGGGCCTCTCACATATGGTCTGGCAATATGCTAACCTCATGTGCCTTACAAAGGGTCTCGAGGACAGCAGGTAGACTGAATAAGGTTGAAAATATTAAACGAGAGACCATCCGGTCCCAGACATTTGCTTAGCCATATCCCGGAGGGCCTCTTGCTGTTCCCCCCAGTGGGACATACTCCCTGAGCCCTTCTGCCTGAGTCTCCGTAAGGTGAGGAAGGGCAACCCTGTCTAAAAAGCTCCCAACCTGAGGGGTATCCACAAGTGCTGGTCTGCATTTACCGCCCTCAAGTGGTCGTAGAGTGTCAGGTTAATTGCCACCTGGCCAACAGCCAATGCACCGCTTGAGCCACGGAGGGCAAGAAAGAGCAGATGGGGTATTTCTCTTTTGAACAGCCATGCCAACATGTGGCAAGAGTTGTCACTGTCTCGGTGGAGATGCTGCTGATACTCTTTTTGAACATGACATTCCAGTCTGTTCCACATGGTCTCCACCGGTCTATGTGCCTCCACTAGGTATGCTCCATCCGGCTCCAGGTCCGGCACCCACCACTACAGGCCTGCGAGGACCTCCCCTCTCTTCTGCAACTCTCCCTCCAGTTCTCTGTATACCATAGACCTTTCAAAAGCTCTTACCTCAGACCACTACTTTAAGGGCCCTCCATTCTGTACCACACGTTTGAGAGGAGTTTCAATTCGTGGTAAAGAATCCCTGTACTACTCCTGCCATATCTGTGGTGCCCTCGCCACAGAGGGATGCGGGGTCTCTGATGCTGCACTTTGTATTCCAGCAGCAGTGGTGCATTATCTGACAAGAACCGCACCTCATAGCTCTCTCTGAACATTTCGGCCACCCTCCTCCATTAAGAGGAAGTGGTCCAGTCAGCTATTAGCTCCGTGGGTGAGGGGTATAACAGGAGAAAACCATAGCCGTGGGGTGAAGTTCTCTCCAGATGTCTAGTAGCTGTAATGAGAGCCATAGGTTCCTGTAAGCTAGCCACTATGCAGTGTCTTGTGTCCATTCGTGGCGGGTGCCGGTCCAGTTGGCCTTTCAGTATGTATTTAAAATTGCCCAACCAAATCATTGGTGTCCCAACGTGGGGCAGAAATTTAGTCTCCACGGCTCCATAGAACTCGCCATCATGCGTATTAGGTGCATATGTATTAAGAATGCAATTCTCACAGCCATTGAGCAGGCCATGTATAAGGACATAGCACCCTGAGACATCTGTAACTTGACCACCTAAATTGAATGCGATCCACGGGTGCACACATATGGATACCACCCTGGCTTAGGAGGAGCATTTGGCAGAGTAGTGCTTTCCCTTCCATTTTATGTGAACTTTCTTGGCCTCTGCCTTAAGAAAATGCAGCTCCTGTAGAAATGTGAGGTGTATCCCTATCCTTCTTAGATAGGTGTGGGTTCTATGGCCCTCATTCTGACCTTGGCGGGCGGCGGAGGCCGACCGCCAAAGTCCCGCCGTCAGGTTACCGTTCCGCGGTCGAAAGACCGCGGCGGTAATTCTGACTTTCCCGCTGGGCTGGCGGGCGGTCGCCTTCAGACCGCCAGCCAGCCCAGCGGGAAAGAGGCTTCCACGATGAAGCCGGCTCGGAATCGAGCCGGCGGAGTGGAAGCTGTGCGACGGGTGCAGTTGCACCCGTCGCGTATTTCACTGTCTGCGCAGCAGACAGTGAAATACATTTAGGGGCCCTCTTACGGGGGCCCCTGCAATGCCCATGCCAGTGGCATGGGCACTGCAGGGGCCCCCAGGGGCCCCGCGACCCCCCCTACCGCCATCCGGATCTCGGCGGTCCGACCGCCGGGATCTGGATGGCGGTAGGGGGGGTCGGAATCCCCGCGGCGGTGCAGCAAGCTGCGCCGCCGCGGAGGATTCAATGGGGCCGCGGTACACTGGCGGGACCCCGCCAGTGGTGCCGGTCCGACCGCGGCTTTACCGCCGCGGTCGGAATCCCCATTGGAGCACCGCCGGCCTGTCGGCGGTGCTCCCGCGGTCCTCCGCCCTGGCGGTCAAAGACCGCCAGGGTCAGAATGACCACCTATGTCTTTTCACAAAGGAGTTTAACCTCCACACATTCCACATGATCGATCGTACAGTAACCCATCATGCCAAGTCCTACTCCTCTCCACCACCACACTAGGCAGTCCACACTCCGCTCCTTGCCCTACCCAAACCCCTATGCCAATCTGGTGCACAACTGTTGCTGCACTAACAGTAGCTCAAAACTAGAAACAACTTCCCTCATCCCTCCCTGGGTAAATACCTCTAAAGTTAACTAGTGCCTTCCCAATTATTATGCTTCACCCACCTACCGAATTAACAATATCTAAGTAACTGCAGTGTGTGTGAATAACCTCTGTTGGATATTAACTGAGGGTATAATCTAGGAGTAAAGTGCAGTTAGGCCAATCCCAAGGAGAGGCCCAAACAGCAATTCCACAACTGTGTACCCCCAAGGTGCTCACACTCTAAGTTGGTGAAACAAACACCACTCCAAGAGAAGAGAAGTAAAGAACAGAAAAGAAGGAACAAAAAAATGAGTGGAACTGGGAACTGGGGGCTATCCAGCAAGTTCATGTCCATGCCCTGCTATACGTGCCGCCTCCAAATCCCACCCTGCCCTTCACCATAGCTATACAGTGACAGCTAAGTGCATTCAGGGACTCCATCAAGCGGAGAAGTCAATCCCAATCTCTGTATGGGTGTCTGTCCCTCACAAGTGTGTGCCATACCTACTCTGCTAGGCACATGTCAGAGACGTACTCTGTGGTACCTCTAGGGGGTCACTGAACGTTCACTCCCACTAATTCCCAGCGGTATCCCCACTCAAATATCCATAGTGATCCCCCAGACCTGCATCTGTAACAGAGGATGCCACGGAGGTGACTGCCTCAACCAGGGCTCTGGCTGCCTCACATTCTTGTCTCTGTATCATCAGGTCTACGGTGCCATCAGATTGCACCACCACTCTTGCACTGGATCTCAAGTGGTGACTAGGTCTGCTTCTCTTCCTGTGAGTAGGTGGGGGCCCAAGGCTGGTCCCATCCCGAGCGTGTCCCGAGGATGTCGTTGAGAGACAGTCATCACCATGGATCTCCAGCCAGTCCCATTCCTCCTAGGGTGACATAAAGAAATGGGATTTCCCATCCTGTATTACCTTCAGTTTGGCAGGGTAAAGCAGCATCATTCTCAATTTTGTTTTACGGCACTAAAGGACCTCCATTACAGTTGGATGGCTCTGGTGTAGTCAAAGAAAGATGCATATGAAGTGGTTTTCCAATGTTGGGTCTCACTGCTGGCGCACCTCCTGCAGGATTTAATTGCAGTCCATATAGTTAAGAACCTTTGCAATAGCTTTCCTGGGTGGGGCCCCCGCTCTGGCAGCTGGGACAGTGACCTATGTGGTTGCTCCATTGCAAAGAAACTTGAGAGTTTAGTATGTGGGAGCGTAGTCTTTATACATTCCTCAAGGAAAGTCTCTGAGGCGACGCCTTCTGCATCTTCGGGGAATGCCACAAACCGCAGATTGCATCTGCAGGATCTCCCCTCTGCCTCTTTCATACATACCTCAAGTTTACTTGAGCGAGCTTCAAGGGCGGCTACCACGACCTTCATTGTAGAGACCTCTTCCCTAACTTCAGTGACCTTGGTCTCCACTTCCACGTCCGCTCAGCCACCATGCGCAGGTCAGTCCTGAGTAGGTTCACATTGATGGTCTCAACCTTAGCCTGGACTGCCAGGCTGAAAGCCGAGATAGCTGCCAGTATTTGGGTCCCAGACAGCTTGCTCATGCCCCGTGGCGTCCCAACGGGTACCCTCATCAGGTCACCACCCGCACATTGGGCAGTGTCTTGGTCAATTTTTGTCTGATGGGTGCCCCTGGCAGGCCTGTCCTTACCCATGCTGTAGTAGGAGATTTTGAAGATCGTATGAGCCGCAGAGGGGCTCCCCCAGCCAGGACCTATGACACCCCACACTCCAGCGAGATCTGGCCAAGTGGTTGTCCTCCTTCGGCACAGTAAGGTGATCCTACGCAAGTGTCCAGTGGCAGCACCCCAGGCTTCGCGATCCTGAATCTCATGGCAGTCACCTTCTGTTACTATCTGCAATCCTGAAGCAAAGTCTCCAATCAAAAGCATGGATAAGTATACAATGGTGTCACCAGCAGCTATTAGGACATCATAGTAGAGTTTGAATCTGCTAATAATTACTGTGGCTGAATTTTTCCCAGAGCTGGGGGGGAGGGTGTGGAGGGAGGTGGGAGAGACACACCAGTAACCTGTCCCCTGGGCAACCATTCACCTGATCCAGCAGCCAAAGGGACCATGCCAGCCGAAGGCTCCTTTTGCTCTGACCACTCTCCCCAGTGGGAATCCGTAGGCCTACTGTGTAAAGGGGGAGAGGTGAGGGTGGCTCCAGTTTCTAGCCCACATAAAGGTGGATGTCTTTAGTGGGCCCCTTAAACAACAGGTGTGCTCCGTCTCACTCCACTAGACATGAGGTCCCATTATGTATCATCACCAGTCCCCTCCATGACAGGATGTTCGCCCCTCACACAGCACATCCCCACCAGGCCACCCAGAGGCCTCAGTACAGCTCGCCCATGCAGCTGATAGAACAGAGGTAGGAGAGACTCCACTAGGTCCACCGAAGCTCCCCGCTGGCCTGACCCCCACTCCGTTGCTATTGGGCAGGATTTGCAAGCCAATGCACTGCCTTGGTTCCTAAGCATTTATGCAGCAGCGTCTGGGGCCCTGGCCAAACCTTAATGTCCAGTGTCGCCACACCCAGGCATAGGCCGAGCTGTCGCAACTCACCCACTGCGGGGGGATGGAGGATTTCCAGTCTACAGTGATGCCTCCGGGGTTACTGCTGCTTCACAGACTCAAAGAGTGGATCCCAGCGTGCAGCGGATGTCTCAAGGGGACCCCTCCACATTCAGTGCCCCCCAATGCACACCGCTCCGTAGGAGGGAGCAAATCACAGTCCTCCACTGCCTCCCTCAGCTCAGGGATATCGAGGGAGACGAGCAGCAAGCCCTCTGCACCGCAGCATACCTTCTTGGCTCTAGGTCTGATCTGGTCCCACACTCCTCCCACCCCCCATTGCAGGTGAAGAGCAGAGGGGTATGGGGGAAGTACGGAGGGGGGAGCCATTGGCACCTCGTCCCCCTCAAGCCTCCTCTGGGCGACCTCCACTTTGGGCAAGCAACGTCTAATCAGGGCATCAAGCGTCTTCACAGCCAGTACCACATGGCTGGGTGCCAATTCGGCCCCCGCAGCCATTTCTTCCTCACCCTGGGGGGGGGGGGGAAATCGCTGTCAGCTTTACTGTCCACAGTCGCCATCATAGGAGCAAGTTCTCTCAGTGCTTCGGGTGGCACCTCAGGCCTTTTCTTTTGCCAAGGCCGCTTCTAGTCGGAGGCAGGTGCCTGGGCCTCCTCTGTCACAGAAGACAGCATGGCCCCCGATTATCATGGGAGGGTACTTGTTGCCACATCCCTGCATGCACCCAGTTATGCCAGTGCACTTCTAGGCATTATGTGGGGTTGGAGGCAGCAGGATCTCATTGTTGGGGCCGGACCATGAGTTTAGTACTGCCGCTCTGCCATATCGTTGGACACGTCCTCATGTACTGTGATTTAATTGATGTAAATTGTAATGGATGCCAATGCATAATGGGTATTGTATACAATTCATGCTGCACACAGTGTTTAATCACACTGTGTTAGAAATGGGCTCCACCATTTGGCAGTGGTTTGCACCCTGTCCAAGTAGGGACCCTCCCTCTAGTCAGGTTAAGGGAGTCACACAGCTAAAATAACCCCTGCTCACCCCCTTGGTAGCATGGCATGAGCAGTCAGGCTTGTCTCAGAGGCGATGTCTATAGTATTTGTACACATACTCAGAAACATAGTGAAAACACCACAAAGGTACTCCTTACCAGTTTAGAAAAATAGCTAATAATTATCTGAGTAAAACAAGACCAAAACAATAAAAATCCAACATATATGAACTTTCAAAGACTAACTCTTAGTAAAGTGCTTAGAAACGCAATAGCTCCAACTGGGGATATCACGGCATCTTGGTGAATTCGTTCCTAACAGTCTGACACCACTCGCAAGGGAGTGCGGGCCAGTCACAAAGTCGCACGGACCCCAGATACAGTACCTTAGAAAACAATGAGGAATCAAAGACATTGCATGGAGTCAGGGAGGTGAGGCATCGCTGGAGCTGGTGCGGCATTGGTTCTTTACTGCTACTGGGGAGGTGAGGCATCAGTTCCTTACTGCTTGGCTGGGGAGGTGAGGCGTTGGTTCCCTATGGTTGCAGGGGAGGTGATGTGCTTCGATAGGGGGGCATTGGTTCCTTACGACCAGACGGGGTAGATAAATCCAGCAGGTCAAGATGCGAAGCATCGACTTTGAGGTGTCGTGATCATACCACAAGGCCACAGGTGCGGCAGCGTCAGGCCTGTGTTGTAGGTTGTGGACGTTGTACTCAGTGGGGACTACGGCTCTGATGCAGGCAGCAGAGTCGGACAGTGATGCTGGTTCTGAAGTCGCTCTGGAGTCAATGTGCTTGGTTTCTTCTTGGTTGCACCAGTGATCATTTCCAAGGGCCCAGGGACTGGATTTGGCACCACTTGGCAAGTCAGGTCTCTCGGCAAGAGTGCCCAGGCACTAGCAAGTGAAGTATTTAATGGCCCTGAGACTTCTTAATAGGAGCCAAGCTCAGTTCAAGCCCTTGGGAAACCTTGGAAGGCATGATGTAGAAAGCAAAGTCCATTCCTTTCACTCCCAGGACAGAAGAAACAGGTCAGCACAACACAGCAACAGGCAGAGTGGCAGTCCATCAAGCTTTTCTTCCTGGCAGAACGTCCTCAGTCCAGAAGCATTCTAACTACGTGGTGTCGGAGGCCCAGTACTTATACTCATTTCTGTCTTTGAAGAATGCAAACTTCAAAGAGAAGTCTTTGTAGTGCACCAGACCCTGCTTCTCCCTGCCCTGGCCCCAGACACACTCCAGGGGGCTGGAGACTGCTTTCTGTGAGAAAACACACAGCCCTATTCAGGTGCTAGTGTCAGCTCCTTTCACGACTCTAGCTCTCGAAAACCCACCAGCCTAGTGATGGGCCTTGAGGATATGCAGAAAACACCTCAGATCCCTTTGTGTGACTGTATAGAGTCAATACACTAACAGCCCAACTGTCATCCTGACCCAGACATGTATTCACCAGACAGGTAGAGGCACGGAATGGTTAAGCAAGAAAATGCCCACTTTCTAAAAGTGGCATTTTCAAACTTACAATCCAAAAAACAACTTCACTAAAAGATGTATTTTTAAATGCAAGTTCAGAGACCCCAAACTCCAGCTCTCTATCTGCGGCCAATGGGAAATTACACTTCAAAGATATTTCAAGGCAATCCCCATGTTAGCCTGCGGGAGAGACAGTCCTTGCAATAGTGAAAAACACATTTATCAGTATTTCACTATCAGGACATGTAAAACACACCAGTACATCATTTTAAATATCTTAAACTTCTAAAAAGGCAACAATGGTCTATTTGCTGCACATCTCGTTTTGTACTAGCATTAGTACAGCAGTGGTGCTCTACACTCTACACCACACCTGTTGCCCTGATGTGTACGTTTTAACCAGAGAGACTGTCAAAACCAATATATACAAAAAGGTAGCAGTGTTGTGTAGCCATTTTATGTATAAGCTCCATGCACATTAGTTTAACATACTAGGCTGCTGTGCACTTTGCCCTAGATATATTTTATTCAGCTTCACACTGTTATTTCACAATAACCAGTATTTACGGTCTTGTTGTAATTTCTTCTATCACACTGTTTAGCTTAGTTCAGTACTGTGTTCTCAAATAATGCATTCTTGATCGCCCTGTGCTTCAGTCAAGGCTACAGTCTGGTACATTGCCGGTAACCGTGGTAGAAGTTTAGTCTCCAGCATTCGTAGAAAATACACATCCTTACATAGGGACATTTTCTTAGAAAATCTGCGTGTTAGTTATAAAAACACTTTCTAGTCCTAGTACACGTCAAGAGGGAGATTTCAGCCAGGGAACCATAACTGTATGCTGAATGCACTGTTGCAGATGCTGATGCAGATTACAGGCCTTTGCTCAGGTATGAGGGTTGATGTCCTCCTGGGGGAACCTGAAAGGCGGGCTTAGAGCTTAACATGCTGTGCTCAAAATATAACTTAGAGAGAGAATAAAATAGTGGCACCATGATAGCCTTATTCTTGTGTTTCACTCTCATAGTCACTATTTTAATATTACTGTGTTGTATAGTTCTGGTTATTGCAGCTCACGCTTTGCTATCCAAAATGCAGTCATTTTATTAAACCAATCTTTAAAACGTATACCGCCTTTATTGTCATTTATATATGAGACCGCATTGTGTATGAGAGAACCGGCTGTGACCTGAGTGACCACGACTTCCCTGAGAAGTACCGATATGTCATGCGCTCGGCTGTCCAATTGTCTCTGCCATTTGGGAGAGATGAGGCACTGCTAGTTAGCCGGAGCAAAGCCCAGATTTGGAGTGACAAGCGTCATCCACTGTGGGTCAGACTCAGTCCCCCACATTGTGGACGATCTTGCTGCTCAAAATCCAGTAGTCTCATTACAATAATGAGAGGACTGCGCGACAGCAGAACACTCAACTGGAAGGGAAAAGGTAAGAAACACAAATTAAGAGACTGGAATAAATGCCCTCTAAAGGTTACAGCCCCATTCTAGCAGATAACTTTAAAGACATTCCTTCTAATGTAAGACAGTAATTACCTAATTAAGACTCTGTGTAAGTCTTTTACTGGGGTAACAGACAGTATCACTCCTGAAATTATCTACAATGTTTCAAAGACAATCCATGGTTTACTGCATAACTTGCCTATATGATACTGATAATGTAACACATGTAACGCAAGTGGTGTAGGGCAGGCCTATGGTAAAAAGGCCAAATGTAAGTTTAAGGAACTCCCTCATAAGCCTGAAACTGGATTTTATATTATCTTTCTTTAACAACAGATTAAAGTGTGGCTTAGTACTCAGCATATGGAAACAAGCAGTGGTTAATCCTCTTCAAATAAACCCTCATCTATATGTAAATAAATGTCATAAGCAACTGCAGGCGTATTCGCCTATTACCTTTTTTGGGAAAACATTGGAAAATTGGGTCTGCATTCAGTTGCTCAAGTATGTTGACGGATTTAAATTGGTAGATCATGATTACACCGGGGTTTGGCTTGGCAGAAGTGCAGACCTGGTCACTGTATGAGATGTTTATGACCTCAGAAAAGCAATAGATAAAAGAGAGGTAAGAGTTTTAGTTTTAGTTTTCCTTGACCTCTCCACCACATTTGGTACAGTAGGCAATTCTATGTTGATCTAGAGACTGGTAGCACCCTGTAAAACTATTTAATCGTTTCTGGAAAACAGAACACAGATACTATCTCTCACCCTTCCTAGCCTATCCTAAAACTCATAAGTATAGCATTCTCGAAGGATCGATGATATCCCCCCTTTTATTTAAAATCTATCTGATCCCTCTGGTTTGGCCCTCATAACATGAGGAAGGCTTTTTGCACGTTTGCAGACAATACACAATGTGCGTTCAGACTAAAGAAGGCACGTTTGAAATTCGCCCTTTAGTTCTGTTCTCCATAATTGACTCTGCTATACTGGGCGTCAATGTCTAAATTGTTTGAAATTAAACCCATCTATCAGAATTCTTCTTTGTCCCTAGTGGTTATCAAGATTCTAGCCTTCTGTACTGGCATCGGTAGACGAGAGTGTGTTCATCTCTGCCAATCTAGGGATCATTATTGACTCCAATATGCCTCTGAAAAAAATGTAATAGCCAATTTTATTAAACTGTGTTTCTGGCAACTAAATCATTAAAATTATGGTTACTCTTTGAGGAAGATAATCTTCATACACCAGTCATAAAAAAAAGCATTAATACAATCAAACCTTTATTATGGCAACATTATTTACCTTGGAGCACTTAATTCACATATTCAATAACTACAATTAAAACAAAATGTTGCGACACACATGACCACAAAGGAATTAAGGAGAAAGCATGTTGCTCCTCTCCTATGAGGAACGCATTGGAATCCAATTAAACAGATTCATCTTTAAGTCAGCTGTCCGCATTCATCAAGATACTTACTATCACAGCTCAGAACTTTTAGCCAATAAGTTTCAGGGGTCCCTAAAAATCAAAACAGCCCTTGGGATGGTCAAGCCTTTACAGTGACTGTAGCTAAATTCTGCCATACTCTTCCCCTAGATTTTTTAGGTTCATAAACCTATAAAAACTCACATTAAAATTAAAAAAGATAACAGATTGTAGATGCATTAATGTGAGAAATTTAGGAGCCAAGAAGCTTTGGTGATAGTTATGCTATATAAAATCCCTATCACAGGCTTGAGGACGACTGCTCAAACAGAGGAGAAGTAGGCGAGATAGCCAATATGCCACTTGATGAATGTGTGACTACAGGGGGTACCTCACTCGGACCAGACCAGGATGCAAGTATAATCCAGAGTTACAGTTATTGTATTTTACATTTAAATGCAAGGTTTGTAATTCGTTTTGTCCTAATACTTGTGAATGTCTTTGAAAAACTAAGTAATAGGTTCAGCCCTAATGAATGCCCATGACTCAATCCTGTGGTACTTGTGTGGATAGAAACACATTGGTCTTAACTGGATGAACTGGCCATTTTACCAAAGTATTGTCCACTTTCATTTAATAATACTGGAAGTAACAATTATTTAATGTAAATCTTATGGTTTGCCTCGGTTTTTTCCCATTCTTCTGGATCCCACCTATATAGTATGTCTTATTTTAAAAAAAAAAAAAAGCTTGAATACACAGGCTGACTTTGCCTTGGTGGTATCATCTTGCCAGGGTGTGGTGAGGAAGTCAATGATGAAGCATGCCACAAAACGTAGGTGAGACTTCCTCATCCAGCATAACTGACACACACATATCAATCTACTAAAACACAACCAATATCACCATCACATTTTTAGTGTCTGCCTACTATATTAAGCTTACATATTTCCACAATGCAATTGTTAGGTGTACAATCATAAAAATATGTAGAAAGTTACAGTTTGCAACAGTATACAACACCTCTTAAGAGGGTGTACTAAGGATAATCACAGTGGTAATCTTCTATCCCAGGGTATCTCTACAGTAGTATGCGAATTTCCATGTAACAAAATACATGTCTATGGGCCAGATGTATCAAAGCTTTTTGCATTCGCAAACGGTGCGAATGCCCGTTTCCGAATGCAAAAAGCCATTTCAGAATGTATCAAAGGCATTCTGAAAGCAATTTTAAGGAATCGCTAAAATAGCGATTCCTAAAATTGCGCCCCTGTTTAGAGAGTCGCAAATTGCGACTCTCTAAATAAGAAATCGCAAATAAGGATTCCTTATTTGTGATTTCTAAAGCACATGTAAGAATCAATTCCTTAATGCGAATTGGGCATTAAGGAATCGCTATTTACCACCAAGTTGAAGTTGGTGGTAACCATGTGCAAATTTTTAAAATGGATTTAAATTGCATTTTTAAAATGTACATGTAAAGCACACATGCACTTTTGGCATGTGTGCACCTTACGTGTCCTAAAAAACGTTTTGGGGTGCAGCAGAGGGGGCTTTAAGCCCCCAGCACCCTGGGGTTTTGTATTTCCAAAATTGCGATTTCCAGTTAAGAAATCGCAATTTTGGAAATGCCAAAATTTTGCTAATATGAGCCTACAGGCCCATAGGTGCGAATGGGGCCGGTATCGCTATTTGCGATTCTGTAATAGCATTTTTAAGAAATCGCTATTACTGAATCGCAAATGTGATACATTGCATTTTGCAAATCAGAAATAACGATTTCTTAAAAATCGCTACTTCCAACTAGCAAAAGGCATTCTTGATACAGCTGGCCCTAAAAGCTTTAACAAGATAAAATACCAATACACCCTTAAAGGCCTATTGGCTTTAACATATGCTAATCACTCGAAATAAATCAGGCCTTTGTCATTTGACATTACATTTCTTAAAGAATTAATCAAGATCACAGCCTTCATCATCAATTGTCACCATAAAAAAAAAAAAAACTCAGGCATACAGTATTGAGCACAAAGCAACCAATGGTATATTGTCATAAAAATACAAATATGTATAAAATTACAACTGGCAAAAATAAATCTCCCTTCCTTAAATGGATAACAAGGATTCCCAAAGCTCAAGACTACCCCTAGGAATTTCACAGGCGTAACCGACACCAAATTACTATCATACAGTAATCCCTGGCAAAACGGTTTCCAGTGAATGAATCAGTCCTATTGTCTTTGTCACCGGCTTGTTAGCATAACCAACATAGGCTTATGCTATTCGGGATAAGCTTTCCCTCAAGGCAACTACCAGTATATAGTGATATAATTACAGATATGTAGACAATTACTGATGGCAAAACAATATACACCCTTCCTAACACCCATCCTAAAATTGTATAACAATGATTCTGAAAGCTCCAATCATCTACCCTGAAGCTTTGCCTTCTATGGTAATCTGTAAAATTCCCTGTAACAAAATTCCTGTCTCCAGGCTTTCGCACAGTGATGTTGATAAACCTTTAAAGGCCTATTAGCTTTAACATGTGCTTTTCACATGACGCTTATCAACTTTATTGTGTGCTCTCACATTAGAACTTCTGGAAATAAAACTAAAAGAAGGATTACGAGATTGGGGAGCTGGGGGGGAATTAAGATAGGGGAAGTGACAAATATAGAATAAATGTATGCCAATTAACTTGATTTATCTTAAAGACTCACATACAAAGTTATCAATATCGTTAACCGAGTTAAATAGGTTTGGGGATTCCACTGACCAAGGTGTTAACCAGAATAGGAAAGTGGTTTTCCCCTTATGTAAACTGATCAGACCTACACCGGAAAGACTTCACGATATTGGGCTACAAGGGGAGACGGAGCAGTTAGTTACTTAGGCATGCAGATCGCTCATGCGTCAGACAGACAGTATGCTTATAATATGGATAGAGTGTTATAGAGATTTCAGAATTCAGTCGTTTTTTGGAACACTCTCCCTCTATTATAGGTTGCACCAGTCTTGCTAAGATAGTGTTCTTGTCCTGTTATTTCTCTCATTTACAGACGACGTTATGTGTGATAACCCCTCCACATTTAAGAAAATAAACTCTCCCGATCTCTAAGATCTGTAAGAGAAGCGAAGTGAGGTTGGCTGTCCTTAAGCTGGGCAGAGGGAAGGTGGCCTTGGCCTCCACAATTTGGAACGGTTAGACCGGACATGCTTTAGGGTGGTCACCCCTAACTTTTTGCCTGCCTCCCTCCTCTTTTTGGACTCTGTTTTGCTGGCTTTTAGACTCTGCGCACTTTACCACTGCTAACCAGTGCTTAAGTGCATATGCTCTCTCCCTTTAAACATGGTAACCTTGGATCATACCTGATTGGACTATTAGATTTTCTTATAAGTCCCTAGTAACGTGCACTATATGTGCCTAGGGCCTGTAGATTAAATGCTACTAGTGGGCCTGCAGCACTGGTTGTGCCACCCACTTAAGTAGCCCCTTTACCTTGTCTCAGGCCTGCCTTTGCAAGGCCTGTGTGTGCAGTTTCACTGTCACCTCGACTTGGCATTTAAAAGTACTTGCCAAGCCTAAACCTCCCCTTTCTCCACACATAGGTCACCTCGAATGTGTGCCCTAGGTAACCCCTAGAGCAGGGTGCTGTGTGGGTAAAAGGCAGGACTTTTACCTGTGTAGTTATATGTCCTAGTAGTGTAAAACTCCTACATTTGTTTTTACACTACTGTGAGCCCTGCTCCCTTCATAGGCTAACATTGGGGCTGCCCTCCTACAGTATTGAAGTGGTAGCTGCTGATCTGAAAGGAGTAGGAAGGTCATATTTAGTATGGCCAGAATGGTAATACCAAATCCTGCTGACTGGTGAAGTTGGATTTAATATTACTATTCTAGAAATGCCACTTTTAGAAAGTGAGCATTTCTTTGCATTTAAATCTTTCTGTGCCTTACAATCCACGTCTGGCTGGGCTTGGTTGACAGCTCCTTGTGCATTCACTCAGACACACCCCAAACACAGGGTACTCAGCCGCACTTGCATACATCTGCATTTTGAATGGGTCTTCCTGGGCTGGGAGGGTGGAGGGCCTGCTCTCACACAAAGGACTGCCACACCCCCTACTGGGACCCTTGCAGACAGGATTGAACTGAAAGGGGACCTGGTGCAATTCTTAGCCACTCTTTCAAGTCTCCCCCACTTCAAAGGCACATTTGGGTATAAAACAGGGCCTCTGCCCCACCTCATCAGACACTTGTTGGAGAAGAAACCTGAACCAGAAACTACATTCTGCCAAGAAGAACTGCCTGGCTGCTCAAAGGACTCACTTGTCTGCTTTCTACAAAGGACTGCTGCCCTGCTGTTGGCCTGCTGCCTTGCTGAACTCTTGTCTGGCTGTAAAAGTGCTCTCCAAAGGCTTGGATAGAGCTTGCCTCCTGTTCCCTGAAGTCTCAGGACCAAAAAGACTTCTCTTTTTCATTTAGACTCTTCGTGCGTCAAACATTTTGACGCACAGCTTGCTCCGAGGAGAGAAAATCGCTGCACACCGACGCTGATCGACGCGACACCTTCGGGGCGACCGGAACTTCGTCGCACGGCCTCGCAAGGACAACGCCGCCCGACTTCCAGAGGGGAAATCGACGCGACGCCTGCCGTGAGAACGGAAATTCCACAAACAGCCACCCAGAATGACGCGCAGCCGGAAAACAAGCCGAAGAATCCACGCACAGACCCCGGGACATCTGGTAATCCCGCGAACCACAGAAAGAGACTGTCCGCGCTCCAGAAAACGACGCCCGACTTCCCCGCGTGAAAAATAACGACGCAAGTCTGTGTGTGAAGAGGAGAAATCGACGCACACACCATTTTTCCACAAATCTCTTCTTCTGCGGCCCTTTGCAGAGATTTTCCACTTTTAAACCAGGTACTTTGTGCTTGAAAGAGACTTTGTTTGCTTTTTAAAGACCTAAGACACTTTATATCACTTTTCAGTGATACCTCTACAATTTCACATTGCATTTTTATTCGTTTTGACCTACAATTATCCTGATAAATATTATATATTTTTCTAAACACTGTGTGGTGTATTTTTGTGGTGCTATATTGGGTTATTGTATGAATTATTGCACAAATACTTTACACATTGCCTTCTAAGTTAAGCCTGACTGCTCGTGCCAAGCTACCAGAGGGTGGGCACAGGATAATTTTGGATTGTGTGTGACTTACCCTGACTAGAGTGAGGGTTCTTGCTTGGACAGAGGGAAACCTGACTGCCAACCAAAAAACCCATTTCTAACAGGAGCTATATTATATTGCAGCTCAGCTGCAGCATGCAGTGCACTGGTGCGACACTGAGAAGAACAGGTTGTTGAAATGGTGTTGAGAAGGGGAATCTCTTCCTGTTTTGTTGATGAGGATTAGGTACATACATACTTACTGCCCGTTTATTGTTAGACACATTGCCGTTGTGCAGGAGACTGCAGATTGAAGGTTGTTAGACAGTCTCCATTCTCCAGATCTTTGGAGATTTGGTGGTAAAAATTTCAGAAAATTAGTATGGTCAAGTCAGCAGATCAATAAAATGGCTGTTTTCCCATTGGGTGACCAGTAGAATGGAGAGACTATTTTGAAAATCAAGGAAGCAGAGCGTCAATTTGGGTTGGGGTCCAGGCAGTTCCTACAGTATGCAAGGTTAACAAGAACAGAGAGAGAGATCTGATCAGGTTTCAATGTCAGCCCCTCTACTTCAGCGGTCCTGAACACACTTCTTGAAATGGGACATATTTCCCACGCTGTATCACATAATTATAGAGTGCTAAAGCTGACAGACTACGAACTCTGTTGTCAGCCCGGCAGGTGTGGTATAGCAATTTTGGAAATGCCAGTAACAGGGAATTGGGGCCGACCTGTTTAGTTAATATCTAGTAATGTCAAGTTTAAATTAATGCATTTCAATTTCCTACACAAAGATCTCGGTAACAATCAGTGCTTTACAAACAGAAAAACAAATTCTAGCAACACGATCTAGTATTGGCTCTTCCGTTACAAATGCGATGCCTGGTCTTGGAAGATAATGTGCTATTCTAATAGTTTACCCATATCTTCTCTCAAACGAATGCCACTTCTATATACAATATAAATAAGCTATGCATTCAATACGCTTCACCTAAACCCTCGCATCTTCGTATTTAGGTTAGCATTTTTAGGGCTTAGATGGAATCCAGCTTAAGGGAAATAAATGACTTCCGAGAACAGAAAAGCTGTACCTTATCTGCCAAGTGCAATCGTAATGAGCTTTGAAACAGACACAAAGCCCAACAAGTTATGGGATACTATTTGTATAGAAGTGAAGTTCCTACTTATTCAGATTCTGAAAAATTCCATCCTGGCTCTCAAAAACACCTGCAAAAAAACTGGAAAGTCAGCTAATGGCTGATTTTAAGTCATGCACAGATGTCAACTGGATGAGCTTGAGACAGTCCTAGTTTTTCAGCCAAGAGAAATAAGTGTGTTGTTACCCGCAGGCCAGAACTTAAAAACAGCCAAGTGGGACTACAAATTCCAGTATGGTTAGACAGTATACTCCCAAGTCCTGAAACCAAAAACACAGTGAGAAACCAGAGGCTCGGTTTCTTCGTTGTTATGCACGATGTCGTCTCCAGGCGTCGGTATGTTTTACTCTGCAAAACATACCTCTTCTCCAACCAACTATAAATAACATTATAAATTAATAAACTAGCAGATAGATCAACTGTCTAGGAGATGGACGCTTATCTTCCTCGTCATTGTCCACACTCAGTTTGGAACCCACACACTTCCAGGACATCAAATCTAAGTGCATCTTCTCTCACAACGGAACTGGACAACTGGGCTACGGGGTGCATACTCGTTCTCAATCCACCGCAGATCAGCATCTTAGCCTGTTCCTCCTGCCCTATCCCACAACGGATCAAAGGTGTGTGTTCCTCATCTCGCAGGACAGCACCCACTCTACAATGCGGACATCTGGGATGCTGCGTGCTCGCTCCCTCCCCCTATATAGCAACAGGGTTGCAGCTCTGTTATCATGACCGCCCCCTCACGCAAGCAGCAGGTCTCTCGCAGCCTGCACCCATCTCACACATTGCTCAGTGATGTAAGACTATACATCACTCAAAAAGGACAGCAGTACTATAGCTGTGCTCACATCCAGTAAACGGACAGTAATGTTGTAGGTGTACGCATCCCTGGCGAGGCAGGGGCCGATTCATTTTGTCATACACCCTTCATCCTATCCCTGCAAGCACAGTCCGAGTTTGCTCTACGAGAGGCTTAAACAACACCAGGAAACACGCAGCTGCCTGTAACTCTCCTGTCCCTCCACGCACCAACAATGCCGTAATCATCTATTGGCTTTACTAAATACTCAAGTACTGTGAAAGCTGGCTTGTATACAATGCGTCTTTAGCATATTCGTGAGCTGTAATAACACTGTGTGTGAGAGAAGGGGCGGTCGGATGACGCACACGCAACTTGTTTGCAGCAGCAGGATCTCCGAGGGCATCATCCACCCCTCAGAGAGAACAGTCTGACAGCACTAAGAGGACGGAACGGAACGGGCCGATGTATTCACTCAGCAAAAGTGCAGGTGCTGCCCGGGTGCGAGCTGCCTGTACTCTACAGCAGAGTAGAAAGAATGCTAGCCAGGCACGTTTTCCAAACTTGTCCTTCCACCAAAAACACATACACATGTATCGCAAACACTTGCTAGCGGGAGGGCCCTCTTGCTGAGGCACTTGACAGCAGATGCCCAGGGAGTTCTTAATGGGTACCAGGATTATACCACTATCTAGGGATCAGGTGGGGGTGAAACAGACAACAAAACAATCCCGGGGGACGGGCGGCAACCCCTCCGGTATGCCACAAGGCTAAGGCGTGTGCCTGTAGCTTCCAAACAGCCCTCCCCACAACCCCATGTACCCCTGACCCTAGTACCCACCTCGCCACCGATACTACTGGAATACACCTCCATTTTGGGCCAGGGATCCTCCAGCCCAGCAATCGGCATCCCATTCAGGGTTGGCCGGGCATCGCCGCTGCTGCTCCCTGCTGCCGCCTCCTCCGATCCCTGCTGCAGCAGCCGTACAGCACCAACACGCAGCCGCCCCCGAGGGGGTGTGTGCACAGAGGGTGCCACAAGAGCCGCCTCCGCTTCCTGCCGCCGGGGCCCCGCAGCTGTCTCCCGCCGCTTTCCCTAACCGAGCCCCCGCTGAACGCTCAATATGGCCGCGGCGCTGCTACCTGTGCAGCATGGAAAGCGAGCGGCGCCCGGCGTCACGCACACGTCACCGAGCGGAGGAGATCCCCAGCCTGGAGACCGGAGGATAAAAAAGGAAACAGAGTGACAGCGCCGGGGCCAGGCTGCACCCTGAATACCAATGCTGAGCCACCGGGACCCTGAGAAACCAAACTACGCAGGAGCTGCAGGCTACGCACAATGAAGCGCATTGAACTAGCGCGATCCCAAATATCAGCCTTCGCGGACCAGCATGCCATTTCTGAGACAGTTGCTCTCCATGGGATTCTTATTATTGCAGTATTTCTGTTCTGAATCAAAAAGGAAGGGGCAGGCAGTAAGTTGTCAGAGATGCGATGATGCAGCGTTACTATGCAACTGAAAAAAAATGTAAACAAGATCGTTTTTGCTTCGTGAAAGTGAGGAATTTGGTGCGATGTAGCTTTTAAACGGGCTTTTATGGTTTACAATTAATTGGTGTCACTAGCGGGGTGCCCGATAGGGCCCATGCCCGTGCTCTGTTTGTCCTGCACCCAGCAATGGGCCTGACACTACCAGCACAGATGTTGAACGTGCCAGGAGGCGACACAACAACAAACAAAACGCACTCCGACTTACCACACTTTATTTATCGAACTCTCTTTCACAGCCAAGCAGGGTGGTTTGCTTAAAATGTTTAAATCTGTGTTTGTATGTAAGTTAAACACCAATCAAACGCATACATATACATATACAATATATATATATATATATATATATATATATACACAGACACACACACATATACATAGATTAAAAAATTAGAAGCTAGTCACGGAACATGTTTTAGAAAATAGTTGAAAATGTGATTTATCTAACATATTGATACACTAAAATGTCCAGCTCAAACTAGGCACAGAAGAGAAACAGCCCACAGGAGGCAAGGGGAATTAGAAGTCCTTTTCATTTCAAATCTAGACCCCCTCCCCCACGCTCTAATTGAATCCCTAAAGGAACAATCAGTATTTCTTTCTGTGCAAGATGTGTCTTGTGTGAGAGTTGGTTCCTAGAATTCTAAGGGAGTTCAGAAGGTCATTCATACTGGCCTCAGGTAAAGTAAGCTATTATTGGCACGCCAGTCCTTGGTAAGTAAACTTACAAGTCTAGGTCGATTAACCTTTTGATTCTTATAGAGTGTTCTTACCATAGTTTAGGCACAGAATCAGAAATCAATATGAAATAGTCAATAACCATTAGTCAACTCAACAATCAATAGTCAGTAATTTTCGCACACCATGACCTTTCAGTCATGAATAACCACATCTTTATGTATAAGTTTAGTAATTTTATTCCCCATTCGCTAACAAAACTAAATCATGAATTTTAGTCATCAACTTTAATGAAACAATTTCTAATGCTTGTTAATCAGCAAGTCACAGAAGATGTGACCTAATCAAAGCTTGAATTAAAAGACATCCTAAGGCATCAACATAAAACATTAATAAAACCCAATTCAAGAAGATAAGGACATCCATAAAGTTCAGCAAGATAGTCCGTCAACGGTTTGTCTCTGTAATTTGTCAGTTGTCATTTATGCAACCTTAACTAACTCCAATTAGCATCAGCATGTGCGGCTTCATGCAAAACAATTTAGAACACAAATTGTGGAAAACATCTATGTAAGGAAAGAAAAAACGAAGTCAACGCATTTGGTACCTTGAAAGAAAAGGCATAAAAATGCAATTCAGTCATCGTCATATCTACCTATCTACGGTATGGGTCAGCAAGCAGAATCAGTCTTCGTCCTCAGGTCATCAGTCGATCAGCAACGCATCAGGCTCTCAGTCAGAGAGTATGAGCCCAATGACAGAATCTCATTATAATTAGGCCGATTTGCCCCCAGGGGGGACAGAAACTCCTAGACACCAGGGATCTTTTTTATTTTTTTTTATTTGTGTTTTTATTTTTATATGTGGGGAGCGACCCCTTAGGCAAGGGTCGCTCCCCTGGGGCAAAATGAACTCTAGACCATTTCTGCCCCCCTTGGGGGCAGAAACCACTAGAAACCAGGGATTTTTTTTGTCTGTTTCACGTGAGACGAGCGACCCCTTATGCAAGGCGTCATATCCCTGGGGGGCAAATTTATTTTAGGTAATTTCTGCCCCCCTTGGGGGCAGATCGGTCTATTCCTATTAGGCCGATCTGCCCCTAGGGGGAGGTGGGACAGAAACCACTCAGGCACCAGGGATTGGTGTGTGTGTATGTGTGTGTTTGGTTTGGGGGGGCAGCCCCTTGGGCAAGGGTCGCTCCTCATGGGGGCACATTACTGTTGGCTATATCTGCCCCCAATTGAAGATTCTTTTTTCAAAATAGGAGGGTGGGGGTATGGTCATACCCCCACCCCAAATAAATAGGGCCAAAGTTGTTTTGCCCACCAGTGAGCAGATGGGGCAATTACCCCCAATCCTCACCTCAGGGGGGCAGAAAGTCTACTAGATGCCAGGGAATTAAAAAAAATTGCTACCAACCAGTATGGGCATGGTTATGCCCCCACCCCAGCTGAAGAGGGTAATAGTTTTTCAGCTTTTCCCCGCACACTAAAACATCTTATCCCACGGCAAGCAAGAGGACATTTGATTATTTTGGGTTTTGGTTTTACATTTGGATCATAAAAGCTTGGCTAACTTTCAAAACCGTCCCACTTGGAATGGTGAGGGCTGCACTTTTTAGACTTTGGGATGCTGCCATGAAGAAAACTGGACAAGACCTAGAGTCATCTGAAAACTAAACATCTGTCCAGGGTGGTGTGCTTCACATGCACCCCCCACCATTTTCTTACCCAAAATGCCCTGCAAACCTACAACTTTGCTGGAAATCACACATTTTCCCGGCATTTTTGTGATAGAACCTTCCGGAATCTGCAGGAATCCACAAAATTCCTACCACCCAGCATTGTCTCATCTATACCGATAAAAATGTTGCCCCACTTGTCAGCCTAAAAACGTTTTTTTCCAAACTTCCCTTTTGGAGCCACTTTGCTTCCCCCTCAATTTCAACATGTTTTTGGCTCTTCCCTGTTATAGGCACTTGGCCCACCTACACAAGTGAGGTATCATTTTTACCAGGAGACTGAGGGGAACGTTGGGTGGTAGGAAATTTGTCCCGCTGCGGTGATCCCACAAAGAAATGTGGGAAAAAAGTAATTTTTTTTAAAGCTAAATTTGAGGTTTTCTGAGGATTCTGGGTAAGAAAACATTGGGGATTCACGCAAGTCACACCTCCCTGGATTCCCTCGGGTGTCTAGTTTTCAGAAATGTTTGGGTTTGGTAGGTTTCCCTATATGTCTGCTGAGCCCAGGACCAAAAACACAGGTCCCTTCCACAAAAACAGGTAGTTTAGTATTTGATCATTTTGATGTGTCCACATAGTGTTTTGGGGCATTTCCTTTCGTGGGAACTAGGCCTACCCACACAAGTGAGGTACCATTTTTATTGGGAGACTTGGGGGAACGCTGGGTGGAAGGAAATTTGTGGCTCCTCTCAGATTCCAGAACTTTCTGTCACCGAAATGTGAGGAAAAAGTTTTTTTTGGGCCAAATTTTGAGGTTTGCAATGGACTCTGGGTAACAGGACCTGGTGAGAGCCCCACAAGTCACCCCATCCTGGATTCCCCTAGGTGTCTAGGTTTCACAAATGCACAGGTTTGGTAGGTTTCCCTAGGTGCCGGCTGAGCTAGAGGCCAAAATCTAGAGCTAGGCACTTTGCTAAAAACACGTCAGATTTCAATGTAAAAATGTGATGTGTCCTTGTTGCATTTGCTGTCACGAGCATTAGGCCTACCCCCATAAGTGAGGTACCATTTTTATCGGGAGACTTGGGGGGAACAGAGAATAGCAAAACAAGTGTTATTGCCCCTTGTCTTTCTCTACATTTGTTTCTTCCAAATGTAAGACAGTGTGTAAAAACGATGTCTATTTGTGAAATGCTCTGTAATTCACATGCTAGTATGGGCACCCCAAAATTCAGAGATGTGCAAATAGCCACTGCTTCTCAACACCTTATCTTGTGCCCATTTTGGAAATACAAAGGTTTTCTTGATACCTATTTTTCACTCTTTATATTTCAGCAAATTAATTGCTGCATACCCGGTATAGAATGAAAACCCATTGCAAGGTGCAGCTCATTTATTGGCTCTGGGCATCTATGGTTCTTGATGAACCTACAAGCCCTCTATATCCCCACAACCAGAATAGTCCAGCAGACGTAACCGTATATTGCTTTCAAAAATCTGATATCGCAGGAAAAAGTTAAAGAGTAAAACGTTGAGAAAAATTGTGTTTTTTTCCCCTCAATTTCAATACTTTTTTTTAATTTAAGCTGTTATTTTCTGTAGGAAAACCTTATAGGATCTACACAAATTACCCCTTGCTGAATTCAGAATTGTGTTTGATTTTCAGAAATGTTTAGCTGTCTGAGATCCAGCATTGGTTTTACACCCATTTCTGTCACTAACTGGAAGGAGGCTGAAAGCACAAGCAATAGTAAAAATGGGGTATGTCTCAGTAAAATGCCAAAATTGTGTTGAAAAATTGGGTTTTCTGATTCAAGTCTGCCTGTTCCTGAAAGCTGGGAAGCTGGTGATTTTAGCCTTTGTTGATGCCAATTTCAGGGGGCAAAAACACAAGCCTTCTTCTGCAGTCCTTTTTTCCCATTAAAAAAAAAAACAAGATGTTTGCTGTTTTTTGTCTAATTTCTTGGTCTTCTTCAGGGGAACCCACAAACTATGGGTACCTCTAGAATCCCTAGAATGTTGGAAAAAAAGGACGCACATTTGGTGTGGGTAGCTTATGTGGACAAAAAGTTATGAGGGCCTAAGCGCAAACTGCTCCAAATAGCCAAAAAAAGGCTTGGCACCTGAGGGGGAAAAGGCCTGGCTGTGAAGGGGTTAAGAGGAAAGCTTAGAAGGATGAGGCTAGTACCCTAGAAAATCAGATATACCAAATAGATCAAAGGCTGGCATGTTCAGACTTGGAGGAGGGTGAAGTGGAGCATCTACGTATGGAAGATCAGGCGGCTCGATTGGATTTGGCTGCGGTAATAGACAGAAGGACTAGGCTGAGATATGAGGTTAACAGTGTGGCCCATTTTGAGTATGGGGAGAGTTGTGGTAAGATGCTGGCCTCTTCTTCTGTAGCCCATCTTCTTCGTGTTCTTCTCTTCTGCTGCACTCTTCTCTTCTCTTCTTTGGTGTTCCTCTCTTCTCTTCTTCTGTACTCTTCTCTTCTTCTGTAGCCCATCTTCTTCGTGTTCTTCTCTTCTGCTGCACTCTTCTCTTCTCTTCTTTTGTATTCCTCTCCTCTCTTCTTCTGTAATCCCTCTCTTCTTTCCCTTCCCTTCTATCTGACCCCCCGCCCTCTGCTTTCCCGCCGCCACCACCCTTTCAGCCCCGCCCCCCCTGCTCCCATTCGTCGCCCCCCCGCCTCTCGCCCCCACCTGACCCCTCCTCCCTCCCTCCTCCCTCTTATGGCAGCCGCTGCGCGGCAGAGACAGCGACCCTTGACCCTAGGGTAGGTCGCTTCCCCTGCCGCTGCAGCTCCACCTGCCCAGGCTCCTGCCACCTCCCAGCAAAACCGTAAGTACTCCCTGCGCTCCCCCCGCCCAGCCCCTCGTTACTCACCTCTGTCTCCTTATCTCTCTCTCCCCCAACTTTTCTTCGTACCCCTGCTGTCCTCTCTCTGTCCATTTCCCTTTGCCTTCTGCTCTTCCTTCTGGTAGCCATTTTCCTCCATCTTCTGCTCCTCTTCTGTAGCCCATTTTCTTCGTGTTCTGCTCTTCTCCTGTGCTCGTCTCCTCCTCTGCACCCCATCCTTCGTCTTCTTTTCTTCTTCTGTGTTCTTCTGGTGTTCTTCTCCTCCACTACACCCCATCCTTCGTGTTCTTTCTTCTTCTGTGTTCTTCTCATCTTCTGCACCGCATTTTCCTATTGTTCTGCTCTTCTTCCTCACCGCATTTTCCTCTTGTTCTGCTCTTCTTCCTCACCGCATTTTCCTCTTGTTCTTTCTTCTTCTGTGTCCTTCTGGTGTTCTTCTCCTCCTCTGCACCCCATCCTTTGTGTTCTTTCTTCTTCTGTGTCCTTCTGGTGTTCCTCTCCTCTTCTGTGTTCTTCTCTTCTTCTGTACTCTTCTCTTCTTCTGTAGCCCATCTTCTTCATGTTCTTCTCTTCTGCTGCACTCTTCTCTTCTTCGGTGTTCCTCTCTTCTCTTCTTCTGTACTCTTCTCTTCTTCTGTAGCCCATCTTCTTCGTGTTCATCTCTTCTGCTGCACTCTTCTCTTCTTCTGTATTCCTCTCCTCTCTTCTTCTGTAATCCCTCTCTTCTTTCCCTTCTATCCGAGCCCCCGCCCTCTGCTTTCCTGCCGCCACCACCCTTTCGGCCCCGCTCCCATTCGTCGCCCTACCTCCTGCCTCCACCTGACTCCTCCTCCCCCCCTCCTCCCTCTTATGGCGGCCGCTGCGCGGCCGCGCGCAGCGGGCACGCCACTGGCGCACCGAAGGCGTGCCAAAGCCAAGCCCGTCTGCGCCTGGACCGCGCCCAGCGCCACAACCCCGGGCCCCCAGCACTCCCAAACCCCGCAGCGCCGCTACGACCCCACCTCCCTCCACGCACTCAACCCAGGACGCTCTAGAACCTGCTTCCAAGCCAACCTGAAACGCACTCATGGACCCTTCGCATGCCTTACCTGCAAGCATACCTTTCACCGCGACTGCACCCCGCCCGCCAGCCCACGCGCCAATAACCACCTCAAATGCATCCTCATCAACGCACGCTCCGTCCACAAGCACGCCATTGAACTATGGGACCTTCTAGACTCCACTGCACCGGATGTCGCCTTCACCACTGAGACCTGGATAAACGCCTCCTCGCCCCCAACATCACCATAGCCATCCCCGACGCCTACAAGATCGCCAGGAGAGACCGCACCAACCAAGTCGGAGGAGGAATTGCCATAATATTCAAGGACATCTCCAACTCCATCACGCCCTCACAAGATCTCTGCAACTCCCTCGCTACCTTCTTCCATCGAAAGATCACCGACCTTCACGACAGCTTCGGTCCTCAGACCCAGCCAACCACCACAGAACCCACTGCCCCAGCCATCACCCTCAACGCCTGGACCCACATCAGCGCGGAAGAGACCAAAACTACCATGAACACCATCCACTCCGGTGCCCCCTCGGACCCCTGCCCCCACTTCATCTTCAACAAAGCCGACGACATCATCGCCCCCCACCTCCACACCATCATCAACAGCTCGTTTGCATCTGCCACCTTCCCCGAGAGCTGGAAACACGCGGAAGTCAAGTCAACGCTCTCCTGAAGAAACCTACGGCGGACCCCAACGACCTGAGAACTTCCGCCCCATCTCGCTCCTCCCCTTCCCTGCCAAAGTCATCGAGAAGACCGTCAACAAGCAACTGACCAAATTCCTTGAAGACAACAACCTACTCGACCCCTCCCAGTCCAGATTCCGAGCCAACCACAGCACTGAAACCGCCCTCATCGCAGTCACCGATGACATCAGAACTCTGATGGACAACGGAGAAACAGCCGCCCTCATCCTCCTCGACCTCTCGGCTGCCTTCGACACCGTCTGCCACCGAACCTTAATATCCCGCCTCCACTCCACCAGTATCCAAGGACAGGCCCTGGACTGGATCACCTCTTTCCTCTCTAACCGCTCCCAAAGAGTCTACCTCCCGCCGTTCCGCTCGGACCCCACCGAGATCATCTGCGGCGTCCCACAGGGCTCCTCGCTCAGCCCGACTCTCTTCAATGTCTACATGAGCCCCCTCGCCGACATCGCACGCAAGCACAACATCAACATCATCTCCTACGCTGACGACACCCAGCTTATACTTTCCCTCACCAAGGACCCTACCATTGCCAAAACCAACCTGCAGGACGGAATGAAAGACGTCGCAGAATGGATGAAACTCAGCCGTCTGAAACTGAACTCAGACAAAACGGAAGTCCTCATCCTCGGAAACACCCCATCCGCCTGGGACAACTCTTGGTGGCCCACGGCCCTGGGCACCACACCTACCCCCTCTGACCACGCACGCAACCTCGGATTCATCCTGGACCTACTTCTCACCATGACCAAACAAGCCAACGCCGTATCGTCTTCCTGCTTCCTCACTCTCTGCATGCTCTGAAAGATCTTCCGCCGACACCAGAAAAACTGTGACCCACGCCCTCGTCACAAGCCGCCTGGACTACGGAAACACCCTATACGCAGGAACCACCACAAAACTCCAGAAACGTCTTCAGCGAATACAAAACGCCTCCGCTCGCCTCATCCTCGACATACCCCGCAACAGCCACATCTCCGCCCACCTGAGACACCTGCACTGGCTACCCATCAACAAAAGGATCACCTTTAGGCTCCTCACCCACGCACACAAAGCCCTCCACAACAAGGGACCTGAATACCTCAACCGTCGCCTCAATTTCTACACGCCCACCCGTCAACTTCACTCCCCCAACCTCACACTCGCCTCCGTCCCTCGCATCCGCCGCACAACGGCAGGTGGGAAATCCTTCTCCTACCTGGCGGCCAAGACATGGAACTCCCTCCCCGCCAACCTCAGGACCACCTAGGACCACCTCTCATTCCGGAGGCAGCTCAAGACCTGGCTCTTCGAGCAGCAGTAACCTCCTCCCCTAGCGCCTTGAGACCCTCACGGGTGAGTAGCGCGCTTTATAAATATTATTGATTGATTATAAATATTATTGATTGAAAACGAAAATGGATTTAATTAGAAACAGGGTGACTGAAATTCGGTGCAAGGACTCTGAAGAGGTGAAGAGAAGTTGGAAAGAGGTTGGATAAAGCTTTTGCAGTTTTCTTAAGGAATCATACACAGAAGATTTAGTGGTGTCGCATGAGTCAGTGAAGGCGTGGATAGGAGAGCTAGCTTTAGCTTTGCTGAGTGAGGTTGAAAATTCAATAATAAATGGGCCGATTATGACGATGGAAGTGGAGCAAGCTATTAAAGGTGGTAAATTGGGTAAAGCACCAGACTTGTTTATAGAGCCTTGGGAAGTAGTATAGTGAAGCATCATGCGGAGCTGTGTAATGATATCTTAGATGGCGGTATGCCCCCTTCATCATGAAAGGAAGCCATTGTCACAGTAATTCTGAAGCAAGATAAGAATCCAAAATAATGTGATTCTTACTGACCGATATCACTGCTCAATTGCTATTATAAAGTCTTTGTAAAAATCATGGCAAACAGATTTAAGGTAGTTGTTGGGAAGCTCATACGTATAGATAAGAAAGGCTTCTTAAAGGGAAGGCATATGCATGAACTGACACAGGGTCTGGTAGGGATAATGGATCTTGCCTGTACATGTAAATCTCCTTTAGCGGTGGTAATGGTTGATGCAACAAAAGCTTATGATAGGGTTAATTGGGGATGCTTGATTACTCTATGTGAGATTTATAATCAAGGTGGGAAGCTCACTAAGGTGTTACAAAAGATTTATCAGGACCCAGGTGCAAGGATTCTGGTAAATGGCTCCCAAACCCCCTCGTTTAAGATTGAAAGAGGTACGAGACAGGGGTGTCCCCTCTCCCCATTACTATTTGATTTGTATATTGAGCCTCTGGCATGCAGAATTAGAAGTGACCAGAGAATAACCCCATTTACATGTAAAAATCTATCTAGAAAGGTGGCTTTATATACAGACGATTTGATGTGCTACACGGCAAATTTAATCCAAGCAAAACCAGCTTTGGAAGAAGTGACAGTGGAATTTGGGAAATTTTCTGGTTATGAGGTCAATAACGATAAAACAGAGGTTATTTCTTGGAACATGGATGTTGGTAGGTGGACCACAAGAAAGGAGGTCAAATATTTGGGGATCACTATTGCACATGACGTGGATAAGCTGGCTGAAATCAATTTTATGAGACTACTGAAAGATACTGACCAACTAATGAAGAGATGGATGACTCTCCCTCTTACTATTGTGGGCGAGTAAACTTAATCAAGATGGCGATCTTACCCAAATTCATGATTATCTTTAATTCAGTTCCGTTAATGTACAACAAGGAGTGGTTAAAGAAACTGCAGGGGAAAATTAGCACTTTTATTTGGGCTGCAAAAGGTCCCTGTGTTACCTGGAAAAAGTTGAGAAGAGTTGGGGAGGATATTTATATATTTAAAGTAATGATAGAGATAAATGGTGGAGGGCAGTTGGGCTATTTATACAAATTTGGAGACCCAAAGTTCTTTAAAAAAGTGAGAATTAAGGTACTTCATAACTCAGCAAGGCTCTGGTATGCAGTGAGGAGGGTGGCAAGTTTGCCATGCTAAAGTAGGAATGCTCCAGTTTGGGATTCGCCAGGTTCTCCTGGCTGGACTTAAGATGTTTTGGCTTCCCCGTTGAAGGAAGCGGGTTTTTCAGAATGGAGTTATTTCTGTTATAACGGGGAAATACGGTCATTTGATATATAATAGGAACACAGGGGGTAAACTCTCTAAGTTTAAATACCTCCAGATAATTAGCTGGGGGCGAAAAGTGTGAAGGAGGAGTTGGCAGGTTCAAATGATCTGGAGGATCAGGTTCATTTGGCAATCCCGTTGAAAAAAGAGGTGACCAGATGGTAGTGGTTGATAACGGAGAGTGCAGATGGTGAATTTACCCTCCCAGAAGAAATTTGGAGTGATCGATTACCAGGGATACAACTAAAAGAGTTATGGCAAGTATCTTTGTCTCTTTTATACAACACAGTTAAACCCGCTGTCCTAAGAAGAACTCAACTCTTTTCAATCCACAGAGCCTTTTGGTCACCAGCAAGGCTCTCCAAAATGAAGACGGGCATGCCTTTCAACTGTAAAAAATGTGGGCTGACCGCAGCTGATGATTTATATATGTTTATGGAATGCCCCCAGCTCGTAGAGTTTTGGGGAAAGGTGGGCTGAGCGATAAGTAAGATTTTTCAGGTAAATTTTGAGGTAAGAGCTCCGCTAGTTATGTTTGGGTGCCTGTTTAAGTCATTGGCAAGTGAGACTGATGAGGCAAAATTACTTTTTTATGTGCTATTACTGGCCAGGAGAGAGATCTGCAGAAAGTGGATTAGTTCCCCCCTCTTTTTAAGGATTGGAAAGACTCATTAGTATATAA
This sequence comes from Pleurodeles waltl, assembly GCF_031143425.1. Lineage (NCBI taxonomy): Eukaryota > Metazoa > Chordata > Amphibia > Caudata > Salamandridae > Pleurodeles > Pleurodeles waltl. The sequence continues at coordinate 364,908,886 of NC_090438.1, forward strand.
CTTAAAATTGGACTACAGAGAAGATAACAAGAAATATAGGTTTTGGAATCCTCTGAAAAGATGGTTGAATCAATAGAGTGACAGGTTTAAACCACAACAACTTGATTGGTCCAATGATTATATGTTCTGCTGGATGCAAGAGCATGCTTCTGCAGTCTGCAATAGAGCTAATAGAAGGCGGCAACTGAGGCAAGACAGGCGGTTCCTAGACATCTTGGGAAACCTCTGAGCAAAATTTTGCTGAAGTGATCCCCCTTGCAGTAAATGAGGACCAAAAAAAACCTGATAGGATTACAACAAAATTGTTTCAGTAGAAGTGGCAATGTTTAAAGCTACTGATGAATCTTTAGAAAGGGGAACTCAGTGATTTGACAACTACAAAGCACCTTCTAAGGCTTTCAGTACACAGCACTTCAAAACATGGTCCCTCCAAGTTATCACAATATGATGGCCTTTTTTTGCCAAACTCAACATCAGTCTTTCAAAGCACGCTCAAAAACTAATCATGAAGGTGTTTGCTTTAGGCTGAAGAGACAAGCCTCTCGGTAGACATAAGTTATATGTTCAGGCTTCTCATAGCTGAGCTGTCTCTCAGTCTACCCATATGTTAGGCGTTTGACACACGGAGACATTGCTCAGGTGTAATGCTACATCGCTATCATAATAATTTCTGCTTGATTTCTACTGAAAGTTTTGCTTGCCCTGCGTTTTTGAGGACACCCACTAAATGTATGGAAAAACAATACAGTCAAGATCGGAGTTGAGGTGTTGCTCATAATGGGACATATTACCAAACCTAAAGCTATGAAGAGTCAGATTCCACCCTCACAAGCTTTATGTAATGAGATTTCTTCCTATTGTTTTGACAAAGATACAGGAGATTTGTAAACATTTCACTCCCTACACCTAATCAGATTAGTTCTGAAGTAAAAATGGCCTCAGCAAAAGATTCCAACATGCTGAAAGTATTTCACACCATTTCACTGGAACAGTCTCGCCAAGCTATTCTAACATGTAAAACTGGTTCACCCAATGGTACCTGCCCTCCTATGGTCACAAGTAGGTGGATATAGTCAACCCTGTAATCAGTCGGATCTTAAACAACTCTTTGTGTCTAGCAGAAGTCCCGGAGGCTTGGAAGGTGGCAGTGGGGAAACCACTTAAGAAGAAACCGTCACTTAGTGCAACTAATTTGTACTACCTGAGACCTATCTTTTTGGAATCCGCATTGAGCAAAATGTTAGAGAAAATCGTAAACAGCCAATTAATCTTGTTTCTAGAGACAACAAATTTACTTCATGCCTTTCAGTCAGGCTTTCGCACAAAGCATTCTAAGAAAACTGCCTTACTGGAGGTGACTGATACCTAAAAACGTACACTCGATGAAGGGAAGAATGCTGTGCTGGTCCTATTGGACCTGTCAGCAGCTTTCAATACCATCTCCCATGATATCCTTTTACATCAAATTCAAGAGTGCAGGATAGCTGGACCTGCATATCTCTGGCTGAAATAATTTCTTATCGGTCACAAACAGATGGTGAAGTTAGGACCCTAACCTAATTTTGGTGCTGCTGGGGTGCCACAGGGCTCATTTCTGAGGCCAGCCTTGTTTAATATCTATATGGCGTGACTAATTTTCTTTGATATCAACTTTTGGGATTTATACTATTTCCTATGCTGATGATACTCAGTTGATCTTATCCATTGATAAATCTTCCATGGTTCAGAACTGAGCTTCAAAAACTGTTTAAGTGCATCCATTAAATGGATGCAGTCCAAGCATCTCAAGTGCAATACAGAGATCGTGTTATTAGGTAAAGCCAACAAATCTGCTTCCTCAATTTGCTGGCTGGAGAACATTCCTCCATCCCTTCCCACAGCAGATGTGGTTAGAAACCTTGGAGTTAAGTTTGATTTGCAGCTGTCATTTCTCCCCATGCTTCGGCATCTGCAGGTACTTGATTTAACTTAATAAAATCATGAACATATTTTTTTGATCTTTTACTGTTAGCAGCCAGGAAAACGGTGCAATGCGCCCTTATCACCTCCAGGCTACATTATTGTAATACCCTGTTTGCTGACTCTTCAAAACAAGTCCTTCATAGACTTCAGATTGTTCAGCACACAGCTGCAAAAGGAGTACTTAAACTGCATGAGAGATCTTCTACTTCAGCAGCCTTACACACTCTTCATTGGCTGCCAGTCCACAAGAGAGTACTCTTTAAAATTATTTTGTTTACTTTCAGAGCCTACGGAGGGATTGGTCCTAAATTCCTGACTACGAAGTTCAAACATCACCTCAATAATAGACCATTAAGGTCATCAGAGGTCAACCTATTGAAACCGTTTTATTTCAGACTAACAACTAAAGGTGGCAAATCCTTTATGGCTTTTGGAGCGAAGGTCTGGAATTCTCTACCCAGTTATTTGAGGTTCATTGACACCAAACTTGCTTTTAGGAAACATCTTAAGACTTGGGCCTATGGGATCTCTGACTCCCTCCCCTGTTCTTTTATCCTGTAAGATGCCCCTGATCCTCTTTTTCAGAACTGCTACTTATGGGACCTTTGGTAGTCTATCTTTCTCTGTTCCGCACCAACGCCAGGTTACTCCCTAAGGAGTGACAGTTGCACTCAAAGAATAATAAATCAAATCAAGAAATACCAAAACGCGGAAGTGACTGACATGAAGATAATCAATACAATAGACTAAATTTAGGAGCCTTCCTAAACATCAGAAGGTCTGTTATTTTGCACATGCAAAGACAGAGTGCATTCCAAATAGAGGAAGCAACAGAGAGAAGGAGCATCTCCCTTCTCCAACCAAGCCCTTCTAAATCGGGGAACTGGTCGTAAGAGGGAGGAACATAAAGGAAGGAATTGCTTAGAATTGGAAGCAAACAGCCTACCTTGGAGAACCTAGCAAATTTCCTGACATTCATGATAAGTAACACTGCTATATTAGGGTGCCATGAAGCTTGAACATAGCTGACTCAGAAAAGCTAATGCAGCAAGCATTGGCATAGTTTGATCTAGAAATGATAGCATTAACAAATTGTCACAACCAACTTTGTTGGAGGAACAGTCATTTTGACACAGGGCAGATCTGTGATATTGGAGCATGCCTAGAAAGAGCTGCTGATGAGTTGGAGGCAAATAGAAGTTGAAATAAAAGAGATCTTATTAGCAATTAGAGACCATTTTGAATGCAGCTGGTTTTGGCATTGATGTGGTGCGGCAAAGTCTGATGTGTGTACATACAAGTTTGTGTTTTGTTAAGTGCAAAACTGTACACCTTTACATACAAAGATGAGGGGGCTCCAACCCTGTTTTTCTTCCAGGGACCTCTGTTGGATATGCCTAAGCTACACCCATCCTGTCAAACTCGCAAAGAATGGTGCTTTGTTTTTTAGTAGATCATTCTTGGTGGTTTCTTCATAACTATAGTGCACATGCTGACAGGTTCAAGGAAGCAGGAGCAAAGACAGATGTCAAACTCAGGGTCTCTTTCGGAGTTTTTCTGATGAAATCTGTTAGGAGAAAACTGCAGAAGATGGAAAATGATGCAGAAAATGCTAAATCAACTTCACAGCACAGCAGGGCCAACATCACATACTATACACTTTGCTTGAGGCAACAATTATATGGGCTCAGGAATATGGACAGACTGATGAAATTAAAGTCTGGTAAGGTACGTCTGCTCTGTAATTGTAGATATGGTGGAATGTAATAACTGGGTCTTTCATTCCTCTTGCTCTATCCCCAGGCACTTTAAGTACCCCATGATAGCCCTGATTACAAGTTGCATGGTACTGGTGGGTTAAGAAGTCCACACCAGCAGTCATCACTCTGTGTGGTAACAACCCAACAGTACCCTAGAATTCTGAGTTAAGCCAGGAGGGATGGAAAATTACTATGCAGACCTGGATTTAAAAGGTGAACTTCCACATGATATTCCCTTGTCTATGGGGTTTAATGTATGCATTTACCACCTGTTCTGACAAAAGTGTACAGTGGGTTGTGATAAAAATGTGTTATAAGGCAGGAGTGAGTAGGATTTTGAGGAGGGTGAAGAGGAGTAGAAAATGTTGGCTGGCAGAGGGGGCATGTAATGGTCCTCTGTGCCACTTCTGAAGTTTGGGCAAAGGCCATGGTAGGGGGTCAAGCTACAATGTAGGCTTTTCCTCACAGTAATTTTACCTACTGGTTTTTCCAGCCGGGAAAATTGGGTTTGTTGTTCATCCAGGCAGTAAATCTGGGTGCAGAATCACTGGGCAGAGCAGAATTCCAGACAGTTCAGAAGCAGGGCCCATGTCTTTTATGGGCTTTTGGCAAGTTGTCTCATTACACAACGATAGTTCTACACCGAAAGGCACAGGAAGCAGTGAAAAAACAAAGCTCTCTGTACCTGTACATGGCTTCTGGATGCAGCAGCCTGTCATACTGGGCGTAGTACAATTTTAAAATAATGATTTGCATATTCAGAGTCCTTTCAGCCACTGGCTGGGGCCTTGTAGCACTACACATAACATTATTGCCCAGTGCTCCTTGCAAGATTCTGTTCTATGATTATCCTGTTATACCCACAGACATCTGTAGAGATGGCATTATCAAACTGAGCTTTCATAGCACGTAAGAATGTATTTCCCATCGATTAACTTCTCATTTAAGGTGTGTGTTTTGTTTTATATTTATTTAGCCATTGTAGGAGGCTGGCCTGGCTTGTAGTGGGTACCAATGGTACTTACACCTTATACCAGGTCCAGTTATCCCTTATTAGTAGAGTGTAGTAGTGTTCTATCAGCTTAGGCTGATAGAGGTAGCTATAGCAGAGCAGCCAAGGCTGAACTAGGAGACATGCAAAGCTCATGCAATACCACTTATATCATATAGGTACTATGCCATAAGAAAGACAATACTCATAGTTACTAAAAATAAAGGTACTTTATTTTATTGACAATGTGCCAAAAATATCTCAGTGATATACTCCCTTAGGAAGTAAGTAACATACACAAAATATACTGGACGGTCTGGGTCACTTGGGTCCACCACCTGTGTTCCAGGGACCACGCTCGTCAGGATGAGAGGGGGCCCAGAGTACCGGTGAAGTTGAAGTTTGGTGCCTGCTGGAGCAGGGGGAAGATTCAGTCGACCCACAGGAGATTTCTTCGTGACTTCCAGTGCAGGATTAAGGCAGCCAGCCCCCAGAGCATGCACCACCAGGAAACAGCCGAGAAAGCTGGCAGGATTAGGCGCTACAATGTTGCTGGTAGTCTTCTGGCTACTTTGTTGCAGTTTTGCAGGCGTCCTGGAGCAGTCAGCGGTTGATCCTTGGCAGAATTCGAAGAGAGAAGTGCAGAGGAGTCCTGCTGAATTCTTGCAAGTCGTAATCTGAAGGGAAGCCCACAGGAGAGACCCTAAATAACCCTCAGAGGAGGATTGGCTACCTAGCCAGGTATACACCTATCAGGAGGGGTCTCTGATGTCACCTGCTGGCACTGGCCACTCAGAAGCCTCCAGAGTGTCCCCACACCTCTGAAAACAAGAAGGCAGAGATCTGAGACACACTGGAGGAGCTCTGGGCACCACCCCTGGGCTGGATGATGGACGGGGGAGTGGTCACTCCCCTTTCCTTTGTCCAGTTTCATGCCAGAGCAGGGACTGGGGTTCCCTAAACTGGTATAGACTGGCTTATGCAAGGAAGGCACCATCTGTGCCCTTCAAAGCATTTCCAGAGGCTGGGGGAGGCTACCCCTCCCGAGCCTTTAATACCTATTTCCAAAGGGAGAGGGTGTAACACCCTGCTCTCAGAGGAAATGCTTTGTTCTGCCTTCCTTGGACTGGGCTACCCAGACCCCAGGAGGGCAGAACCCTGTCTGTGAGGTGGCAGCAGCTGTAGCTGCAGTGCAAGCCTCAGAGAGCTGGTTTGGCAGTACTTGGGGGTCCATAGTGGAGCCCCGAGGATGCATGGAATTGACTCCCCAATACCAGATTTGGAATGGGGGACAATTCCATGATCTTAGACATGTTACATGGCCACATTCAGAGTTACCATTGTGAACCTACATATAGGATATAGGTATTGACCTATATGTGGTGCACATGTGTAATGGTGTCCCCGCACTCACAAAGTCCGGGTAAATGGCCCTGAACTATGTGGGGGCACCTTTGCTAGTGCAAGGGTCCATCACACTTAGTAACTTTGCACCTAACCTTCAGTGAGTGAAAGTTAGACATATAGGTGACTGACTTATAAGTTACTTAAGTGCAGTGAAAATGGCTGTGAAATAACGTGTGCGTTATTTCACGCAGGCTGCAGTGGCAGTCCTGTGGAAGGGTTTGTCTGAGTTACGTATGGGTGGCAAAAGAAATGCTGCAGCCCATATGGATCTCCTGGAACCACAATGCCCTGGGTACCTAGGTACCATATACTAGGGACTTATAAGGGGGGGGGGTCCAGTATGCCAACTGGAATTGGTAAATGTAGTCACTAGCCTGTAGTGACAAATTTAAAGGCAGAGAGAGTATGAGCACTGAGGTTCTGATTAGCAGAGCCTCAGTGACACAGTTAGGCACTATACAGGCATACATATTTAGGCCACAAATTATGAGCACTGGGGTCCTGGCTAGCAGGATCCCAGTGAGAGAGGCAAAAACATACTGCCATACATGTAAAATTGGGGGTAACATGCCAAGAAAGATGGTACTTTCCTACACCCATATGTGAAAAGCGAACAAAATAGTGATAGAATGTTATTTTTTCTTTTTAGCCCTTGCACATTGCACTCAGGATCACAGATCAAAGACTTTTTAAGCACTTTGGTGGTCATTACAACATTGGCGGTAAAAGGCGCTTACCACCGTGCAGAAGACCGCCAACACACCGCTGCGGCAGCGGAATTCCGCCACAGCTATTATGACCCACATCTCGGAATCCGCCAAAAGTCAGACACCCACACAAGTCCACCACACCAAAGGTCAGTGATAAACTGCTGAAAACAAAAGCGACACCGTCACGCCAACAGAAATACGCCCACACTATCACGACACACGAATCCACGCGGCGGTCTTTCAACCGCGGTATTCCATTGGCGGTACACACCGCTGCGCTCAAAATAAACACACACTTACAAAACACAGCCACATTGGACAATTCAAAATACACACACCTGATACACATACACACACCACTCCCACACACCCATTACAATATAAAACACACACCGACATCACCCACAAACCCCTACTACCAAACATTCTGAAAGAAAGCCAGAGAGAGACACCACCAGCAAGAACAACAGCATCCACAGGCACACAACACCATCACCCACACAACTTCCACGCACCTCTCACAACACACCACTACATATCACCACACTTATCACCACACACTCCACCCCACACATCACCTACACCACCCCAGTGCACGGCAAAGACACCCCAGGTTCTCGGAGGAGGAGCTCAGGGTCATGGTGGAGGAAATCGTCCGGGTAGAGCCACAGCTATTCGGATCACAGGTGCAGCACACCTCCATAGCTAGGAAGATGGAGCTATGGTGAAGAATAGTGGACAGGGTCAACGCAGTGGGACAACACCCAAGAAATCGGGAGGACATCAGGAAGAGGTGGAACGACCTACAGGGGAAGGTGCGTTCCGTGGTCTCAAGACACCACCTGGCGGTTCAGCTGGCTGGCGGCGGACCCCCACCTCCTCCCCCACAACTAACAACATGGGAGGAGCAGGTCTTGCCGATTCTGCATCCTGAGGGCCTCGCAGGAGTAGGTGGAGGAATGGACTCTGGTAAGACAAAGCTTTATTATTACATCCCCCACCCTACCTGCATGCTATCACATACCCCCACCCTCACCCTCACCACCCCAACTCCTCACATATGTCCCAACATCACAAATCACACATCCCAATACCAAGCCCTGCATGCAACAACAAAGCATGGACACCCATCACCAAAGCATGCCCACTGCACATACCCATACATCCCCCCTAAACCATCATCACACAAGCTCCCACACAGGAATGCTAGCACTGGGGTACACGGTCACCCACTTATTGCACACCATTACACACACAGATTTAATAAACATCCTTTTATACCCCTGCAGGACCCCTACCCGACGTCACCGGACAGGAGGGTCCACACATGTCTACACCACCAACAAAAGAGGCCCACAGTGATGACAGCACCTCTGTCCAACTGGATCTAGATGACCAGCCCGGACCATCAGGGACCTCTGGACAGTCGGTTCCCCTCGCACAGGCACAGGCCACCACAGACCTTCCCCCCTCTGGAAACACCAGCACAGCACCCACCCAGCGGGCCCATACCTCCGTCCCTAGGACACATCAATCAGCTGTGTGTCCACCACTACAGGGAACCCAGGATAACCCACCACCCCAACAACAACTGGGACCTGGAGTCAGTGGTAGTGGGCACACGGTCCAGGGGACGGAGGCCCAGGAACACAGGGGAACAGGGAGGGCTGCTGTGCGACAGGGGGCGGACAGGCCAAGGGAACCCACTCTCCACGAGGCCCTCTCCTCCATCATGGGAGCCTACCACCACTCACAGGAGACAATGGCAATGGTACTGGCCAAGTTTCAGGAAACCCAGCGCATGCAGGAGGAACAGTATATGGGCTTCAGGGAGGAACCCAGAACCATCAGCTCCACCCTGGGCACCATCGTAGGGGTGCTGAAGGAACTACTCAACACCAGGAGGGACACTGTGGCACTACAAGGGGCCCCTGACACTAGCATGGACGATGAACTGCCCACCACCTCCGCCGGCGCTAGTGGACAGGACGCCCCGCCACAGGACCACCACACCAGCACCCCACCCACTGCAGAGGGAGAACCAAACGGTCCCTGAGATCCAGGACAAAGACAGAGCACGATGCCAAGACCCCCGCCAAGAAATTAGACCATCCTGATTGTCATCCTACTGTTCCACTTTGTCACCCTGTCCATAATTAAACTGCATCAGCTCCACTTCCTATGCCCATATGGGCAATGCACCTGTGAGACTAATAGACTGGACTCTGGCATGGACACTCCTCCGCCATAACCCCTCACCTTTTCACTACCCCCTCCAATATTGAGCATTTAAATAAACACACCTAAAGCACAAAATGATCTTGAGTCTCTCTGTGATTTCGAAATAGTGTATTAGCAAATACAGTGACAAAATGTTTTGTAAATAGTAATATCAACATACCTATGTCACATAGCTCTAGTCCATGAGGAATCTAAGCAGATGTCACACAGTGGGAACCACATCTGTGAAATCGTAAGGGAAAGTGACAACTCAGTGACCATACACTGGGTGAAAACGACAGACAGGAGAGAGGTAGTAGTGTCAAAGTACATGTAGTAGGCATGTTTGTATTCCTACCTGTGTCTCACTGGAAATATTGCAGGATCACAGAGTCCCTGCTGGGCATGTCTTCTTCCTCTGCTTCCTCCTCATCACTGTCCACAGGCTCCACAGCTGCAACAACACTGCCATCTGGACCATCCTCCTGCAGAAAAGGCACCTGGCGTTGCAAAGCCAAGTTGTGAAGCATACAGCAGGCCACGATGATCTGGCACACCTTCTTTGGTGAGTAGAATAGGGATCCACCTGTCATATGGAGGCACCTGAACCTGGCCTTCAGGAGGCCGAAGGTCCGCTCGATCACCTTCCTAGTTCGCCCATGGGCCTCATTGTAGCGTTCCTCTGTCCTTGTCCTGGGATTCCTCACTGGGGTCAGTAGCCATGACAGGTTGGGGTAACCAGAGTCACCTGCAAATGGCGAGGGGCAACTGTTAGACACACACTAACCTGGAGGGATAACCCCAGACCCAGACAACCATTCCCACTGACTCGCTTCCAGGTACTCACCTAATAGCCACACACGGTGCCTCTGGAGTTGACCCATCACATAAGGGATGCTGCTATTCCGCAGGATGTAGGCGTCATGCACTGAGCCAGGGAACATGGCATTCACATGGGAGATGTACTGGTCTGCCAAACATACCATCTGTACATTCATAGAATGATAACTCTTCGGGTTTCTGTACACCTGTTCACTCCTGTGGGTGCGGACCAAAGCCACATGGGTCCCATCAGTTGCACCTATGATGTTGGGGATATGTCCCTGGGCATAGAAATCACCTTTCACTGTAGGCAAATCCTCCACCTGAGGGAAAACGATGTAGCTCCGCATGTGTTTCAGAAGGGAAGACAACACTCTAGACAATACGTTGGAAAACATAGGCTGGGACATCCCTGATGCCATGGCCACCGTTGTTTGAAATGACCCACTTGCAAGGAAATGGAGCACTGACAGCACCTGCACTTGAGGGGGGATTCCTGTGGGATGGCGGATTGCTGACATCAGGTCTGGCTCCAACTGGGTACACAGTTCCTGGATTGTGGCACGGTGAAGCCTGTAGGTGATTATCAAATGTCGCTCCTCCATTGTCGACAGGTCCACCAACGGTCGGTACACCGGAGGAGGCCCCCATCTCCTCACATGTCCCAGCGGACGGTGCCTATGAAGGACAGCAGCGAGCACAGAGTCAAACAACTCAGAGGTACGTACCCACAGTTTACCCAGAACACCAATCATACACAAAAGGTGGCCTGTATGTGTGTTGAGTCTAGGCCTAGGTATGTGTGACGCAGTTGAAAATGAAGCCATGTGGGCCCCTGAAATGGCGGCTGCCTGACCTCTAAAGTGGGACAATGGGATGTGAGGTAACTGCGCTGGCGTTGTACACCGTCGCAGTAGGCGGCCGAAGACCGCGGCGCAGTGCTGCATTGGTTAACATTGGACCCTATGGGTCCCAGGAGCCTATGATGATGTACGCCGGCGGTGACGGTACGCACCGCCGCGGACGTGACCGCCATTTTCCATCTGTTCAATCACTCGATACCTGATCTTCGACAGGAGAGGACCTACACTGCAAGTGCTGCTGTGACCTCGGTCTGGAAGACACAATGGCTCGTGCGTCTGGGGAAAGGGCCCCTGACTTCACATGGAAGGAGTTGGAGAAGCTCGTGGATGGGGTCCTCCCCCAGTACACGCTACTCTACGGTCCTCCAGACAAACAGGTAAGTACACAGGGAGCATGTTGTATGGGCTATGCCTGTGTGGGGAGGGCTGGATGTAAGAAGGAAGGGGGCAGAGTGCTGCATGCATGAAAGATGGTGAATGCATGTGCCACATGGCAAGGGTAGGGATGGGGGCCAATCACTTTGACGGTGCAGTTGGTAATGACTTCTCTTCTTCCCCTGTACATTTCATGTTGGTCAGCGCCCACCAGAAGAAAGATATTTGGCGTGCCATCGCCAAGGACGTCCGGACCCTGGGGGTCTACCACAGACGGAGCACCGACAGCCGGAAAAGATGGGAGGACATTCGCCACTGGAGCAAGAAGACGGCGGAGGCTCAGCTGGGGATGGCCTCCCAATGTGGGAGGGGTGCCCGTCTCACCATGACCCCCCTGATGTTCCGGATCCTGGCGGTGGCCTACCCGGAGTTGGATGGGCACTTGAGGGCATCACAGCAGACACAAGGGGGTGAGTACACTCTCATTCCGCTGACTTTGCGCGCAGTGGAGTTGTCTGGGTGGGGGAGGAGGGCTGCGGGTTTCCCTAGGCCAGGGCGAGTTCCGTAGGCAAGGCCCCTCCGTAAGGCAGGCCATGTGGCACCCCAGCCTACCGCTGTAGAGTATAAAGTACAGCTATTCATGCCCCTGTGTCATCTATGTGTGCAGATGTCGTCCATAGCCTTGTAGGCCATTTCCCAGGAATTGAACGGTGGAGCCCAAGAGCGTGGCGTAGTGCAGGGGGCATCTGTGTCTGTGGTGTCCGCCAACGGTAGCGGTAATCCATGCACTCAACATGTCTTTCTTCTGTCGTTCCCCCCCTTTTTGTGGTCTCCCTATTCTTGTGTGCATTAGCATCATCAGGCGGAGGAGCAGTGGCACCGGAGCAGGAGGGAGCTGCATCCCACATGGCCCTGGAGGGCGAGACTACGGACTCGGAATTCACCAGTGGGACGGAGGGCGAGGGGAGCTCCACGGCGGGGACAGGAACTGACACCAGCGACACGGACTCGTCCTCTGATGGGAGCTCCCTTGTGATGGCGGCAACATCTGTGCCCCCGCATCTTCAGGTACAGCTGCCACTCCCCCTACCAGCACCGCCCTCCCAGCAGCCCCTCAGCCTTCGCCCCGTGCCCGCTCACCCAGGAGGGTGGGCATCACCTTCGCCCCAGGCACCTCAGGCCCTGCCCCAGTCACCCCTGCTGCCCTCAGTGAGGAGGCCATTGACTTCCTCAGGTCCCTCACTGTTGGGCAGTCTACCATTTTGAATGCCATCCAGGGTGTAGAAAGGCAGTTGCAACAAACGAATGCATTCCTGGAGGGCATTCATTCTGGTCAGGCGGCCCTTCACCGAGCTTTTCAAACTCTGGCCTCAGCACTGATGGCAGCCATTGTTCCCGTCACTAGCCTCCCCCTCCAACTTCCTCCACCCAGACCCAATCCCCTGCACCTCTGCCTATCCCAAGCACACCATCAGACCAGCCTGCACACACGTCAACACACAAGGGAAGCTCAGGCAAACATAAGCACCACACATCCCACAGGCACTCACGCAAGCAACACATACATGCAGATACACCAATATCCACTGCCTCCACTGTGTCCCCCTCCTCGTCTCCCTCCTCCCTCCCAGTCTCATCTACACTCACACCTGCATGCACTACCTCTACAGCCACTACGTCCCTCACCAGCACACCCACCAGCACACCCCGCTCATGTGCAGTCACCACCCCCACTACCATTCACACGTCTGCTGTGTCCTCTCCCAGTGTGTCTGTGATGCCCCCTCCCAAGATACACAAACGCAGGCACACACCCACCCAACAGCCATCCACCCCACGAAAGCCTCCAGCGCATGCACCTTCACCCAAAGTCACCAAACGTACACCTCCTACTACCACCACCTCTTCCTCCACTCCCAAACCCCCTCCAGCTACCTGTCCCAGTGTGTCTAAAAAACCTTTCCTGTCCACCCTTGACCTTTTTCCCACACCTCCCCCACACTGTCCATCTCATAGGTCCCGAAGTAGCACCTCAGCCAAAACATCTCCGGGACCAGTGGTGCCTGTAGTCACCGGTATGCGGAGTGCACCGGCCACCAGGACAGCCAGTGTGGCACAGAGCCACAGCACAGACAGTCCCCCACCTGTGAAGCATCAGAAGTTGGCCAGAGCCCGGCGGGAGAGGGGGAAGACTCCAGCCACCAAAGCCGCTCCCAGGGGTCCCGTTGGGAGTGTGGAGTCAGCTGTGACACCTTCCAAGGTGGGGAAGGGCCACAAGAAACCCGGCAAGTCTGGGAAGAGCTGTATGGCGGAGAAGACCGCCATCATCCCCGCTGCCCAGGAGGCCACCGCCAGCCCCAGCCCAACTGTCCAGGAGGCCACCGCCAACCACAGCCAAGCTGCCCAGGAGGCCACCGCCAGCCCCAGCCCAGCTGCCCAAGAGGCCACCGCCAGCCCCAGCCCAGCTGCCCAGGAGACCACCACCAGCCCCAGCCCAGCTGCCCAGGAGGCCACCGCCAGCCCCAGCCCAGCTGCCCAGGAGGCCACCGCCAGCCCCAGCCCAGCTGCCCAGGAGGCCACCGCCAGCCCCAGCCCAGCTGCCCAGGAGGCCACCGCCAGCCCCAGCCCAGCTGCCCAGGAAGCCACCGCCAGCCCCACCCCAGCTGCCCAGGAGGCCACCGCCAGCCCCAGCACAGCTGCCCAGGAGGTCACCGCCAGCACCAGCCCCGCTGGGCCATGAAGGACCGCAAGCACCAGCCCCCCTGGGCCATGAAGGACCGCCAGCACCAGCCCCGCTGGGCCATGAAGGACCACCAGCAAAAGCCCCGCTGGGCCATGAAGGACCGCTAGCACCAGCCCTGCTGGGCCATGAAGGACCGCCAGCACAAGCCCCGCTGGGCCATGAAGGACCACTAGTACCAGCCCTGCTGGGCCATGAAGGACCTCCAGCACCAGCCCCGCTGGGCCATGAAGGACCGCCAGCTAAAGCCCCGCTGGGCCATGAAGGACCACCAGCACAAGCCCCACTGGGCCATGAAGGACCGCCAGCACCAGGCCCGCTGAGCCATGAAGGACCGCCAGCAAAAGCCCCGCTGGGCCATGAAGGACTGCCAGCAAAAGCCCCGCTGGGCCATGAAGGACCTCCAGCACAAGCCCCGCTGGGCCATGAAGGACCGCCAGCAAAAGCCCTGCTGGGCCATGAAGGACCGCCAACACAAGCCCCGCTGGGTCATGAAGGACCGCCAGCACCAGCCCTGCTGGGCCATGAAGGACCGCCAGCACCAGCCCTGCTGGGCCATGAAGGACCGCCAGCAAAAGCCCCGCTGGGCCATGAAGGACCGCCAGCACAAGCCCCGCTGGGCCATGAAGGACCACCAGCCCCGCTGGGCCATGATGGACCACCAGCAAAAGTCCCGCTGGGCCATGAAGGACCGCCAGCACAAGCCCCGCTGAACAGGGCACCGCTGCACAGGGCACCGCCAACTCAAGCCCCGCTGAACAGGGCACCGCCAACTCAAGCACCGCTGAACAGGGCACCGCCAACTCAAGCACCGCTGAACAGGGCACCACCAACTCAAGCCCCGCTGAACAGGGCACCGCCAACTCAAGCACCACTGAACAGGGCACTGCTAAATCAAGCACCGCTGAACAGGGCACCGCCAACTCAAGCACCGCTAGCCCATGAGCGGCAGGGGCACTGACGCAACTGGATCCATCACTGGGTGAGTGATGCACTCTGGCCACCAGTCCCCCTCCAGAACCAGTGGAGAGATCCATCCACTACCTCTGTCCTTCACAGGATAAAGCACTCTGAGGTGCCCCCCTTTCCCTCCCCCTGAGGTGCCTGTTTTCTTGGTGTCTGATGCCCCTGCAGTGTTCTCTCCGTCATGGTCGGGGATCTTGTGTGTGCCTCGCCCATACCGTGTGGTCCCAGTGTTCCACGGACTTTCTTTGTGCTGTACCTGGACTACTATGCCTGGTATATATTTTGTACATGGTGTATATATATATATATATATATATATATATATTTCTGCCTACTTGTTTGTAATATATTCCGATGGTTACACTCATTTTCTTTGGTCTTTGCATTCTTCCGGGGGGATTTGGGGGGCGTAACTGTGATGTATTGATATGCATTAGTGTGTGTGTTGTAGTGGGTGAGGGTGGGGGTGTTGCATGTGTGTGTCCCTGTTTTTTGCCTCCCCCCTCCCCTGTGTCGTAGGTGCAGTACTCACCGTGGTCTTCGCCGCAGGCGTTCGTGCTCCTGGTAGAGGAGCAGGAAGACTATCGCAGGTAGGATTTGGAGTTCCGGTTCCATGGTGTCCTCGTTCCTCGTGGAGTGTGTAGAGGTGAGCGTTTTCCCTTCGAAATTCCTGTTTCCGCCGTGTTTTTATCCGCGGTGAATCCGCCCCGGAAAAGGTGGTGGATTGGACTTTCATAATAGTGTGGGCGGTACATTGTCTCCCGCCTGTCTGTTGGCGGTGACCGCCGTGCTTTTTGTTTGTACCGCCGTGGCGGTCGGAGTGTTAAAGAGACTGTCTTTGTTGGCGGTTTCTGCCACGGTCGTAATTGCTATTTTTTTACCGCCGGCCTGTTGGCGGTCTTACCGCCGCTTTAACACCATCCGCCAGGGTTGTAATGACCACCTTTATCTTCTCTTGAGGACCTGTATTTTTGAGACCCTAAATCCAGCTCAGCCCAGCCAAAGAAATATGGGGGTCATTATGACCCCGGCGGTCGGCGTTAATATGGCGGTACGTACCGCCATATTATGACATTGGCGGGTTGGCTGAAGCCAACCCACCAATGTAACACTCTGACCGCCACAGCAGTAACAGTCGCTGGGCTGGAGATATCAATCTCCAGGCCGGCGGCCGGCATTGTTCTGTCTGCGGGATTATGACCCCGCCTACCACCATGGTTTCGTAGGCCATATCAGTGACAGGGAATTCCTTCCCTATCACTGATAGGGGCCTCCCCCCTTCCTCTCCAGGTACCCCCATTCCCTACCTCTCCAAGGCCTCCCCAGCCCCCCATACATTCACGCCGCCTTCACACACACACCCCTTCCCACATGCTTCCACGCATGCATACATCCATTCACACACACATCCATGCACATTTTCAAACATACACGCAGACATTCATTCACATAACACAACATACACACACTCACACCTACATACATGCACATACGCATTCAACACGCAACACACACAGAAACATTCACTCATCCCCACACACACAAACACCCCCCATCCTCCTCCCTTGTCGGAGACCCAACTTACCTGTGTTCAGGGGGTCCTCCGACAGGAGACGGGACGGGGCGCTGCTGCCACCACAGCACCCGCCAGCAAAACACTGCCAGCCCTTAATATTGGTCATAATACCATCATTCGCTGGCATGGCCACAGTGGGATTTCCGCCATTCTTGTGGCAGAAATCCAGTTGTGGTCATAATACGGCAGATGGCTGGTAGCCGCAGCAACGGTCTTTTGGGGGCCGTCACTGCGGCAGTAGGCGGTTTTTACTGTCAATGTCAAAATGAGGGCCTTTGTGTGTCTTGGAAGCTGCAGAAGCCCCGGCTAAGACATTTATTGGGGTCTGGAGGTGAAGTCCTTTAATTCAAGTGGGCAGTGGGCATTGTTCACCTGATTTATACAGCTCTTTTTTACCCCAGGAAACTATAATCCATTTTCCACTAAAGTAGTGATGCTGTATGTTGTGAGTGGTTTTAAACAAACTGCTTATAATAGTAATGTTTTCATGTCCTGAGTAGGTCTAATTTCAGAAGTATATTCTGTATAAGGCAAAATCCTTCAGGGTGTCACTCTTTCTAAATTGCCCTGTTATGTAGGCACGTTTCTGGGCTTTTATTGCAGTGGGTGTGTTCCAGGGTGCCCCTGCTATGTATTTGTTGTTAGGGTGGGCTCTGATAACACCAGCATTTGTTAGTGCTCCTATCTTCACACCTCGTTATCTTCCTTGCAGGTGACATGGGGTGGGGGAGTACCTGATTTGAAGGAAAAAACTAACAAAGGCTGGCTTGTTTCACTTATAATGTGCTTGAGAGGTGAAATTATCTCTTTAAAGTATCTGACCTACAAGCAAGACTGGTAGCCCAGCAGCCCTAGCCCTGTTAGCATAGCCCACAGCAGCTAACAGGGGTTGAGGGGGGATAGGGGTGAAGCCTGTTTATCCCAACAGGTTTTGTGTGCCTGTTCTTGGGTTAATAAATAAAATACTATTCAATTAGGTAAGAGTACCACTTGATATTTACAGTGCTTAAAACGCCAATAGTACAATATAAACCATTTTTTTTTATATAAAAGGGATTCTGGTCTACTTAACCTCACCAATGGCCATTTATACATGCCTCACTCAATAAGACTTGAATTGTATTTGGAAATTTAAAGTTAGTGTTTAGTCGTAACCAAATCAATAGATCTTATTTTATGAACATTGGCAGAACGAAAGATTGAGTTATAAGGTGCACAGGTTCGCTGTATGCCTTGCAGGTTATATGTAGCTGTAATAGTGGGCATGTAACCCCCCGCTCAACTTATTTTACCAGGGTTGGGTCTTGCTTCCAGTACATTACACTGAGATCTCTTCAACAAATGTATTCACCAAGTGAGGTGTCTCACACTTATAAAAACATGTGAACCATAGGTTACGGACAATCCCGTTCAGTGTTTAGGTCAAACCTCTAAACTATTTTCTGAGAATTCAAATTGGTGATCAGATATTATGCATCAATCTCTGTAGTAAGGGATTAACCACCTGAACTATTTTACCACCATTATACTCTTGAGAGTGACCATATACACAAGCATGTCTTCAGCAGGTAACTCAGTTCTTAAAATGTGTGTGTGACCAAGAAAGTAAGCCAGTAATGCTTTATAATCCTGTTACACCTTGTTATTATATTTTGAAGGGTAGTACTTGTAAAAATAAGATAAATTCAGTGCAGAATACATGCAGCTGCCATTGATTCTCAGACCTGCCAACTAAAACAAACATTTCACAGTGTAATGAGGGGGCAGGGCTTCGGAGATGGTGTGACCTTGTGCCTGGTAGCACATGAGAGGCACTTCTGCCCGTGCTCCATCCTCAAACACCCTCCTCCAAAACAAGGGAAACAAGCTTTTGCAATGCAACGGGTCCCGCGTTTGCTCATGTTAGAGCTGATCGCGTTGTAAACTCCTAACCCGACTTTTCACCTATCGGGCAAAAGTGCATTTATGTAAACAACCCGAAAAAGTGGAATTAACTATGTAAAGCGCTAGACTTCTGCCAAGCGAGATCGCGCTCGTAAATTAGAGAAAAAGAAGTCCACGAGCCAGATGGAAAACAGCGAGCCTTGCATGTTTTCTGTACTTGGTCGCTGCGCTGGAGGAGGGCTAGCCACCGGAAAAGGCATGAGGTATGCTTGCCTCCGACTAATGAAAGCAAGCAGATTTTATTAGGCAAGCCCACAAACCAATAAAAAACACTGACGTGAAGTTGACAGTGCTCCAAGCCCTTTTCTAAATACAAAAGCGTCTTGCTGCGATACGCATGCGCGAGCGCATGCAACACAGGCTCGACCCTAAAAACAATCTTGAGGTGCATGTGGATGTCCTGGGGTGTTTTCACACCCCTTAATGGATGTCGGTAGTTAAAAGCCTCTGACAACGAGCTGAAAATCTACTATTTACAGTGGTTTCCAGCTTGTTTTTCCTGCTGTCTTCTGGTACTGTCTCCTCACCGGGTGCCCCTATTAAGGAATCCAATATCATGTGTCACAATATGGCACAGTGTGAGTTGTCAGGTCGGGATTCTGTTCATCGTGCTGCTAGCTCTTTTGTTACTTTAGTTCTAGAGGAATAAGCTTTGATCTCAATCCGTTTTACTTTAGGACAAGTTGCACTGGTCTGAATACTGCAGTATATATTAACACAATGTGCAGAACCAAAAGAACATCTACAGATTTATTTTATTGCAAAGTGCTGGGTTTCATCTTTCACTAGCTTTGGAAAACTGAAACATATAGGGTGAGAAAAGAAGACATGCAAGAAACAGAACAGCTGTACAGTTAGAGTTATTTTACAACGCTTTTGTGTAGCTCCATGATAGCCAATTAGTTGGATTTTTTGCCTTTTGTGCAGATGTTTGCCTGTGGTTTGCTTCATGAAGCAGAGGTTCACATCTATGGGATTTCATTTCTGAACCAAATCAATTTGTGTAGATGTGTAAAGGGGTAAATTTGTCAATAGACTCTTTACCTGAATTTCAACAGTCACAATTGGAGTTTTAGCAGTGCCTGGTATTATAGTTCTCTATGAGACTTCTGTAAGTGCAAGTGGCACAGGACTCAAATGCTAGGGTCATTCAATGGAAATGCATGAAACAGACCTTTTAACAGGGAAGGATTTAAACTGCAAGGAGAGGTGGAGGGAAACCGGATGAGACACGAGTGGGAGAAGTGCAGCACTTTGAAGTAGAACATCCTCGATAGAGATGTAAAGAGGAGACCAGGGACGGAACAAAACCAGAGGACAGTTATGATGGAGGGAGGAGATAGGGTAGAGAACCATACCAAAGAAGAAACCCAGGTAGAGAGAGAAAATGAGGGAGTTAAGAACACCACAGATGGAGTAGCAAAAGATATTTGAGACTAGGGAGATATGAACACCAAAAGAGGCAGAGTGAGGAGGGAGAGACTAACACCATCATAGTAGAGGCACTGTAAAGACAAGTTAAGAGAGAGTCAATCAACAGAGGAGAATCAGTGAAGGCTGGAGATGAGACGAAGGGAAGATAGAGAAGAACTAGAGAGAAAGGTCAATTTGTTTGAAAATATATGACCCAGGAATACACTCACATTGCACATTCACCACTCGGAGAGAGGTGTGGGGTCCCATATTGCCTCGTCCCCCAGGCACAATTGTGTCGGCAAGTGAGTACTAGGCCGTTAGTGGAATTGTGTTACTAAAAAGCACTAATTTGAGATCACTACTACAGCACTAGGGAAGCACCTAAGCAGTTAAACACATCAGGAAGGGATTGGGTAAGACAGTCACCATTACTTTGTTAGTGGGATTCACTGAATTCCACCAACTATAGACAAGGGTGGTGAGATGGAAAACTTCCCCTGCATTCTTATAAAGGGGGTGCCTCCTTACTTTGAGTTCCATTGATTGACATGCTTTGACATAGAATGGTACCAAGAGTTGATATTGGTGATCTGGAGGAGTTCATTATGTACACCCTCCTTTTCTTAGTGTGATTACCTACAGTAAGCACACAGGGCAGTAGATGATTGACCGTAGTGGCAGCAACAGATTCTGGTGGCAATCAGGGAAGTTTTCACATGTCAGTTGAGACCTGCCAGGGAGTCACCTACTAGTCTCTCATGTTTTAAACTGGTCTGTCATTCTTCTTCAATGGTTACGTTACTTCACCTTCAGGGGAGAATACTGAGCTGAAACATCACAGGAATAAAGTAAAAAAAAAAAAAAAAGACAAAGATTGAGGCCCTCATTCTGAGTTCGGTGGTAACCTGACTGCCACACCGGGGGTGGTGTTTTGACCACCACCAGGGTGGCGGTGCAGACTGCCATATAACGAGTAAGGCGGTGAACCCAACGCAACACATACAACTCACCGCCAACACCACCACTGCCGACTGAAGCCAACTTCAGGTTGGCGGAAGCCAATGTCCCACCTGCCATATTCTGAGTCACCACACCGCTAGGATATCCGGGGCGAGCTGGTCGCAATGAAAAACCTGGCGGAAACAGAAAGTACAAAGGGAGACACCCACCTTCAGGCATAGAGACGTGTCAGTGCCCGCCATGGCAAACAAATTGCTAGTCTTCCCAATGTTGTAACTCGCCATACACCTTTAGGGCCACTGACAAATACGAAGACGACAACCATAAGTACGCCTAGCACAGAGTGGAGGAAATGGCAGTGATACACTCCCACACATAACAAACATTCCTTTCACAGACAGCGAAGACCACACACAGGCACACACAAAAAACGTCAATGCCAAGTACTCAATACACACACAAAGCCAGGCAGAATCGTGGCAAACATACAGCACAATGCACACCAACTCCACCAATACACCTCATAACCACACAACGACAACTAGACCACAAACACCTCAATGCAGGCATAGACAGGCATGTTGTGCAACACCACACATACACACACCATGAACTGTATGTACCAATGACACACAGTCAATAGCAGTGAACACACATCCAAACAATGACACAGGTGACATCACATACAACCAACAAACAAGGAAATCCACACATGCACACAGACGCACACTACACCCCGTACAATCCCACAAGCAAGCAGTCAGACACATTACAACATGCCCATGGCACAACCCACCTACCCAGCGCATGCAACAACACAGACACAACCCATACACAGACCTCACACACTGTTGCACACAGATGTCACACCACCTTGTAAAAGGAATCCAGGACAAGCATCTCAACTTGCCAACCACAGCAGTGTGGGCAGTTGTATTGTACAACAAAATATAAAAATAAATTACATACAATATGTGCCAAATGGCAAGTCCAATGTCCAGAAATGCAGGACACATTGTCCTTATATCATGACCCCAACTTGACTTCTGACAGCAAATAGGCCTCCACGTCATAAGGGCATCAATGGTACAGGCAGGCACCTCAGAGGTGAGGGGTGGCTTTTATTTGAAAGGGCCATGTTTCGGTTTGGGCATGGGAGGGGTGACTTTGGCACTGGGAGGGTAGATTTGTTGCTGGGTGGAGAAGCACGGGAAACACCAGAGGGGACACCTGAGGAATGGGAGGTGGAAGGGCCTGGGAGGGGCAGGGGGACACGACATTTACAGGGAATATGGGGTGGAAGAGGAGTAGGGAAGAGGTTAAGGGTGGCAGGTAATTCCAGTATCTTATTCTCAATAGCACCTTTCTACCTCCTTGTTCCCTAAATGCCCTTAGTCTTCAACCTTTGCCATCCAGCAGCCCTCAAGTAGTTGGAGCTGTTGACCTAGAGGCAAGTTCTACAGCTCCAGTTCAGATCATCCTCTACTGAAGAGTACTGCCTTTTACCACTGAAACACAGGATGTTCCTGATATGTACCACGATGTTTAATGTCACAGCTCTTGTAGCACATTAGCCACGTCAAGTATTCAACTCATCTCTGCCACCTCTTGCTTTGTCACAAAATGTTCTGTGGTGATTTCTGAATATCAGTTAGGTCAGGTAAGTGTGCTTGTATGGAAGGAACCATTGTGTACAGAGACTGATGCAAAGATAAAAATCTGGGGATGATGCCCATACATACAAAAAAAGGGAAACATTCCAATAGAAGTTGGTCAGTGTTATTGTATGTTAAATCGAGTTACAACATCTTGCTCCAATCCTCGTCTTGTGATAAGGCTTGTTTTCTCATACACTGTTCAACACACTGATTCAACCTTTCAAGCTGTCCATCCTTTTGAAGATGGTAACTAGTAAATTAATGAACTTCCATATCTAGTTTTGTACATTGAGCAGACCAAAATTGAGATTCCCTATCAGTAAAAAGAACTTATGGAGCACCAAGCAAAGGAATAATGTGTTGTGACATAAATCTGTGCTAACTCTTCATCAGTGGACACGCCAGGCAGGGATATAAAATGACCCATCTTGTTCAAATGGTCCACAACCTCTAGAATTACTGTGCAGTTCTTGACTCTTCTTGACACTTGGACAACTCTATAATAAAATTCTTTCAAACACTATGACACGGTCCAGGATGACTGGGTAAGACCTCAAAAGACCTATTATTTTAAAGCCTTAATTTGGCCCCACATTTAACAGATTTAACATTGGGAAATAGACTTGACTACCAAAAATATTTCCTTGATGCTGCCAGAATGTCCATTCAACTTTGAATCAAGAAGACAGTTCAGAGACTGCTGTCTTAACTGATCTGGTGGCAAAAATATAGCTTCTTCTTGAAACACCAATCAATATTTATCATGTATGAAAATTAATCTACGTTAGTTAGAGCAATGGAATGATAATATGAAACATTTGCCAACAAAATTAATGGATGATTCTCTGTCCACTGATTTTCCTCAGCCTTGACTTTCTTAGGTCCTTGTCCATAGTTTATCATAAATTCATAGTGGAAACAAAACAGTCTATATGAATTTCCTAATGAGAAGTGCTGTAGATCACTTCAGGAATTTCAAATTTATGTGGTCAGTATATCCTTCTATGGTCTGTTTGGACCATAGCAGATAATGCCTCTGTTCTTCAAAATATTTCACAATGACCAAAAGTTCCTTGTCAGTAATTGTAAAATGTTAATATAATGGCAAAGATTTCTTAAATAAGTAAACTACTGGTTGAACCTGAGAAGTGTTTAGATTTGAGATAACATTTCTTCCATACCATGATAAAAAGCACCTCTCTACAATGAAAGGACTTTCTACATTAGGATGTTGGAAAATTGTGGCACTAGAAAAGCATTGTAACAGTAAGCCAAAATTAACTATTCCCTTCTGTTGTAGCTTAGTAACGTTTCTTATGATCTCAAAAAACAGACTAATTAACCTACTATAAAAATGTAATCCATCTTAGTGTCTACAGGTGTAAGGATGTACCTCAAAAGCTCCATGCTAGTGGTGTTAAAAAGTTGTTTATCCATTTGAGCACAAAGGTGATGCTTCATTAAATGTTGCAATACTCCATTAAAATGTGCTATTTGATCCCCAGGTGACAGAGTAGACCAAAATAGCATTTAAATTGGCAATACAGAACAAACCAAAAAATCCTCTCAATACTTCATTAATCAGAAATGAAATCCAGCAGGAGCAATGCATTGTTCAAAGAGCATGATCAGGTGTTCGAATAACTCAAACTTAGGGCCAGATTTATGGTTTGGCAGTCCATCTGTCAGGGTGGCAGAGGACATTTGCTCCCCCATCCTGACAACCCCATGGTCATACCTGCTCAGTGGGTTATTTTCAAAGCACAAAAAGTTTGGTGGGCAGCAGCCATTTTTTTGTTCACATCTGTTCACCAAACGTTTTCAAAGTTTTTGTTTTTCAGAAGCAAAGCACAAAGGAGGAGTTTTGTTCATGAAACGCAAAAAACGAATGCCCCCTATACCTTTGGAGTTTTCTCCTAAGGTGTGGGGGTCATTATTATTTTTGTTTCTATCTCTGTCAGACTTTTCATTGTGGTGATGGGCTCAAAAAAGATATCACTTTATCCACCCTAAATACGGTGGCCGGTGTAATGTTCTTCTTCCATCAGCCCCTAATCCAGAGAACCTATTTCCATTCATCTCTAAATGAGGTAGACAGACCTAGGGTTTGGTGGGTAGGGTACCCCATCATATTTGCAACAGAGTACCCTGCTAACCAAACTCTGAATCAGGCCCATATTAAAAAATGCGTTATCCATTCATCAACCTCTTGGACCCTGATTAGATGGTATTGTTTTTTTAAGATCAATATATTTGTGTTTTTGATGTGATCTATTAGAACAGATATTAATGGCAAATGGTAACAATTATTTGTGATTCTATTGAGAGCTCTGTAGTCTATGTATGCTGTAACCTGACCCCCTTTTTGGGTAACAAATAATAGAGAAGAAGCAGGAGATTGCCAGGGCCTAATAAGCCCATTAGCAAAATTTTCTTCTAGATACTGGCTAAGACATTCTGAGGCAGATTTACACATTTGGGAGGGAGAGTGAGACAACAGGACTGCGCTATTTATACTAAGATGTGGCGCGTCTGCTCTCTTTCCGTACCTCTCTGACACAATCAGGCTGCCTAACGCCACACATACACCTTGGCACCATAGAGCAAAGGTGTCTTGTAATATCTAGCAAAGGTTTTCATTCTGGAAGGCTGCCCTACCAGTCAAAAATACCATGCATAGACAAACTTTAAAACTTTTTCTACTTTGGATGTGTGCTGTACAGTGTAACACACAGTAAATGTAAAAAAAGTTTAGAGAAATGTAAACGTTTCTCATTTTTAACACCAGCCTTAAAGCAGCATTATTTTCTGGTGCAAAGTCCTGTCTACAAATGTTAGTAGACATGGCTTTGCATCACAAGCCATCGGCGGAGGCATTAGTACACTCATGACACACCCATGGCTCAAAGCAATGCAAAGCAGCAGTAGTGCTACTTTGCATTATATTAGGGCTACGTCCCAGTAAAAATAACATTTTGCACTGCAAAGAGAATCCCAAATAAACATTTCACACTAATTTGCATCACTTTTGTGATGTAAATTGTTAGATCTGTCAACCTCAGAGTGGTCTTCCTTAAAATTTTGCCTTCACTTCTCATGTATTGCTCAATTTGTTTTTGTTGGCCGTAGGCGTTTGCACACTTTACCACTGCTAACAAGTGCTTGTTCTCCCTCCTTTAAATACAGTGAAATTGGCTTACACCCCATTGGCACATTTAATTTATTTCTAGGTCCCTAGTAAGGTGGTACTACGGGTACCCGGAGCCTGTAAATTACATAATACTAGTGGACCTGCAGCAATGATTGTGTCACCTGCTTAAGGAGCCTTTTAAAATGTCCCAGGCCTGCCATTCAGCTTGTGAGTGCAGTTTTCAACTGCTGTTCTGACATGGAAAAATACACCTTTCGCTAGACTTAAACCATACTCTTTAATACATATAAGTCACCTCCAGGGTAGGCCCTAAACAGCCCATTGGCCTTGTATTGAAAAGGTTGGACATATACCTTTAAGTTTTACATGTCCTTGTATTGAAAACTCTCAAATTAATTTTTCATTATTACAAGGCATACCTCTCGCATAGAATAACATTGGGTTACCTTATTACATTTAATAAGTGATAACATTTGATTAGGAGCAGGCCGGAAAGTCATGTTTGGTGTTTTAATAAATGTAATTAAAAACCCTTTTTAATGGTAAAGCTGGATTTTAAGGTACAATTCTGAAAATACCACTTTTAGAAAGCTGGTGTTTTCTTGTATTAGCCATTTGGGGCCTGCAGCCTGTTCCTGAATCTTATGGCTAGATGTAGTTGGCTTTGTATATTCCTCTTAGACAGTAGCATAATAGAGGGTCTGGGTGTTGGCAGGATGGGCCATCTTGGGCAGGAAGGTGATGCGGATCTGTCAGCTACTACGCTTGCACTTCAAAGGGAAGGGGTTGCTTCAGCACACTCACAAATGGTTTCACACTAGTCTATTGTGACCCCAGACTATCTGGGCCCAGGACAGGGAGAAATAAAATTCCAGAGACATCTGTGGTGAGAAACCCTAGATGTTTTTCCCACTTCAAAGGGGTCATGTATGAAAAAAGGACTCTTAGACCCACTCTTCAGTACACTCCTGGACCTGTGGATACAAGGATAGAAGGACACCCTGCGGCCCAGCAGCTTGAGGCCTGCCCTGCCTGCTGAGAAGAAGGACTGGACCTGTCCCCTTAATTTCAGGCTGAAGTGACACCAAGGGTCAGCTTACTGACCTCCTGTTATGAGCTACAGGAACACAACAAGCTCCAGAGACCTCTCCACAACTGACCTTCTGCAACTGGACCTGCTTGGTCTTGTAACTGAAGCTGCCTGAGCCATTCTGGCCTCTGCTGGAGTCAGTGAGTGAGGTTTTTGATCCCTAAGAGGTACCTCCCAGGTCCTGGACCCTTGGTGTCAGTTGAACTTCTCCTTAAAAAAAAGGGGAAATCCTGAAGTTTTGGGCTACTTCCAACTGTGAACAGGTCTGTTCCTGCCAAGATCTTGCCATTGAAGTTCTGGTGAACATGACGTTTTGTTATACAGTGGCCACCAGCGACAACTGACAGTGCAAGCGCAGCACTTCGCATACAGAATCCACAGTGACTGTCAATGTGACTCTCTGCAATGTCCACAACCCCTGACAGGACCTTCGCGCTACAGCGATGATGGTCTGCAACTCCCTGCTTGCTTTTCACACAACAGTAATGACCATCCCCCACACTCTCCCTGCTCTTCGCGGCCTTCTCCACCACGAACCAAACACTTCACACTGGACTTTCAAAAGTAACATTTTCAATTGGACTAACCTGGTTCCTATATTCTACCCACGCTCTGTAGACCTGGAAATGTGTCAAAACTGTATGCCTCCCCAGGGCAGGTGCAACAAGGAGAAATATCTTTATTTCTCCTCGCTGTTTCCTCTTTCTATGTGTGCTGCATTCTGCACACCTAAAGAGGAAAATGCTTCACTGGATTGCTTTTGTATAGGAAAGTGTCCCTCCCTGCACAAAACAATCCTGTTGAGAACGCAGAAACACTTGCACCATGGTGCAAAGGTGCCTGCATTGGCAATAGGCAGCAATTTGTGCACCAGCACAGGGGGGAAGGACAGAAATGAACCGTATCTTGTAAATATAGTGTGTTTCTGCCCTTTCCATGTGGCGCAGGGCAGCACAGCAACGTCACTTGCTGCGCTACCCTGCACCATATCCTTGTCTTGTAAATATACTCCCCCAATGTATAGCATGCAGCCACGCGGGAACTTTCAGCATCCAGCAGGCTCCACCTTTCTCTGCAAGTGAAATATCTAATGCTAATCCATTTTGCAAAACAATTTATCTAATTGCCACTAAGTCTGTGTTAACCACTAATAAGGCTGCAGAAGTACTAAATGCCAATTTGTCCAATACTATTAAAAGCTTTGTAATCTTTTCATCATTTAAAGTCACTCCTGCAGGTGAAATAATTGCTCCAAAAATGTCTCCCACTAATTGTGTTCCATCACTAATACTACATGTGTGCCTGTGTGCTGAAGTAAGTGTCTTGGCCACAAATTAAGTAAACACCTGGAATAACTGGTTCATCTCCCTGTAAGCCTTCCATGTACTTCTGGATATTTCAAATGTGTGTTCACAATTCCTATTCTCTACCAATCTCTTTCCCCCTCGTTTTCTGCTCCTAAAATCACAAACTTTTCTCTTTTGTTTCTTGTCTAATTTCAATTTTGGGTAAATCATTTCTCTTTTATATTTGTCTTCATCCTTTTTCCAAACATTTTTCAAAACATTTAGGGCCTGATTACGACGGAGAGGGTTAATCCAACCCAAATGTGATGGATATCCCACCCGCCCTATTATGAGTTCCATAGGATATAATGGACTCGTAATTCGGCGGGCAGGATGTCCGTCACATTTGGGACGGATTAACCCTCTCCGCCGAAGTCGTAATCAGGTCCTATATCTGGTTTCACTGTGTGCAATGTGGGATCTCCTTACCTCTAAAATCATATTAAATGTATTTTCTAGTGGTTTCATTAAGCATGTCAATTTTTTTTCGCAAGCCTGAACAGCGTCTATATGAAGAAACAGTAAAAAAAAAAGTCAGTCTTTTTCCATATCTTTTGCTTGTGTATGTAAATTCATGCCCTTTAGCAAAGGTACTTTTGAAAGAAACATGTCAAAGTTATAATAATAGTATTCAAAGTGTTGTTGCCTGGAAACTAAGGTGAGCAAAATACTGCATGTAATAGCATACAACAAAGGTATGTGATGGTATGTCACCTCCTCCGTAGCAGATGAAGGTAACTGGGCACACACAATCCTTTGCATCCATGGCTTGTGTATATTATTCAACGTATCTAGAATAAACATTTCTTGTATAATCTTCTTCATGCAATCTACAAATGAGGCTTTCAATTTATCCTCATTTGTGCCATGTGTAGATGTCATGTTAATGACATGAAAATACAGATTTATCTTTCTCTGATGTAAAATGTATCACTAATAATAATGTTATGGCTACTAATACTATCACTAAAAATGTGACTACCATAATATTCTTACCACTGGTTAGGAAACATATGTTTGTCTAAAGCCAGATCTTCCAAAAATGGAAAGTGTGACAGCAAAATGCTTATAAGTTCATTTTCAAAGTTTGGTGCTGCACAAACATCTTTTGTTTTAAATCTTCTTTTCTTTTAGTTCAGTTCTTTCAGCTTTATTTACAGCAATCTTCATATAATCTTCCCAAACCCTACTCCATCTTCTTCTAAAATGTTATCCCTACTCATCTACTGCGGCCTTGGGCCTGAGGAACTCTTTTTTAATTATCTTTGTTTAGCAACTCATCCGTTTTTTTCAGTCTATCTCTTTTTCATTCAATAATCTACTTTAGGAAACTTTTGTTTCTTTAAAAAATAAATTAGTACAAATGTCAATATGACATCAAAGTCGTTCAAGTAGCTCTTTACTCAGATCAAGCAAATCTGATATTGGTGTTATGCGATTCTTACTCAGATAATAGGACTGCATGTTTAGGATGGCAGAACAGCAAAGTGTGGAGACTGTGTCTATCCACACCATAAGTAACTGTCAGCCTAGCTCCTGGTGCCTAACCCAAACCTCCAAAATCCCCAGGGTAAATGGGGATTATGACAACCTGAACAAGACATTCAGACTCCCCAGGTAAGTCGTGGTAACAGATCTTAGCGCTTTCATATTATTACTCATGCATGCCAAGGCAAGACACAAAAGATGTGAGATACGTTTACAATGCATTATTATTACAATAGCATTGTGGCATATAAAAAGGCTCCTATCTAAACATATGTCTACGTTCAGAGCATAACGGGTGTACCCATCTGCCTGGTCCGATCAAAGGGATTACTCCCAACCCTATACTTGGAGTTAGTGTCAGGAGTCAGCCTGTGGTGTAGATGGCAATCCTCTCAGGGGGCTGGTAGATCAGCGCTAGTCAAGCTGTATTTTGCACAGCGTGCATCCCAGGATAGGTTGACCAGAATGACTTCTGCCTCTTCTGGGTCAGTGCACCATTTATATAATAATCATACTGTACTGGAAGTACAGTTCCGATGCTATGCTGTTTCTAGGTGGTGGAAGCTGTCTTCTGAACGGGCAACATAACCTAGCATATCATGTATAGTATTCTTTAACCTTGGACAGAAAGTACTGATTGTTAGACCTGGCATCCTTAATTTGGTCTCTCATGTCTTTTTTGCCTCTGCTTCCTATGTTTTGACTGTGTGATGGACTTTGTTTTTGCTGGTTTTGGTACTTTGGGCACTTTACCACTGCTCATCAGTGCGAAGGTGCAAGTGCTCCCTATGTAAAGCTTGTGTGTAATTGACTTTTTTATGACTGGGATGTTTGATTTACTAGTACTTCCCTAGTAAAGTGCACTAGAGGTGCCCAGGGCCTGTAAATGAAATGCTACTACTTGGTCCGCAGCACTGGTTGTGCCACCCACATGAGTAGTCCTGTAAACATGGCTCAGGCCTCCCACTGCAGTGTCTGTGTGTGCAGTTTTAAACTGCCAATTCAACCTGGCAAGTGTACCCAGCGGGGTTCCTCATCACCGTGCAGCCGGATTTCACATGCAACATCGCTGGGCATCAACATTGACGTGAACCTTCCTGGACCCGAGGAGCCTTTCTGGAAATCGATGCTTCTCTTTCTTGCGAGAGAGAAAAAACGACCCATCACCTACCCGACTGGAGAAGAATTGATGCACAGCCTCACTTGCGAGTAAGGAATCGATGCATTGCTGACGTTTCTGACGCATGCTCGCCTGTGCGGCTTAATTTTTTATGCAAACCAGGTACTTTGTGTAACATCAACAATCCATTGTTTTCTATGGAGTAAGACTCTTGTTATTTAAAAAAAAATCATATCCCTACTTGTGTATGATGGATTTTTGTTGTTTTGGTCTTGTTTGAGTTAGATAAATATCTATTTTTCTAAACTGGTGTGGTGTCCATTTTGTAGAGTTTTCCCTGTATTAATGTGTGTGTTGGTACAAATACTTTGCACTTGCCTTTGAGATAAGCCTGACTGCTTGTGCTAAGCTACCAAGGGCGTGAGCAGGGGTTATCTTAGGAGTGTTTCTCCATTGCCCTGACTAGAGTGACAGAGTGAAAACGGACTGTCAGCCAGAGACCACATTTCTAGCACTGATTATATGTTGTGCAAAGGCTAACTAAACTAGCAGATTTTTCCTCATGTTCCTAGAACAAAAGCAAGCTGATAAAAGTATGTAAAAATCATTGCTAAAAGTAGCCTTATTACAATGTGTAAAATATGAACTGTAAAATGAAGCTAAAACAGGGATGGCCAACTCAGGTCCTAGAGGTCCTCATGGCATGGGAATATTCAGCACGTAGCTCACGTAGTATGTCCATTCAGGTGAAGAATATACTCAACAAGGTATTCTCACCCTTTTTGATATCCTGCATGTTTGTTGATCGTCTCCTTCTGTGTCACTCATATGCTAAACTCTGTCTCCTCAGCAATCATTGGTAGTATGTAGTCAAATTTCTTTCGACCATAGGTTCTTGGCCATGCAGTATTGTAAGTGACTATTCTTGATCTAGTTCTTGTCCCTTGTCCTAGATCCTCTTGTTGTTCTGGTGCTGTTTCAACTGTCACTTGAGGTTGAGCGATTGTTTCACTCTCTTCTTCATCAAGGGTTCAATGCCGCTCTGTGAGATACCAGAAAACTGGATTGTTCTACCTTTCTGCAGTTTTTCACCCATATCTTCTCTTTGCTGTGCTCTGCCGGTATTGCTCTTTGTTCCTGTAAATTTTGCAGTGGTACATTTGCCAGTGCACTTGGTTCTGGCTCAAATAAGAGTATTTCATCATACGGATCTCCTGTTCTCTTGGTGTGTGATGCATGCACCCAGTTTGGTACTCTGGCACATTTAACAGTAGTATTCGTGACTAAATTCACCTTTCCACCTTGGCTCCAGACAGGACTTTTTGACTTGTTTTTTAATTATCACCCAGTAATCAGGGCTAATGTTCTGGCATTGATCTGGATTTGGATTTGCAGTGACATCTTCAATCTGTTGAGAAACAGAATGCATCACATCAGCCAATCTTTTGCAGTAATTGAGTATCATGTCATCTGTAATGTTCACAAATGCATTCGTAGGTACAGCAGGCAATCTCATTGAATGCCCCATCAATATCTCATGCAGCAATAATCCTGTCTTCCTATCAGGTGTAGTTTGAAGGCTCATCAACACCAAGAAAAAGCATCAGGCAATTTCAGTGAAGTGGATACACAGACATCTGCCAGCCTTGGCTTTATGGTTTCATTAAGCTGTTCGACAATCCCAGAACACTCTGGGAGAAAGCTACACTATAATTTCTGCTCCACTTATAATGCTGCACACAACATCCTAAGGACCTCATTATTGAAGTGAGTTCCTCTGTCTGACTCCATAGAAACCAACATTCCATACCTGGGCATTAACTCCCTCAACAGGAGTTTTGTTACAGTGAGAGTGTGATTTCTCCGTGTTGGGTAGGCTTTTACCCATCGAGAGAAACTGCACGCTATAACCAGGACATATGTCAAACCATTACACAAGGGTATCTCAATAAAATCCATCTGCATCATGTTGAAGGGACCACCTTATCTTTCTACATGGCTCTGTGTCACTGGTGTCCTTTCTCTACATCTGTTGACATGTAACATAATGGTGACACAGTTCTTCAAGTACCCTGAATCTGGGGGTTAAACCAGTATAGTCTAAATAATCTCACCATTGCATATCTTCCCAGGTGAGTGGGTCTGTGGAAGTTTCATGTAATCAGAGACAATAAACTGTCTGGCAACACTGGCTTCCTATCTGTTGAAATCCAAATGTCAATTGCATCTTTTCTCCATCCTGCTTCTGACACATTTTCCTGCAATCTCTTAAGCTCTTCACATGTATCAACTATAGTCATCAACATTGAAAATATAGTGTGCAGATTCATCTGTGAATGTCCCATTAAATGTTCAGGCCGTAAAGGCAGAATAACATGCAACATCGCCAGCATACCTTTTGCCAACTGTGACATATTAATTTCCACTTCTGTGAGCTGCACATTTTAACAACCAGAATTTCAGTTGGAAGCTACAGTGCTTCTAGCGATCTCTTTACATGTGCACCATTTTGAATGGGTCAAGTCAATAAACCTCTTTGTGACCATAACTGTCATGAATCACAGACCACACCAAAGCTATACCGACTATCTGTAAATATAATCACTCTCATGTGAGCCGTTAGACTGCAAGCTCTGGTAAGGGAAATCAGTTCTGCAACTTGTGCTGAGGCTGCATCTTGACGCCATGAAGCTTCTACAAATTCTTGAATTGTACAGACAGTGTAAGCTGCTTTCAGGACACCTTCATTGGTCCTCAGACATGTGTCGTCCATAAAGATTACATAATCAGGCTGAATCAATGGTTTATCTTTTATGTCTGGCCTTGGCTTGGTGCATACCTCCGTGACATCTACACGATCATGCTCAGAATCATAATATACATCACTTTTAGACAAATGTAGCAGTTTACTGGGATTTAAAATCTGGCATCTCTTTAACATTACATTGTCTGACGTGAGGATTTGCTGCTCATATTTGGTAAGTTGGGAACTTGTCATGTACTGAGTTTTTTTTCTGGTAAGCAAAATTTCAATGGACTAAGGGACCATAACAGCTAAAGGAAGTCTCATCACTATGGTTTCGTACCTCTCTGTGCTGACACCGACAGCCGCCACCTATTTGAGACAACCAGGTAGCCCCGCAGCCACAGGGTCAAGGGTAATTGAGAAGTAGGCACAGGTCTTCTTGAGTCACTATGCATTTGACTAAGCACTGAGAGAGTGCAGCCCTCCCTCTCACTGCAATATAATATGAACACCTCAGTGTAATCCGGCATTCCTAGTTCTGGGGCAGAACAGAGATTTTATTTTAGATATAGGAAACCTTTCAAGCAATCGTTGTCCCATGGAAGCGATCCAGGCACATCTTTGGTTGGCAGCCTAAGTAAAGGCTTAGGCACTAGGGACAACTTTAGTGTCCACTGTGTATATGAGCCAACCATTCCCAGGAACAAATTTTGGGTGGGTTCATTTTTAGAATGGCTTCTATCCTCTCCTGCAACACCTTTCTCATTCCTTTTTCAATGATATGTCTCAAATATTGGACTTCTCTTTGATTGTATTGCAGTTTGCTCCGGGGACACTTATTTCCATTCTCAGCTAGGTGATTAAACAGAGCAATGGTATCTTGTTAATAAGCTTCTCTAGTGCTTGATGGCACAAGTAGGTCATCAATGTTTTGTACCAGAACTGATTCACAAGGCCTCTGCAGAGACTCAAGATTTTCCTTCAAAATATGATTGAAAATAGGATTTTTAGTATTCATTTGCAGAACTCAGCACTATGCAAATCTCTCTCTTAGGACACAAAATAGAATAAGAATTGGCTATCCTTGTGCCATGGTATGGAAAAGAAGGCCTGGCAAAGTTCATCCACAACTATGAACCATTCTGCAGTGCACAGAATTTGGAAAAGAATGATGGCTGGAATCGGTATCGTGGGACAACATGGAAGAACAATGCTGTTAATCTTTCAAAGATCTTGGACAATACTGTACTTGCCATTGGCTTTCTACAACCCCATGATTGGTGAATTTCAGGGACTTCCTATGATCACTCTCAGGATCCCTTTCCTCAACATGTCTTTTATTATTGGTGTTATTCCTGCTACTGTTTCTCGGGTCAAATAGTATTGTGGTGGTCTTGGAAAACAGCATTTGGCTTCCCTATAATTTGGACTGGTTCTACATCTTTGATTATTCGGATGTATTTTCCTATAAAATCCCATACTTCTGGGTTCACAGTCTCTCTCAAATCAGGGGCAATTATTCTGTTCTCATTGGGTTCAATCCTACAGTGTTATGTTGGACACATTTAAACTCCACATCCTCATCATGAGTATCAAGGTTAACTCCTCTTGGTATACAATAGATTGTGCAGTTTAACTTGCACAACAAATCTCATCCTAGCAGGTCTACAGGACTCTAGTCACACACAATAAACTGATGCTTCTCTTCAAATTTATTCAAATAAGCCTACTTTTAGAAGAACTTCTTTTAAAACTGGGGGCCTGATTTACGAGGGCCCTGTTGCAGGGCAGCACAGCAAATGCCTTGCTTCGTCATCCTGCACCATGAGGAAAGGGCATTTCTGTCCCCTACACCTGCACTTGCACAGAAATTGCTGCCTATCGCCAACGCAGGCACCCTTCCACCATGGTGCAAGGATGCCTGTGTTGCGGGGATGATTGTTTGTGTGCAGAAAGGGACATCTTTCTATGTGTGCTGCACAATGCAGCACACATAGAAAGCGGAAAAGACGGGTGAAATAAAGAAATGTCTCCCTGTTGCGTCATTCTTATGCCACCTCTGAGGTGCCATAGGAATCTGACGCATACCCAGACTTGTAAATCAGGGAATGCGTCAGATTCCTTTGGGTTCCATCGGAATAGCATGGGTACACCCCATAGAACGCCCCTTTCACACAGTGTTATACATAAAAGAGGTCCAGATTTACTGGCCAGTGATAAACCATGCAAGGTGGCTTTGTGTGGCCTTGTAAACATGGGCTGGCACACTGCACCCCCGGAATGTAAAACCTACATTTTGGATCTTCTTTCCTGAAAGAGGTAGGTTTGGGACTTCTGCTGTGTAGTGGAACAAGTAGCATTGGTGTCAATAAGGAATGGCACTTGGTGTCCATTTACCTCACCTTCTAAACATGGTCCACTCTAGTGCACCTCCAAGACTGTGCCAAGTACGCAATCTTCCTCCCCCCATAGGCACCATCATTGAGTTATTGTCAGAGCCACAGCTTTCACTGCCCAACACAGAAAACTGTGAAACAGGTTCTGGTTTTGGGTCAGAAATGATTTTTTATTCACTCTGGGCATTTGATTCATGTTAAATCTGGGGTTGCCCCCATTTTGTGGAGCCACTGGGGCTTGTGGAAACCTCATCATTCATTCATAATAGTTTATTCTGTTGCTATAACCTTCAGAGTACATAATAAAAACATTATGAACAAAAATAAAATTCCATAAAAAACTTAAAAGTACAAGTGTACAGTCAAAGACAAAAGTCAAAGTCAAACACATATTAAACAATCTATCTAGACCCCCGATAGGCTATAATTGATACAGAAAAAAACAGCTGACAGATACAGCAGCTTCTATGTACGGTTACTAGAATACAACTTGCTAGAAAAATTCCAGTTGATATAAGAAGTTAAGGACAAACGCATCACAGTGCTCAGGTAGTTACAGGAAATTACTTAAAAAAATTATGTTATTTAAACAGGAATAGCATCTCAAGCCCAAAGCAATAAGTGGCAATTACCCAGTGTCTCATTTGTAAAGGGATTCGGCAACAAGACAGGATTGAACATGTAGGACAACTACAAATACAACAAATTCATTATGCCCAAAAAACAGGAACCGTAATTGTCTAAAGTGCGTTGTGTAATAAAGGAAGGACCATAGCTCCCTCACGCCTCCAATTCAGCAACTGCCATAGAAACTGCACTCCCTCAATCTTCAAGCTTGGGCTTTGGGAAATGGGACATGAGCATCTCTCCATATCAGGGCAATTAATTATCTCTATTAAATATAGCTCCAATTTCTCATCATGTAAACCATCCTCTTGTTACCAACTTTGCTGGATTGGGGATATTAGTTAAATATCAGTTTACTGATTTTGCATACCAACTCATTAATGTAGAAATCCCCACTGAGTCACATGTCTATAGACCTTGGACGCGGATGAGATTAACTAGGAGCTGCACACCAAGTAAACAGTCATCACAGTTCAATTATTAGTTTTTCAGTCAATAATGAGAGTTTGTTTATACATCATTTTAATTGCTCAAATCTTTATTAAAATAAAATATCAAATCAATAATTAGTAAATCATACTATTAGTCAGTATCAGAATAAATGCATTAAGCTAATTCCATAAAGGAAAGGTCCCTAATCTAAATCTCAGGATGGAATTGAGGAGGACGAGAAAAAGGTGCCAGTTAGAACAGCTCCAACTAGAGAGGTTAAAGCATGAAGCTAATAAATCAAATTTCAGCTAGCAATCAAAATAGAACTTCCCATAAAAAAGTTCATGAAACTCAGTAGATAATCAGGGCAGGAACGATTTGGGCAAAGAGTGAATGAAGACAATAAGCAGTGAGACTGGGAAAACTTTCTTAGCAAACATCCTAAAAGGAATGTCTGAACCTACTCTAGGAACACACACAAATAAAAAACATAGGGGGTCATTCTGACCCTGGCGGTCCTGGACCGCCAGGGTCACGAATGACGGAAGCACCGCCAACAGGCTGGCGGTGCTTCCAATGCCATTCTGACCGCGGCTGTCGCCCCGTCGGGACCGGCGGTTTACAGCCGTTTTTGCCCCGGCTGGGAGAATCCGCCAGGGCAACGCTGCCCTGGGGATTCTGACCCCCGTACCGCCAGCCTGTTTCTGGCGGTTTTCACCGCCAGGAAGAGGCTGGCGGTAAGGGCTGTCCTGGGGCCCCTGGGGGCCCCTGCACTGCCCATGCCACAGGGCCCCGGCCAGCTTTTCACTGTCTGCAGAAAAGCGCGACGGGTGCAACTGCACCCGTCGCACGGCCGCAGCACCGCCGGCTCCATTCGGAGCCGGCTCCTGTGTTGCGGCCCTCATTCCCTTGGGTTGAAAATCAGGGAAACTCACAGGTTTGGAAAACTATTACTCTGATTAAGAAATTATGTGAGTTTTACTGTGGATGTTTAGAGTCACTACAGAACAAGAAAGCAAACAAACATGTAGGGCCTGATTTAGAGTTTGTCGGACAGTTACTCCAATCCAAATAAGCTCCACTAGATTAATGCACTTAAAATAGGGTGGACATCCATTCTTAGTGTCTCGCAAGGGTGGTGGTACCGCCCATAAATCTGAGTTCTTAGAATCTGTGGGCCAAAGTTACTAGTGCAGCAGATTTGTGCCATGCAGATACCTGGTGCAACTCAAGTATACTTTAGTGGACAGACCTTCAGATCCGGACTGAGGCATAACAAGACAAATCAATTTTGTATAAATAACATGAAGCATATTTGGCCTCACAAAAATGAAGGAGAGAGGTATATCTGCAAACCAAGAAGGCTAATTTACAAACTCAAATTGTTAAAATTAGTTGTAAATCAATAGCACTTTTTAAATATGATCTAATCAATTTAAAATCTCAAAGATAAACTATTTAAAGTTGTCATGAAGTAAATCAAAGTAGGCATAATTCCCCATAAAGGGAAATCCCCTAAAATGGTAAGCTAGAGAAGTCAGGCAGAAGGTGTCACCAGGAAAGACAGAACCAAATATAGATGCAGTCAAGTAAATGGGTAAGGAATTTGTCCCGGAATCTAACTCTTTCAGGTGAGAGAAAAGAACAAAACAATGAAACTCTCTAAGATTCCCATGAAGGCAGCCAGACAGACAGAAACATGTTGTGATAATGAAGCTCTGGTTCTTTTCCACAGTTAACATATATTGAAGTCTCTGCTGCATGGCCTTCAGCTGGATATCTGTAGTGGGATTATACAATCCAGTCAGGACATTCCCACTTGCAGAAGCATGCTCATAATTTCACTCTCCAAGGAACATACACACAGAAACTAAACAAGACATACTCTTTAATTATCATTGGCGGTACAGCTTTTCCTCTGAAACAAGAAAGAGGAAAAATACACGACAAGCGGAGAACTATGGAAAGTAGACAGGGCCAATTTCAAATTGAGGCCTACATTAACTATGGTCAATTTCAAAGTGAATATCACATAGTGAACATGTAGTCCTGCTGCAGATTAATGTTAATGTACGTGTAAAGCATAAAAAAATAAAATCATAATCAATACCCCCTCTGATGACTCTGAGAATGATCACGCATTATAGTCATATATTTATAAATACCCTGAAACTGTACTTTATATTCTAGTTGTTGACTTTTGCTGTTTACGTCTAGACTCCTCCAAATCCCTTAATTGCTCATAAATATGACTTTGCAACTCCACTTGCTCCACCTCTTCTCTTTCTCTTTTTCTCCCATTCCCTTTTGTCAGCTGCTTTCCTCCATTTCATTTTGGCCTACTCTTCATAGCTATTAGTTTAATTCCAGTTATGAAAATGAATACGCATATCACCGAAATTGCATTGATTAGCGGAGGTATTAATATAATTCCTAATAGTCTACTGCCAATACTACTAAGCCAACTGCAGAAAAACTCTTTCTCCCTTGCTTCCCAGGCATTTGTCTCTTCCAATTCCTTCAAATGTTTAGAAGCCTCAGAAATATTAGTGAAAAACGTACTAATTTCACTACTGTTGCTAGGCACATAGATGCAGCAGCACTTGAAATATAACATGGCACACTCCGTCTTCTTTTGTGAGTAAAATATCTAAAGCAAGCCTGTTCTGTAAAACCATTGCCCTAATTACAACAAGCTCTGTATTACTAGCAATTAGCACCCCTGAGGTAATGGTTGCAAGACGGTCAACTAATGTAGATAACTTTCTAATTTTCAGGTCATTTAAAACTACTCCTACAGATGGAATCATAGCACTGAATATGCCACCCACTACTTGTGAAGTACTACGCTTTGCTGTTTCATGAGTCACTATTACCTTGTCATCTATTTCATCTACATTGTGCACCATCGGAAATACTGAAGCGAGATAACAGCTACCTATCCAATTAACAGGAAGCTGAAAATAAGCATTCTTCCTGAATGCATTAGTTGCAGGACGAACAGGATCCTTTCCTGCAAATATCTGCTCCCGTATAACTTAAAATCTCTGTTCAGTTTTACTCCAACCCACCTACTGAAGATTTCTAACCTCTTATTTTAATTTATCTTTAGATATATTCTAGAAGCTTTCAACCTTTCTTCTTCTTTTTTCCAATCCCCCTTAGTTCCTCTCCTTGCCTTTAACTGAGTCCCTTCCCTTTTTTCTTCTAATTCTACAACAAAATCCTTCTCAGGTCCAATCAACTTACCTATTATTGTTTTCTTTAAGAAAGTTAGGAACATCAATTTCTGTGAGAAACTTAACATTACTTATGACCTTTTCTATATATCTGGTGTTAGAATCTGGATTTACATTTTTATATTAGGCACCTCAGTGAAGAGGTGTCATAGTTCACAAAATAATACTCAAAGCGACCTTTCTGATAAAGAAGGGTAAGAATTATGCTACAACACAGCCAGTAGATGAGAGGCATGTGGTGATATGTAAATCCCCATGCTGTAGATGCAGCTAGGTAGGAACATATGTAACAATCATGCACATGCTTGACTTGTCAGAATTCATGCAAAAGATTATGGAAAACATTATCAGTGAAATTTCCTTTAGATCCATCTCTATGTAAAATCTTCTTATTAAATCTATACTGTTCTTCTATGTAAACTAAATCAGGTTTAGTTTTAGTAAAAGCTTGCTCAATGGGAAAGTTTAGGCCCCCTAGTAGACCAGTCATCAAGATAATTAAGGCAATTGCCACTATGGTTATTAACACTCTGCATTTGCTTGGTGAATTGGACTCTATGGTTTCTCTCTAGCCAGATCGAAAGAGCACAAAAATCAAAGCCAATTCTACTTGTTTTTTTATTCATGCAAAGAAACAAAACTTTGATTAGTTCAAAATAAGTTTCAGTTCAGTTAATTTTAGAGGTTTTCCATAATTCTACATTAGCTTCTTCTAACAATGACAATTCTACAGTTCTTCTGGATCCCGGGACCGAAGCAGTTTCGTGAATTTTCAGCATAAATGTTCAGTCGTCTGGACATGTCACTGAATTAAGTCACTCGAAATCAATCAATCTTCACTGTGGTATCTTTATTCATAGTGTTTTTTCAAACATTTTCTATTGTTTCTCAGTCTCATGAGTTCTCGAGTCAGGTCCACTCGCATAAAAAAAAGTATTTTTAACCAGGCACCTGTGTTCTCTTTGATCTCCTGACTACTGGCTGTTCACCTACCTTTTTCTCTTTGATATTTGTTTCTTCATTGATTGTTTCTGGGTTGCATTCATCTGATAAAACAGCTCTTAGGGCCTCATTATGACTTTAGCGGTCTTCTTGTAAGACCGCCAAAGCCACGAGCACCAGGGGACCGCTAGCGGTCTTCCGCCTACCATATTACGAGTACTGCAGGATTTCTGCCACATTTTGGGCGGAAATCCTGCAATGGTCGTGCTGGCAGGTGGAGGCGCATGAGCGGTTCCCCCATCGGCAGTTCCCCCTCCTGGCGGTGTCCTGATGACGGGGCGCTGCCGGCTGTGGAAGCGCCCATTCCCTGCTGGACGACCTCCTCACTGGATAAGGTAGGTTGTGCATTCAACAGGGGTGGGGGTGGGAGGGTTGTGTGTGCATGTGTGAGTGGGTGTTTGCGTGTGTGTATGCGTGCGTATCTGCATGTGTGTTTTCATGTGTGTATGGGTGTGTGCTTGTGTTGCTGAATGAGTGTATGAATGTTAAAGTGAAAGCATGTATGAATGTTGAAGTGAATGTGTGTATGAATGCTGAAGTGATTGTGTGTATGGATGCATGTTTGTGAATGCGTGTCAGTGTTGGTGAATGAGTGTATGTGGGGTGCGTATGGATGTTTGGTTCCATGTCCATGCATGCGGGGAGGGGGGCTCTGTACCTGAATGGGGTGCTGAACCTGAAGGGGGGGGTGGAGGGTTCTAGTATGGAGGGGGGTTGGGGGGTATTGTGCTTGCTAGGGAGGTGGGGCAGTCATCTGCCAGTGACAGGGAAGGAATTCCCTGTCACCGGTAGCCTTTCTGCCAGGATGTTTGAGGCGGTGCTATGCTGCTGAAACCCTGGTGAAAATCTGGCTCATAATACCGCTGGGAGTTTTCATTGGACCGCCGGGTCGGAGATGCCCATTTCCGGCAAGGCGGGTCCAACCACCCTGGGGATCTGAGTGGGGATGTGGCGGGTTGTCAGACGTCAACCCGCCACACTCATAATGTGGCGGTCTTCACCGCAAGCCCATCGGCAGTGAGACCACCACTGTGGCCCTGGCGGTCTACTGACCGCCAGGGTCATCATGAGGGCATTCGTTTTTACTATTCCCTAGTGTTCTTCCTTTTCTCAGCCCCTCCCAATCTGGCCCAATTGCTTTCCCTTTCTGCAGGTTCAGAGTTATTGTGTAGTTTCTTCAGGTTGAATCACTGTGGCTACTATTAGTGCCTCCACAACAGGATTTGCAATGGCCTCGGGTTGGTTTTGAGAGACTTGTGAACATCTTCTTCCATTTCTGAGCATTCAAGTTGCACCAGAGTTTGACTCTGCAAATCATTTGTTGTGGTCACTACTTCTTCACCAACATGTCTCACTCTTTTGTTGTGGGAGACATGGACCCAGTTAGGGAGACCTCGAACACTTCACAGAAGTGTTCATCACAAGGATGACTTGAAAGGGGCCTTGCCAGTGTGGTGCCAAACATGTCTTTCTCACATACTTCTTCACCAGAACACAGTCTCCCAGACTTAGGTCATGCTGCTCTTCTTGTCTTCAACAGGAAATAGCCAACTCAACCTGGTTAAAGACAGAACACACCATGTCAGCTAGTCCTTTGCAGAATTTCATCCTTAATATTAACAAGCACAGCTGCAGTCACAGCTGGAAGTCTCATGGCTCTCCCCATCAGAATCTCATGGCAGAATGTTCTGTCCTATAATCAGGGGTGCTTCGGAGAATCGTCAGTACCAAAGGAAGAGCATGAGGCCACTTGAGGGACAGAGATGCACATACTTTGGCAAGTCAGGATTTTAACATCCCATTGATTTGTTCGACGATGCCAGCTGTCACTGACCTGTAACTACAATGCAGCCTCTGAGCTGCACACAGCATTTGCATGATTTCATTTCCAGAATGGGTCCACAATCTGACTCCTGAGAAACCAGAAGACTGAACAGAGGAACCAACTCCTGCAACAACAGTTTGGCCACAGTCAGGCTTTCATTTCTTTTAATTGGGTATGCTTCAACACAATGGGAAAAGATGCTCACTACCACCAAGATATAGCATTGCACAGGTTATCTTGACAAAATCAAGTTGTATGACATTAAAGGGACCAGCTCATCTCCGTACATGACTCATGGTAAGAACTGTCCTCCTGCCTGCATTCGACTGCTGGCACGTAACACATCAGTGGCGTAGGTTCTTTCTCCTGCAAACTCTTAATCACCTCCCAAGTACCAGCAGCAGTCAACATCAGGTTTGTGGCAACATCATTTTCTGAATCACATAAATGATATCCATTCAATGGTCAAGACTTGAGAGCATAGTATCTTGCCATCTTGTCTGAATATCGGTTTGTAGCTGTCACATAGTCACATCTGCTTTTATGTGTTGCATATTTGACCACTATTTCAGCAAACAGCGACAAGGCATCAAGTAGGTCCATAACATGTTTCCCATTTTTGTTGGAGAGCCAGAAGAAGTCATTAAATTTCTCTGGGACAACAACTGCTTGAAATCTTGGACCATGCCGAACCCATACTGGCTAGCAGTACTGATGGTGACTCTCAAATGGTTAGAGACACAACAAGCTCTAACAGGAGTGATAAGGTCCACCATCTGTGTGGAGGTTACATTGCACAAAAAAAGGCTTCCACTACAACTTCTAAGGTGCACACAGCATAAGCAGCTGTCAGAGTTCTTCTTAAACAAGAGATGTCCACAAACAAAGTACAATCAGGCTCACAAGAGGGATGCTTTGAATAACAAAATCCTGTAACATCTAGGCATGTCACGGTTAACCACATCATCATCTTTATAAGACATAGGCAAGGGCAACAGTGAAGCAGGATTAAGGCAGGTACACCCTCTTAGTGTTATCACTTGTTCGTAATGGGTAAGCCAGCTATTTGCCATATGTTATGTTTGAGTATGGGTTAGAAAGATTTCAACAGAATGAGAAACCATCACTGTAAGCAGGTACCCTGAGAAGATGCCTTTGCATTGCTGATTGCTGACACCAACTGTGGCCACCACCTTTAG
The DNA here is from genome assembly GCF_031143425.1 of Pleurodeles waltl. Classification (NCBI taxonomy): domain Eukaryota; kingdom Metazoa; phylum Chordata; class Amphibia; order Caudata; family Salamandridae; genus Pleurodeles; species Pleurodeles waltl. Next base: position 364,952,917 of record NC_090438.1, read on the forward strand.
GCTATCTGGCAACCCTGTGGCTACCAAGTCAAGAGTGAGAGTAGAAGTGGCAGAAAAATAAGCCACAGGACCATTAGAGTCTCTGTGGGTCTGTGCCAACACAGGCAGCATGCACCCTTCACTTTCACAGGAGTACAGGACAAACTTCTTCTCATAATTAGACATTCCTAGAGCCAGGCCTTGACAGAGACGTATCCTCAGCTTGAGGAAGGCACTCATGCATTTGTTGTTCCAAGGTAGCAGATCGGATACTTCTCTGTGTGCAACCATCTGTAGAGGCTTTGCCACTAGGGAAAAGTTGGGAAACCACTGACAACAGTAGCCTACCATTCCCAGGGGTATCCTGACTTCTCTTTGTGTCACGGGAAAGTTCATTCACAGAATTTTGGGATACTTTTCTAGCTCCTTTCTTAATGTGATGTCTCACATACAGAACCTTCCCCTGAGAGTACTACATTTTAGTATTGGACACCTTGTGTCCATTCTCTAGCAAATAGTTCAAAAGAGTGATGGTATCTTGCTTACAGGCATTTTGCATTGCTGACGCCAAACCCTCAGCTGCAACAAACATTACCCCTCACACAAACTCTACGATAACCTTGCAAACGTCTTCCATGACAGATCGCTAGCATCTACAGAAACTTCACACCCCAGCCCAAGGCCATCGACTTCTTCAAGCAATACAATGACCCCGCTACCACCACAGACATCCAATTAACTGAATGGAGCCAGCTCGCCCCACAGGACACCACCTCCATTATGATCTCAGTCCACTCAGGGGCCCCAACCAACCCATGCCCTCACCGCATCTTCAAAGTAGTGTTGGGCCTGCAAGCCCAAATATGCCCCCAGTAAAAAACTTTTGAGTTGATCATTTGCCTTTGCAGGGACCAATGCTTGTTTACAGAGACCAATGTTTGTTTGCAGAGACCAATGCTTGTCGGAACTAATGCTTGTTAGAGACCAACGCTTGTTTGGGAACATGTGTTGCACAGGCCTCCAGCATCTCTATGACTCAGACTGGGTGTGGCTCCCTATGACTGTGGCTGGATACAGCAGGTATTTAAACCACACCCGGCCTAAGTGAATTGCTTGCTGTAAAGGTTACTGGCTGCAGAGAAGGAATCTCTGCTCCTCTGCTTTTGATCTTCATGTTCTGTTCTGGGAAGCATCTTGGAGGCCGCTTTGGAAGTAGAATAGACTGAAGGAATTAACCCTTTAAAAGGCGGTAAAGCGCTGCGCTCAATTTAAGAAAATTTATTGCTAAAACTTGATACTTGCTGACTTGGAATTTGATAAGCAAATGTTCCAGGATGCGATGTGCTTAAAAGGGCACATCTTTGGTTTTTAAGGTCATTGAGATGTTCGCCTCTTGTCAAGCTATAACGCTTGTTGTAGTTGCATGCATTATACCACAGAAAGGAGGGGCATATTTATACTCTGTTTGCGCCGGATTTGCGTCGTTTTTTTTTACGCAAATCCGACGCAAAACTAACTCCATATTTATACTTTGGCGTTAGACCCATCTAGCGCCAAAGATCTTGGCGTTTGCGTCATTTTTTTGCGTGGGCACCTTCCTTGCGTTAATGATATGCAAGGTAGGCGTTCCCTTCTAAAAAATGACTCCGAGGCATGTGCGCCATATTTACACTCCCGGGCAAAAATGACGCCCGGGAGTGGGCGGGTCAAAAAAATTTACGTCCAGCTGCTTTAGCGTAATTTTTTAACGCCTGGTCAGGGCAGGCGTTAAGGGACCTGTGGGCTCGGAAGGAGCCCAGAGGTGCCCTCCCATGCCCCCAGGGACACCCCCTGCCACCCTTGCCTACCCCAGGAGGACGCCCAAGGATGGAGGGACCCATCCCAGGGAACTTAAGGTAAGTTCAGGTAAGTAATTTTTTTATTTTTTTTGGGTGGCATAGGGGGGCCTGATTTGTGCCCCCCTACATGCCACTATGCCCAATGACCATGCCCAGGGGACATAAGTCCCCTGGGCATGGCCATTGGGCAAGGGGGCATGACTCCTGTCTTTGCTAAGACAGGAGTCATTTCAATGGGGGTTGGGAGTCAAAAAAAATGGCACAAATCGGGTTGAGGCCAAAATTTTGCCTCAGCCTGACTTGCCCCATTTTTTGACGCCCAAGCTCCATTTTCCCCTACGCCGGCGCTGGCTGGTGTAAGTCATTTTTTTTTAAGCACACCAGGCAGCTCCGCCGGCTAACGTCATTCCATAAATAAGGCGCCCGCATGGTGCTTTGGAATGGCGTTAGCCGGCGTTAAATTTTTTGACGCACAACTGCGTTGGCGCAGTTGTGCGCCAAAAAGTATAAATACGGCCCGGAGTTTCTATTGAACAATTATTATTAAACCGATATACTGAGAATGCGTTTATTATCGCTGACTTTAATGTGGCATTACTATTGTTGCTAGTGATACAATGTACTGTAAATACGTTTATTATCACTGAGTTTAAAGTTGCATTTGTGTTATTTCAAATTGTGGCTGGAGATGCTGAATTTTCTGTGTTTGGCGTTTAAATAAAGTTGAAGCTTATATTTGCCATGCTAAAAATTACACTGTGATGTAACAGTGATAATCTGGTTGTTCATTAAGTTGAAAGCTATTGATTAATCCTACGTTTTCATTGTAATTTAATGTGAACCATAGTCCTTGACATTTACCATATGTTTTCAGTGTGATTTAAACACTGAATTGCGTTCCTCGCAATACTAGCACAGTACAATGATTAACAGATGATTTTCTGGAGAATCTAATTCCCTGAGAGGTTGTTGTTATTATTGTTCCCGATGTAAATGTCTATGAGTCGAGTGAGTTAGCGTCTTTGGAAAATCTCAAGGTGAACCACGCAAGACGTCCACTGGACATCAAGGAACATCTAGGTAGGCTTAATTGAGGCGATGAGGGATTAATCTGGGATCACAGTGGAAGTAGTTACAGACAGTGTAGGACGTTTACGGCTCTTATTTAATTACAGGTAATCCACATTGTTCCCAAAAATTCCTAGAGAGAGGGACAGCCATCATGAGCGGGAAAGGGGACCCCAAAAGGTACATCTGGCTTGCACTTCATAGTTTAACAATAGAGTATACATGGGCTATGATATATTAGTTATTTGACTGATGTGCAATTTATCATAGGAAAGACCGATTCTTCAAGAACCATCATTGTGCGTCCGGATCCTGTCCTGCGACTCCAGTGTCTCTCTCCTTCTCTCATCCATCCCCTTTCCCAGGTGGAACTGGGAACAAGCAGCTTGTTCAAGCACAGCACTGAGATTGCCCTCATCGCAGCTACCAATGACATCTGAGCTCTACTTGACCAAAGAGAGACTGCAGCTGTAATCCTCCTAGACCTTTCAGCAGCCTTCCATAAGATCTCCCTACACACACACTACAAGACTGCACAAAATAGGCATCCAAGGAGCCGCTCTCAGATGGATCGCCTCTTTCCTCACCAGAAGAACACAAAAAGTCTGCCTTCAGCTCTGAATCCAAGGAAATCACCTGTGGAGTACCCCAAAAATCCTCACTCAGCCCCACCCTCTTCAACATTTATATGACACCTCTGGTCAGCATTTTCAAAACCCACAGACTCAACATCATAGCCTACGCCAACAACACACAACTCATCCTCTCCCTCTCCAAATACACAGCCAACACCAAGACTAAGTTACACAACTGTATGACAGACATTACCAAGTGGATGAAGGACAACTGCCTAAAGCGCACCATGGCCAAAATATTCCAATGGCTACCCCAAAGTTCAAGACACACCATCACCCAGGCCCTCAACTGCAGCCAAATGGGCTATGGCAAAGCTCTATACCAGGGATCATACCTCACCTTGTCAGCCGACTACAGAACACACAGAATGCCACAGCTAGACTCCTCCTGGGTCTCCCTAGACAAACCCACTCCCTGGCTCCCTGACTCCCTGTACAGAAAAGATGCCAGTTCAAGCTCCTGACCTGCACTGACAAGGTCCCACACAACTGCAGACCTGCCTACTTGAACCATCGCCTAAATGTCCATCAGCCCACCAGGTACCTCTGCTCCACTTCCCTTTCTCTAACCCTCACCCCTCACACCCAATGTAGCAGATGCAGAGGTCGCTACTTTTCCTACCTAGCAGCGAATATGGAATGAGCTACCCTTCCATCACCAGACTGCTCCATCTCTTTCAGAGTTCTAAAAGTCCCTGAAGACCTAGCTATTTGGCTAATCAACTGAACCTTGCTAGTGCCTGGATACCGTCACAGGTGGCAAGAAGGTCTCTACAAATCTACTGATTGATTGATTGACCCCACAAGTTGGTTGTTGATAGACTGGACCAGAACTAAGTTGCATGAGAACTACAAGGTTTCCAGATTCCTTTTCATTATCTGATTGAAGACTGGGGGACACTTTGTATACCCCTATGGAACTTGACACCATGCCAGAACTTTATTTTGGAATCGGAATGCGAAAAGGAACTGACTATCCTCATGTAGAGGAATAGAAAAGAATGCTGGACATAGGTCAATAACTGTGAATCACTCAGTATCACAGATTATTTGGAAAAGTATCATTGCTGGATTCTACACAATAGGACAATATGAGTCTACAATATTAATGAACTTTTGCTGGTCTTGCATAATTCTCCACTATTTATTTGGTTTATGCAAAGCAATTATTGGTGAATTGCAGGGATTCCCTAATATCTCTTTTAAGATACCTTGCTCTATCATGGATTAAATCACAGTGGCAATCCCAGTGAGAGGTTGTACTGGGGCATCCAGTGATATTCTGCATTTTGCTTGATGATTATTCTTGCATGTTCAAAATATTTGAATAGACCAATACTTGTGCCAGTAATGTCCCAGACTTCCTCATTTACCGACTTTCTTAAGTCATGAGGTAAATCTTCTCTTGTCAAAGCCAGAAACACCCAACGGTTGATTCTTGTGTGCTCAGTTTGAAGTCTGTGGCTTCATTGTACACCTGAAGCCCCACACAATCACACAGTTAAGTTTGCAAAATGTATCCCTGCCAACTGTATTGGCTGGACTTGAATCACATAATCAAAATTGTTGAGCCTCTTCAACAGGACATATTTTTAACCAGACATTAGCTGAAATATGATTCACAATTTGATTGTTTGAAATACCTACAACTAGGACTTGATTTCCTGAGAGAGCTAGGTTTGGAACCTCTACAGTTTTAACAGTTAAGCAGGTAGCACTGGTATCAATGAGAGGTGATACAGGGTGGCCATTCATCTCCATTCACCTGTCCATCTACATATGGCCCACTCCGGTCAACCTCAATGATTGCACCAATCATGCAATCTTCCTTCCTTCTCAGACACTGTCATTGTGATTAATCCAAACCTGGCTCTCCAAAACTGTTGAAGACTGGAAACTGATGGAAACGGTCAAGGCTTGTAAAAAGGTTTTGTTGAACCTTTGGACTTGATTTGAATGAAACCTTGGTGCATCATTGGGGCTTGGGGCACACTAGCGGTGTGGGATCTCTGCATTTGCATATTTTGCATCGGCATTACATTCATGATTGACATCTAACCATCATGTTGCATTCAGTTGGGATTCAGTCTTCGTTCTCTCTTCCAGTTGACTACCTTGTTACAATAGTGACAAGGGGTAGTCTTTTTCAACATAGGTAAGCCCAACCCTGAATTAGGATCAAGAGACATTCCTCGCCCTACACTATGCAGGACAACATTCCCATTTTGCAACATCTGGCCACCTCCTTGATAACCATCTCCCTGCATTCCTGCACCAACTCCAAAACCATTACCTGAATCTCCATTTTATGGGCCATTCTGGAATCCTTTTTGCGCTAATTTTATTTGTGCTAACATTACCTTTTCCTTAATTTTCCTATGTCTTGCCTCTAAATCATCCCTGCAATACTTAATGTTCTGCAGAATTCAGTCAAGAGGTTATTTCTGCCAACAAATTACATTCTGCTGAATAAGAGAGATAATTTCCAGGTGCAGACCAAAAATAAACTGTGACACTAAACAGCTAAGATTTCCTCTCTCTGGAATTTCAAAATCACTATGCTGTCTGAAACCCTGCATGATCTTGTTTTAACAAGCATGTGCTGATTCTTTAGACTCTTGGGTTTTCCTTGCTATTTTCAATAAATCAGTCTCTTTCTGTGGAACCTTAATTTTCCAAAAGGCGATCTTCAGGTTGTACTTTTCCATAGCAACAGGAGAAGTTGCATGAATTTGAGCAAGTCTCGTCGGTTCATCAGTTGACTACTGCACTGATACCTTGCACTCTGTCCACATATCACTAGGGGCCAGAGTATCAAATAAGTTATTCATATTTTCTCAAAGCGCCTTTGAAATATTCACAAACCTCTCAGATTGTGTGCACCACTGGTCAGGATTTTCTTACAGTTTTGAAAATTGATTTTTAGATGTTAAAAGACCACCACAACTCCAAGATACATGCACATATCCACCCACATGCACATCTTTCAATAGGTAAGCTTTGACTTTGCTTTTACTATGCTTCCCATCTGGCTCTCCAGTATCCTCTTTCTGTTTCTTTCTCTTCTCCTTCTAAGACTACCGGCCTTTGAATATCACTCTATTTCTGAATGCTACTGTTAGACCTGGCAGCTCTTGGTGTGGTTTCCCTGTACTCTTTGCTTCTGACCCCCTGTTTTTGGACCCTGTGCTGTAATTAGTTTTTGCTGGTTTGGATACTGTGGGTACTTTAGCACTGCTAACCAATGCTAAAATGAAAGTGCTATCTGTCTAAAAGATATTGGTATTTGGTTTTCTACAATTGGCACATTTGATTTACAGGTAAGGCCCTGTCAGGAGCTATGTAGCCCCATGGCAGGGTGCAGTGTATGTAAAAGGTAGGACATGTACTGGTGTGTTGTAGATGTCCTGATAGTGAAATAGTGCCAAATTCAGTTTTCACTATTGCAAGGTCTAGCTCTCCCATAGGTTAACATGGTAACTGGCTTTAAATATCGTTTAAGTGCAGTTTCCCGTTTGGGGTCTCTGAACTCACAATTTAAAAATACATCTTTTTGCAGAGTTGGTTTTTAGATTGTCTGTTAGAAAATGGCACTTTTAGAAAGTGAATATTTTCTCCTTAACTATTCTGTGCCTTCCTGTGGAATCCACGTCTGGGTCAGACTGACAGTTGGGCTGTGCCTGTCTTCACACAATACAGACGCCAACCCCTGGAGTATGTCTGGGGTCAGGCCTGGGCAAGGCAGGATCTTGTGAATAACAGAGACTTTCCTTTGAAGTTTGCCTACTTCAAAGGCAGAAATGAGTATAAGTAGTGGACTCCAAACCCCAGACTTTTAGATTACTTCTGGATCAAGAGGAACCTCTACCAAGAAAAGCTTAATGCTTGAGGAGGACCTGCCACTCTGCCTGTTGCTTTGCTGTGCTGGCCTGCTGCTGCTGCTTCTGCCTCAAGAGGGAAAGAACTGGACTTTGCTTTCTGAAAACCTGCTTGTGAAGTTTCTCCGAGGGCTTGGACTAAGCTTGCTCCCTGATCTGAAGTCTCAATGGACATCAAAGACTTCATCTGTCAGCACCTGGGCTCTCTTGCTGAGATCCCTACCCTGCCAAGTGGTGCCACATCCAGTCCCTGGGCCCTTGAAAGGAGAAGCTGGTAAACGCAAGGTAAAAAATCCACGCACCAGAGCCAAGCAGCAAAATCGCACAGTGCCTGCACCGTGGCTGAAAATCGCTGCATCATTGGAAAAATCACTGCATTGCCAGCTCATCGCAGATTCATCACTGCCGTGCATCCGGATTTTCCACACATCATCCCTGGGCATCAAAACCTGCAACATTACCGCACTGACCCAAGGCTGCTTGTCTGGAAATCTACGCATCTCTTCCCTGTGAGGAAAGAATCAACGTATTGACTGCCCGGCGGAGAAAGAAGCAACACAGGGCCTCACTTGCGAGCAAGGAATCAACAAATCGCTTGCTTTTCTGACACACACCCACCCATGCGGCTTTATTTTTGACGCTTACAGGTACTTTGTGCTAAAACAACACATCCATTGATTTTTTATGGATTGACTCGATTTTTAATTTAAATATTCATATCTTAGCTTGTGAATGTTGGATTCCTGTCGTTTTGGTCTTGTTTGATTTAGATAAATATTGACTATTTTTCTAAACTGGTGTGGAGTCCTTTTGTGGTGTTTTCACTGTGTGTCTTGGTACATATACTTTACACATTGCATCTGAGATAATCCTGACTGCTTGTGCCAAGCTACCAAGGGGGTGAGCAGGGGGTATGTGAGCTGTGTTTCTTCCTTACCCTAACTAGAGTGAGGGTCCCTACTTAGACAGGGTGTAAACTGACTGCCAACTAGAGACCCCATTTCTAACATTTGGTGATCAGCGGTGAGGATAGGACTTGTATTTGTACATGACATACAGTGATTGGTGTACACTACTGTTTTATTGAAGACCATTACATAACCACATACTGTTTTTTTCTCTTAGATTTTCAACTTTTCCTTTTTGGATTTCCCTTGCCTCTTGAAACTCTGCACCTTTGTTAAGCTTTACTAAAAATCATGTCTCAGTCTGGTGAGCCATCAGATGGAGCTGCAGAAGTAGTGTTTGAGCAGTAGAGGCTGGAGACCTATACAGTGCCTCAGCTCAAAATGTTCTGCAGAGAATTTGAGTTTTCTATTAAAAACCTCACTAAAATGGAGGAGCTGCAAATGGTGCTGGAGGCCTGGCTGGCAGGAAAGGAGGCTGATGGGCCCACAGAGGAGGAGAATGTTGCTGGGGATGTGGAGCTGCAGAGCTTCGATGCTGATTTGTTGGATAACCAAGGCCTGCCTTGAGGGAGGACCTCCAGGGCAGGCAGCAGTGTTTCTTCCAAAGGCCTGACCCAGGAGGAACTGAAAGAAAGGCAGGAAAACAGGTGGTAGCAACTGGAAATGGAGAAGCTCAAGCTACAGCATGAAAGGGAGCTTCAGCTGGAGCCGGGTAGGATGCGAAGGGATAAAGAGAAAGACAAAATTGCAATAGAAAAAGAGAGAATTGCTATGGAGACGGAGAAAATTCATTTACCTCAGGAGCTGAGATTAAAGGAGCTGGATTGCAGGAGCAGATCCAACACAGATGATGGCAGTATTTCGTCAGTGCAGTCTGAAAGAAGAGTGCACCTTCCCAAGAGTGTAGAGAAAGAGTACACTAAGGAGGATGACATCCATAGGTGGTTTCAGGGCTACGAGGCAGCTCTCCACATGCATGGGATCCCTGAGAGAGATTGGGGGTGGGCCTGTGGAACTACTTCACAGCAGAGGGGAGGGACACCTTGTTAGCTCGAGGGGCAGCTAGTGAGCTCACTTACTCTAACATGAAGGAGGCCATCATCACTAGGTGTGTCTTGAAATTCCCATGGCCTGGGAGGAGGCTGAACCTGAGAGGGACGCCCTGGAACCTACAGGGGAAGAAGTGGCTGAACTAGGAACCTGCCTGAGTTGACCCATTGGCAGCAGGAGAAGGTCCCACCAAGGAAGAGTTCTGTGCAGCGCAGAAAGCATGCCCCACCCTTGAGGGTCTTCGGAAACAGGCAGAGGCCAAGGCAGCTGGTGACACCTCTGGAACTCACCTGGTTTACTGGGAGAATGATCTCCTGTATAATGAGCCTATGGTAGCTGAGCCTGGGGCAGCCCTTGTGCTGGTGGTACCCTAGTGTTTCAGAGCCTTCCTACTGGGTCTGGCTCACAGTGTGCCACTGGCAGGTCATTTAGGGCAGGTCAAAATCTTTGTGAGGCTTGTTACCCACTTTTATTGGCTCCAAATGAGGAAGAACTCAGATGCATTCCGTAGGACTTGTCAGACCTGCCAGGTGAGTGGCAAATCTGGGAAGAGGTGCAAGGCTCTTCCTCAACCCTTTCCTGTCATGAGCACCCTTTTTGAGCGGGTGAGCATTGACATTGTGGGGCTTCTGGATCCCCAGACAGTCATGTCTTGGTGGATCACGCCACCCTGTACCTAGACGCTATCCCACTGAGGACAGTGACTGCACCCACAGTGGCCAGGGCAATGATGGGGATCTTTACTCCTGTGGGTTTGCCCAAGGAGGTGGTATCTCACCAGGGTACCAGTTTCATGTCGCTGTACATGAAGGACATGTGGAAGGCATGCGATGTAACATGCAAGTTCACCACACCTTACCACCCCAAAGCAATGGGTTGGTTGAGAGATTCAACCGTCCCATGAAGGGCATGATTATGGGTTTCTCTGAACCTATGAGGCGTAAGTGGGATGTCTTGTTGCCATGCCTGTTGTTTGCTTACAGGGAGGTATGACAGACGGAGGTTGGCTTCAGCCCTTTTGAACTTCTGAATGAGCACTTTGTGAGAGGGCCTCTCAGTTTGGTGAAGGAGGGCTGGGAGCAAGCTCCCAAAAAGCCCCCCCAGGATGTATTCAGTTATACACTGGCCCTCAGGAACCAGACAGCCTGCTTTCAGAAACTCGCACAAGAGAATATAGAGGCTAGCCAGGAAGATATGAAATGTTGGTATGACTAGAATACCACTCTGGTTGATTTTCAACCTGGCCAGAAAGTAAGGGTGATGGCTCCAGTAGAGCCCCATGCTCTCCAAGACCATTGGTCTGAGCCATTTGAGGTGAAGGAGCACAAAAGTGATGCCACGTATGTGTTGGACATGCAGACTCCTAGAAACCCTTTGAGGGTATTACACAACAGACGCCTCAAACCCCACTTTGAGAGGTCTGAATTGACCATGCTCTTGGTTACAGATGATGCGGTGGAAGAGGAGATTGAGCATCTCCCCGACCTCCTGTCTGCCAAAGAGCAGAATTGGTCAGTAGAGGGGGTAAATCTCTCCCCTACTCTGACCCTAGATCAGCTGAGGGACTGTCTACAGGTGCTGAGACAGTTTGCCTCCCTTTTCTCACTTACCTCTGGGGTCACCAACTAGTGCACCCATGACATTGATACTAGGGACAGTCTGCCTGTTAAGCACAAGACGTAAAGGTTAACTGACAGAGTGAGAAACAGGTTCAAGGAGGAAGTCTCTAAGATGCTGGAGTTAGGGTTGATTGAGTACTCCAACAGCCCATGGTCCGGCCCTGTGGTTCTGGTCCCCAAGGCTGCTCCACCTGGTGTCACACCTGAACTTAGGTTCTGTGTTGACTACCGGAAGCTCAATGCCATCACCAGCATTGACATACACCCCATCCCCACAGCTGATGAGCTAATTGACCGGTTTGGAGCAGCCAGGTTCCTCAGCACATTTGAGCTGATGTCTGGGTACTGGCAGATTGCCTTAACTGAGGGGGCAACAGAGAGGTCTGCATTCTCAACATCAGAAAGGCACTACCAGTTTTGTGTCATGCTCTTGAAGAACACCCCTGCCACATTCGGAAGGATGGTCAACCAGGTCCTGGCTTGCTTGGAAAACTTCAGTGCCGCCTACCTAGAAGACATTACTGTCTTCAGCTCCAGCTGGGAGGACCACTTGTACCACCTTCAGGAAGTACTGATATAGGACAGGGGTCTATGGTGAACTTAGGACACCAGGTCGGGAGCGGCCAGGTGACACCCCTGTAGGCTAAAATTTACACCATTCTGGCTTGGGCACCCAAAAGACCCAGACTGAGGTGAGGGCCTTCTTAGGATTCACTGGATATTACAGGAGATTTGTCAGGGAGTATGGCACCACTGTTGCTCCCTTGACAGAGCTGACTTCCAAAAAGCAGCCACATCAGGTGATCCGAACAGAGGTGTGCCAGACTGCTTTTGACACCTTGAAAAAGGCCATGTGCGCAGCACTCGTGCTCATGGCTCCTGACGTTTCCAAAGAGTTTGTGGTGCAGACAGATGCTTCAGAGCATGGGGTGGGAGGTGTGCTCTCACTTCCCAGGGAACAGAAGTGGAGCGCAATAGAAAGAGAAACTTTTGCTGTGGTCTGGGCGCTGAAGAAGCTAAGACCCTACTTGTTTGAGACTCGTTTCTGGGTTCCAACAGACCACAAGCCCCTCAGATGGTTAATGCAGATGAGGGGTGCGAATCCAAAACTATGTAGGTCCCCTACAGGGAACGGACTTTACGGTGGAATACTGCCCTGGAACAGAGCATGCCAATGCTGATGGTCTTTCTAGGTTTTTTCACCTTAGTGATGAGAACTCCCAAGGGGTTGGGTAGTTCTCCCCAGTTTCAGCTGGAGGGGACACGTGTTAAACCTAGCAGCTCTTGGTGTGGTTTCCCTGTATTTTGTGCTTCGGACATCCTGTTTTTGGACCATGTGCTCTAATTTGTTTTTGCTGGTTTTGATACTATGGGCACTTTACCACTGCTGACCAGTGCGAAAGTGCAAGTGCTCTCTCTCTAAAAGATATTGGTATTTGGCTTTCCATGATTGGCACATTTGATTTACTGCTAAGTCCCTAGTAAAGTGCACTACGGGTGCCCAGGGCTTGTAAATCAAATGCTACTGTTGGGTCTGCAACATTGATTGTGCTACCCACATGATTAGCCCTGCCAACATGTCTCAGACCCTCCAATGCAGTTTTTGTGTGTGGAGTTTTGTACTGCCAGTTCGACCTGGCAAGTGTACCCACTGGTCAGGCCCAAACCTTCCCTTTTACTACATGTATTTCACACCTATGGTAAGCCCTATGTAGCCCCATGGGCAGGGTGTAGTGTATTGAAAAGGTAGGACATGTACTGGTGTGTTTTACATGTTCTGATATTGAAATACTGCCAAGTTCAGTTTTCACTATTGCGAGGTCTATCTTTCTTATCGGTTTCTTGGGGGGTGTTTTTAAATATCTTTTAAGTGCAGTTTCCCATTGGGAGCAGATAGAGTTGTGGAGTTTGGGGTCTTTGAACTCACATTTGAAAAATACATCTTTTGGTAGAGTTGGTGTTTAGATTGTCTGTTTGAAAATACCTTTTTTTGAAAGTGTGCTGTTTCTTGCTTAACCATTCTGTGCCTCTGCCTGCCTGTGAAATCCAAGTCTGGGTCAGATTGACAGTTGGGCTGTACCTGTCTTCACACAATGCAGACTCTAACGCCCTGGCGTGTGTCTGGGGCCAGACCTGGGCAAGGCTTGATCGTGTGAACAGCAGAAACTTTCCTTTCCTACTTCAAAGGCAGAAATGGGTATAAGTAGTGGACCCAAAACCCCAGACCTTTAGATTACTTCTGGATCAAGAGAAACCTCTGCCAAGAAGAAGAGCTTGATGCTTGAGGAGGACCTGACACTATTCCTGTTGCTTTGCTGGCCTGCTGTTGCTGCTGCTTCTCCCCAAAGAGGCAAAGAACTGAACTTTGCTTTCTGAAAACCTGTTTGTGAAGTTTCTCCAAGGGCTTGGACTGAGCTTGCCCCTTGTTCTGAAGTTTCAGGGACATCAAAGACTTCATCTGCCAGCACTTATGCTCTCCAACTGAGATCCATACCCTGCCAAGTGATGCCACATCCAGTCTCTGGGGCCTTGGAAGGAGAAGATGGTTAACACAAGGTGAAAATCCAGGCACCGGAGCCAAGCTACAGAAAAATCTATGCAGCGCCTGTACCTCAGCTGAAAATCAACGCATCGCTGGTAAAACTGATGCATCGCCAGGTCAGCGAGGATTCATTGCTGCTGTGCATCCAGATTTTCCACGCATCATCCCTGAGCGACAAAACCTGCAACATCACTGCACCGACCCAAGGTTGCTGGTCCAGAAATCTATGCATCTCTTCCCTGTGAGGAAGGAATCGATTCATTGTTTTCCCGGCAGAGAAAGAACTGACACACGGTCTCACTTGCGAGTAAGGAATCGACGCATTGCTTGCTTTTCCGACGCAAATCCTCCCGTGCGGCTTTATTTTTGACACATACCAGGTACTTTGTGCTAAAACAACACATCTGTTGATTTCTATGGATTAAGACTCTTTTTTTTACTTAAAAAATTAATATCTGAGCTTGTGGGGTCTTGTTTGATATAGATAAATATTGGCTATTTTTCTAAACTGGTGTGGAGTCCTTTTGTGGTGTTTTCATTGTGTTACTGTGTCTATCAGTACAAATACTTTACACATTGCTTCTGAGATAAGCCTGACTGCTTTGCCATGCTACCAATGGGGTGAGCAGGGGTTCTCTGAGCTGTGTATCTCCCTTACATTAACTAGTGTGAGGGTCCCTACTTGAACAGGGTGTAAACTGACTGACAATGAGAGACCCTATTACTAACCGCTACAAACTCTTTCAAATGTAATTTTATACTCTAGGTTTGCATGTAATTGATAGTGTCCTTGTCTATGAGAATCCTGAAATTCTTGTTTAGATTATGACTTTTAGACAAAGCAATCCAAACTCTGTAGCCAACCTCTCTAATTTCTAATGGGTTTCACAAGCACGTCTAGCAGTTTTCTTACTTAAGGAAAAAACTTCCTCCTCACTCTGTGCATTTATAAATCTCAGTTCAAAATTTTCTTTGATACATTTCTTGAATTCTGCCTTCAATCTCAAAACATCCAGTCCCCTTGACAGGGCCCCCCTCTCGGAGTTTTAAGGCTCAGCACTTTCTTCAACCTCTATGTCAGACCCACTACTGATAGGGGTTCGTTCCGTTCAGGGTCATGCTCCCAGATCTAGAGTAGTACCAATACCTGCTGTTATACCTGAAAACCTTAGGGTGGTCATCCCTCACTTTTTTGCCTGCCTCCCTTCACTTTTCAGACACTGTTTCTGCTAGGTTTAGGACTCTGCACACTTTACCAGTGTTAACCAGTGCTAAAGTGCATATGCTCTCTCCCTTAAACATGGTAACATTGGTTCATCCCCAACTGCCATATTTGATTTACTTGTAATTCCCTTGTAAAGTGCACTACATGTGCCCAGGGTCTGTAAATTGAATGCTAATAGTGGGCCTGCAGCACTGGTTGTGCCACCCACATATGTAGCCCCTTAACCATGTCACAGGCCTGCTAATGCAGGCCTGTGTGTGCAGTTTCACTGCCACTTCGACTTGGCATTTTAAAGTACTTGCCAAGCCTTAAACTCCCCTTTTTCTACATGTAAGTCGCCCCTACGGTAGGCTCTAGGTAACCCACAGGGCAGGGTGCTATGTAGTTAAAAGGCAGGACATGTACATGTGTGGTTTATATGTCCTGGTAGTGGAACACTCCTAAATTGGTTTTCCACCACTGTGAGGCCTGCACCTTTCATAGGATAGCATTAGGGCTACCCTCATATACTGTTTGAGTGGTAGTTTCTGTTCAGAAAGAGGTAACAAAGTCATATTTCGTACGGCAAGAATGGTAATACAAAATACTGCTTATTAGTGAAGTTGGATTTCATATTACTATTTTAGAAATGGCACTTTTAGAAAGTGAGCATTTCTCTGCACTTAAAATCCACCTGTGCTTTACAGCCTGTCTCCATTCCACATCTAGGCTGGGCTGGTTGACAGTTCTCTTGTGCATTTCACCCAGACTACCACAAACACAGGATACTCAGTCAAACCTGCATACTGAATGGTTCTTCCTGGGCTGGGAGGGTGGAGGGCCTGACACTTACATTTCAAAGGCTAGTGGCCTGCCCTCACACAAAGGACTGCCAAACCCTCTACCGGGACGCTGGCAGACAGACCTGTACTAAAACGGGACCTTATGCACTTCAAAACGACTCTTTGAAGTCTCCCTCACTTCAAAGGCATTTTTGGGTATATAAACTGGGTCCCTGAAACTTCTGGACTTGAACCTGCAACCTGTCAAGAGGAACTATCTGGCTGCCCAAAGGACTCATCTGGACTGCTTTGCTGAGAAGGACTGCTGCCTTGCTGTTGCACTACTGCCCTCTGACTTTGCAGAGAAGTATTCTCCAAGGGCTTGGATTGAGCTTGCCTCCTGTTTGTTGAAGTCTCAAGGGCAAAAAGACTTTGGGAGTCATTACAACATTGGCGGTAAAAGCCGCTTACCGCCGTGCAGAAGACCGCCAACACACCGCCACGGCAGCGGAATTCGGCCACGGTCATTATGACCCATAGCCCGGAATCCGCCAAAATTTAGACACCCACACTCTCCGCCACACCAAACGTCAGTGATAAACTGGCGAGAACAAAACCAACACCGTCACACCAACAGGAATACGCCCACACTATCACGATCCACTAATCCACGCGGCGGTCTTTCAACCGCAGTATTCCATTGGCAGTACACACCGCTGCGCTCAAAATACACACACTTTTACAAAACACATCCACATTGGACAATTCAAAATAAACACACCTGATACACATACACACACCACTCCCACACACTCACACCACTATAAAACACCCACCCACATCAGCCACAAACCCCTACAACCACAATTGTGATTGAAGGTCAGAGAGAGACACCACCAGAAACAACAATAGCATCCATGGGCACTCAACACTATCACTCACATAACATCCACGCACCTCACACAACACACCTCTAAATATCACCTCACACATCACAACACACACCACCCCACACATCACCAACAACACCCCATGGCCCCACAAAGACACCCCACGTTCTCTGAGGAGGAGCTCAGGGTCATGGTGGAGGAAATCATCCGGGTAGAGCCACAGCTATTCGGATCACAGGTGCAGCACACCTCCATAGCTAGGAAGATGGAGCTATGGCGCAGAATCGTGGACAGGGTCAACGCAGTGGGACAGCATCCAAGAACACGGGATGACATAAGGAAGAGGTGGAACGACCTACGGGGGAAGGTGCGTTCCGTGGTCTCAAGACACCACATCGCGGTACAGAGGACTGGCGGCGGACCCCCACCTCCTCCCCCACAACTAACAACATGGGAGGAGCAGGTCTTGGCTATACTGCATCCTGAGGGCCTCGCAGGAATAGCTGGAGGAATGGACTCTGGTAAGTCAAATCTTAGCTATTACATCTCCCACCCTACCTGCATGCCATCACATACCCACACCCTCGCCCTCACCCCCATCACTCCAACTCCTCACACATGTCCCAGTATCACAAATCACACATCCCAAACCCAAGCCCTGCATGCAACACCAAAGCATGGACACCTATTACCAAAGCATGGCCTCTGCGCATACCCATACACCCCCCTAAACCATCATCACACAAGGTCCTACACAGGAATGCAAGCACTGGGGTACACGGTCACCCACCCATTGCACTCCATGGCACACACAGATGCAATAATCATGCTTTTACACCCCTGCAGGACCCCTACCCAACGTCACCGGACAGGAGGGTCCAGACAGATCCACTCCATCCACAGAAGAGGCCCACAGTGATGACAGCAGCTCTGTCCAACTGGATCTAGACGACCAGCCCGGCCCATCTGGGACCTCGGGACAGTTGGTTCCCCTCACACTGGCACAAGCCACTAAAGAGCTTCCCCCCTCTGGAAACACCAGCACAGCACCCACCCAGCGGGCCCATACCTCTGTCTCCAGGACACGTCAATCAGCAGTGTGTCCACCACTACAGGGAACCCAGGCTAACCCACCACCCCAACAACAACAGGGACCTGGGGCAGTGGCAGTGGGCACACGGTTCAGGGGACAGAGGCCCAGGAACACAGGGGAACTGGGAGGGCTGCTGTGTGACAGGGGGAGGACAGGCCCAGGGAACCCACTCTCCACGAGGCCCTCTCCAATGTCATTGGAGCCTACCACCATTCCCAGGAGACGATGGCAACAGTACTGGCCAAGTTTCAGGAGACCCAGCGGCTGCAGAAGGAAAAGTATTTGGGCTTCAGAGAGAAACTCACATCCATCAATTCCACCCTGGTCACCATTGTAGGGGTGCTGAAGGAACTCGTGAACACCAGGAGGGACACTGTGGCACAACAAGGGGCCCCTGACACTAGCTTGGAGGATGAACTGCCCACCACGTCCGCTGGCGATAGTGGACAGGAGGCACCGCCACAGGACCACCACACCAGCACCCCACCCCCTGCAGAGGGAGAACCACCCCGCAAAGGGTCCCTGAGATCCAGGACAAAGACAGAGAACGATGCCAAGACCCCCGCCAAGAAATGATTGTCACCCATTTGTCCCACCTTGTCACCCTGTCCATCCTTAAACTGCCCCAGCTCCACTTCCTATGCCCCTTTGGACAATGCACCTGTGAGATTAATAGACTGGACTCTGCCATGAACATTCCTCCACCATCAGCCCTCACCATTTTACAACCCCCTCCAATATTGAGCACTTAAATAAACACCCTTAAAGCACAAAACAATCAGGAGTCTGTCTGTGACTGCGAAATAGTGTATTAGCAATTACAGTGGCAAAATGCTCTTTCAAATGTAATGTCAACATACCTATGTCACACAGCTCAAGTCCATGAGGAAACAACGCAGATGTCACACAGTGGGACCCACATCTGTGAAATCGTAAGAGAAAGTGACAACTCAGTGACCATACATGGGGTGAAAATGACAGACAGTAGAGAGGTAGTAGATTTAAATTAGATGTAGCAGGCAGTGTTGTCTTCTTACCTGTGTCTCACTGAAAGTATTGCAGGATCACCGTGTTCCTGTTGTGGATGTCCTCTTCTTCTGCTTCCTCGTCTTCACTGTCCACAGGCTCCACAGCTGCCACAACACCTCCATCTGGACCATCCTCCTGCAGAAAAGGCACCTGTCATCGCAAAGCCATGTTGTGAAGCATACAGTAGGCCCGATGATCTGGCATACCTTCTTTGGTGAGTAGAATAGGGAACCACCAGTCATAGGCAGGCACCGGAACCTGGCCTTCAGGAGGCCGAAGTATCATTTTATAATCCTCCTAGTTCGCCCATGGGCTTCATTGTAGCGTTCCTCTGCCCTTGTCCTGGGATTTCTCACTGGGGTCAGTAGTCATGACAGGTTGGCGTAACCAGAGTCACCTGCAAATGGCGAGGGGCAACTGTTAGACACACACTAACTCATAGGGACATCCACAGACCCAGACAACTATTCCCACTATATTGGGTCCATGTGCTCACCTAATAGCCACAACTGGTGCCTCTGGAGTTGCCCCATCACATAAGGGATGCTGCTATTCCGCAGGATGTAAGCGTCATGCACTGAGCCAGGGAATTTTGCATTAACATGGGAGATGTACTGGTCTGCCAAACACACCATCTGCACCTTCATGGAATGGTAACTCTTCTGGTTTCTGTACACCTGTTCACTCCTGCGTGGGGGTACCAAGGCCACATGTGTCCCATCAATGGCACCTATGATGTTGGGGATATGTCCCAGGGCATAGAAATCACCTTTCACTGTAGGAAAATCCTCCACCTGAGTGAAAACGATGTAGCTCTGCATGTGTTTCAGCAGGGCAGACAACACTCTAGACAACACGTTTGAAAACATAGGCTGGGACATCCCTGATGCTATGGCCACTGTTGTTTGAAAAGACCCACTTGCTAGGAAATGGAGTACTGACAGCACCTGCACTTGAGGGGGGATTCCTGTGGGATGGCGGATAGCTGACATCAGGTCTGGCTCCAACTGGGCACACAGTTCTAGGATTGTGGCACGAACAAGCCTGTAGGTGATGATCACATGTCGCTCCTCCATTGTCGACAGGTCCACCAGCGGTCTGTACACCGGAGGATGCCGCCATCTCGTCACATGCCCCAGCGGATGGTGCCTATGGAGGAGAACAGGGAGCAGAGAGTCAACCAACTCTGAGGTACGTAAACACAGCTTACTCTGAAAATATTAGCAATTCGAAATTTGCCTGTATGAGTGTTTAGGCAAGGCCTAAGTATGTGTGACGCAGTCAAAAATAATGCCATGTGGGCCCATGAAATGGCGGCTGCCTGACCTGTAAGGTGGGACAATGGGATATGAGGTAACTGCGCTGGCGTTGTACACCGTTGCGGTAGGCGGTAGAAGACCACGGCGCAATTTTGCATTGGTTAACATTTGACCCTATGGGTCCCAGGAGCCAATGATGATGTACGCCGGCGGTGACGGTACGCACCGCCGTGGACGTGACCGCCATTTTCTATCTGTTCAATCACTCGATACCTGATCTTTGACAGGAGAAGACCTACACTGCAAGTGCTGCTGTGACCTCAGTCTGGAAGAGACAATGGCTCGTGTGTCTGGGGAAAGGGCCCCTGCCTTCAGCACAGAGGAGTTGGAGAAACTCGTGGACGGGGTCCTCCCCCAGTACACGCTACTCTACGGTCCTCCAGACAAACAGGTAAGTACACTGTGAGCATGCTGTATGGGCAATGCCTGTGTGGAGTGGGGTGGATGAAAGATAGAGGGGGTGAGAATGAGGTGTGCATGAGACAACGGTGAGTACATGTGCGTCATGGTGAGGGTAGGGATGCGGGCCAATGACTGCGCCCACCTGAAGAAGGACATTTGGCGTGCCATCGCCAAGGAAGTCCGGACCCTGTGGGTCTACAACAGAAGGAGCACCCACTGCCAGAAAAGATGGGAGGACATTCACCGCTGGAGCAAGAAGACGGCGGAGGCCCAGCTGGGGATGGCCTCCCAACGTGGGAGGGGTGCCCGTCGCACCATGACCCCCCTGATGTTCAGGATCCTGGCGGTGGCGTACCCGGAGTTGGATGGGCGCTTGAGGGCACCACAGCAGCAACAAGGTGGTGAGTACACTCTCATTCTGCTGATTCATCGCGCATTGTAGGTGTCTGGGTGGGGGAGGTGGGCTGTGGGTTCACCTAGGCCAGGGCGAGTTTAGTAGTTAAGCTCCCTTCTTCAGGCAGGCCCTGTGGTACCCCACCCCACCTGTGTACAGTGCCAACTACACCTAGTCAGGCTCCTGTGACATCCATGTGTGCAGAAATCGTCCATAACCTTCTAAGCCATGTCCCAGGGATTGAATAGTGGACTCCAAGTGCGCGGTGTAGTGCAAGGGGCTTCTGTGTCTGTTGTGTCCGCCAACGGTAGCGGTATTGCATGCACTCAACATGTCTGTCTTCTGTCTCCCCCCCCCTTTTTGTGGTCTCCCTGTTCTTGTGTGCATTAGCATCATCAGGCGCAGGAGCAGTGGCACCGGAGCAGGAAGGAGCTGCATCCCACATGGCCCTGGAGGGCGACACTACAGAGTCTGAAGTCACCAGTGGGACGGAGGGCGAGGGGAGCTCCACGGCGGGGACAGGAGCTGACACCAGCGATACGGATTCCTCCTCTGATGGTAGCTCCCTTGTGGTGGCGGCCCCATCTGTGCCCCCCGCATCTACAGGTACAGCCTCCACCCCCCTACCAGCACCGCCCTCCCAGCAGCCCCTCAGCATTTGCCCCGTGCCCGCTGAGGCCATTGACCTCCTCAGGTCCCTCACTGTTGGGCAGTCTACCATTTTGAATGCCACCCATGGTGTACAGAGGCAGTTGCAACAGACCAATGCATACCTGGAGGGCATTCACTCTGGTCAGGCAGCCTTTCAGCGAGCTTTTCAGACTCTGGCCTTAGCACTGATGGCAGCCATTGTCCCTGTCTCTAGCCTCCCCCTCCAACTTTCTCCACCCAGACCCACACCCCTGTATCTCAGCCTATCCCAAGCACACCATCAGACCAGCATGCACACACCTCAACATACAAGGGAAGCTCTGGCAAACATAAGCACCACACATCCCACAGGCACTCACGCAAGCATCACACACATGCAGACACACCAACATCCACTGCCTCCACTGTGTCCCCCTCCTCCTCGTCTCCCTCCTCCCTCCCTGTCTCGTCTCCACTCACACCTGCATGCACTACATCCTCAGCCACTACGTCCATCTCCAGCACACCTACCACCACACCCCGCTCACGTGCAGTCACCACCCCCACTACCATTCACACATCCCCTGTGTCCTCTCCCAGTGTGTCTGTGAGGCCACCTCCCAAGGTACACAAACGCAGCCACACACCCACCCACCAGCCATCCACCTCACGACAACCTATAGCCCATGCACCTTCACCCAAAGTCACCAAACGTACACCTCCTACAACCACAACCTCTTCCTCCACTCCCAAACCCCCTCCAGCTACCCATCCCAGTGTTCCTAAAAAAAAAATTCCTGCCCAGCCTTGACCTCTTTCCCTCACCTCGCCCACCCCTTCAGTCTCCTAGGGCCAGACTCTCCAGGTCCCAACCTAGCACCTCAGCTACAACATCGGCGGGTCCAGTGGTGCCAGTAGTCACCGGATTATGGAGTGCACCAGGCAGCAGGGCAGCCAGTGTGGCAAGGAGCCACAGCACGGACAGTCCCCCACCTGTCAAGCATAAAAAGTTGGACAGCGCCCGGCGGGAGAGGGGAAAGAAATCAGCCGCCGAAGACGCTCCCAGGGGTACAGTTGGGAGTGTGGAGACAGCTGCGACACCATCCAAGGTGGGGAAGGGGCACATTAAAACCAGCAAGTCTGGGAAGATCAGCACAGCGGACAAGACCGCCAGCAGCCCCGCTGCCCAGGAGAAGACCGCCAGCAGCAGCCCGCTGCCCAAGACAGGACCGCCAGCAGCAGCCCCGCTGCCGAAGACAGGACCGCCAGCAGCAGCCCCGCTGCCCAAGACAGGCCCACCAGCAACACCGCAGGCCAGGAAAAGACCGTCACCAGCTGAACCACTGCCCAGGACACCGCCGCCAGCAGCAACGCAGGCCAGGACAAGACCACCACCAGCAGAACCGCTGCCAAGGACACCGCCGCCAGCAGCACCGCAGGCCAGGACAAGACCGCCACCAGCAGAACCGCTGCCCAGGACACCGCCGCCAGCAGCACCGCAGGCCAGTGAGCGCCAATGATTCCAACGCTACTGAGGCCGCCATGGGCAGGATTAAGCACTCTGGGCACCAAGCCCCCTCCAGAAAGAGTGGAGAGTTACATCCACTACCTCAGTCCTTGGCAGGATGAGGCACTCTGGGCACAAAGCCCCCTCCAGAACGAGTGGAGAGTTACATCCACTACCTCAGTTCTTGGCAGGATGAAGCACTCTGGGCACAAAGCCCCCTCCAGAACCAGTGGAGAGTTACATCCACTTTAGAGACTGTGGCTTTGCACTCCCCAGGATTGAACAGTGGGCAAACCACCCACTGTATAGACTTGAGAGACTATGGCTTTGCACTCCCCAGGATTGATCAGTGGGCAAACACCCACTGTAGAGACTTGAGAGACTGTGGCTTTGCACTCCCCAGGATTGATCAGTGGGCAAACCACCCACTGTAGAGACTTGAGAGACTGTGGCTTTGCACTCCCCAGGATTGAACAGTGGGCAAACCACCCACCGTAAAGACTTGAGAAATTGTGGCTGTGCACTCCCCAGGATTGATCAGTGGGCAAACCACCCACTGGAGAGACTTGAGAGACTGTGGCTTTGCACTCCCCAGGATTGATGAGTGGGCAAACCACCCACTGTATACACTTGAGAGACTGTGGCTTTGCACTCCCCAGGATTGAACAGTGGGCAACCCACCCACTGTAGAGACTTGAGAGACTGTGGCTTTGCACTCCCCAGGATTGAACAGTGGGCAACCCACCCACTGTAGAGACTTGAGAGACTGTGGCTTTGCACTCCCCAGGATTGATCCGTGGGCAAACCACCCACTGTAGAGACTTGAGAGACTGTGGCTTTGTACTCCCCAGGATTGAACACTGGGCAACCTACCCACTGTAGAGACTTGAGAGACTGTGGCTTTGCACTCCCCAGGATTGAACAGTGGGCAACCCACCCACTGTAGAGACTTGAGAGACTGTGGCTTTGCACTCCCCAGGATTGAACAGTGTGCATGGAGCCCCCTCGTGGATCTGGCGTCGTGCACTCAACCGGCTGAGGTGCCCCCCCTTCCTTTCCCCCTGAGGTACCTGTTTTATTTCTATCTGATGCCCCTGCAGTGTTCTCTCCGTCTTGTTCGGGTATTGAGTGTGGGCCTCGCCCATTCCCTTTGGGCCCAGTGATCCACGGACTATGATGATGGAATCCCTTGGACTTGTGTTCTTGGTGTATATAATTGTATGTAGTATAAATGTATATATTTGTAAATATTTTTGATTTATGTAATTGAATATATCACAATTATTCGACTCATTTTCTTTTGTCCTTGCATTCTTCCAGGGGGGTTGGAGGGTGTAACTGTAATGTATCAATATGTATTAGTGTGTGTGTTGTAGTGGGTGAGGGTGGGGGTGGGGATGTTGCGTGTGTGTGTCACTGTTTTTTCCCTCCCCCTCCCCTGTGTCGTAGGTGCAGTACTCACCGTGGTCTTTGCCACTGGCGTTCGTGCTCCTGGTAGAGGGGCAGGAAGATAAAGGCTGGGAGTATCTGAAGTTCCGGTTCCATGGCGTCCTGGTTCCTCGTGGGCTGTGTAGAGGTGAGCGTTTTCCCTTCGAAGTCCTGTTTCCGCCGTGTTTCTGTTCGCGGTGAATCCGCCCAGGAAAAGGTGGCGGATTGGTGGGTTGTAATAGTGTGGGCGGTACATTGTCCTCCTCCTGTCTGTTGGCGGTTACCGCCGTGGTGTTTGTTTGTACCGCTGTGGCTGTCGGAGTGTTAAAGTGGCTGTCTATGTTGCCGGCTTCCGCCACGGTCGTGATTCCATTTTTTTTACTGCCGGCATGTTGGCGGTTTTACCGCCGCTTTAACACCGACCGCCAGGGTTGTAATAACCACCTTTATCTCCGGAAACGACGCACAGCCAGCCTTTCAACGAGAAAATCACTGCACAGCCAAACTGGAATGACGCAGCCTGACTACAGAGTAAAGAATCAATGCAGTGCCTGCCTTGGGGTCGGAAATTTGACGCACAGCCCTACCGGATCGACGCACAGGCGAACCGAAATGACGCCTGCCGTGTGACAGAAACTTCGACGCAACGCCTGTGATTTCATCCTGCTTGCCCAGGATTTCCACGCATCATCCCTGGGCATCAAAAAGATCCTCGCATCGCAGTGAGGAACCAAGACTGCGTGCCGGAAATCGATACAAAGCCCCTTGCAGCATGGAAAGAAACAACACATCATCTGTGTTGCGCCAGAAATACAGACGCACACCCTATTTTTCCACACATCTCCTCCTCTGCGGTCTCTGTGCGTGTAATTTTTTACACAAACCAGGTACTTTGTGAAACCAAGAGACAACTGTTGATTTCTAAGATTTAAGACTTTTTTTAAACTTGCAAAAGTGATATCTCAACTTGTGCTATTTGAATCTTTGTCATTTTGATCTTAATTTAACCAGATAAATATTTTATATTTTTCTAAACATGTGTGGTGTATTTTTGTGGTGTTTTCAATGTGTTACTGTATGATTTATTGCACAAATACTTTACACATTGCCTTCTAAGTTAAATCTGACTGCTCAGTGCCAAGCTACCAGAGGGTGGCCACAGGATAATTTGGATTGTGTGTGACTTATTCTGACTAGGATTGTGGTCCCTATTTGGACAAAGGTGGGCTACCTCTGCCGACTAGACACCCCATTTCTAAATACCTATTATATCAGGGACTTTAGTAACTGTAAACGTACCTCGGGTGATAATAATGACAGCAGTACTTCAGATTCCCATTAGCGGACCTGCTGCAACAAAGGATAAGCCTCCTTCAGAGAGTCTCTAATCACTAGGTACACTCATACCCATGTCTATGAGCTGTGCATTTGTTCCAACCTGTGGAATTGTATTATCGAAGGCAGTCAGGAAGTCAAAATATCATCCAGAAAATCATCTCGAGTCTCTTCTTCTTCTCTTTGTTCCCAACCCTCTCTTGAAATGGGTTTCTCTCTACATTTCCCCTTGCTATCACAAGACACATCTCTATTCCCCCAGTTAAATTCTCCCTCTGTTCCTGCTGTTCCAAATCCAACCTCGTCTCCATTCAACTATGGAGTTCATTCTTTTCTTGAGTCTGATATTTTCCCTTCCCTTTCACGTGTGGCTCCTCCCATGCATTCAAAGCCTCATATTATGCAGGTCATGGTGGGGGGTCCATCTCATACAACTCTTGTCTGTTCCACGAATGAAAACAAAACCAAAGTCAGCAATTGCTCTAAGGGTAATGGGGAATAACCCCCTACCCATGCTATCACCCACACAAAGTGAATTCTCACCACCAATCTCAGTTATTACTCCCTCACAATAAAAGTTTAATAATGTTGCTATCTTGGTGAGGCTGATAGCACTTCCTGGTCCAACACCTCACACTTAACAGACAAGACAAACCTTAATATATCTAATATCTATCTGGGGATCATAGATTACGATGAATCCAATACTTCAACTCTTTGCAGCAAATGCATTTATCTTCAAATGCACAAGAAATATATATGGAAAAGCATTTCAGTTTTCAACTACATATGGAGGCCTTCTGGACCACATTTGACTGTGAAGCACAGTAACTCGTTAAAACCACAAACACCACAATGCTCAACAACACACAATTCAAGATGCATATACCTACCTATACTCACACCCCTAGGTCACTGCAACTACTGAATGCGATAACTTCGAACCAATACTAACCAATACTTCGAACTGGACCATGGAACTTTGGGAACACAGGCTGGGGCAAATTCTAACTCTGTATGCCTCAGTGAAAAGCACTCTCTTCTACCAGATTTTGTTGCAGGAGATTTGTACCATGCAGATCTCTGGTGCAAATTCAAGCACAAGTTACACTAAAGCAGTTAGCCCTTTAGTTCTAGACTAAGGCATAACAAGAAAAATCAGTTTTCTTTATATAAGATGACCCCACGAAAATTATGGAGAGGGGTAGATTTGCAAATCATGAATATTTATCAACAGATTAGCAAAGTTACAAACCTTACACCCATTCACAAAAGTCCCTGATACATATATCACAGTTGAGGGACAAGACCTAAACATAACTGGCAAATGAAAACTGGATACTAGAATAGCAAATACAAGAGAAATATTCCTAGCCTCAAAACACCAAAGGTTGGTTGAGGAGTGGCATGGCCACTAATAATGCTGTGCAATGTAACCCTGGTCTAACTCCTGAGTATAACCCCCCTAATACTATAACGAGAACAGATCCCTCTGCAAGCAAGTCAGAATGTTAAGAAAGTCAATGGGCTGGGCTTTGACCAAGGTGGATATCCCATCTCCATCCTCCCCTTATAATTACTTAGTTGGATGTTGCAGATAGTTCTCAAGAATGGCTATTCCTGATTTCCACAAATTTGTTGGTAGTCACTCTGCCTGTATATTCCAAGAAACATTGGCAACTCACACAGTGTACATGATTGGATATACAGATTTTAATCTGCTAGCAAGCACAGACCTCAGGAGTAGACCACAAGATGGATTGATGATTTGGGTTTATATAGATTTGAACTGTTGGATCAAAGATATTGAATGTGGCACTTTAGACATCTAGCACCTGTCTTTAACTTTTAAAACTGGCAGATAAATAGTGATTTTCAATGTACTTAACAGGAGTTCATATTATTCTGCTGGATCACAAACTTTAGAAATCAAGTTCACTGAGCTCCAGGAAAGCTACAATGAAAGGCAGCCTGTAAAGGTGGTTCTAGGTGACTTTAATCCGACCTTTTAAAAAAAAAAAATTATTGAGTTTTTATTTGTTATAACATTGCACGTAATACAGTACAACAAGGGATGGGTGCAAAGTCACATAATGGGCATGTATCTGATCATATGCATGAGCACATGTCACGAAGGCATACTACCCTGTGTATATTTCCACAGCTGGCATGTCACAAATATCATGATGACACATGGCAAGGTATAAAGCAGTGCAGGATGCTACAGGGGCATCTCAAGATCAGGACCTATATCCAACTCACAGGTCAGGGGCGAATCATTCCTTGGACATAGGTGAGTTTGCTGAGGGTTTGCAGTGTACTCGCCTGGGCCATCCAGTGCTTACTGCGATGCTGTACATTGCAGCATCACCAGATAGGTGACCAGTGGGGCCCATTTGTCCTTTAGTTGTGATACCACAGGCATCAGTTTCCAAAATGTCTCAAGCTGTTCTTGGCAATAGGTGGTATCTCTTAACCAGTGTTTAAGCTGAGGAGCAGGGTGTCTGCCCCAGTGGATGGCGACATTTTGCTTGACCATTAGTAACAGAATGGCTACCAGCTTTCAGGTCCCTGAGTTGATATCCTTCACGGATCCTAGTAATGCTACAGGGGGTGAACTCTGAAGAGCATGATCTGTGATCAGTGTAATTGAGACAAGTGCTCCTGTACACAAATGTGCAACTGCAGGGCACTCCCAGGCCAACTGCAGGAAGGTGCTGGTGCGTGTGGCATGCCTCAAGCAGCATGCATCATCCACAAATCCCATCCTATGCAGCTGAACTGGTGTATGGTATATCCTATGTAAGTATTTAAAGTGTATTATCCTGAGTCTGTATTTTGGGAATTAGGGCTCTCGATTGCGTGCAGCAGTAATGCCACTGCTACTCACTAAGAATGTAAGGAAGAGTTCTATGTCGGCAGATTGAGCGGCGGGGACCCTAATCGGGGCTGTTTCCTTCATTGTGGTGTGGAGAGAGTAATTAGTCTGTGCTGGGATCGGTTATCAATTATAGTTTCCAAGGTGTGGAAAGTTGGGGGAGCAGCAGGGAAGGTGGTGTGCATAGCTCAGAAAACAGCGTGCAGCTGGTGATAGGTGAGTACATCTAGTGGCTTGTGGGCTGGGTCATCAAGTATTCAATGTGAGGTTAGGAAACCTCTCTCCAGATACATGTCTACGAAGGTATAGAGTTGTAAGTGCATCAAGCATCTTTTGGCACCCGTATCGGTGAAGAAGTGGATCAGAGGGTGCTCTGCCAATGTTATATCCGGCGCATGCATGCAGTCAAGACCAGCGCGAGATCTAAGTCTATCCCACACCAATGGTGTGCAAGCCACAGTGTCAGTCTCATCCTGAGGATGCTTAAGGGGCAAGTAAAGGGCAGTGTTCAAGGGGGCTATCTGATCATGTTCAGGGGCCGTGTGAGGGTGGAACATAGTGGGATTCAGCCAGAATTGTTATAGTGTGCATTGTAAAGGTAGAGGTCCATGTTAGGGGCACATAATCCACCCTGCTCAATGGGGTGGGTCAGCACTTCTCAGGTTACACAGGGCTGTTCACCAGCCCACATCAGGGTGAGCAAATTGAACCAAAGGTGTTTGCGGAAGTGGACCATCAGGGAGCGGAAGATTGATAAATACATACAAATATTTTGGGACCACTACCATTTTAGCAATGACAATTCTTTCCGCGATGGACAGTAGCAGCTGTGTTCAAACCAGCAAACAGTCCTCCAGTCATGTCATGAGTCTGCCATAGTTTGCCCTCCACATTTCGTTGATATGCCTGCTGAGCCAGATGCCTAGGTATCTGATTGGCCCTGTCGACCACTTCAGAATCAAAAGGTTGCATGTCAGGGATGAGTGGGAATATGATGGATTTTAACTAATTGATGATAACCCCAGCTTGTCTGCTGATAAATATGACTTCCCAGATGATTAGAGTGATATTGGTATTAGGATGCCTGACATATAAGTGACATCATCCACAATTTTTTCAACTTTATTGCTACCTTTAAACCATCAAAAAGTACACATCCATTACAGAAGAAGAAGATACTATGTGGAATGTGTCTCAAATAAGAGGAAAATATATCTACAATCACTGGAGTGTAGGTCAACAGTTAGCCTTAATAAGCTTATCCAATGGTCTCAGTGTGTGCACTGGTAGGATTCCATCAGATAGCAACAGTTTCATTCTAGACGAGCCTACAAGTATGTTGGAGACCCACTGTTTTCACAGTATTTACCATCAGTACCCAAGCTTCTCATAATACCGCCCTTCATATAATCCAAATCATGCTTCTCTCCTACAGGTCAGCTACCATTGTTTCCGTTCAATGCCCTAGGTCTTTACCTCTCTCCTATGGTGGTTCAACATCCATGTCTTCTTCTTCCCAGTATTCTTACAGGTAGTGATGCAGAGGCTTCTTCTGTGAACCAATTCTAGATGGCATTTTTCCTATGCCTTTCTTTCAGCTGATCCCAATCCAAGATAGCAACAAATAAGAATGTTGAGGTACCTTCCTGTCTTGAGAGTATTTGAGCATCTGTGGCTTGGAGGAAGGCGCACTGCAAAGCTTTCAGAGCTCTTTCGTTGTGTTCCCATGTTTTGTCAGTTTTTCAGAATTTCTGTCTCCAGCCCTCTGGTTGTCTGCTCCTCGTGATCATCTTCAGCTCCATTCCTACGGAAGTTTTTTTCTGCCTGTATGGCTTTTACTTTCTTGGGGCTGATTCTGGAAGGCACCAGTTTTCCAGTGAATTTGATTTTTTCATGAGGATGCTGTGGATACTGGAAAGGGTCACCCATGCCTCACTCAACACTGGTGGAATCAAAATGACTCATGGTTGGGCCCGATTCACAAAGGTAAACTTAGACGTTTGTCCTAAACTTATACCAAACGTCTAAGTTTGCAACTTTGGAAATTCACAAAGGGCATTTACAAGTAATATCTTTAGTTACGCACTCAGGGCCTGCAGCACGGTGGGTATGGCATGTACGTTTTTTTGAACTATTTTTATTTTTTATATTATTAATATTCCCCCGCTACACGTCACCCCACCCCATTTAACCCCCACGAGCCATGACTGAATTAGAGTGGACTTATCATACAATTATCCATACCAGATTCTGAAGACTTTTCGTACAGATAGGGGCGGCTCCTCCGTTAGGGCAGAGGAGCGTCCCCCTCCTCCCCACCAGCAGCAACAGCTGCAAAACCTTTACAAGAAAATGATAATAATCAGTGTCTATTATCATTTTCTTGGAAAGGGGCAGGGCCACTGGGGTGAGGAGCAGTGAGCAGCACTCCCCCTCAGTGTGCATGTATGTTTGGCCGGCTGTCTCAGGCCAGCTGAACACACATGCGCAGTAGGCTCTCTCTCCAGCCCTACACTGTGTTGCCGGGCTGGAGGGAGCATGCACAGGCTCCCAGTCTGCCTGGGAGTGGCCTGGCTGGCACCCCCAGCCTATCCTGATGCTGCTTTGAGCAGGGTCAGGATTGGCCGCAGGGGAGGCTGGGAGCCTGTGCCTGCAGCAGAGGAACGGCACAATGGTGTCAGCAGCTGCTGCGGTGGCGACTGAGGTAAGTGTTTGTTTTCTTTTTAAATTAATTTAATGTTTAGTCCCCCTCCCGTCCACCCCATGCTCCGCCCCACCCCTTCCGTGCGTCGTGAGCTGCGACTGCATACACATTAATTTTTGAGTGACATCCAAGGGTCACAAGGGGTTATTGGGCTGCCATAACGAAATTCTCCAAGAAGGATCAGGTCCAATCTTGCTCATGTTAAATCTTTTTTATGATAAGTGGTAGATCCAGATATTTTTGTAATCACAATTTTAAGAATGATGCATAGGTGGGGTCTTTTCCCAAAGTCAGACATATCTTCATCTGAGCAAATCAGTTTTGCTTGTGTTTTTTAACAGTTTAGCTAACTGCATTGTTGGTAATCTCTTTTGCCATAAGGCTTAAATCTCTTAGCACTGATGTATTAGTATTTCATGGAGTTTCTTCTTTTGTCATTGCTTGCCACACCAGTCCTCTCAAGGATTTGGAATGCTTCAAACGATAAGCCAGATAGGCGGCACAGAGCATGTACACCTGTTTTAGTAAGTTAAACTGCAGTTGTATTTGAGCTGGTGAGGTGGTGTAAGGTAGATGGAATATTAGCCTTCATGCATCACATTGAGCCCCTTTGAGCCATTATGTTAATTTTTCAGGGTAAGTTATCATCCCAGAAGTGAGTGCTGTCATTAGTTTGTAGTCCACTACCCTAAGTAGTGTGAAAATGTTTGGGACAGATAGCTTGTTGATTAAACAAGTAAATGAGTTATTAACTGCCAGCGCTGTGTTTGAGGTCTATCCTACACAGCACATGGACTGTGCTGTAAGGCGTATTGTTTACAATTCAGTGGGCTTGCAACTTGCGCACAACATCCTATTAGTTGATTTGTTTTCATTCTCTTTTTTAATCTTTCAAATGCTTAGCTCCTGATTGCTTCCCTTCCTTTCTTGTGTTAGCTCTTCCCTGGAGCATGGACCAAGTACATGTGTTCTGCCTCATCTTTGTTCTTCCTTTTCTTTTTGCAACACACTGTGGCCAAAACTTACACCCATTTTTGCAAGACTGCTGAGGTACCGCTGTGCTGAAGACCGCCAGTGCAGGCAGTTTTCCACGCATCGAATCATGACTGCTGGCAGACCTCCGTCCTTTTCCAGACGGAGAGCCGCCAGCAGCCATACTGGTGGTCGGCGGGGAAGTGGAGGCTGCTCCACCTCTACTGCCCCGTCATCAGAACACCGCCCACCGAATCCCAACCCAGGATTCGGCGTGGCGGTGTTCTGGTGACGGGGAGCTGGCAGCGGAGCAGCCCCCATGGATCCCGTCCCCTCCCGGGGGATCAACGGACAAGGTAAGTTGATCCTCCGTTACGGGAGGGGGGGTGTTGTATGTTGTGTGCGTGCAAGGGGGTGTGCGTGTGAGTATTTAGAGGAGGTATGTGAGTGCGTGTATGCATGTGGGGGGTGTGTAGGTGTATGGGAAATGTGTGCGGGCCTGTCTGTGTGCATGTCTGTTTGTATGTGTGCGCGTATGTGTTGTAGTGTATGTGTGCGTTTAGGGTTGTGTGTATGTGCATGTTGAGGTGGGGGTGGGGAGGGGGTGTGTATATGTGCATGTTGGGGGTGGGGGTGGGGAGGGGGGTCCTGCCACCTTTGGGGGTGGCAGGGTGGTGGAGGGTGTGGGGGGAGGACTCTGGTGGGAGAGGGGGCTCGGGGGAGACCCCTATCAGTGCCAGGAAAGGAACTGATAGTGCCTACCAACATGGATTTCGTGGCAGTTCCAAACCACCCGAAATCCATGGCGGTATGCAGGGTCCTGATACCGCCGGCGGTCTGGTGACGCCCACCGGGCTGGAGACCGAAGTCTCCAGCCCAGCAGTCGTCACCGCCCTGCCGGTTGGAGTGGAGAAGTGGTGGATGACCATGGCGATAACCGCCATGGTCATAATTCCATTTTGTTTTTCCGCCGGCCTGTTGGTGATATTACCACCACTTCTTCCCCTCCCGCCAGGGTCGTAACGAAGGCCTATTTCTTTTATTTTACAAGAACTTCCGTATTAATCCTGGACATGCAATGTACTTCCCTACCTTTAAGACACGCATACAGCCTATTATTTATGTTGCTTTCACCCGATCTGTCATCTCTATTGATGCTTTAGTTGCTTACACCCTCAACTGTACTACTCTATGCCACTCTACTCTACGCTACTCCACTTAGTGCCACTCTACACCACTCCTTTCTATGCTACGTCACACTACTCCTCTCTACTCTACACCACTCCAGCCTAAGCCACTCTGTTCTACTCAACTCCATTCCACTCTGTGCCGCTCCACTCTATACCACCTCACTTAACTCTCACCACTCCATTCCACTCTATGCTACTCCACTCTACTCAACACCATTCTACTCCACCCAACCATATGCCACTCTACTCTATGCCTATCCACTCCACTCTACACCATGCTATTCTATGCCACTCTATGCCGCTCCACTCTATGCCACTCTATTCTTTGCCACTCTAATCTAAGCGACCCTATGCCATTTTACTGTATGCCACTCTACATACTCAATGCCACTCCACTCTAATCAATGCCAACCCACTCTATGCCACCATCTGCACTACTCTACTCTATGCCACTCTACTCAACGACACTCTATGCCACTCCACTCTACTCTCTACCACTCTACTCTATGACACTCCACTACATGCCACTCCACTCTACTCCACACTACTCTCCTCCACAACACTCTACTCCACGTCACTCCAATCCTCAACACTGACTCCATGCCACTCTATTCTATTCCATTCCACCCTGTGACACTCCACTCTGCGGCACTCTACTCTACCCCACTTTATGCCAATCTGTTCTACACCACTCTACTCATTGTGACTCCATTTCACTCTATGCCAGTCTAATCCACTGTATACCACTCTACTGTACCCGGCTGTATGCCACTTCACTCTATCTCACCCTACTCCACTCCATACAATGCCACTCTACAGCTGTCAATGCCTCTCCACTCTGTTCTACACCACTCTACATCACTCCACTCTATTCCACCTCACCCCACTGTATGCCACTGTACTCTATGTCACTCTACTAAATAACCCTGTACTCTACAGCACTCCGATCTACTCTATGACAGTCTTAGTCCTTGCCACTGCACTATGCTCTAAATCACTCTATGCCATTCTATACCACTCCACTCAACTCTACATCACTCTATTCTATGCTACTCCACTCTATCTATTCTACATTTCATCACTCTAGGCTACTCCACTCTACCCCACTCCACCTTATCCACTCCACTCCTTGCCAGTCTATTCTACTTTATGCCACTCTACTTTATGCCACGCCATGTAGTTCCACTCTACGCCATTCTACTCTATACCATTTTACCCCTTTCCATGCTATGTTACTCCACTCCATTCTACTCCATGCTACTCTACTCCATGCCGCTTCTATGCCACTCCACTCCACACCACTCTGCTTTATGCCAGATCACTCTACTCTATGTTACTCCACGCCACTCCACTTTATGCCATTCAACACCACACCACTTCACTCCATTCCACTCTATGCCACCCTACTCTATGCCACTCTTTCTATTCCACTCGAATCTATGCCACTCTACTCTATGGCACTCTGCTACACTCTAATTTACACCAGTTTACTCTGTTCCACTCAATGACCTCCACTCTACTCATGTCACTCTATACCACTCTACTCTAAGCTACTCTAGTGCATTCTACACACCATTCTACCTTCTGCCACTTAACACTGCTTCACTGCACTCTGCTCTATGCCACTCCACTCAACGTAATTCCACTCTACTTTATGATGCTCTGTTCCATGCCACTCTACTCCACTCCAATTTTATGCCACTGTACTATATGCAACTCTACCCTTCACCACCCTACACCGCTCTGCTCCACTCAAATCTACTGTACAGTACTTTATTCTCTCCGACTCTATGCCACTCCACTTCATACAATTCCAGTCCCATTCCACACTATGGCGCTCCACTCCATGCCACTACACTCTATGCCACTCTACCCTACACCGCTCTATGTTGCACCATCTGCACCACTCTCATCTATGTCACTGCACTCCACTCCACACAATCCCACTCTATACCACTCTACTCTATGCCACTTTATGCCACTCCACTCTATTTAACTCTATGTCACTCCACTGCATGAAATTCCATTCACGTTTATGCCACTTTACGCCACTCTATTGTATGCCACTCCAGTCTGTACTAATTTAATCTGTGCCACTCTACTCTATGCCACTCCATTCTACACCACATAATGCCATAATATGGATTGCTACACCACTCCTTTCTATGCCACTCAATGCCACTCTTCTCTATGCCAATCCATGCCAACCTGTGCCACTCTACTCTACTTTCTGCTCTACACTACACCACTCAACACTACTCTGCATCCCTCCATTCTACTCTACTCTATGGTAATCTACTCTACATCACTCCACTCTACTCTATGCCATTCCACGTCACTTTATGACACTCCACTCTACACAACTTCAGTCTGTGTCACTCTACATCACTCTACTGTATGCCACTCTGCTTTATGCCACTGCTTTCCACTCTAATCCAATCAACTCTATTGCACTTTATGACGGGGTGGGGCTGCAGGGGCAAGCAGTGGCAGAGTAAAGAGGGGAAGCTGAAAAGAGGGAAAAGCGAAAGAAAAGGAGTGAAAAAGGAAAAAAGTGGAAAAAAGATAGGCAGACAAAACAGGTAGGCAGACAAAAAGCGACAGAGAGAAAAGACAGAATAGCCACCACTAGCCCACCAGGGATGAGGTACAGAAGGGGGCCTGTGGGTGGAGAAGGACCGCTAGCTCAGAGCTGGGAGGCTCAACATCGGAGAGCAGCGGTAGCAACAGGTGGTGCTGTGGCGGGGGAGTAACACTTACACTGATCAAAGGTCAATGAAGAGTTGCCCCTTCACCACGCACCAGCCACTGTTAAGAAGGAGCAGGAAGTGGGCAGGGTCAGTAAGCTGGGAGGCAGGAAGAAGGAAAACATGGTACTGAGAGGGGGTAGGGCTGCAGGGCCGAGCATCGACAGGGGAGCGAGGGGAAACAGGAAAGACTGGAAAACTCGAACTCAGAGCCGGTAGGCTCAAGATTATGCAGAGGGCAGCAGCAGCAACAGGTGGTGCTGCGTGGGGGAGCAACGCAGACACTGACCAAAGGTCGATGATCCGGTGGGGGGAGTAGTGGGTTCAGGTGCAGGGGTGGTCAAGGTCTGTGGGCCGGGGATCAAAATTGCTGTAGATGTCGGCGATTTTATGGTGAAAGTAGTCCGATAGCGAGTCACAGAAGGCTTGGAAGTGGTGGAATGTGTTCTCTGTAGCAGAGGAGCATGAAAATTCCATTAGGATGCTGAAGAGGTCTTTGGTGTGGTTGGTTCTCACCTTGATGCAGGTGGTGAAGGCTTCTTTCTTGGTTTCCCTGAGTCAGTGGTGGTATCTGAAGGAGTCGAGGTTGGCGGGGTTCTTGTTGGAGCGCCAGTGTCTCTCAAGTTTTCTGCAGTGAAGTTTGAGGGTCAGCAGTTCTGGAGTGAACCATGTGGCTTGCTTGGTGGGCTTGCTGGTGCTTTTTAGGAGGGCAATGGTGTTGGTGGCTGAGGAGATCCAGTTGGAGTGAACCATGTGGCTTGCTTGGCGGGCTTGCTGGTGGTGGCACTTTTTTTGGAGGGCTAAGGAGGTCCAGTTGGAGAAGTTGTCAATGCAGCCTCAAGAGTGTCAGCGGGGATGGGTCTGGCATTTTTGAGGGAGGTGATCCATGGTGCTTCCGTGACTTTGCTCCAGTTGCGGTGGGCGAGGGGACTCATTGGGGATTCAGGCAGTCCATTAATGGTGAAGTGTACGTTGTTGTGGTCAGTCCATGTTACCTCTGTGGTGTGGGAGAACTTGACTCTGTCGCTGGTAAAAAAAATGGGTTCCCATGTGTATCCTGCGGTGTGCGTTGAGGCGGTAAGCTTTCTATGGCATGTTTGCAGAGGGCTCTGACACTGAGTAGTATGCAGTGGAGTTGATGTTGAGGTTTGTGGCCGGGCGTCTTCTGGGTGGAGATTGCAATGGTTTGTAGGTCACAGGAGAAGCAGCAGTTGTGGCAGGAGAAGGGGCCTTTGGTGGATTGGGGTGAGGGGATGCTGCAGTTGGAGTTGCAGGTCTTCGGCTTGAGTTTTTTGATCTCATCTGAGGAGTACTGGTGTCAAGAGTGCGGTGGAACATAGAGGGGTGGAGTGGTATAGAGTAGTGTAGAGTGAAGTGGTGTGGAGTGACATAGAACAGAGCGGTGTGACCTAAAGTGGATTGGCATGGAGTAGAGTATCTCCACACCACTCTATCCTGTGCCACATCACTTTACGTCAGACCACTTTACTCTATGTCACTAGGTAGAAAGGCATAGAGGAGAGCGGCAGCAAATAGGAGAGAGGAGTTGTGTGGCATAGAGTGGAGTGTCAGAGAGTTGAGTAGCTTGGAGTGGTATAGAGTGGAGTGGAGTAGAGTGGCATAGACTAGAGTAGCTTGGAGTGGTGTAGAGTGGCACGTTCAGGGATGGGGGTTTGCACAATTGGTCAACCTCCCCACACACTCAGTAGGACACACCCTTGACCCTGTTTTCTCTGCTGAAAACTCACCTCCTTCTCGCACACCTCCGATGTCGACTGGACTGACCACCACTTGGTCCATTTTTCCTTCACCAAAACCACCGAAAATCACCAGGCCCACTGCAGTAACTGGAGCAAGATCACCGAAGTCCAGCTCCCAGCTGCTCACTGATACTCTCCTCCACTCTCCACCACCAGACACCACAGCTGCCAACGGCTCAGCCCACAACCTCCACCAATGGATCACCAACTGTACCAATACTGTAGCCCCCCTGAAGAAACCTGCCGACAATCAACACCACAGGAGAAGCAGCTGGTTCTCCCCCGACCTCCAAGAATTAAGGAGCACCTGCAGATGACTCGTGGGAAATTGGAGAAGCAGCAAGAGCATGACAGACCACAAAGCCTTCTAAGACGTTGTCACATCGCACCACGGCTTATCAGATCAGCTAGAAAATCAGCCATTCAGGAGCACATCAATGCCAACGCACACAACAGCAAGGAACTCTTCACCATTGTCAAAGAATTTGTGCAACTCAACTCGGACCTCATAGACACCTCTGTGGCAACCTTGCTACCTTCTTTCACCAAAAAATCCAGGACATCTATGAAGGATTCGCAAGCCAAGACCCACCCCCATGCCCACCAGCACTACCACGGACTCCAACCCCACCACCAACCCTGAACCACTGGACCCTTCTCACCCAGAAGACACCCTGAAGCTCATGAGTTCCATCCATTCTGGGGCACCCTCGGACCCATGCCCCCACCACATCTTCAACCGAGCCGGTGCCACCATCGCACCCCAACTATGCCGTATCATCAACTACTCCATAGAGACTGCCACCTACCCGGATGGCTGGAAACACGCAGAGATAAACCCCTACTGAAGAAGCCCTCTGCACACCTGTTAGGGAGCTTAAAAACTACAGACCAATCTCACTAGTCCCATTTCCAGCCAAGATGATCAAAAAAATGATCATCGCACAGCTCACCCAGATCATTGTGACAAATCACATCCTAGATCCCTCCCAATCCAGATTCAGGAGCAACCACAGCAATGAAACCACACTACTAGCGTCCACGGATGACATCCGCACCCTATGGGACCAAGGAGAACCAGCTTGCCTCATCCTCCTCGACCTCTCCGCCACATTCAACACCGTCTCCCATACCACCTTGTGCACCAGAATACACAGCGCCAGCATCCGTGGCAAAGCCCTGGAGGGGATCTGCTCCTTCCTCACTGGTCGAACTCAGAGAGTATGGTTCCCACCTTTCACCTCAAAACCTATAGAAACCAGCTGCGGAGTACCCCAGAGCTCCACTCTGAGCCACACCCTCTTCAATGTCTACATAACCCCGCTCGCCAAGATCATCAGACACCACGGGCTCAGCATCGTCTCATATGCAGATGACACACAGCTAATTCTCTCCCTCACTGGCGAACCATCAACAGCCAAAAGCAACTTTCACAACAGAATGAAGGCAGTCGCCGACTCGATGAAAGACAGCTGCCTCAGGGTCAAGTCGGATAAGACGGAGATCCGCATCCTGAGCCCCACCGTCTGGGACGACTCCTGGTGGCCCACTGGGCTGGGAACGGCCCCATCTCCCACCGACCATGGACGCAACCTCAGCCTCATTCTTAACTCCATGCTGTTTATTGATCACCTAATGGAAGCAGCTCTCCACTGAAGACAACATCTCCGTCATGGCCTCCATCCAATTCGATCCCCAGTGGACCCCTGCCCCCACCTCTTCTACAACATAGGAAGAGAAGTAATCAGAGCCTCCCTCACAGAAATCATCAACACCTCCATCTCCACAGCCACTGACCCTTGTGCCTGGAAGCATGCCGAACTCAAGCCCCTCCTGAAGAAACCCTCAGCCAACCCCAATGACCTCAAAAACTACCGCCCCATCTTGCTCCTCCTCTTCCCAACCAAAGTCTTGGAAAAGGCAATCAACCGCCAGCTCATGGACTACCTCGAAGACAACAGCAAGCTCGACCCATCCCAATCCAGTTTCCAGCCCAATCACAACATGGAGACCCCACTGATCTCATTAACTGACGACATCAGACACCTCAACTTAGGGGGTACAGCAGCCCTCATCCTTCTCGACCTATTGGCAGCCTTCAACACCGTCTCCCACCAAACTCACATCACCAGACTCCAACGCACTCAACTGGATCTCCTCCTTCCTCTCAAGCCGAACACAGAGAATCGTCCTTCCTTCCTGTGTCTCCGCACCTAAATACATTATCTATGGAGTCTCCCAGGGTCCCTCCCTCAGCCCAACCCTATTCAACACCTACATGACTCCACTGGCAAATATTGCATGTACCCACGGCCTCAACATCGTCTCTTACGCTGATGACACACAGCTCGTCCTATCCCTCCCAGACGCTGCGACCGAAATCACTACCTGGATGAGGACCAACTGCCTCAAGCTAAATTCTGACAAAACAGAGACTCTCATCTTCGGGATCAAACTCTCCCCGTGGGACCACACATTGTGGCCTGCCATCCCTGGTCCCCCACCCACGCACACAACCACAGATCCCCATCTCTACCTGGAAAACAGTCACCCAGGCCCTCATCTCCTGTTGACTCAATTGAGGCAACATGCTATACGCCAGAACCAAAAAAACACAGCTCCTGAACCAACTCCAGACCATCCAGAATGTGGCAGACTGGAATCATGCAGAGATAAACCCCAGAAGATCCAGCATCACTCCCCACTTCAGGGTCCTCCACTGGCTCTCTGTCCAGCAAAGATGTCGTTTCAAGCTCCCTCTACAACCCCAGACCCACTTAAATCAACAACCTCCTCACTTTCCACCGACTGACCATAGAACTCCACTCAGCCTCCCTTGTCCAGCCCCACATCCCCTGCATATGCCGCTAACTCTTCAGAGGTTGCTCCTTCTCCCACCTCGCCACCAGGTCCTTGAGCAACCTCCCCCTCCACCCGCTCACGTCCCCTTTGCTGAAGGATTTCAGAAAGCAGCTCAAAACTTGGCCCTTCAACAGCCATCGCCAGCCAAATGAGGCCCCCAGCCCACTCCACTCTACACTACTACACTCTATACCACTCCACTCTGTGCCACTCTACTACACTCTAAGCCACTCCACTCTATGCTGCTCTCCTCGACAACACTCTACTCTAGTCTACTATAGGCCACCCTATGTCACTCCATTCTATGCTACTGTACTGTGCACCACTCTACTCTATTTCACTCCACTATACCCCACTCCACACTTCTCTAAGCCACTCTACTCTTTGCCTATCTATGACATTCTACTCTACACCACTCCACTCTACTGTATGCCACTCTACTATACTCTTTGCCACTCCAGTCCATGCCACTCTACTCAACTTCACCCCATTCTACATGACTCCACTCTATTCCACTGCACTCTATACCAACCTAATTTACAACACTCTACTCCACCTCACTCCACTCTAGGCAACACCACTCTTTGTCATTTCTATTCTACATCACTTCACGTCATTCTCCTACACTCTACACCATTCTATTCTACTGTATGCCATTCAATTGCATGCCACCCTACCCTACACCTGTTTACTATAGGATATACCACACCACTCCACAAAGTGCCATTCTACACCACTCTGCCCCACTCTACTCCAGTCTATTTCACACCACTCTGCTCTATTCTATGCCACTCGATCCAACACCACTCTGCTTCATAGCAATCTACTCAATGCCACTCTACTCCACTTTATACCACTCTCATCTACGCCACTCTGCTCTATATCAATCTAATCTACCTCACTTTGGGCCAGATGTAGGTAGGTGGCAAATTGCGAGTTGCAATTTGCGAGTCCTTCCGACTCGCAAATTGGAACTCGCAATTTGCTATGCAGAACGGTGTCTCAGACACCGTCTGTGAGTCGCTATGGGGTCGCAAAGACCCACCTCATTAATATTAATGAGGTGGGCCGCAATTTGCGACCCCATAGCGATTCAGGGCACTCACTGGGATGGTGGCCTGCTGTAGTCAGCAGACCTCCATGTCCGTGACTGCTTTTAAATAAAGCAGTTTTTTTTTTCAAAGTGCAACCCCTCCACTCCATTCTATGCCACTCTATGCCATGCCACTCAAAGCCATTCTATGGCACTCTATGCCACCCCCTCAATGTCAATCTATGCTACTCCACTTTACTCTCTGCCACTCTATTCTACCACACTCCATGACACTCTACTGTACCTAACCCTACTCCACTACACCCTACAATACTCCACTCCACACAGTGCCACTCTACACACCTCTATTCTATGCACTATACACTATGCCACTCACTCTCTACCACACCACTCTACAGCACTCCATGGCAGTCTAGGGCACTCAACCCAATGCCATTTGATGCCACTCGACCCTATGGGACTCTACTACACTCCACTGTACTCCAGTCCACTCTATGCCACTCTACTCTATGCCACTGTGTTACGTGTATCTCTAATCTACTCTATACCAGTCCATGCCACTGCACTCTATACCACTCCGTGGCACTCTACCGAGCTCTAGGCCACTCTACTCCACTATATGCAACTCCAATCTACCCTAATGTACCCCACGCTATGCCACTTCATTCCCCACCACTCTATCCTACTCTATGTTACTCCACTCCACATAATGACACTCTACAGAAATGTATGTCACTCCACTCTATGCCAGTCTACTCAACTCCACTCTACATCACTTTATTTCACTCCACTCTGCTCTACACTACTCTACTCACTGGCACTGTACTCTATGTCACTCCACTCTATGCCACTGCACTCTACTCTACATCACTCTATGTACTCTACACCACTCCACTCTGCACTGAACTCTGCATCACTCTACTCTGTGCCACTCCACTACATTCTATTCTAGGCCACTCTATGCCACTCCATTCTACACCACTCCACTCTACACCACTCCACTCTTTTTTTCACTCCATTCTATGCCACTCTATACCACTCTACTCCTCAAAATGTTACTCAGTGCCACTCTACTCAATGCCAATCTACTCCATGCCAGTCTACTTCATGCAGCTCTATGCCACTCCACTCTATGTCACTCTACTCTTTGCCTCTCCATGCCACACCACTTTACGCCATTCTGCCACTTCACTTCACCCCACTAGATGCCACTGTACTCTACTCTATTCTATGCCACTCTACTCTATGCCACTCCATGTGACTCTTTGAAACTCTACACAACTCTTCTCTACTTAATGACACTCTACTCTATGCCTCTCCACTCCGCACATGCCACTCTATACTACTGCTTTATGCCACACCATGACATTTTCCTCTATGCTACTCTACCCTACACCACTCTATACTGCTCAACTCCACTCTGCTGTATGTCACTGCACTCTGTCCTTCCACTATACTCCATTCCAGTCTACTCCATG
This sequence comes from Pleurodeles waltl, assembly GCF_031143425.1. NCBI lineage: Eukaryota > Metazoa > Chordata > Amphibia > Caudata > Salamandridae > Pleurodeles > Pleurodeles waltl. The sequence goes on from NC_090438.1 coordinate 364,996,092, forward strand.
CCAACCCACTTATGCCACTGTACTCCATGCCACTCTACTCTAGCTCACTCTATGCCACTCCACTCCATGCCACTCTACTCTATTCCACTCTACACTGCTTTATGGCACTCCACTCTGTTCACTCTACTGTATGCCACTCCATTCCACCCAATGCCAATCTATGCCACTTTATGGCACTCTATCCTACTCTATGTCACTCCAGTCCAGTCTGTGCCTCTCTACGGCACTCTACTCTATGCCACTCTATTTTATGCCACTCCACGCCACTCTATGTCACTCCACTCTACGCCACTTTACTCTATGCCATTCTACATCACTCCACTCCATGCTGCTCCACTATATACCAATCTAACCTACAGCACTCTACTCTGTGCCACCCTAATCCACGCAGCGGTATGACACTATATCACTCCACTCTATTCCAGTTTATGCCACTCTATGCCACGCTATGCCATGCCACTCAAAGCCATTCCATGCCACCCCTCTCAATCCACTCTATGCCCCTCCACTCTACTCCACTTTACTCTATGCCACTCCACTTCACCCCACTTCACTGTACTCTACCCCACTCTAGTCCATTCCACTCTACAATACTCCACTCCACTCAGCACCACTTTATGCATCTCTACTCTATGCCACTCTACTATATGTCACTCATTCTATGCCACACCACTTTAGCCTGGGGCACTCAATGGCAGTCGAGGACACTCCATCTGTTGCCACTCTATGCCACTCTATTCCACTCCACAGTACTCCACTCCACCCAAGTCTATGCCACTCTACTCAATGCCATGCAACTATATACCACTCCATGTGACTCTCTGAAACTCTACACAACTTTTCTCCACTTTCACCACTCTACTCAATGCCACTCTAGGTTACTCCCCTCCACACATGACAATCTATACTATTCTACTCTATGTCACTTTATGACATTCTACTCTATGCCACTCTACCATACACCACTCCACTCCACTCCACTCTTCTATGTCACTTCACTCTGTCCTTCCACTCTACTCCATGACACTCTACCCTACACCACTCTACTCCATTCCACCCCACATATACCAATGTACTCTATGCCACTCTACTCTATCCCACTCTATGCAAATATACACCATTCTACACTATTCTATGCCATTCCACTCTATGCCACTCTACTTTACACCACTCCACACCACACAATGCCACTCTATTTTATGCCACTTTATGGCACTCTGCTCTATCCTACTCTACTCCATGCAATTCCAATCTATGGCACTCCAATCTATGGCACTCTATTCTATGCCACTCCACTAGATGTCAGTCCATTGTGTACCACTTTACCCTGTGCCACTCTATACCACTCTACTATATGCTACTTCACTCTATACCAATCTAATCTACACCACTATTCTCTGTGCCACCCTACTCCATGTCACTGTACGCCACTCTATACTACTCCACTCTGCCACTCTATGCCACTCAAATCCATTCTACTTCACTCTATGCCACCCCTGTTGGAGGGTGGGTCATTATTTGTGTCACAATGGGTCCGTACTCGACCCCCACTGGGAACCAAACACCCTGTTGTAGCACTTGACTCTCATTGGGTAGCGTTGCAGAGAGGTACAATGATTACTCAAGGGAGGTGGTATGGGCTAGTAATCACCCTTCGCAAGCACACAAGAATAACACTCAATAAATGATTGTACTTAATAAAGTAAAAGTACATGTATTACATACACACTACTCAATACTATGCAACAATTTAAAAATATACACAAGCTGATGGAATTACTTTTGGATGACTTTGTGTAGTTACTCTTGCCTCTCCCAAAGGGAGCTATAAATCAACAACCCACACAGCAGACAATTCACTTGTACTAAAATGCTATATTTGACTGTAACATGGAGTGAGAGCACCTAATACTGCCAATAAAGTACATTTACTTTGATCACTAGTGGCTGTCAGTCTCATTACTCAAATAAGCATCAACAAGAACATGTATAGGCATGTTGGAATGATTTGTGCTGTTGATCTACAAAGTCTAACCACACCCTCAAAGGGTGTTGGCAAAGGTGCATCATATGCAACCATGAACATTCCACATTACAATGATGCACAATTGACAAAGGGGGTCATTCTGACCCTGGCGGTCACCGACCGCCAGGGTCAACGACCACGGAAGCACCGCCAACAGGCTGGCGGTGCTTCCTGGGCCATTCTGACCGCGGCGGTAAAGCCGCGGTCAGAAAAGAGGAACCGGCGGTTTTCCGCCGGTTTACCCCTGGCCCAGGGAATCCTCCATGGCGGCGCTCCTTGCAGCGCCGCCATTGTGATTCCGACCCCCTTACCGCCATCCTGTTCCTGGCAGTTTTTACCGCCAGGAACAGGATGGCGGGAACGGGTGTCGTGGGGCCCCTGGGGGCCCCTGCACTGCCCAAGCCACCGGCATGGGCAGTGCAGGGGCCCCCTAACAGGGCCCCATAATGATTTTCAGTGTCTGCTCTGCAGACACTGAAAATCGCGACGGGTGCCACTGCACCCGTCGCACCCCTGCAAATCCACCGGCTCCATTCGGAGCCGGCTTCCTCTTTGCAGGGGCTTTCCCGCTGGGCCGGCGGGCGATCTTCTTGAGATCGCCCGCCGGCCCAGCGGGAAAGTTGGAATCACCGCTGCGGTCATTTGACCGAGGTGCGGTGTTTGGGCGGTTTCCACCCGGCGGGCGGCGCCCGCCGCCCGCCGGGGTCGGAATGACCCCCAAAGTCCCTAAAGGACATCCCTTGCTTGTTATAAATTGTGTAATACCATCTTTCACCCCTAGAGGGTGTCTTCACATATGACCATACACAAGTCATACCATTAGCCACAATCCTGAAGCCATACAGTTTAAAACACATTTAGCATAACATGCTACCATTTGAATTATAGTCCCCTAAAGGACTGCATTACTGTACAAACACCTGTAATTTCAGCCTTTCACCCCTAGAGAATGTTCATCCTTATATCTATCCTGTTGTTATCACCTTTCAGGCCACATGGACTGCAGTCATGATCTTTATCTCTTAGTTGGCGCAGTCCCATCACCCTGAAACAAAAGTTCCAGCTGGGACTCGCTCTGAACTACATTGGAACCCCGGAGTGGTTATCATTTTCAATTCTCACCCAACCTAGGGTGGGGACACACAACTTCCTGTTTGGGGGAGGCTGTGCTGCTCCTGCAGCTATCACTACCCATTTACTTTCCATTCGTGGTGACCCCATTTTCCAGGGGCCACCACAAGTTGAGAACAAGCACTTTTTGGGCCCAAATGATTGTGCCTCGCAAGGCATTAAGGGGCGCTCCTTGAAGGAGCATGCATATTTGTTGAGGGGCTCTCCTGCTGGGCTGGGGAGAGTCACTTGCCTTTTCTGTGGTGTGGTACTTTTTGCTGGCGGCTTTGTGCTGTGACTTTATGCCCCTGGCAGTGTCCGGGCCCACCCGGACACCCTCACATCAGGCATGGCACAGTGGGCAGTGGCGAGGGAGCCCACCCTGGCTGCGTCCTCTGGCTCCCCGCACAGCCAGCACCTGGTACTGCTAGCATGGGAGCAGGTACTCCTGGTTCTGGAGGTCTGCCCTCTCCGGCCCGGAGTCACCAGTGAGGCAACCTGAGCACAGGCAACACAGGGGAAGCACGCTGGTGCTCTCCTGCCTCTCTTCTGGATTGGGTTCTTTTAGGAGGCCAGGATGGGGTCCAGGGCCCCTCTTGCACACCTTTGAAAATGGCAGTCATTTTCGCCAGGGACGCTCAGTATGCTCCCTTGCTCCACTTTTCCTTGGAGGCAGCCCCCAGGTCTTGGCCCAACCCAGAGCCAAGTTATAGGTCAGCTGTGGAGCCTCAGGCGATTTGTCACTGGCCAAACTTTATATGAGGATGTAGTGGGCCCTGTTGGGCCAATTTCGATGATCTTTGGCTCATTTTGCTCCTGGTGGTGAGCCCTAGCCACCAGAAGGCCTCCTGTCACATGGTCAAGCACATGTCTATGTAGACAAACAAATTACATGCTCCAAGTCTTAGGTTATTTGTTTATTGGTTTCTCCATTATTGTTTATATTTCTTATGCTTTTTTCCTGTTTGTTTTTGAGTCGTAATCGTCTTCGTTTTCCTGTTCCTTCTAGTATCGGCAGGACTGGACCACCATGGCTGGCACGCTCCTCAGAGAGAAGAGGAAAGAGCCACAGGTAAGTGTATATTCCTTATTTTGTAGTAGTATTATGGGGAGGGGTTGTGAGAGGTTCAATCACTGATTTGCCCTATCCTGCCATTGTGTTGCAGCAATTTGATTTTTTCCTTTTTTAATTGCTAATTGGGGCATGCAAGTCTCATTCACATCTCCTTAACAAGATGGAGGACTCATTGTTTAGAAAGGTGACCCCTCTCTGGTGGGAATGATCTCAGCCCCGTAACTACCTGTTTTCCACCTATCAATCCATCCCAGTAGACGTCAATGTACCTGGGATAGCCAGGCTCCTCCTGAAGCATGGCGGTGCAATGCGAGGGGATGTAGGCCTCTAGGCATACTCCTATGGCTCTCATCCAGCTCCCTGGAGACCTCAAACAGGATGCTAGGGCTTTCTGAATCTTCCTGCGATGGTGGGCATTGTTCTCGGTCTATTCCCCATGGCTTTTTCTTTCGGAGACACTCTCTCCCATGTTCATCTGCACTCCTTGCTTCCGGGTCAGTCCCACCTAAGACTCCAGGCCACCTTTCATCAAGGGGCTGTACGGTGTCACACACAAAGCCACGCCCCTCCTCCTCCCATATCCTTATAGAGGCCTTAAAGGAACAGGAGTACCAAGGTGCATCTTGTGGTACGGAAAGAGAAGGGAAGGGCTAGGGTAATGACCCAACCATGCTGTCATCCCCATCACACCTCCTGGCCTGGAAGGATGACAAATTTGGTAAAGAGCTGGTTTCACAGGTTCTCTGCACCAGATCCCACTTTGCTCTCCCTCTGGGCCTCTCACCTCCTGGCGCAGAGCCCAGTTTCTCCCCACTGGTCCTGGGGTTGATCAAAGTCAGAGTCCTTGGTCCTGGGTATAGTCAGGGGGCTCCTCCTTCCAACTGTCTATAGCATCAGCCTCCAGTCCCAGGGTTCCTCAGCAAAAGCACATTGCAAGAGAGAGAGAGCCCTCCCCTGTGCAAAACCTTTTAAGTGGGGGCGGACTTGACCAGCAGAGCTGGGCCTCTGGCCTATCCAGAAACGCCACATCACTTCTCTGCCCCTGTTCCAACATTCCTGCACACTCTTCTCGGATAGCTCAAAATGGCGGCGGCCAGGAGTTAATTGCCACATGCGCTCTTAGAGCCTCAGTCCCTCCTCCATGACATTCCTGCCAGGGCCTCTCAGGCTTAATTCCTGGCACGGAATGACAGCTGGCTGATTGATGCAAAGCCCTGCTCCTGGCCAGAGTAGTAATTGACCCTAATCCTGAACTGAATCAGAGAAAGATGACATTCCTGGATAACCCATAAGATGTACAAATATGCTTCAGTAACCTACTGCGTTATTCTTTTAATACAGGTTACAGTGAGCGTGAGAAAGGCACCCTTTTAGCATGTTCACCCCAATTTCTGACTGATACTGATGGTAACTGACCCTGACTGGGCCCTGGGCTCTTCTTAACAGGCCCATGGTCAGTGCTCTGAATAAAAGGAATAAAAGATATATGGTCAAATTATAATGTTATAATTCCAATTGGCAATGACAGGCCCTGTGAGTCCCTAGTAGATATTAGGGCAAACTACCTGTAAGTCCTGGTATAATAATAGGGTAGGGACGTTTAGAGGCCCAGTAGGTTTCCTGCACTACAGTGTGCACTGCTATATGCCTGCTGTCATTTTTAAAGGCAGCCCTGCTTTGCAGACTGTCTTTAAAAAGTAAAATGTATGCATATTCAACACTTGAATTAAAGGTACTTCCAAAGTATTAATCTACCTTATTTTTTACATATAAGTCACCCCCAAGGTTTTCCCTAGATGCCCCATGGGTGTGGTGCCATGTAACTAAAAGCAAGGACATTTTAACTTATGTTTTATGTGCCCTGGTGAGGGAAGAACTTCACCTTTTCATTTCCCCCCATTGTAGAAAGTCAGCTCTATAAGCTATATTGGCAATATGTTTCAGAAACATAGGTATGGCTAGGAAAAACATAGAAATGCCATAACTGGACTCAAATGAGTCGTAATGATAAATGCAACAATTTGTCATTGTTGAATTGATCATAACTAATGCAGAAAATACATTATAATGCTTTTTTTCTGTAAGCCAAATTTCAGCCTGCTAGGTGTCTCTCCTGATTGGTCAGCCCTAACGAGATTAGCCAGGCTGCTTTGATTAGGTGATAAGTGGCCTGCTCTGAGCAGAGGCTATCTGATGGGGGAGCTAGGCAGATGGGGATCCAGGCCAGGAAGCAGGGTGGGTGAAGCAAGCTGAGGCTTCAAAAGGATACCAGTCAGAAAGGAATGCATCTCTCACTTCTGTACCCCATTATATGGTAGGCTTAAGGGAGAAATTTTCAGTTGTGCAGAAGGGGAGTTCATGGAAATTCGCTACACCAGGGGGTTGGTTTAGCCAGCTCCTGCTCCTCTGGAGAGAAATCCTCCATCTTGGAATGCTAAAGTGTGGTGCTTTATGGGACAAGAAGATGCCACGCTTTGGAGAAACTTGAGGGTGGCGGTCTGTAGCTTATTGGACAGGAGTGCCCACTGACTGACCCTACTGACTGTCCCCCAAGATGATGGAATAAAGGTGGATGATCTGCATTGGAATTCAGATCTGTTGCCTGAAACCACAAGAAGTAGGACTGCCCTGCTAAAACCCTGGTTTGCAACCCAGAGACTTGAACACTTAGGGACTGCCTGTTGCACATTGGAACCAGAGCCCAAAGGACTTTGCCTTGCTTCAAAAAAGATTCAGGAGTGGACGAAAGCAACAGGTTGAAAGAGCTTCCCTGCACCAATTTCCACAAAAGTCCCCAGCCTGGAATGGACTAATAAGGATTTAGCCAGGTGCATTGTGGGAATTGTAGTCCTAGCGTCTCAAGGAGCAGCTCAAGGATTCTAGAGCCTTCTGTTGTGGATCACTTTTATGCATCAAGAAACACTCCTGAAAGTAAGTGTAATAGTGTTAGATTTCAGATGGCTGGAATTCTTGACTGTGTCCCAGTCCAGTGCCACCTTCCCTTTGAGAGCAATTTGCTTCTAAGTGCTAGTTTACTTTTAATCTTTAAAAAATACTATCTCCGGTTCCTTACATTGGATGTTTGTTGTTTTAGGGTTATTCTGAAGAAAAAAGTATTTGCTACTTTGATAAATTGGTGTGGGGGTTTTATTGTGTATTGTGTCTGACTTATTTACTGTATTATTGTATTTAAATGCTTTACATAACTGTGCCCTAAGTTAAACCTGACTGCTCATTGCCAAGCTACCAGGAGTTGAGCCAGGGGCTACTTTGTGGGACCTGACTGTGCACAACCCTGTGTTGGGGATGTATTTCTAGTGGTAGGTGTATACCTACTCATGCCAATACCTAGACTCTAACAGAGCACATTGGTGTGACTCTGAAGTCTGTGGATCCTAGGAAACTGGAGTTGAGCCCTAAGCTAGCCTTTCCCATTGACATTTAATGATGTGTCACTACAGCGAAAAACAGTAAAGCACACTGACTATCCCTCACATGTGTATACCCATCTCATAAGGCCTACTTCAGGTCACCACCTACTCTGCATGGTCCCTTCTGCACCAGGCTATCTAAGCACAGTTCTTGGGCTGAGCATGCCAGGAAGCCTCCCTGTGCAGCTCTCACAAGGGTGCACATGCATGTGCACACATGATCACATGGGCCTCCTACTCTTGCTGCATCACAGTAGCCTTTGCTTAACAAGACGGCACCAGCGGTAAACATGCGCAGTGCATTTTGTCCTAAGTTTACTGTGAGTGAGACCCAAGCTATCGGGCTCCCTCACAGTAATAGGTCAAAAAAACGGTGATCCAAAAGTGAAAAATCAAGGCGGACCAGATAGTCAGAAATGTCCTCTCACAACCCCCTCAATGCCACTCTATGCCCCTCCACTCTATTCCACTTACTCTATGTCACTCTACTTACTACCACTTCATGACACTCTATTCTACCCCACTCTACTCCACTCCACTCTACAATACACTATTTCCACACAGTGCCACTCTATGCACCTCTACATTACTCTACTCTTTGTCACTCAATCTATGTGACGCCACTCTAGTGTAGGACAATCTGTGTCAGTCTAGGACACTCCACCTGATGCCACTCTATGACACTCTTCTTGGTGCCACTCTATTACATGGCTCTTTACTCAATGCCATTCTAAGACACTTTACTCGAGGCCACTCCATGGCTCTCCACTAAGCTCTAGGCCACTCTACTCCAATCTATGCAACTCCAGTCTACCCTACTTTACTCCATTCAATGTCACTTTATTCCGTGCCACTCTACTCCATTCCACTTGATGGAACTCTACAGTACTGTATGCCACTCCACTTTACTCTATGCCACTTTACTCATGCCACTCCATGCCTTTTTATGTTACTCCACTCCATACCACACTATTCAATGGCAGTGTACTCTACTCCACTCCATTCTATGCCACTGCTCTCTACTCTGCACCACTCTATGCACTCTACTCCACTCCACTCTGCACTGTGTGCTACATCACTCTACTCTGTGCCACTCTACTACATTCTACTCTATGCCACTCCACTCTACACCACTCCACTCAACACCACTCCACCCATTTTTTCTCTATTCTATGCCACTCTACTCTATGCCACTCTATTTTATGCCACTCCACTCCACACCACTCCACTCCTCACAATGCTACTCTATGCCATTCAACTCAATGCCCCTCTACTCCATGCCACTTAATTTCACTCTACACCTCTCTACTCTTTGCCTCCACACTTTATGCCATGCCATGCTACTCTATGTCACTCCTCTCTATGCCATTCTATGCCATACCACTTCAATCCACCCCACTCTATGCCAGTCTACTCTACTCCATTCTACACCACCCTACTCTATGCCAATCCATCTGACTCTTCTAAACTCTATGCAGCTCTTCTCTACTTTATGCCACTCTACTTTATGCCTCTGCACTACACACATGCAACTCTACACTACTCTACTGTATGCCACTCTACCCTACACCACTCTATACTGTTCCACTCTACTCTACTCTATGCCACTTCACTCTACTCCATGCCACTCTACTCCACTCCTCTGTACTCGATTTCATCCTTCTTATAAAACTGTACTCTAACCCACTCTACTCTATCCCACTCAATGCCACTCCACTCCACACACCTCTATGCCACTCTACACTACTCTATGCTACTCCACCCTATGCCACTCTGCGCCACTCCACTCCACACAATGCCACCTTACACCACTCTATTCTATGACACTTTATGCCACTCTACTCTATCCTACTCTATGTCACTCCACTCCATGCAACTCCACTCCAGTTTATGGCTCTATATGGCACTCCACTCTATGCCACTCTACATCACTCCACTCTATGCTATTCCACTCTGTACCAATCTAATATACACTACTGTACTCTGTGCCACTCTACTCCACACCACTGTATTCCACTCTATAACACCCCATCTACTCCAATTTACTCTATGCCACTCTACTTCACCCCACTTCATTACACTCTACTCTACCCCACTCTGTAAAACTCCACTCTCCCCACCTCTACTCTACGCCCCTCAAATCTCTATGCCACTCATTCCATGCCACACCACTCTAGTCTAGGACACTCCAAGGCAGTCTAGGACATTTCACCCAATGCCACTCTATGCCACTCAACTCTGTGCCACTCTACCGCACTCCACGCCACCCTACTCTATGCCACACTACTGTATGCCACTCTATTGCTTGCATTTCTACTCTACTCCATGCCACTCTATGCCACTTTAGTCCACATCACTCCATGACTCTACTGAACTCTAGGTGGCTCTACTTGACTCTAGGCAACTCCAATCTACCCCACTGTACCCCATTCTATGCCACTCTACTCCACTCCAAACAATGCCCCTCTACAGTACCTTACGCCACTCAACACTACTCTATTCCACTCCACTCAAGGCCACTCCTTTTCACTCTACACCATTCAATGTCACTCCACTCTATACCACTCTACTCAATAGCACTGTACTCTACACCACTGCACTCTACATCACTCTACTCGGCACTGTACTCTACATCACTCTACTCTATGCCACTCCACTACATTCTACTCTAGGCCACTCCACTCAATGCCACTCTGCTTCATTTCAAATGTAAATTTGCACTTGTATAGCGCACTACTCACCCGTTAGGGTCTCAAGGTGCTGTACTCATACCGCTATGGAACCCCTCCTGGCTTTTCCCTGTGAGGTGCCCACTCCTGGGCACCCCCAGGGTGAAGCCAGGCATCCAAGCGCTGTTGGGGCCGTTGTGGAGATTAAGCAAGCTATTGCCCAGAGTTGCAGAGTGGGACCCATGAATTAGATTAGGCACCGAGGCGAGAATTATCTGGTCAAGGGGAATTGAGCCCAACACCTGCCGAAGCGGGACTTGAACTCTGGTCTTGAACCAGATCTCTGCTTCCGGGTCTGCCGCTCTAACCATTGAGCCACACTTCACTCTATTCTATGCCAGTCTGCTCTATGCCATTCTACTTTATGCCACTCCATGCCACTCCATTCCTCACAATGCTACTCCATGCTATTCTACTCAATGTCACTCTACACCGTGCCATTCTATGCAACTCCACTTCACTCTACACCACTACTCTTTGTCTCTCCACTTTATGCCAGACCACTCTACTCTATGCTACTCAATGCCACTCTACTTTATGCCATTCTATGCCACACCACTTCACTTCACTCCACCCCATTCTATGCTACTCTGCTCTATTCTCCACCACTCTGCTTTATACCATTCCACTCTATGCCACTTCATGTGACTCTTATAAACTCTATGCAACTATTCTCTACTTTACACCACTCCACTGTATGCCACTCTTCACCACTCCATTCAACACATGCCACTCTATACTACTCTACTCTATGCCACTCTACCCTACGCCACACTACATGACTCCCCTCCACTCTACGCCACTTCACTCTGTTCCTCCACTCTATTACATGCCACCCTACTCCATGCCACTCTACGCAACTCCACTCCATGCCACTCTACTCTATGCCACTCAACTCTACTCTGTGCCACTCTACTCTACGCCACTCTACTCAATGCCACTCCACTCCACTCGATGCCACTCTATTCTATGCCACTTTATGCCACTTTACTCTAACCCACTCTATGCCACTCCACTCCATACAACTCCACTCCAGTATGTGCCTCTCTACGGCACTCTACTCTATGTCACTCCACTCTATGCCACTAAATTCTAAGCTACTCCATGCTACTCTATGTCACTCCACTCTATGCCACTCTTTTCTATGCCACTCCATGCCACTCTACTCAATGCCACTCCACATCAATCCACTCTACTCTACACTACTCCACTTGACTCTACACAATGCCACTCTACTCCACCCAGTTCAACCCTAAACCACTCCAATCTACGCTAGAGCACTCTACTCTATGTCACTTCATGCCACTCTATGCCAATCTACTCTACACCATTCAATGTCATTCTACTCAATGCCACTCTAGTGTTATGAGGACCCTTAATTGGGGCGAGACTGCTAGATTAGGGGCTGCAGCACCTCTGCTTGTAGGCAACGGAGTCACTCCTACAGCAGGTAGCAGCTGTCAGCTCCCCCAAAACCCAAACAGTAAAGGTGATTTCTGGTAGCCTAGTGCATGGACTCTGAAAGACTCTCAGGGAGAATCGCAGTGCAACAAGTCTTACCCTTTTCTCTCATTAGCAATAAGTCTCTTACACACACACACTCAGGTGTCAAAGAAGATGCAAGACAGTTTTAATACAGTTATTGAAAAGACTGCAATATGTGATAAAATGCATGAACTGCAATGATTAGGATAATAATGACAGGTATCAAAATAAAGGATTGTGAAAATAAGCACTGTAAATATGAACAACACCAACATATTGTAATAAACATGAATATGCAAATTCCTCCCTAAAGCATATTTGCTACCCTGAAGAGAGCAAGGCGTGATGAACCTAATCTGCCCATGCCGTGTCCATGAGAAGTGCCCCAACCCCTGTTACATTAGGACAAGGTCAGCCTCCAGTCTCCAAATCAGGCGTTGTAGAGACTCAAAGGCTGAGGTTTTCTGCAAAGTGACATACAGTATAGATGGAATATCCTGGGTGGAACCCTCTCTAATGGCCTTGGTCTCACAAGATGTTTTATAAAGCACATGTTATTGTTCATGCAGACATTTAAACTTGTATCAGCAATATCATTACAAATGCTTGACATGTTTACATTCTGTTCTTTGTCAACATAAAGCAAAAAAACATAGACAATCTAATACATACATTACTGATAATGACTCTTTCACAGAATGGCAACTGATTATGAAATAAAAACATTTGTCTAAAAATGCAAGCAGTGCTAAAATGAGTCAAATTGAATACTAAAAACAGAGCTTGTTATCTATGTAATTGGGCACAGGCCTGCAAGCCGAAGCAAAGCAAACTGAAAAGGACCCACAACACCCTCCGCTATTGCCGAAGCAATGGTTCTAAAGGTGCTAAGGCCAAGTCTAAAAATATATAGGCCCTCATTACAACTTTGGCGGGCGGCAACTGCCGTCCGGCAAGTTGTAACCGCCATTTCAACATCCCTGCTGGGCGGGCGGGCAGGAACCGAGTTTCCGCCCGCCGGCCCAGCGGGGATGTCGGCCGCAACACTGGAGCTGGATCCAAATGGAGCCGGCGGTGTTGCGGCGGTGCGACGGGTGCAGTTGCACCCATCACGCTTTTCACTGTCTGCTATGCAGACAGCGAAAAGCTCCATGGGGCCATGGCAGGGGGCCCCTGCACTGCCCATGCCAAAGGGCGGTGCCCATGCCAAAGGCATGAGTAGTGCAGGGGCCCCGAGAGGCCCTGCGACTCCCCTTTCCGCCAGCCTTTTCATGGCAGTCCCTACCGCCATGAAAAGGCTGGCGGGAGGGGGACTCGTAATCCCCTGGGCAGCGATGCAAGCAGCACTGCCCTGGAGGATTACAACCGCCAGGACCAACGTGGCAGTAAACCGCCGGTCCCGGCGTGCGACCGCGGCGCTTCCGCTGCGGTCGTAATCCCAAGGATTGCACCGCCAGCCTGTTGGCGGTGCAACCGTTGAAACAGCCCTGGGTTGTAATGAGGGCCATAATTTCAAAAGTGACAAGCAAAGCAGGCAGGCAGACAGGCCGAACTGAAAGGCAATTTGGTGTCAAATTTTACACTTTGAGGAAAAGCCAATGATCAAATCAACAATAATCATGGTTTTGCAAAAGGTCTCTGATGTCATCAATGGAGATTGAGACCACAAAGGACTCTATTTCGGCAGGCTATAAATGGATCAAAAGATTAGCGGAGGCATCCACAGAGCAGAAGTGTGAGGATCCTCAAACGCAGAATGACCTGTGGAGGTGGCACCATCTATTGTGCCAGATGTCATTTGAGTCAGGAGATCCACAAGTGGTGACTCATAAAATGCCTCGCAAATCAACCTCAGTTTCATGTCTGCGAATTAACCATCATCGAGAACATTAATAGATCATTGTCCATAGGAGGCACAGGCTGTATGGCAAGACACGCTATTGGTGCTCAGTTAAAGGAGCACCAAAGGCCATGGAAAACTGGTTCCACACATGTTAGGACTGGTTGGAACGTCAATGACCAATCATGCTCCAGCTCTTCCAGCAAAGAGGCTCCGAAGTACTGCATCATGGGATCGCAGCTGGGCTGATGGCAGCTCCGTCACTCCACTTTGCTGAGGTAGGACAGCCACTGCATAGCAAAAATAGCAGCAGTAGTAAACCACCAATTAATGCCAAAGTAATTAGGAATCCGCCAAAGACACTTGAAAAGTGTGAGTGTATGGCTGAATGTATGACTCCAAACACGGTCTGGAAGCTGCTAACAAATCCACAACCGACAGCCTTAAAAAAGTGCACAATCCCTGCATTACTAGAAGCATTGAAAATTCTGCTCACAAATTCTCCAAAGTGTCTGAGGAAATTGGTATTTAATAGGGACTGTATCTCAACTGATGACCTTGCTATCCCGAGATCGTATCTCTCTCTGGCCGATGTCATGGCAACTTGTTTTTGAAATAATAGAGCCTTTAGTTGGCTCAGCTTGTCAAAATGTATATGAGAAGTAGCAATGCGTGGCCACAAGTCTGCTACTCTTATCCCTTGTGTACGGGGGAATAAAACATGGCTGTAACAAGTTACCATTTGAGAAACTGAAATGACGTAAGAAAACTCAAGGCTTCATACCACAGCAGCTTTCATCGATCAGAACCTCATAACTTTCATTCAAAAGTATCTGAAAGACTGGGCAAATCAAAGGGACAGGAGTACCCTTCAGATGGTGTAACCGGGTGTCTGTCGCCACGGTTACGCGTCGGAACGCCGAACCCGATAGCACATACCCCGGGGGTACGACCGCGAGGAGCACTGACCCGGAAGTGACGTTCAATCCGGATATCCGGGAACCAGAGGGAAAAGGCGACAGAGAGAGACGAAGGACGCCACCCACAGGAGTGACGGAACGAGGAGCGGAGCCTGGAGAGCGAGGAGGCGATTCGGAGGCAGAATTGGAGACCTAAGAGGAAGACACCGGAAAATCCAAGAAACACTTGCAACGCCGCCACGTCCCAGGAGGGGCGTGGCTCTCACAGGTACGAGCGTACCTAGTTGTAAAAATCCTACCCGACTGGATGCGGGTAGATAAAGGGGAAGGGAAAAGAGACGAGGAACAGGGAAGGGGACGGGCGGAGGAGGAACTAAATTAAGAGGATTCTAAATAACCTAACCGCACCTCAGGAGGGGGTGAAGTAAACCACCCTCCTGTAGTATAAAGGAGAAAGAGAGAGGGAGAGAGAATAAGTAGTCACGGGCAGGTGAACCACGAGATGACTAAATAAACAGCTACCCCCACACCTATCCACACCCTGTTCTCACCTTCCTACTAACCTATATAGAAAATATATCTCAAACCCAAAACGTCTACACTTACCTGTATTTTCTTTTCATCTTTCTTTTGGGGAACACCGCCTCCCTTTTTGAGAGTGGGATCAAGACGAACGCCTGGAATCCCTAGGAAAAGACAAAGAGAAATTTCATTATCTTGACTAACTGAGAAGAAGACAATAACAGAGACACAGGTCACGAAGGACCCCGAACCACGTATGAAAACCCACTCAATCCCTATCACAATAAAAGAGCATTATCACCGTACTAGGTGTTTCCATAGTCTTTTTAAATCTGTATCACAAGAACCCATTACAGTGGTGTCAGAAGTGGGATTTTTGGAAACACCTACCGTTACTAGACATTAACCAAAATGGAGGGTACCCCAACCATTGCCGACATGATGCAGCAATTGGCGGAAGGCCAACGACATCTCCAGATTGTGTGGGAGGAGCAGCAGAAGGAGGCTAAAGTTGAACGTGAAGCCCTACAAAACGCTCTTAAAAGACAAGCTACAATCATGGCCAACAACCAGTTGGTACATGAGAATGCCTTAAAATCCCTGACAGATACCATCGCAGCCACTCGGGTCCACCCCAATGTACCTAGCTCGGTGTTACAAAGGTATCAGGAAGGCGAGGATCCAGACGCCTTTTTTACCAACTTCGAAAGAGTTGCTACATCCGCTACCTAGTCCCAAGATAGGTGGGGACAATACATGCCCCCTCTCTTGATGGGAACTCTCAAGGCAGCCTATCAAGCAGTGAACCCTGGTGGAAACACACCCTACCAGGACATTAAGAAAAGCATACCGGAACGAGTGGGGTTTGACACCGAACATTATAGGCTGCGATTCAGGAAGGCTAAATGGGGAACGGCGGAAAACCCGAGAGCCTTATATTTCCGTATAAAAGACCTGGGTCTCAAATGGTTGGGACCCATAGGAACCAACCGCGAGGACGTTATTGAGGCCATACTGCTGGAACAATACCTCGAAGCTCTCCCGAGCTCCACACGTAACTGGATTAAGCAGCACCCTAACCCCGATACCAATACCACCATTGAGTTGGCATGTGCCTACCATCGCTCTTTGGAATTTAAAAACCCACTACCTAGAGTGAATATAACCCCCTCTCGTCAAACCCTGGGACAGTTGAACACACCAGGAAGAAGAACTCCTGACGATACAGTAAAATCCCGGGTAATGGAGAGACCTTTTCCCCAACAACCCCAGTGTTATAGTTGTGGGGAGTGGGGTCATATAGCCCAAGTGTGTCCCCTCAAGTCTGACAAAGGAGAACCCATGGAAGTGGGTATCGCCAGGGGTAGGGTTTATTATACCGGTAGTCAAGATTCACATTACAAAAAGGAGTTGGTTCTCAACGGACACAAGACTATAACCCTTATCGAGTCTGGATGTAGCCAGTCCGTCATACGCGCAAATTTAATGGTTGGGAGGACCCTTACTCCGGGGGTCACAGTGACGATTTGTTGCATTCACGGAGACTCTCGAGAATATCCCATGGCTTGGATCTCTCTAAGATGGGAAGGAAGAGAAACCCAAATCAGAATGGGAGTAGTGGATCGTCTGGTGGAGGAAGCTATAATCGGGACCGACTTTCCTGACTTTGCGATCCTTTTAGATAGTATAAGGAACAACGACGAAGAACATACCTGGTGGAAAGAAGCAAATTTTTCTATTGAGCCAATCCAGTCCACAGTAACACGCCCTAAACTGAGTAGAAGAGAAAAAAGAGAAACCAAAAGACGATATGGACCCAAGGATAGGGAATCTATTGGGGTAATTACTCGAACCAATAACTTCAATAACCAACCCCCGTTCCGTTCATGCCAGCGGGAAGATCCCACCCTCCTTAACGCCTGGAGAAATGTACGACCACGGAATCCGAGAGATAAAGGGCCCTCTTTTGCCATAATTAAAAATTTATTATATAGGATCACAAACTCTGACACCCTAGAAAAGAAACAATTGCTCGTTCCCGAACCTTATAGACTCCAGGTATTACATCTAGCCCATAGTCAACCGGGAGGTGGTCACTACGGAAGAGAGAAAACTGAAGAATACCTGTTAAGAAGGTTTTATTGGCCCAGAGTGTTTTCCCAGATTAGGAGGTTTTGCCAACAATGCCCTAAATGTCAAATCGTAGATCCCGGACCCAAGAGAAAGGTTCCCCTACAACCCTTACCCATTATTGAGGTACCCTTTTCCCGAGTCAGCATGGACATTATAGGACCCCTCATACCGTCCTCAAAAGGGTATAGGTATGTACTGGTATTAGTGGACTACGCCACCAGATATCCCGAGGCCATTCCCCTGTCCAGTATTAATACAAAAAGCGTAGCCAATGCCATGATCGGGTTTTTTACCTGTGTAGGTTTTCCTAAAGAAATACTGAGCGACCAAGGAACACAGTTCACGTCAAACTTAATGTCTCAGATATGTCAACTACTAGGGATTAAACACCTGAGAACCGCGGTTTATCATCCCCAAACCGACGGTTTAGTAGAAAGATACAACCGCACATTAAAAACCCTATTAAAAAAATCTGTTTCCGCGTCTGGCAAGGACTGGGATAGGAAACTACCCTTAGTTCTCTATGCCATTAGGACGCATGAACTAGCGTCTACGGGTCATAGCCCATTCAAATTGGTCTTTGGGAGGCAACCTCGCACACTACTAGATATGGCAGCAGAATTGTGGGAAGAGGAGGAAGATAGTGCGAGAACACTCTTAGAATACACTAATGACCTGAAATCCCAAATACAAACGGTATGGGAAGACGTCAGGGAAAATCTAGAGAAAGCCCAAAATAAACAGAAACATTATTACAACCGTTACACACAAATGAGAACCTTGAGTAAGGGAGACAAAGTACTTATCCTTCTACCTAGTTCAGACAATAAACTCCTGGCTAGATGGCAAGGACCCTTCAAGGTCCTAGGAACAGTAACCCCTGTTACATATATCATTGAAATAACAGAAAACCCTAAAAGAACCCAAATATTTAATATAAACTTGTTAAAAAAATGGGAAGAACCGCCGGAGCCACTAAGGATTCCGTCAGCCAGTTACTTGGTGAATACAGTACAAGAACTTGATATTGGCTGGTATCCTACTCCAATAGGCATCACTGCAGAAGAACCACAAAAGAATGTAGAGCTTTTACCAAACCAACAAGACCAGTTAACACTACTACTTTCCCGCCACAATAAACTATTTTCTACCCAACCAGGAAAAAACCTTGTTAATACAACACCATATTAGGACCCTACATGGAAAGATAATACGACTACGACCTAATCGCATACCCGAAGCCAGAAAAGTCTTAGTTGAAGAGGAGATAGAGAAAATGCTTTCCATGGGAGTTATAGAACCCTCCAAAAGCCCCTGGTGCTCCCCGGTCGTATTGGTTCCCAAACCTGATGGATCAATACGATTCTGCATTGACTTTCGACAGGTCAACGCGATATCCCAGTTTGACACTTATCCCCTTCCTAGGGTAGACGATCTCCTAGAAAAGCTCGGGAGGGCCAAATACATGTCCACCCTGGATTTAACCAAGGGCTATTGGCACAATCCATTAGCAAACACAGACAAAGAAAAGACAGCCTTCTCCACAGCCTCGGGGCTGTATCACTTTAATGTCCTTCCCTTTGGATTACATGGCGCCCTCGCCACTTTCCAGCGACTTATGAACTCCCTTTTGCGACCATATACCAGATATGCAGCCGCATATCTGGATGATATTGTAATACATAGCAAGACTTGGGAAGAACATTTAAACCATCTCCACAACATATTTTCGGTTCTACAGCGAGCAGGTCTCACTGCTAATCCCCAGAAAAGTCGCCTAGCTTACACAGATATTGCGTACTTAGGTTATCACATAGGAGGAGGAACAATAAAACCCCAATCAAACAAAGTAGAAGCCATTACGCATATAAAATGCCCTACTACCAAGAAAGAGGTATGTTCCTTTCTGGGGCTGGTAGGGTATTATAGAAGATTCATTCCCCATAACTCCACCCTGGCATCTCCCCTAACCAACCTCTTAAGGAAAGGACAACCTACGAAAATAACAAGACTGAGTCCAGCCCAGCACCATAGCTATAGAACCCTGCAACACTGTCTCACAACCACACCCATTTCGCGCTGTCCCGATTTTAATCAACCCTTCCATCTACAAACAGATGCCTCAGATGTAGGCCTAGGGGCGGTTTTATTTCAAAAAGGTGAGAACGACACCAGTCACCCCATTGTATTTATCAGTCGTAAACTCCTACCCCGGGAACAGCGCTACCCGATTATAGACCGGGAATGTCTCGCCATCAAATGGGCTATAAAGAGTCTCCAATATTATCTGTTGGGACGACAATTTCTGCTATATACTGATCACGCTCCTCTGACATGGCTTTCCCGCCATAAAAACACCAACGACCGCATACTTAGATGGTTTATGGAACTCCAACCGTTCTCCTTTCAGGTGTGCCACCTTCCGGGGAAATTAATGGGCCAGGCCGATTACCTATCCCGTTATCCATTGGCTCAGGGTCTCGAACAGCCCCAGGCATGGGAGGGGACATGTAACCGGGCGTCTGTCGCCACGGTTACGCATCGGAACGCCGAACCCGATAGCACATACCCCGGGGGTACGACCGCGAGGAGCACTGACCCGAGAGCGACGCCCAATCCGGATATCCGGGAACCAGAGGGAAAAGGCGACGGAGAGAGATGAAGGACGGCACCCACAGGAGTGACGGGATGAGAAGCGGAGCCTGGAGAGTGAGGAGGCGATTCGGAGGCAGAATTGGAGACCGAAGAGGAAGACACCAGGAAACCCAAGGAACACTTGCAACGCCGCCACATCCCAGGAGGGCCGTGGCTCTCACAGGTACGAGCGTACCTAGTTGTAAAAATCCTACCCGACTGAATGCGGGTAGATAAAGGGGAAGGGAAAAGAGTCGAGGAACAGGGAAGGGGACGGGCGGTGGAGGAACTAAATTAAGAGAATTCTAAATAACCTAACCGCACGACAGGAGGGGGGAAGTAAACCACCCTCCTGTAGTATAAAGGAGAAAGAGAGAGGGAGAGAGAATAAGTAGTCACGGGCAGGTGAACCACAAGATGACTAAATAAACGGCTACCCCCACACCTATCCACACCCTGTCCTCACCTTCCTACTAACCTATATAGAAAATATATCTCAAACCCCAACGTCTACACTTACCTGTATTTTCTTTTCATCTTTCTTTTGGGGAACACCGCCTCCCTTTTCGAGAGTGGGATCAACACGAACGCCGGAATCCCTAGGAAAAGAGAAAGAGAAATTTCATCGTCTTGACTAACTGAGAAGAAGACAATAACAGAGACAAGGGTCAAGAAGGACCCCGAACCACGTATAAAAACCCACTCAATCCCTATCACAATAAAAGAGCATTATCACCGTACTAGGTGTTTCCATAGTCTTTTTAAATCCGTATCACAAGAACCCATTACAGATGGCAAGGCAAGTTCACGACCTCAGCATTACAAAGGCTGGTCAATGGCAGCTGCTTACAGAACATAGAATGACTAACAGTAGTCTAACAATTGCTTCAGCTTAGAAAGACCTCTATTTTGCCGTTCAGACTTTTGAAATCGAAAGGCAACTGCCACAATTCATGTAAGTAACTGTCTACTAGCCACTTACATATGACTACAGCAAAAAGTTTCAAACAGTTTGTGAAACGAAAGGTGGAAATGGGCAGATTTATGACGCCATGTATTAACCATACTGCTGAGGGAATTTCTGCCACAGTAAAAGGCAACCTTTTGAACTTTTCAATATTAAGCATGATGCAGCTAGCTTCTTTTTTAGCCATTATCTGTTGTTGCCTGAACAAAAGCTGCAAATAATTCACTGCTATTTATTTGTTTCCAGGGCATGCAGCCACGTTTCAGAACCTGCAATGTCCAACCTAACTGCATAATGGAATGCAGCTGACTTTGCCCATGTTGTAAAAAGGACATGTCATTCTAAATGATGCCAATCGCAGACAACACAATATTATTTAAGGTGTAAATTCTGTTGGACAAAGTGTTCATGCTATTATCGACAAAAGCTGACGTTTTCTCACGTTTTTCCTTGTCTGTCTGCCTTAAATGTGCAGCAGCTTCCACTTGGGAAAGCTTCCAAATTACATTACACACGGCGTACAGGAAACATTTTGGGGTGGCTTCCTAGGCCCTAACAAGAAATCTTGTAAGTCCATTTCCTCAAACAAGAAACTAAGATGTTCTTTTACTGCTGCTAAGGAAGAAGAATGTAACCATTGTTGGCACATTTTACCCACACTGTATGTAGTGACAATACCCGAGTGCTGACCCGAGACATAGCAAGGGCCTGGCTGACTGGCTTTGAAACCCCTAAAGGAATTAACAAAACATGCCTGGCAACCATTTGTGTCCTTTGGCCACAATAACCACCCACTGGGACTTGAAAGCGAGAAATTAAAGGTACCATTCTGCATCCAAGCTATGAGCTGATCTTAGGTGACATTTAACAACGTTTGCCAATTGTCAAATGTAGCTGCTGTGGGGATGCTGGGCGTGTTAATCTCTTTTATTTTTTCTAACCCCAAACAGGATGTTTGCTGTACAGTTTCATTCAAAAATATCATTTGTAAAGGAATAAGGTATGCGTTAAACAAAGCTTCCCTACCCCATATCTGCCAATCTTTTGTTCCCCATACACTTTTCACATCAGTAGTTTTTTTTCAGTACTCATAACCTTCAACAGCAAGCTGGGAAACAAAGGAATCTGAATAAATCAGTTTTGTATCGGTTAGCAATATTTTCCTCATTTTGGAAGGCGGTAATTTGAAATAATATGACTTACCAATTTTAGTGTCATGCCCAGTAAAATATGCACATTTTTCTACATATGTTTTGGAGCTCCCCACAGGTGGAGTTGGACAATTTTCCTATTGTGTATAATTGAAAAATGATCTGGGTTTACTAGCTCAGTGCAGAAAGAAACGTCCCCAGTGGTTATAACAGAACATTTTCCCATATTTTGTTGTGTTCATATACACATCTTCACTTTCAAATACAGTGTAGTATTCCAGCTAAGAGAGAATAGAGTCAACTGTTTTAACATCCTAGTCATTGGAAACATCATGATGTGTAATACCATCAGTCATTGATACTTTAAACTCATATGGAATTGAAATGACCTCAGTGGAGCACTTTATCCCAAACAATCCCATCTTGAATCGAAACTGCTGAAATGTTCACAAGGGACAAGTCTCTTCGAATTGTATCTACTGGCTCAATGACAGAGCGTTCAGGAAGATGATGACCATTTATAAAAACAATGACAAAACCACTCCAAAGCAGAAAGGCAAGCAATGCCAACAGTACCCACAGGTAATACCATGGATAAACCAAATAGTTATTTTAAGCCATGTAAACAACTTTTGTGACTTTGATACACTTTCTGTTGCAGAAGCAGATGAGTCTGAAGAAAAGTCATCAATGTCGATGAAATAACCAGAAACAGTCTGTGAAAACACGGGAGATGGTGCTGAGCTGGTGGATGAATCCACTTGTTGTGGCGGTTCATAGTAGACATTGCTGTCTGTTTGTGTTGAATTGGAGTAGTTTAGTTCCACATCTTGGACGTGTCTTGTCAGTGAAGTGGTGACTGGAAACAGCAGAAGCTCATTCTCTGCACTCATGCTCGAGGAGGCAATTGTAGCAGTGCTGTAAACATTGCTTGTAGAGGTATGTCCTTTTGAGTAGGGAGAGGAGAGTGGGTACTCCCCAAGGGACCTGGTGGTCTACTGTGCAAGATCGGCCACATGATGCAACTTGACATTGTAAATAGAGACAAATCTGTTCCTTTGGAACTAGGCAGTGTTGGCAGGATGACAGTTCTGATACTGTGTATTCTCAGGACTGGAACCATTGCTCTGTAGGATGAGCCAAACTCCTTCTTCACAGCAATCTTTTCACAAACCAGATCCTAACTTTAGGAATCCAACCTGTAGATGTTGTTGGCAAATCCCTTATTGCCAAGGTGGCGTCACAGGTGGATGAACTGTCATCTTGAAATTGTTGTAGCTCCTGTAAAACAGTGACACGTTCATTCACGTCAAACGGTGTGTCTACCGCCACCACCCCTGAACCATCAAGATCTGGGACATACATAGGTATCCCGAATAACACCTCATAAGATATGCAGACCTCTCAGGGGCCTTCTGGGCAGATTATTTAATGCTTTCCGGACCCCATATAGGTGATGAAACCAATTATGGCCTGAACCTAATACTCTTGCTGTTAAGGATTGCCTTTAGTCTCGGTTCCTCCTCTCCTCAACCAACTTACCTTTGGTATGGTATGGGAGGAGTAATAGTTCTAAATACCCATCATCCTCATGGTGTCAATAAATGCCCTAGAGACAAAACCAGGGCCCTGATCCGAATGGACTGCTGAAACCGCATATGTACTGATAAAGACCTGCAAATCTTTACTAACAGTTTGAACGTCAGTCAACTGTTGTGGCCATACCCACGGGAATCTAGAACAGGAATCAACAGTGACTAAGATGTATTTGTATGCACCATCAGGTTGTAGGAGACCTCAATGTGCAGGTACACACATTGTAGTGGTCTGTTTGACACTAAGAGGGATGTCTGTGGTGAGCGTTTGATTGTAGATCCTTTTATTTGTTGGCAAAAGTCACAACAAAGGACATATTGCTTGATCTGTTTGTATAGGCCTGGCCCCCAAAAGCGTTTTTGCAAAAGAGAAACTGTGGCTGCCACATCTGCGTGAGCAGAAGCGATACCCTTATGCGCTGCTTTGATGAGATCTAATCTCTGGTTTTGGTTGGGGATCACATGATCTCCCACCCCTGGAATTGTTTCAAATAACATGATAGGGATATTTTGCAGGGTATGCTTTTGGTAAAGGCTGGCCATCAGCTGAAGCTTTCACGGCAGCCAGTGTTTCATTATCCAATCTTATACGAGAACGAGTTATTGCAGCAACAGAAGCCATAGCTACAGCATATTTGGCAGCTTTATCAGTCAAAGTATTTCCTACAACATGTACTCCTACAATTTGATGGCCCAATGTTTCTACCACATGAGGTTTTGGTAATCTGTCCTATAGGTCAGCCACCCTCCCCGATAAAGTTCTGTCTTTAATGGTGTTCCTCTTGGAGTCTCTGAACCCATTCAAATGCCAATGATTGAGATAATCATTGTAGGACTGGACACAGTAATACAAATCACACACAATTAATGTGGGTTGTTCTGGATCTCTATGTTCCAGTGCCAAGATAAGAGCCCTAACCTCTGCCTGCTGTGCAATGCAGTCCTCTAAGGTCTGCGAGTAGGTATCTTGACGGTGCAATGCACCATCTCTCATTACCCCGCTTACGGCTGCACAAGTGGTTGAATATTGATGTTTTGTGCCAACAGCTGGTTGTGCTGAACCATCAGTGTAAAAGATAATTTGGTATTGATCAAGTGGTAGTATGTAATTTTGGGTCAAAAATGTAATCAACATTAGTGTCAGTCAGGGAGACTGTCCATTGAATCCAGCGTAGATGTAATGCTTCAGCATTAAGAACACTTGCTTTGGTAACAGCCTTTAAGACTGGTACCGGGGTAAGGACAAAGATGCGTTTCCCTTGGGCTAGTGGCCTTTTCTTAATGACAGCAATCTGTATAGCAGTCAGTATTTTGTCTGTGGGTGCAAAACATTGATCTGCATTTGAATACAAATGATATTTGTATGCTATGGGTACTGTGTCCCCCTCATTGAAAGTAACATAGGTGAACTCGATGGCACCAGTGTAGGAAAGTACCATCTTGCCTGGCATGTTACCCCCATATTTCACTGTATATATGTTGTTTTAGTTGTATGTGTCACTGGGACCCTGCCAGCCAGGGCCCCAGTGCTCATAAGTGTGCCCTGTATGTGTTACCTGTGTTCTGACTAACTGTCTCACTGAGGCTCTGCTATCCAGAACCTCAGTGGTTATGCTCTCTCATTTTCTTTCCCAATTGTCACTAACAGGCTAGTGACCAATTTCACCATTTTACATTGGCATACTGGAACACCCTTATAATTCCCTAGTATATGGTACTGAGGTACCCAGGGTATTGGGGTTCCAGGAGATCCCTATGGGCTGCAGCATTTCTTGTGCCACCCATAGGGAGATCTGACAATTCTTACACAGGCCTGCCAGTGCAGCCTGAGTGAAGTAACGTCCACGTTATTTCACAGCCATTTACCACTGCACTTAAGTAACTTATAAGTCACCTATATGTCTAACCTTTACCTGGTAAAGGTTGGGTGCTAAGTTACTTAGTGTGTAGGCACCCTGGCACTAGCCAAGGTGCTCCCACATTGTTCAGGGCAAATTCCCCGGACTTTGTGAGTGCGGGGACACCATTACACGCGTGCACTATACATATGTCACGACATATGTATAGCGTCACAATGGTAACTCCGAACATGGACATGTAACATGTCTAGGATCATGCCATTCTGGCATTGGGGAGACAATTCCATGATCCCCCGAGTCTCTAGCTCAGACCCGGGTACTGCCAAACTACCTTTCCCGGGGTTTCACTGCAGCTGCTGCTGCTGCCAACCCCTCAGACAGGTTTCTGCCCTCCTGGGGTCCAGCCAGGCTTGGCCCAGGAAGGCAGAACAAAGGACTTCCTCAGAGAGAGGGTGTTACACCCTCTCCCTTTGGAAAAAGGTGTCAGGGCTGGGGAGGAGTAGCCTCCCCCAGCCTCTGGAAATGCTTTGATGGGCACAGATGGTGCCCATCTCTGCATAAGCCAGTCTGCACCGGTTCAGGGATCCCTCAGCCCTGCTCTGGTGCGAAACTGGACAAAGGAAAGGGGAGTGACCACTCCCCTGACCTGCACCTCCCCTGGGAGGTGCCCAGAGCCCCTCCAGTGTGCTCCAGACCTCTGCCATCTTGGAAACAG
Source organism: Pleurodeles waltl (assembly GCF_031143425.1). Taxonomy (NCBI): domain Eukaryota; kingdom Metazoa; phylum Chordata; class Amphibia; order Caudata; family Salamandridae; genus Pleurodeles; species Pleurodeles waltl. The sequence goes on from NC_090438.1 coordinate 365,022,284, forward strand.
AGGTGCTGCTGGCACAGTGGACTGCTCTGAGTGGCCAGTGCCAGCAGGTGACGTCAGAGACTCCTTCTGATAGGCTCCTTCAGGTGTTGCTAGCCTATCTTCTCTCCTAAGTAGCCAAACCTCCTTTTCTGGCTATTTAGGGTCTCTGCTTTGGGGAATTCCTTAGATAACGAATGCAAGAGCTCATCAGAGTTCCTCTGCATCTCTCTCTTCACCTTCTGCCAAGGAATCGACTGCTGACCGCGCTGGAAGCCTGCAAAACTGCAACAAAGTAGCAAAGACGACTACTGCGACCTTGTAACGCTGATCCTGCCGCCTTCTCAACTGTTTTCCTGGTGGTGCATGCTGTGGGGTTAGTCTGCCTCCTCTCTGCACTAGAAGCTCAGAAGAAATCTCCCGTGGGTCGACGGAATCTTCCCCCTGCAACCGCAAGCACCAAAGAACTGCATCACCAGTCCTCTAGGTCTCCTCTCAGCATGACGAGCGAGGTCCCTTGAACTCAGCAACTCTGTCCAAGTGACTCCCACAGTCCAGTGACTCTTCAGTCCAATTTTGGTGGAGGTAAGTCCTTGACTCCCCACGCTAGACTGCATTGCTGGGAACCGCGTGTTTTGCAGCTACTCCGGCTCCTGTGCACTCTTCCAGGATTTCCTTTGTGCACATCCAAGCCTGGGTCCCCAGCACTCTAACCTGCATTGCACGACCTCCTGAGTTGTCCTCCGGCTTCATGGGACCCTCTTGTGCAACTTCGGGTGAGCTCTGGCTTACTTCACTTTGTAGTGCCTGTCCCGGCACTTCTGCGGGTGCTGCTTGCTTCTGAGTGGGCTCTTTGTCTTGCTGGACGCCCCCTCTGCCTCCTCACACAATTGGCAACATCCTGGTCCCTCCTGGGCCACAGTAGCATCCAAAAACCTTAACTGCAACCCTTGCAGCTAGCAAGGCTTGTTTGCAGTCTTTCTGCACAGAAACACCTCTGTACGACTCTTCACGACGTGGGACATCCATACTCCAAAGGGGAAGTCTCTAGCCCTTGTCGTTCTTGCAGAATCCACAGCTTCTACCATCTGGTGGCAGCTTCTTTGCACCCACAGCTGGCATTTCCTGGGCATCTGCCCACTCCCGACTTGATCGTGACTCTTGGACTTGGTCCCCTTATTCCACAGGTACTCTCATCAGGAAATCCATCATTGTTGCATTGCTGGTGTTGTTGTTTCTGGCAGAATTCCCCTATCACGACTTCTGTGCTCTTTGGGGAACTTAGGTGCACTTTGCACCCACTTTTCAGGGTCTTGGGGTGGGCTATTTTTCTAACCCTCACTGTTTTCTTACAGTCCCAGCGACCCTTTACAAGGTCACATAGGTTTGGGGTCCATTCGTGGTTCGCATTCCACTTCTAGAGTATATGGTTTGTGTTGCCCCTATCCCTATGTGCCCCCATTGCATTCTATTGTGACTATACATTGTTTGCACTGTTTTCTATTGCTATTACTGCATATTTTGGTATTGTGTACATATATCTTGTGTATATTTGCTATCCTCATACTGAGGGTACTCACTGAGATACTTTGGAATATTGTCATAAAAATAAAGTACCTTTATTTTTAGTATATCTGTCTATTGTGTTTTCTTATGATATTGTGCATTTGACACTAGTGGTACTGTAGGAGCTTCACTCGTCTCCTAGTTCAGCCTAAGCTGCTCTGCTAAGCTACCTTTTCTATCAGCCTAAGCTGCTAGACACCCCTCTACACTAATAAGGGATACCTGGCCTGGTGCAAGGTGTAAGTACCCCTTGGTACTCACTACAAGCCAGTCCAGCCTCCTACAACCAGCAATTATTCTGATGACCAAGTTTGTTTTGTTGTTGTGTGTGTGTAAGTGTTTTGCTTCCAGCATGTCCTGCTGAAGCTCTCTGAGAATGTGTGTATGTTCTAGTGTCCAGTATGTGTTTTAAAAATTTGGACATATTAAGTCATAAAGTGGTTTTATGCGTTGTGCATAATCAGGTATGTATTTTCTGCCAGAATTACAGAAACCCAGTAATTACTGTAGTTTCTCGATTGTATTTGGTGGTTGGAGTTGTGTGCATTTCTCTAGAAAGTGCGGGCCAGGCTGTTGCCTTCATCTGATAACTTGTATCCCAGGAATAGGACACTGAGAAAAGCAATATTTTGTTTTCTTGAAATTGAATTTATACCTCTGGGCGGCGAATTCAAGAATGATCCGATTGACCCTGGCAAGATGAATGTTGAGGTCATTGTATGTCAGATAAATATCATCCACTTAGAACAACACATCAGGATCAATATCATGTAATATTGATGTTACGCAGGCTTAAAACAACCCCGGGCTGTTCTTATACCCCTGAGGCAAATGACAAAAGCACCACTGCGAGCACAATGAGCTAAAGCACTAAGATCCCGACGTTCAGGTGCTAGATTTTGTCAGAAAAAAAACATTGGGAATATCAAAGGTTGTTTTGTACTTTTTGCGCACTATATTGTTAATCAGTGCTGTGCTGTTTGCATTTTGTATTGCATAAGTGTGTGTGTGACTGTTTAAGTGTCTGTGATATAAGGCTATTCCATATGAATGGTCTGGTTTTGCAATGGGGAATAACGGGTATTCAATGCAGAGACACAGGATTCAATTACTCCCTGGTACTACAGTTGTGTGAGAATCTCTGCCACTGGGGATTTAGCCTCCTGTTTAATGGGATATTGAGGTTCATGCTGGGGTGTCGACCTAACAGGTATTATATGGTAGGGGAAATCTTTATCCAATCCCTACATGGTTGTGATACAACACAGGAGCCTGTGCTAGAGCCCAATCAGCAGCATAGGCCTCCTTTACCACATCTGGAACTAGCACTTAGAAAGAAGGCATAATGACATCTACCCATGCGGGAGCTAGCGGACAAAACCAGGTGGCCAATTTGTTACTGCCAATAGATTAGCACAGTTAAGTGCTTCCCAGAATATTACTTCAATAGTGCGTTCTATGTCCCCTCAATTTGGATATTTAATTCATAAACCCTGTCGGTGGGAGTCACGCCTGTCAGCTGTCTCTCTGATGAGAAAGTCATTAGTGGTTGTCACATTCAGATGATCTATAAGACTTTGGTGACAAATCGTGACTTCTGCTGCGTTGTCTAGCAGAGTCGCTGCCTGTGTCCCGTTCTTCAGCAATGTTCTCAACTTTGCTGGCATGTTTAATGGAAATTGCTGCCCCCTGTTTCTTTTTAAATTGGAGCTTTTACTGAGGAGATTTGTCCTCTTTTTTAAAGTAACCTTCTGAGGAACGTTGTGATTTCTTCTTCGGCTTTGTGTAATCAGTGCGGTGTTTTGACCGGCCCACTCTTTCACTCCATTTATCCGGCGTATCCTGAAAGGAACAAGAGGGACATATTCCAGTATCTTGGTATCTATCAGGAGTTTTTAAAGTTTCTCTATTTCGGAGACTATGGGGGTCATTACAACCCTGGCGGACGATGTTAAAGCGGTGGTAATACCGCAAACAGGCCGGCGGAACAAAAAAGGAAATTATGACCGTGGCGGAAACCGCCAACATAGACAGCCACTTTAACACTCCGACCGCCACAGCGGTACAGACAAGCAGCGCGGCAGTCACCGCCAACAGACAGGCGGAAGACAAAGCACCGCCCACAGTATTACAACAGGCCAATCCGCCACCTTTTCCGGGGCGGATTCACCGTGGATAAAAACACGGCGGAAACAGCTTTTGCAATGGGAAAACGCTCACCTTAACACACTCCACGAGGAAGGAGGGCACCATGGAGCCGGAACTCCAAATACTCCCTGCGCTTGTCTTCCTGCTCCTCTACGAACATCAGCAACGGCGGCGCCGAAGACAACGGTGAGTACTGCACCTACGACATAGGGGAGGGGGGAGGCAAAAGTCAGGGACACACACACACAACACCCCCACCCCCACCCGACCCTCGCACACTACAACACACACACCAATGCATTTCCAAACATCACAGTAACAACCCTCAACCACTCTGGAAGAATGCAAAGACAAAAAGGAAGTCAGTACAACCATTGTAATGCATCAAAATACAGTAAGCTCATATATACATAAATATACACACATTCCAAATATATACATCACAATTAGTAGTGCAGGTATGCACATTTCAATGTCCGTGGACCACTGGGCCCAAAATGCATGGGCGAGGCCCACACACGATACCTGTCCAGAAATGGAGAGAGCACTGCAGGGGCATCAGATAGAAATACACCAGGCACCTCAGGGGGAAGGGAAGGCGGGGCACCTCAGCCGGATGAGTGCACCACGCCAGATCCACAAGGGGGCTCCATGCCCATTGATGTATCCTGGGGAGTGCAAAGCCACAGTCTCTCAAGTCTCTACAGTGGGTGGCTTGCCCACTGTACCATCCTGGGGAGTGCAAAGCCACAGTCTCTCAAGTCTCTGCAGTGGGTGGTTTGCCCACTGTACCATCCGGGGGAGTGCAAAGCCACAGTCACACAAGTCTCTGCAGTGGGTGGTTTGCCCACTGGACCATCCTGGGGAGTGCAAAGCCACAGTCTCACAAGTCTCTGCAGTGGGTGGTTTGCCCACTGGACCATCCTGGGGAGTGCAAAGCCACAGTCTCACAAGTCTTGTCAGTGGGTGGTTTGCCCACTGTACCATCCTGGGGAGTGCACGGCCACAGTCTCACAAGTCTTGTCAGTGGGTGGTTTGCCCACTGTACCATCCTGGGGAGTGCAAAGCCACAGTCTCACAAGCCTTTTCAGTTGGTGGTTTGCCCACTGTACCATCCTGGGGAGTGCAAAGCCACAGTCTCACAAGTCTTGTCAGTGGGTGGTTTGCCCACTGTACCATCCTGGGGAGTGCAAAGCCACAGTCTCACAAGTCTTTTCAGTGGGTGGTTTGCCCCCTGCTCCATCCTGGGGAGTGCAAAGCCACAGTCTCTCAAGTGGATAACAGTCTCCACTGGTTCTGGAGGGGGACTGGTGCCCAGAGTGCTTCATCCTGCCAAGGACTGAGGTAGTGGATGGGATACTCTACTGGTTCTGGAGGGGGCTTTGTGCCCAGAGGTCTTCATCCTGCCAAGGACTGAGGTAGTGGATGCCTTTCTCCACTGGTTCTGGAGGGGGCTTTGTGCCCAGAGTGCTTCATCCTACCAAGGACTGAGGTAGTGGATGTATCTCTCCGCTGGTTCTGGAGGGGGACTGGTGCCCAGAGTGCATCACGCTCCCCGTGACGGTCCCAGTTCCGTCACTGCCCCTGCCGCTCATGGGAAAACGATGCTTGAGTTGGCGGTGCTTGCCCTGTTCAGCGGTGCTTTCCATGGCGGTGCTTGCCCTGTTCAGCGGTCTTTGCCCTGTTCAGCGGTGCTTGCCATGGCCGTCTTTGCCCTGTTCAGCGGTGCTTGCCCTGTTCAGCGGTGCTTTCCATAGCGGTCTTTGCCCTGTTCAGCGGTGCTTGCCCTGTTCAGCGGTGCTTGCCATGGCGGTCTTTGCCCTGTTCAGGGGTGCTTGCCCTGTTCAGCGGTGCTTGACTTTGCTGTCTCTGACCTGTGCAGCGGTGTGTGCCATGGCAGTCCCTCATTGCCCAGCGGGGCTGTGGCTGCCGGGGCCCTCCTGGGCACTGACTCTGGCGGTGGTCTCCGGACCAGTGACGATTGTGCTGCCCTCCTGGGCACTGACTCTGGCGGTGGTCTCCTGACCAGTGACGATTGTGCTGCCCTCCTGGGCACTGACTCTGGCGGTGGTCTCCGGACCAGTGACGATTGTGCTGCCCTCCTGGGCACTGACTCTGGCGGTGGTCTCCTGACCAGTGACGATTGTGCTGCCCTCCTGGGCACTGACTCTGGCGGTGGTCTCCGGACCAGTGACAATTGTGCTGCCCTCCTGGGCACTGACCCTGGTGGTGGTCTCCTGACCAGTGACGATTGTGCTGCCGTCCTGGGCACTGACTCTGGCGGTGGTCTCCGGACCAGTGACGATCGGGCTGGCGGTGGCTTCCTGGGCAGCGGGGAGGATGGTGGCCTTCTCCGCCGTGCTGCTCTTCCCAGACCCTTCACCACCTTGGGAGGAGTCACAGCTGACTCAACACTCCCGCCGGGACCCTTGTGAGCGGCTTTGCCGGCAGGAGTCTTCCCCCTCTCCCGTCGGGCACTGTCCAACTTCTGGTGCTTCACAGGGGGTGGACTGGCAGTGCTTTGGCTCCATGTCACACTGGCTGCCCTGGTGCCCGGTGCACTCCACATACCTCTAACAGGCTCCACTGGTACCGGAATCTTTTTGGCTGAGGTGCTAGTACAGGACCTATGAATTGGAGGGGGGGTGATGGGACAGAGATCAAAGTTGCTCAGGAAAAGTTTCTGACGAACACTGGGACGGGTAGCTGGAGGGGGTCTGGGAGTATAGGAAGAGGAGGTGGTTGTAGGAGGTATAACTTTTGATGCTTTGGGTGCAGGTGCATGTTCTGGAGGCTGTTGTGAGGTGGATGCGTGTTGGGTGTGTGTGTGCCCGTGTTTGTGTACTTTGGGAGGGGGCGTCACAGACACACTGGGAGAGGACACAGGGGACGTGTAAATGGTAGTGGGGGTGGTGAGTGCAGGTGAGCGGGGTGTGGTGCTGGGTGTTCTGGTGCGAGTCCTAGTGGCTGTAGTGGTAGTGCATGCAGGTGAGAGTGTAGACGAGACTGGGAAGGAGGAGGGAGACGACGAGGAGGGGGACACAGTGGAGGCAGTGGATGTTGCTGTGTCTGTATGTGGGTGATGCTTGTGTGAGTGCCTGTGGGATGGGTGGTGCCTATGTTTGCCTGAGCTGATCTTGTGTGTTGACGTGTGTGCAGGCTGGTCTGATGGTGTGCTTGGGATAGGCAGAGGTACAGGGGATTGGGCCTGGGTGGAGGAAGTTGGAGGGGGGAGGCTAGACACAGGGACAATGGCTGCCATCAGTGCTGAGGCCAGAGATTGCAGGGTTCGATGATGGGCAGCCTGACCAGAATTAATGCCCTCCAGGAATGCATTAGTGTGTTGCAACTACCTTTCTACACCCTGGATGGCATTCACAATGGTAGACTGCCCAACAGTGAGTGACCTGAGTAGGTCAATGGCCTCCTCACTGAGGGCAGCAGGGGTGACAGGGGCAGGGGCTGAGGTGCCTGGGGCGAAGGTGATGCCCACCTCCTGGATGAGCGGGCACGGGCGAAGGCTGAGGGGCTGCTGGGAGGGCGGTGCTGGTAGGGGTGCTGGGGGCTGTACCTGTAGAAGTGGGGGGCACAGATGTTGCCGCCACCACAAGGGAGCTCCCATCGGAGGACAAGTCCGTGTCGCTGGTTGCTGATCCGGTGACCGCCGTGAAGCTCCCCTCGCCCTCCGTCCCACTGGTGTATTCCGAGTCCGTGGTGTGGCCCTCCATGGCCATGTGGGATGCAGCCCCCTCGTGCTCCGGTGCCCCTGTACCTCCGCCTGATGATGCTGATGCACAAAAGAACAGGGAGAGCACAAAAAGGGGTGGGGAAACAGAAGAAAGACAGGTTGAGTGCATGGCTTACCGCTACGGTTTCACAGGTGTGGTTACCAATGTGTGTCATCTGCTTGCATCCTTCATGGGCTTGTGATGTGTGACATAGGTATGTTGACATTACATTTTCGAACGGATTTTGACATTTTTCATAGATAATACACATTTTCAAAATCACAGACTGACTCCAGATTGTTTTGTGGTTCAAGGGTGTTTATTGAAGTGCTAATTATTGGAGGGGGTGGCAAAATGGTGATGGGTGATGGTGGAGGAATGTCCATGGCAGAGTCCAGTCTATTAGTCTCACAGGTGCACTGCCCATATGGGCATAGGAAGTGGAGCTGGGGCAGTTCCAATCTGGAAAGGGTTACAAAGTGGGACAGTGGGATGACAATCAGGGTGTCTCATTTCCTGGCGGGGGTCTTGCCATCTTGCTCTGTCCTGTTCCTGGATCTCAGGGACCGCTTGCGGGTGGTTCTCCGTCTGCAGGGGGTGGGGTGCTGGTGTGGTGGTCCTGTGGCGGAGCGTCCTGTCCACTAGCGCCGGCGGAGGTGGTGGGCAGTTCATCGTCCAGGCTAGTGTCAGGGGCCCCTTGGAGTGCCACGGTGTCCCTCATGGTCTTCTGTATGTCCTTCAGCACCCCTACGATGGTGCCCAGGGCGGAGCTGATGGTTCTGAGCTCCTCCCTGAACCCCAAATACTGTTCCTCCTGCATGCGCTGGGTCTCCTGAAACTTGGCCAGGACCGTAGCCATCGTCTCCTGGGAGTGGTGGTATGCTCCCATGATGGAGGAGAGGGCCTCGTGGAGAGTGGGTTCCCTTGGCCTGTCCGCCCCCTTTCGCACAGCAGCCCTCCCAGTTCCCCTGTGTTCCTGTGCCTCCGTCCCCTAGACCGTGTGCCCCTGTTGTTGTTGGGATGGTGGGTTATCCTGGGTTCCCTGTAGTGGTGGACACACAGCTGATTGACGTGTCCTGGGTACGGAGGTATGGGCCCGCTGGGTGGGTGCTGTGCTGGTGTTACCAGAGGGTGGAAGGTCAGTGTTGGGCTGTGCCTGTGCGCGGGGAACCGACTGTCCCGAGGCCCACGATGGTCCGGGCTGGTCATCTGGATCCAGTTGGCCAGAGCTGCTGTCATCACTGTGGGCCTCTTCTGTGGGTGGGGTAGAGATGTCTGGACCCTCCCGTCTGGTGACGTTACGTAGTGGTCCTGCAGGGGTATAAAAGCATGATTATTGCATCTGTGTGTATCATGGTGTGCAATGGGTGGGTGAGCGTGTACCCCAGTGCTAGCATTCCTGTGTGGTGGCTTGTGTGATGATGGTTAAGGGTTGTTATGGGTATGTGCAGTGGGCATGCTTTAGTGAATGGTGTCCATGCTTTGTTGTGTCATGCAGGGCTTGGTGTTGGGATGGGTGGTTTGTGTTATTAGTACATTAGTGAGGAGTTGGAGTGATAGGGGAGGGGGTGAGGGTGGGGGTGTGTGATAGCATGCAGGTAGGGTGGGGGATATGATAGTTAAGATTTGACTTACCAGTGTCCATTCCTCCACCGACTCCTCCGAGGCCCTCTGGATGCATAATGGTCAAGACCTGCTCCTCCCATGTTGTTAGTTGTGGGGGAGGAGGTGGGGGTCCGCCGCCAGTCCGCTGAATCGCGATGTTGTGCCTGGAGACCACGGAACGCACCTTCCCCCGTAGGTCATTCCACCTCTTCTTGCTGTCCTCCCGATTTCTTGGGTGCTGTCCCACTGCGTTGACCCTGTCGACTATTCTTCGCCATAGCTCCATCTTCCTAGCTATAGAGGTGTGCTGCACCTGTGATCCAAATAGCTGTGGCTCTACCCGTACGATTTCCTCCACCATAACCCTGAGCTCCTCCTCCGAAAACCTGGGGTTTCTTTGGCGTGCCATGGGGTGGTGGAGGTGATGTGTGGGGTGGTGTATGTGGTGATGAGTGTGGTGATGTGTAGTGGTGTGGGGTGTTTTGTGCGTGGATATTGTGTGGGTGATGGTGTTGTGTGCCTCTGTGTGGTGGGGTTGTCTATTGCTGTGCTCTCGCTCTGTCGCCTTTGTCTCTAATTTTGGGTCGTAGGGGTTTGTGGGTGATGTGGGTGTGTGTTTTATATTGTGTTGGGTGTGTGGGAGTGGTGTTTGTATGTGTATGAGGTGTGTGTATTTTGAATTGTTCAATGTGGCGGTGTTTTGGAGATGTGTGTGTATTTTGAGCGCGGCGGTGTGTACCGCCAATGGAATACCGCGGTTGAAAGACCGCCGTGTGGATTCGTGGGTCGTAATAGCATGGGCGTGTTTCTGTTGGCGTGACGGTGGAGGTTTTGTTTTCGCCAGTTTATCACTGACCTTTGGTGTGGCGGACTTGTGTGGGTGTCTGAATTTCGGTGGATTCCGAGATGTGGGTCATAATAGCTGTGGCGGAATTCCGCGGCCGCTGCGGTGTATTGGTGGTCTTCTGAACGGCGGTAAGCGGCTTTTACAGCCAATGTTGTAATGACCCCCTATATCTTCTTTAAGAGGTGTCCGGTTGCAGAGAGATTTTCTTGTCTGACTTCTGTCTTTATTTTGTTGGTTTATCCCAGCATTTTTTATAATCTTCATAAGTTTGTTTCATACCTTCCTTAGGGGCGGTACTCTGAATTTGTGGTTTAGTTGGTATGGCCCCCAAACTATCCCGACCTATAATAGTATAGGTTTCAGAGATAATCTTTGGCAGCTTGCGCTCCTGGTTCTGTTGAGGAATCTCCTGGAACTGTTGGCATATGGGCAATGCTGCTGCTTCCCCTTTAATATTTCTTAAGATAATTGAGGAGACTGTGTTGAAATTAACCATCAGTTTTGCCCCCAAGTTCAGGGCCGTGGCTGCCACATGTTCATTTTGAATTTGTTTTAAGACTTCCGGCATAGTGGCAAGTGTTGGTGTTCCATGTGTGGTAGTGTAAATTGCAGTGAAGACTGTACTCCAAGTGACACAGTCTTCTATTGAGGGAACAATTCCGAGTGGCAAGCACACTGTGAGAATTCTGGGGGTCATTCCGACTCCCGCCGGCGGCGGTAACCGCACGCCCGGCGGGAGCCGCCGAATGACCGCACCGTGGTCAAATTCCCGCGGCGGCCATTCTGGCTTTCCCGCAGGGATGGCTGGCGATCACCAGAAGGCCGCCCGCTGGCCCAGCGGGAAAGCGCCTTCAACGAGGAAGCCGGCTCAGAATGGAGCCGGCGGAGTTGAAGGCGTGCGACGGGTGCAGTGGCACCCGTCGCGATTTTCAGTGTCTGCTTGGCAGACACTGAAAATCAATGTGGGGCCCTGTTAGGGGGCCCCTGCAGTGCCCATGCCATTGGCATGGGCACTGCAGGGGCCCCCAGGGGCCCCACGACACCCGTTACCACCATCCTGTTCCTGGCGGTGAAAGCTGCCAGGAACAGGATGGCGGTAAGGGGGTCGGAATCCCCATGGCGGCGCTGCTTGCAGCGCTGCCGTGGAGGATTCCCTGGGGCAGTGGGAAACCGGCGGGACACCGCCGGTTTCCCGTTTCTGACCGCGGCTGTACCGCCGCGGTCAGAATGCCCATGGAAGCACCGCCAGCCTGTTGGCGGTGCTTCCGCGGTCGTTGGCCCTGGCGGTCGGTGACCGCCAGGGTCAGAATGACCCCCTCTGTGTTTATTTTGGGCCCCATATGGGGAAACACTGCTTCCAGCTGATTGGTATTTTGTACTATCCAGAAAGGAATATTTTCCCATTCCATGGGTGCTTTGCCCAGTATTGAGTGTACTGTTTGAGGATTAATTCCTATAGCGGCCAATTGATGGACAGCTGGAGCATCCCTCGCTGGGTCGGAGTTCGCATTACAAACTGTATTAATCATCTATATATTTCTACTAGCTCAGTGTCCGTATGTCAGCTACTTGCATGGCCTGCACATTAGGATATGGTGTACTTGACAAACATGGACCACGTTGGTCCATCATTACTTAAAGGACCTAATCTCATGGTTTTTATTGCATATGGAAGGGCACCAATAAACCAGTCTCGGTGGTCTTGATAAGAAATTGGTATTTCTAGGTGTTGGTAAGCTCGATACCGCTGTGGTATGTTTGCTATTCTGTAGAAGTAAAATGTATTTGAATTGTCGTTCAGGAAAAGTGACCCAAGAATAAAATGTTTCTGTTTGGTATGCTTCATGAGCTTCCACACCAAAAGTGACTTCCACGCCTTGGCCTGTTAAGCCATTGGCTAGAAGAAACTGCCTAAGTGCTTGTCTGCAGTTTTCTGGGATGTTTATGGCATTTGCCATGTTAAGGAAGAGATATCAGAGTTGGGAACACCAACGGGGAAATAAATCCTTTTTAAGTTCAAGCTTGAACAACGTACTGTCTAGATAGATACTCCCTATTCAGCTGAGGAGGATTGTCCCCAAGACTTTGGACGTTTCTGTATTATGCTGCTTACGGTACCTTAGTGTGTGTGAGACAGAGATACACAGGAGACTCGTAAATTAGTGCCTACACCATTGTTGGTGGTGCCATGCTGTAAGGACCCTCGTATCGCTACAAGACTTCTGGATTAGGGGCAGCAGCACCTCTGCTTGTAGGTGACTGAGTCACTCCTACACAAGGTGGCAGCTGTTGATCCAATCCTTCCGGCTCTCTAGCAGTACCTCACCAAAACCCAAATAGTAAAGGTGATTTCTGGCAGCCAAGCGCATGGACTGTGGAAGACTCTCTTAGGGAAAATCCCATTGCAACAAGTCTTACCATTTTCTCTTGTTTGAAATAAGTCTCTTACACACACACAGGCAAGAAACAAGATGCAGGACAGTTTTCAATACATTTATTGAAAAGACTGCAATCTGCGATAAAATGCATGAGCTGCAATGATTAGGATAATGACCAAAAATGAACAACCCCAACATATTGCAATGAACATGAATATGCAAATTCCTCCCTAAAGAGTATTTGCTACCCTAAAGAAAGCAAGGCGTGATAAACCTAATCTGTCCATGCTGTGTACATAAGAAGCGCCCCAACTCCTGTCTGGACCAGTCTCCAAATCAGGCTTTGTAGAGACACAAAGGCTGAGGTCTGCTGCAAAGTGATGTGCTGTATAGATGGAATATCCTGGATGGAACCCCCTCTAATGGCCTTGGTCTCAAAAGGTGTTTTATAAGACACATGTTATTGTTCCTGCAGACATCCTGATGTGGGTATGTACCTAAATGCTAAATTGAGTACTCAAACTTGTATCAGCAATATCATAACAAATGCCTGACATGTTTGCATTCTGTTTTTTGTCAACATAAAGCAAAGGAATATGATGAGAATCTAATACATACATTACTGATAATTACGCTTTCACAGAATGGCAACTGATTGTGAAATAAAAACATTTTGGCCCTCATTACAACCCTGGCAGTCGGTGATAAAGCGGCGGTAAAACCACCAACAGGCCGGCAGTAAAAAAAAATGGGATCACGACCACAGTGCAAACCGCCAACATAGACAGCCACTTTAACACTCCGACCGCCATGGCGGTAGCAACAAACACCGAGGCAATCACCGCCAACATACAGGCGGAAGACAATGTACTGCCCACCGTATTACAAGGCACCAATCCGCCAGCTTTTCCGGGGCGGTACCAACGACATCAAAAGCATGGCAGAAACAGCACACTAAAGGGGAACCACTCACATTTCGACACTCAACAAAGAACCAGGACGCCATGGAGCCCGAGCTGCAGGTCCTGCCCATGCTGGTCAACCTCCTTATCTACCAGGGACACCAAAGACGGCAGCGGCGACGACGGTGAGTACTGCACCTAGCACACAGGGGAGGGAGGAGGAAAAAGAGAGTGACACACACATGCAACACGCAACACCCCCACCCTCACCCACACACACTAACAGATCCAACAACATTGCAGATACACCCTGTAATGCCCTGGAAGAACGCAAGAACAAAAGGAATACAGTCAAATCTGTGTTATTTAGAAAATGCATTGAAAGTTAACGATTGTAAACAACAGTTTATACCAATATTTACAATATGTACAGAGGGCTGTACACTGTCCATTGCAAATGTCCGTGGACCAGTGGCCCAAGAAATCATGGGTGAAGCCCACACTTGACTCCTGCCTCAAAACGGAGAGAACACTGCAGGGGCATCAGGTTGAAAAAACACAGGCACCTCAGAGGGAATGGGGGGGCACCTCAGCCAGAAGATGGTACTACGCCACTGCTCCTGGAGGGGGCAACATGCCCACAGCGATGTCCTGGGGAGTGCAAAGCCGCAGTCTCTCAAGTGGGTGGTTTGCCCACAGTGAGGTCCTGGGGAGTGCAAAGCTACAATCTCTCAAGTCTCTCAGGTGGGTGGTTTGGGTGGTTTGTCCTGGGCAGTGCAAAGCCACAGTCTCTCAAGTCTCACAAGTGGGTGGTTTGCCCACTGCTTGGTCCTAGGGAGTGCAAAGCCACAGTCTCTCAAGTCTCTCTTGTGGGTGGTTTGACACTGCTTGGTCCTGGGGAGTGCAAAGCCACAGTGTCTCAAGTGGGTGGTCTGCCCACTGCTTGGTCCTGGGGAGTGCAACACCACAGTCTCTCAAGTGGGTGGTCTGCCCACTGCTTGGTCCTGGGGAGTACAAAGCCACAGTCTCTCAAGTCTCTCAAGTGGGTGGTTTGCCCACAGCGATGTCCTGGGGAGTGCAAAGCCACATTCACTCAAGTGGGTGGTTTGCCCACTGCTTGGTCCTGGGGAATGCAAAGCCACAGTCTCTCAAGTCTCTCGAGTGGGTGGTCTGCCCACTGCTTGGTCCTGGGGAGTGCAAAGCCACAGTCTCTCTAGTGGGTGGTCTGCCCACTTCTTGGTCCTGGGGAGTGCAAGGCCACAGTCTCTCAAGTGGGTGGTTTGCCTACTGCTTGGTCCTGGGGAGTGCAAAGCCACAGTCTCTCAAGTCTCTCAAATGGGTGATTTGCCCACAGCGATGTCCTGGGTAGTTCAAAGCCACAGTCTCTCAAATCTCTCAAGTGGGTGGTTTGCCCACTGCTTGGTCCTGGTGAGTGCAAAACCACAGTCTCCCAAGTCTCTCAAGTGGGTGGTCTGCCCACTGCTTGATCCTGGGGAATGCAAAGCTACAGTCTCTCAAGTGGGTGACATGTTCCACTGGTTCTGGAGGGGGCCTTGTGCCTAGTCTGCTTCATCCTGCCAAGGATAGGGGCAGTGGATGCCTTTCTCCACTGGTTCTGGAGTGGGCCATGTGCCCAGTCTGCTTCATCCTGCCAAGGATAGGGGGAGTGGATGCCTTTCTCCACTGGTTGTGGGGGGGGGCCTTGTGCCCAGTCTCCTTCATCCTGCCAAGGATAGGGGGAGTGGATGCATCTCTCCACTGGTTCTGGAGGGGCCTTGTGACCAGTCTGCTTCATCCTGCCAAGGATAGGGGGAGGGGATGCCTTTCTCCACTGGTTCTGGAGGGACCTTGTGCCCAGTCTGCTTTATCCTGCCAAGGATAGGGGGAGTGGATGCCTTTCTCCACTGGCTCTGGAGGGGGCCTTGTGCCCAGTCTGCTTCATCCTGCCAAGGATAGGGGGAGTGGATACATCTCTCCACTCGTTCTGGAGGGGGCAGTGTGCCCAGTGATGCTGCTCCTGGGGTGTGGCAGTTCACATTCCCTCACCTGGGTGTCTAAGGCACGAGATGTGCAGGGAACAGGTAGCATGATACTCCATGGAGGCAGAGCCAGACTCCATCCTGCAGCGATGTAGGCCGCAAACTGCTGGTAGTGCCAGTGCTGGTGCCTCAAGTGGTGGGTGCAGGGTCCCGGATGTCTCCTGTAGCCTCAGACGGCTGCCCACTGGGGATGCTGCTGATGTCCGATGTAGTTGCACCAGCTGGGCATGTGGCGGTGCATATGGCGGTGCAGGTGGCGGGGCCTGCGGCGGTGTCTTCGGCGGAGATGCTGCCGGTACTGGCCGTAGTGCAGGTGCTGGTAGTTGTGGAGGGAGACACCAGGTCATCTCCAGCAGCCTCGGACGGCTGCTCACTGGGGATGATGATGGTCGTTGTGGCAGCGGCGGTGCAGGGCGCAGTGCAGGGGGCAGTGCAGATGGGGGTGCAGATGACAGTGCAGGTGGCGGTGGTTGCGGCGGTGCTTACTGTGGTACAGGTTGCTGGCCTGTCAGGGCAAATGGTGGTCATCAGTCTCTCACCTAGAGGCTCCGAGCCCTGAAGTGCCTTGCCCTTGCTTTTTTTCCCTTCCCCACCTTGGTAGATGCTGCAAGGACTTTGGCACTGTCCTTGTGACGGGGTCTTTTATCCCGAGTCGAGGGGATATTGGAAGAAGGTGACATACGCGGCACTTAAGGGTGTAGTACGTTTATTTTCTTGTTCGTTGGGATTGTAGCACTAGCTTTTCCGCCAAACTGTTATATTCCAAGTCCAAAACTAATATAAATCCTTTTTCTTTTCAGGGTTCCTTGGTGTTCCCGGGACGGCCTGGTCCGGTTCGGAGGGAGAGGTCTTGTTCACCCGGCTCTCATGGCCCCAGGAATTCCCAAAACAAAGAAGGAGAAAGGAACAGGTAAGTGGGGAAAATTATTTATATACGGTTAATTGGGGTTAGTAAGGAGTGAGAGGGGGGGGTTCTGTGGAGGTGGAGGAATGTGGGGTTACTTTTCTCTTGTGACTTCCTTTCGTTGTGCCCTTTCTGTGACCCCCTTACAGTTTTATTCACTGGTCTGGGTACGGTCCTTGTGTGGTTATTCTTCAGTTAACTGTGGTCCTGTTCAAATTGGCTCCCCTTCCCTACACGACCTCAGCCCTCCCTTCTTAGCCCCCTTAAACCCAGCCAATCACCCAGAACCCCTGTCCCAGCCCCGGTACGCTCGTACCTGACTTGGCCACGCCCCTCCAGGGACGCGGCCGGCTTGTAGGGGATCTCCCGACTTCGTCTCGGCAGGGGCGGGAGGCGCCCAAGGGTTTCCGCTCTCCGTCCGTTGTTCCTCGTCCACGGCGGGGTTTCCCTTCTCTCTTGGCGGTCCGTGGCGTTCGTCTCTCCGGCTCTCCCTGACGTCGGCGTCTCTCTCTGGGTCGCGCGGCGCTTCTCCTCCGTCGGCCGTCCTTCCTGTTTTTGTCTGACGGATGACGTTGGACGTCATCACGTCAGGAATCCCTCGGGTGCCCCCGGGGTATCCCCCGGCGGTCGTTCGCTCCGACAAAGAACCGGCGTCCGGAGGCGCCCGGTTACACATCCCCTCACATGAATGGGGCTGATCGAGCCCCAGCAGATCCTGAAACCAGCCTGACCCATAAGGTCACCAGGGAGGTGGCAAACCTGGAAGGAGAAAGGTTGGAGTTCTATGAACCATCTCAATATACGGTTGTTGGTATTCTTGTATCTTGAGAGCCACGTAAGGGGTGCATGGTCCGTATACAGTAGGAAAGGTCTGCCCAAAAGATAGTATTGGAGACTTTCGATAGCCCACTTAATGGCAAGACATTCCCGCTCTATAATGGGGTATCTTTGCTCCCTGGGAAATAGCTTACGGCTAATAAAGACGACGGGATGGCTCACTCCGTCTTCATCCTTTTGAAAAAGAACGGCCCCTACCCCCACATCGGAGGCATCTGTTTGGAGATGAAAGGGTTTGTCAAACTCAGGACATTTCAATATCGGTTGAGTGGTGAGACACCTTTGCAAGGTATGATAACTATGAAGTTGAGTCGGGTCTAGTTGTGGGATGTTGTTGGGCTGTCCTTTTCTTAAAAGATTGGTTAGGGGGGCAGCCAAACTGGAATAGTGGGGAATGAACCTTCGATAGTACCCCACTAGACCTAAAAAGGAACGAACTCCCTTCTTCGTGGTGGGAGCATTGGTGTGTAGGATGGCTTCGATTTTATTCTTTTGGGGTCGAAGTATACCGTTGCCAATGTGATAACCCAGGTAGGAGATCTCACTAAAAGCCAGTCGGCTCTTGGCGGGGTTGGCTGTCAGTCCAGCCTTCCCTAAAGCCGAGAAGATGTGGTCTATGTGGACCAGATGGTCTTCCCAGGTCTCACTGAAAATAACAATGTCATCCAGATAGGCCGCCGCGTATCTGGTATGAGGTCGTAATATGGTGTCAATGAGACGTTGGAAGGTGGCGGGGGCGCCATGTAACCCGAAAGGGAGAACCTTAAAGTGATACAATCCTGAGGGAGTAGCGAAAGCCGTCTTTTCCTTGTCTTCAGGACCCAACGGGATCTGCCAATATCCCTTGGTCAAGTCAAGGGTAGACATGTATTTTGCTTTCCCCAATCTTTCTAAGAGCTCGTCTATCCTTGGAAGAGGATATGTGTCAAATTGTGATATGGAATTGACCTGTCTAAAGTCAATACAAAAACGTATAGACCCATCAGGTTTGGGCACCAATACCACGGGCGAACACCAGGGGCTATGGGAAGGTTCTATGATGTCCAGATCCAACATCTTCTCGATTTCGTTTTCTACGAGGGTTTTCCTAGCTTCAGGGATACGATAAGGTTTTAGTCGTACGGTCTTCCCAGGTGGTGTGAGGATTTGATGATGTACCAATCGTGTCCTACCGGGTATCGAGGAGAACACCCGAATGTGTTTATCGAAGAGATTCTTCAATTGTCTATTTTGTTGAATCGAGATCTCTGTATTAATGATAGGAACCTCCCTCTCGCCAGGGGGATCAGTGGGGCACCACCCTATCTCTAGCTCCTTAACGGTATTAACTAGGCAGCCGTGCCTTGGGTCGTTCGGAGGTTCTTCCCATCTTTTTAATAAGTTAACATGGAAGATCTGTGACCTAGGGGGAGTATCGTTAAGCTGAATTTTATAAGTTACGGGGGTTACTAGTCCTGTTACGGTGTAGGGTCCCTGCCACTTGGCCAACAATTTGTTGTCTGAACTGGGAAGAAGAACTAGCACTTTATCTCCTAGGGAAAAGGACCTCAATTGGGTATTCCGATCATAATTCCTTTTCTGCTTGTCTTGGGCCCTCTCCATGTGTTCCCTTACGCTTTCCCATACTGTATGCAGGTGGGTTTTTAACTCACGGGCGTATTTTAGAATGGTTTTTTCCCCGTCTTCTTCTTCCCACATCTCAGCGGCCATATCTAGTAGGGTCCGTGGTTGTCGCCCAAACAACAGCTCAAACGGACTATGGCCCGTAGAGGCTTGTTCGTGTGTCCTGATTGCGTATAATACTAAGGGGAGTTTCCTATCCCAGTCCTTACCTGTCTCCGAGATAGCTTTCTTTAGTAGTGTTTTGAGGGTACGGTTGTATCTCTCCACCAAACCATCGGTTTGTGGATGATAGACCGACGTCCGTAACTGTTTAATCCCCAATAGCTGACATATTTGTGTCATCAGGTTGGACATAAATTGGGTACCTTGGTCCGTTAGGATTTCTCGAGGAAACCCAACTCGGGAAAAGAACCCTATCATGGCGTGTGCAACACTCTTGGTGTTAATACTAGAGAGGGGAATAGCCTCAGGGTATCTCGTGGCGTAATCCACTAATACCAATATATAACGATAGCCTCTCGACGAGGGAAGAAGAGGGCCAACGAGGTCCATCCCTATTCTGGAGAAGGGGACATCAATGATGGGGAGGGGTTGTAAAGGGGCCTTTCTCCATGAGCCTGGGTCAATCAATTGGCATTTTGGACATTGTTGACAGAACTTCCTAATCTGGGAAAATACCCCCGGCCAGTAAAACTTCCTCAACAAATACTCCTCTGTTTTCTCCCTCCCATAGTGTCCACCCCCTGGCTGGCTGTGTGCTAAGTGTAGAACTTGTTGTCTATAAGGTTCTGGAACTATCAACTGTTTCTTTTCGTCTTGGTCTTTGTAAGTGACTCGGTATAATAGGTCCTTAACTATGGTGAACGAGGGACCCTTATCCTGGGGGTTCCGTGGCCGTGCACTTTTCCATGCATGAATTAAACTGGGGTCTTCTCTTTGAGAAGTCCGGAAGCTGGGAAGAGCAGTGAGGGCGAGGACCTTTGTAATTACCCGGGGCCTGCTGGAGTGGTCTTGGGTATAGGCTTTCTTAATTATTCTTTTCTCCTTCCGGGAGAGTTTAGGTCGTACTCTCGGAGGTGATAGAGGCATATTGGAGAAAGGAGCGTCCTTCCACCAGTTGTTAGTTTCTTCGAGCTGTCTAAGGCTGTCAAGGAGTTGCGGGAATTCCGAAAAGTCAGTTCCTATAATAGCTTCTTCAACCAGTTGCTCTACTAAACCCACTCTTATGGGTATTTCTTTTCCCCCCCAGGTGAGGGTTGTCCAGATTAGGGGATATTCTCTGGTTTCTCCATGGATACAACAGATTGATACCGTGAGTCCCGAAGTATAGTAATGTGCGTCGAACAACCCGGCCCTGACCACAGATTGGCTGCACCCTGAATCGATGAGGGCCACTGTGCTTTTCCCATTGATAATCAGTCTCTTTTTATAAGGGGTGTCTCTTCTCCCTGTATAAAAGACTCTTCCCCTAGTGACCCCTATTTCCATGGGTTCCGGTTTTTCTGTTTTCATGGGGCAACCTCGAGCTATGTGGCCCCATTCCCCGCAACTGAAACACTGAGGTTGTTGTATATAGGGCCTATCCAGTCCCCGGGTTTTCCCTATGTCCTCGTTGATTCTTCGTCCCACTGTCGAGGATGTTCCGGAACCCAGACGCAGGGGACTAGGTGTTGATCGGGGGGGTTACTTTGAACTTAAGGGAGCGATGAAAGGCGCAGGCCAACTCGATGGTAGTATTGGTATCCGGGTTTGGATGTTGTTTGATCCAGTTGCGTGTAGACGGAGGCAGAGCGTCCAGGTATTGCTCTAAGAGCACGATCTCAATAATGTCTTCCCGATTTGTCCCTATGGGGCCCAACCATTTGAGACCCAGATCTTTGATCCTAAAATATAGGGCCCGGGGATTTTCGTTGGGCCCCCACTTAGCTTTTCTAAACCGGACGCGATAATGTTCAGAATCAAAACCCACCCGTTCTAAGATGCTCTTTTTAATATCCTTATAGGGGGTTATTCCACCGGGGTTTACCGCTTGATAGGCGGCTTGGAGAGTCCCCGTCAATAAGGGGGCGATATATTGGCCCCATCGCTCCTGAGGCCAAGTAGCGGAAGTAGCAACTCGTTCAAAATTGGTGAAAAAGGCATCGGGGTCTTCACCTTCTTGATATCGTTGTAAGACCGAACTGGGCACATTCGGGTGTACGCGGGTAGCAGCGATGGTATCTGTGAGATTCTTAATGGCGGTTTCATGAACCAACTGGTTGTTGGCCATTATGGTGGCCTGACTCTTAAGGGCATTTTGTAGTGCCTCTCTTTCCAACTTGGCCTCTTTTTGTTGCTCTTCCCACACTAATTGTAGGTGTCTTTGTCCGGAGGCCAACTGTTGCATCATATCGGATATGGTACACTTCTCCTCCATGGTTGGGAAGTCTCTGTCGCCTATTCCAATATCCCACTTCTGACACCACTGTGACGGGGTCTTTTATCCCGAGTCGAGGGGATATTGGAAGAAGGTGACAGACGCGGCACTTAAGGGTGTAGTACGTTTATTTTCTTGTTCGTTGGGATTGTAGCACTAGCTTTTCCGCCAAACTGTTATATTCCAAGTCCAAAACTAATATAAATCCCTTTTCTTTTCAGGGTTCCTTGGTGTTCCCGGGACGGCCTGGTCCGGTTCGGAGGGAGAGGTCTTGTTCACCCGGCTCTCATGGCCCCAGGAATTCCCAAAACAAAGAAGGAGAAAGGAACAGGTAAGTGGGGAAAATTATTTATATACGGTTAATTGGGGTTAGTAAGGAGTGAGAGGGGGGGGGTTCTGTGGAGGTGGAGGAATGTGGGGTTACTTTTCTCTTGTGACTTCCTTTCGTTGTGCCCTTTCTGTGACCCCCTTACAGTTTTATTCACTGGTCTGGGTACGGTCCTTGTGTGGTTATTCTTCAGTTAACTGTGGTCCTGTTCAAATTGGCTCCCCTTCCCTACACGACCTCAGCCCTCCCTTCTTAGCCCCCTTAAACCCAGCCAACCACCCAGAACCCCAGTCCCAGCCCCGGTACGCTCGTACCTGACTTGGCCACGCCCCTCCAGGGACGCGGCCGGCTTGTAGGGGATCTCCCGACTTCGTCTCGGCAGGGGCGGGAGGCGCCCAAGGGTTTCCGCTCTCCGTCCGTTGTTCCTCGTCCACGGCGGGGTTTCCCTTCTCTCTTGGCGGTCCGTGGCGTTCGTCTCTCCGGCTCTCCCTGACGTCGGCATCTCTCTCTGGGTCGCGCGGCGCTTCTCCTCCGTCGGCCGTCCTTCCTGTTTTTGTCTGACGGATGACGTTGGACGTCATCACGTCAGGAATCCCTCGGGTGCCCCCGGGGTATCCCCCGGCGGTCGTTCGCTCCGAAAAAGAACCGGCATCCGGAGGCGCCCGGTTACAGTCCTCTTGTTGTTTGGATGAGGCCTTACTCGGTGGGTCGTGCGTCTTGTCCGTGTTGCATGCTGGCCCCTTCTTAACCTTGGCAGGTGGCAGAATCGGTAGGTCTTTTGCAGTGGTAGGTGGCACACTGCCAGCCCTGACGGGTGCCTCCTTCAATCCTCTCGGACTTGCAGGGACCACACCGAATGCCGAGTTGGTGGCTGAGGTGCTGGCCTGGGATCTAGACATCCTCGCCATAGAGGAAGGACGGGGGGGAGGCATAGGGAAGAGGTCAAAGTTAGCCAGGAAAAGTTTTTTAGACACCCTGGGATGGGAAGATGGAGGGGGTGTGGGAGTGGAGGAAGAGGTAGTGGTTGTAGGAGGTGTACGTCTGCTGAGTTTGGGTGAAGGTGCATGGGCTGGAGGCTGTTGTGAGGCGGATGGCTGTTGAGTGGGTGTGTGCCTGCGTTTGTGTACTTTGGGACTTCATTTGGATAATTCAAAGTTGTGACATTTGCAGTGATAGGTTGCTGTTGGAAAGTACAAAGGGGACATGGGTTGATCCTGGGACAGACACCCACTTCGAATATGTGGATCTTGTACAGAGGCAACTTGCACTGTGATTGAATGGAAGTTCTTGAGATTGTATCAGGCCTGTTTCCTGGTGGATTTTGCCACCAAGGCAATATGTGCTATTTAACTTGCTCTAACCACATGTATATTTCATACTGATCTCCCTCCCACTGGCTAAATGTTCAATTTGTGTGTAGTGAATTAAGCTGTTGATGTGTCTCCTCGTAGTTAAAAGAACATTGTGTATCACTGAAAGTTTGTTGTGACATTCCACCACATACTGCCACTGTACTGAAATGGGCATGTGGCCTCACATTTGTTACTGCCATGATGTAGACTATTGGTGTTATTGATGTAGGATTCCTATTGTGAGGGCAGGATGTCTGGCTTCAGCTGAGGTCATGAATAAATAATAGTTTGCCTATTTAATTTGGTTTTAGGAAATGTTCCTTTCTTCCATGTTGTCAAGATTATAGATGCCAATTTGTAAATAGCACAGACTGTTTGGGTTATGCGTGGTTTGTGAAAACCATCTTTGATTTTGTCAAAGACTTATTGCCTACAAACATTTGACACCAATACATTGTGATTTCATTGTCTTTTCCATCTTTTTTTTAAAGTGGGAACCACATAATCGAGTGGGTATCTTGTATTTGTTTTTTAATCATATTGGTTGACAGGTTTAAAAAATGATGGTCTACGGAAGACATAGAAAAGAAATTACCACAATAAATACTACACCTGTCTTTGACTTTGTATTATGTGCATTTATTTTGGAAAAATAAACAAATGTAATAATTTTGAAACCAGTTGAAAATGAACACAAATAAAAAAATTAAGTCCATCATGGTGGATGAAACTTTATTTGTTGATCAAATATTGTTTGGAGTCCAATGTACATAATACAACTGTCCTTAAAAAGGTAAATGTGTCCATAAAATAGTCCACATGAATTGTAGACACACACTAGAGGAAATTCGATTTGTTTTCTCTTGGAGGTGGTGGTGAAGGTCTTGCCATCCTTTCCTGGTGGTCTGGATGAAAGCCCCCTCCTGGGTAGAGGGGTGGCACAGCTACGTGGACTGGGGTTGGTGGGGCAGTCTCCTGTTGCGGCAGAGCCTCCCTGCCTGTGGCTGAGGTAGGTGTATTTTGTCCTGATGTTGAAGGAGCACAGACAGGGGTTGATGGTCCAGGGAAACCCCTGCACATATGATGGTAGATGTCAAACATCACCCCAGTCAAAGAGCACAAACAGGAGTTGTGATTTTGCATCTCAACAGTATGCTCCCTCTGCACCTCATAATGTTCAGGACCTCTGTTACGACTTGGCCCATCACATCTTGGGAATGTTATAGTGCTCTCAAGACTCGGTCAGTGGTGGTCTGGGTGACAATGATGCCAATGGCCGTACTTTGCTGGCCCACAGATTCCCTACCACAACCCCTGCCCCCAATACCCTGTGCCCTTGAGGCAGTGTGGCTCACCCCACTGGGTCCTGGCTAAACAGGAGGTGGTGGTTGCTCAACAGGAGCCAGGACTGGGGGGCACAAGATGGGTGTTATATTCCTTTGAACACAGGAAGTGGAGGTATCCTGAGGCCGAGATGTTATAGCAGCTGGGATGGGAGGTATAGGTGTGGGCTGAGTTTGACTCACCAGAGCTCTGTGCCCAGATAGACCTGATGGACTAGGCATGTCCATATCCTCTGAACTTGCAGAAGTGGTGTCCTCACTGAAGGCTTAATCCTGGTCTGGAGTGGAGGTGTCTTCTGTTGCAGGCGGTGGTCCACTTGCCCTGGGTGTTGGACCTAAGATGAATTACAAACAAAATTAAATTAAAGGTCTCTATAGTACCTCAAATCGGTCTTCAGCTACAAATGAAGCAACCTAAAACAAGAAAAATATAATTAATTGGATGATTAGCCTTTGTGTGATTTTTTAAGTTTTACACTTGCAGGTTAAAATACATAGATGCACACTTCAATAAAAATGATGGAGAGATGTCCTGACATGTAAAATGTTAGTTAGAAAGTGTACATTTCATGTACCAGACATGCAACTCAACACAGTAGAGAGGAATTTGAGATCTGAGCAACTTCAAGGCCTAGCAGCCTCAATAACAATCTATGATACACCTTCTTAGCATTAATGGCATTGGTCATCATATGAATACTGCAAAGTAAATTGTGTATGAACACTACTTATATTCTGCATGTCACAGAACATGATTGGAAACCTCTGAATCTACAAAGTATGATTTAAGCAAGCAAGTAGGCCAATTCAATAGAGTATGATGAAGGTGACGACATACTGGTTCAACACAGCAGATGAAATGTTCATACATACCATGATATGGTGAATGACAAATACATACAGCTTTGACATTTGTGCATATATGGAAGAGAAGGGAAGTTAAGAAACATCACATTGCACTATTGTTTCCAGAGACAAGAACAGTGCATCAAGGCAGTTATAGTCATTTATTAACACCATTGAAAACCGTTGTTAAAAAGTGGGCTACACAGACCTATTTAAGTTACTGTAGTGAAAACAAAGACAAATTTACATTATGCACACACATGTATATACTGTGAATGGGTGAAAATATCACTTACATGCACTATATCTTCATGTATAAACAGATGGAGTTTGGAACCTGTTTTGTTAGTACAACAACCTACATTGAAATGAAGCAGGGGACTAGGCAAATGCAAAGGGATGATTCATGGAGAACAACATACAATCTGACAAACAGATTGCTCATTGTTAGAAAGAGAGATACAACCATAATGCTAGTAATGTGGATGAAACAAGCTATTTTGGAGACTCATGTTTAGATAGGTATGTTTTGATAAGGGTCTTGAACATTCTGAACAGCTAACTTAATTGCAAAAAGTCCATTTGTGATTAGTGAGCCACTGAAAAGTTCAACTTACCAGTCTCCACTCCATCAGGGATTCCTGTCAAGCCTTCAGGCTGTAGGATTTGCAAGTCCTTCTCCTCCCAGGGAAAGAGTTGTAAGGGGGCTGGGAGAACCACCACCAGTTCTCTGGGCCTCCAGATGATGTTTGGAGGCCAGTGAGTGCACTCGCCCCAGCAGGTCATTCTACCTCTTCCTAATGTCCTCCAGTGTGCACAGATTGTTCACTACAGCATTCCTTCTGTTCACTATTCTGGTCCACTTTTCCCTTTTCTGAGATGTGGTTGTATTTTGTACTTGTAGTCCAAACAATTGTCGCTCTTCTCTAATAATTTCATCCACCATAACTGACAATTCTCCCTCTGTAAAATGTGGATTGCTCCTCCCTGCCATAGTGAGTGTCTAAATTTTTTTACTGGTGCCCCAAAAGTTGATTCAAAATAAAACAAATGTGTGAAAAGTAAAATGAATATAGAGGGAGAAAAATAATTGAACAAAACCTGTGTCCTTTGTGGTAAAATATGCATCAAAATGCTCTGCTGAAGTGGAATGGCAAAGGTTCATGGTATGAAATGGAGTGTGTTTTATAGTATGTTTTGCAAGTGTTCACAATCGTCCAATATTTAACACTGCCAGGCTGACTGATGGTGAAAGAATGACTGTCCGACCACCTGCCCCCCCACACCGACATCATTCCATCCACCCTGTTATGTGTCAGTTTCCTGCCAGTGGTCCATGCACGGCAGAACACAATTGGAAGTGTGCACTGCTGCAGTTCAAAAAGGTCCTGCCAATAGTAGGCAATACCACATTGGACAGTTTGAATACCCTACAACTGAGGCACAGACACAAACCACACACACCAGCACATGGCACTATAAAACACCCCACATACACACCCACAATCTCTTGCGATTCCTACGAACAGCACACATAGCGATGACCCATTAACACAGAACCCATTCACCACAGGCATCTTCACACTGCACACTCAGCACACACCATGCAACTGCACGTATTGCACTAGGCACACATCACACTCACATACCGAAATCACAACGCACCTCTAGCCACATCCAAATACCCCATCCCACTAACCACCCCACACCCTACATGCTCCAGACCCCCTCACACAACACGGCACATCAAAAACACCCACGTTTCACTGACAATGAGTTGAGGGTCATGGTAGATGAAATCTTCAGAATAAAGGCACACCTGTTTGGAGCCCAGATCTAGCAAACAGCATTGACAATGAAAACTGAGTTATGGCAGAGGATCGTAGACAGGGTCAACTCAGTGGGCACATATCCACGTACCAGGGAGGGAATCAGGAAGAGCTGGATTGACCTATGGGGAAGGTGCGTTCCTTGGTGTCCAGGCACCAGATCGCCCTGAACAAGACTTGCCGTGGCCCCCACCTCCACCCCTTGAGTTAACATCCTGGGAGGAGAAAGTCTTGGACATCAAGCATACTGAGGGCCCGACTCAAACGGTTGACTCTGATAAATCAATAACAACCTCCAGGCACCAACCACCCCTGCCCAGCATGCGTTCCCACCACCCATCACTCCCCTATCCACCCCATCCAACACTTCTGCACCCCCCCAGGCATGCCATGCCCTAACCTGCATGCCATACCACACCACTGCCACCATTTCCACAGCCACCCCAATGCACTGATAACAAGCAAAATGGCAATCACCACAACTCCCACAATACAACACCCCCCACACATCAGAAGATCGCAGTCCCACTTCACAGTGGAACACCTGCATGGAAAACCCTACCACAAGCCAACGCAACTGGTTGCCTAGACTGCGTACCAACACATGGTAAAGATAGCAATGTTATCCACTATCCTCAACTCTCATTGGCACATGGAAACAAATACACAATCCGCATCCCCCAAACAATGTCTGCACAACAGCAGCTGTCATTGCCATCAGTGGGAAGCAACTCAGGCTACACTATGCATCACACGATGTGGCCAGCAAGTACATCTCCAAAATATAACTCGCTCCCTTTCCATCCACAGGTCCCAATGCTGCTGCCAACCACCAGCAGATGACAGGGTCAGACAGCCCTCACCAGGATGAAGCCCCCAGTGGATGTCTGGACAGTGATGACTTGCCTGGCCCATCAGGGACGTCTGGTCAGTCCATATCCAGCAGCCCCACCCTGGACACACCGGACTCCCCCTCCCATGTGGCAACTACACCTCAGCCAGCCTTTTGTCCCCAAACCAGTGCCCTGGGGACAGATCAATCAGAAGTGTGCTCCACAGTACAGGGGACAGAGTCAAGGGCACACACCCAAGACAACTAAGGTCCTGGTGCTACTGGGAGTGGGCACACTGTGCCAGGGGCACATCCATAGGGGGCCATGGGTAGAGGGAGGGGACCTGTGGTCCAAGAGACAGGGCACCTAAAACAACAGACTGCCCAGGTGGCCCTCTCCAAAGTCCTGGGTGCATACCACCAAACGCAGGACATGATGGGTCACATCCTCAAAACCGTGCAGGAGAACCAGAGGCTGCAGAGGGAACACCATCAGGAGACCATGCAGCAGTGGCAGGCAGTCAGTGCCACCATGGCCTCCATTGCAGGGGTGCTGAAGAAACTAACCAGCATCCTGGCTGAGTCCTCCACCCACCAGCAGGCCCCTTTCACTAGCCACATCCCAAAACCCTCCACTACAGCATTAGCAGAATGGAGGCCCTGCCAGAGGACTTGCAGACCACCAGCACCCCACCCCCTGAAGCTGAGGGACCCCCACGCAAGCAAGGACGTCCAACCAGACATCCTGCAGGAACTTATGGCAAGACTAACATCACCACCAAGAAGTGACCCTCTCATTACCCCTTGCACGTGTCAGTCACAAATAAACACTATTGAGCACAGCTACTGTCTACATGCTTTATTGTAAAAAGTACCATTTACTGTTGCATAACAGGCTAACTGTCAGCCCATTGTCATACAAAAGTTTGTGATAGTGACAGAAGGGGGGAGCAATATGCAGCAAGGATGATAGTGGAGCAGGCAGAGGCTGGAGACGTGTCAGGGGAGGCAACAGGTGATGCAGGAACCAGAGTGCACCACACAAATGTCCTGCAAGTAAAACAAGTCAGGGACAACAATCACTATAGGAGTCTAATATGCTCACAAAACACACATACACTACAATTACAAAGTCACAATGGTGATATGGCAAGCGTCAGCTCTGAACACATGCCCATGTCAGACAAACATTCCCAAGACAACCATCCCCAAATGTCCTTCCAAAACAACAGACAAAGCTAAACCTAGGGTATTGTTGTATTGCTCCCAATGTGGGCTCTTTGGATAGGTAGCTATACTGTTGATACCACAATGTTTAGCACACATATTGCAGTTGATATTGCAGTTCAGGGAACAATGGAAATGCACACACACATGTCACAAGTGAAGCAACACAACAGCAGGGTGATAATTGTACTGAAATGTGCACAGTAACAACTCCACTGGTGGCCACATGTTGCCCCCCAACCGACCAAGAGGCAGAGCTGGACCCAATTCCACTAGTGCTAAAAGGAGGATCTTTGTTACAAGGCAGACAGGAGTATAGGTCACATAATATACATCTGACACATACCTTTAGCTCAGTGGATGTACTGTTGTATCAACTCTGCTCTGGAGTCAGCTGCATCCTCATCATCTTCCTCCTCATCACTCACCATGTCCTCTTCATCAGCCACTGGTCCAGCTGCCACCTCCTCTGCACCCAGCAATGGGATGTGAGGTATCAGGGCCAGATTGTGTAGCATGCAGCAGGCAACAACGATCTGGCACACTTGTAGAGTCGGGCACCTCTGGAGATGTGAGGACACCAGAATCTGGCCTTAAGTAGCCCAAAGGTTCTCTCCATCACACGCCTCGTCCTACCGTGTGCCTCATTGAATTGGTTTTCAGCATCTGGAGTCGAATGTCTCACAGGTGTCAGTAGCCAGGGAAGGTTGGGATAGCCAGAGTCACCTGTGTGCACAGAAGCAGGACCCATATCAAGACCAGGAGGGAGATAGGGCAGCGTGTGAAGAGAGTTGACTCTACAGGGGCACACATACGAATGTATACATACCGATGAGCCAGGCCCGGTCCCTCTGTAGTGATGCCATCATGTGTGGGATGTTGCTGTACTGCAGAATGTAGGAGTCATGCATAGAACCAGGGAACGTGGCCATCACTTGGGAGATACTTTGGTCAGCAAGACAGACCGCCCGCACATTGATAGAATAAAAGTTTTTTTGGTTCCTGAACACTTGTTCATTTCTCCTGGGTGGCACCAAGGCAATGTGTGTGCCACTTATGGCCCCTATCACATGAGAGACATGTGCCAAATTGTAGAAGGCAGCTTTGACAGTGGTTAAATCTGCACATTGGGGAAACCTGATGTAGCAGGGCAGATGTCTTAGCAGGGCACACAGTACATCCCTCAAAACATTACTGACATCGGCTGTGACATCCCTGCTGCCAAGCTCACTGTCATCTGGAACGACCCGGTGGCAAGAAAGTGGAGTACTGACAACACCTGTACTGTGTGAGGGATGGCATTAGGATGACGGATGGCAGGTAACAGATCAGGCTCCAACTGGGTCACCAGCTCCATGATTGTATGACAATTCAGATGATACGTCTGAATGACATGTCACTCTTCCAGGGTGGCAAAGTCGACTAGGGGCCGGTACACAGGAGCATGTGTCTTCCTCAACATAGCACAGTATCTGGGAATAGGAGAGGAAGAAGTCACAAGAAGCTGCATTGACTGTGGACACAGTAAAGCTGTGCAATAGTCACCAACTGTCACCCATAACACACCTAACATACAGCCACTATTCACTAAATACATGTAAAATGGCAGCTGCCTGTCCTGCATGCACAGCACAGATGGAAGTGACCTCAAACTGCTGGCGTCAGTTGTCTTGGCCAACCGCTGTGAAACTCCTCATTGGATAACATGGTTGTCTGTGGGAGACTGGAGCCAAAGATGATTGCCGTCAGCAGACGGTGATGTCCGCGGCGGACGTGACTGCCATTTTGTCTGGCAATGCTCACTTGACTCCTGGCACTCCTGCACACAAGACCTCTACTGCGTGTGCTGCTGTGCTCTGACTCTGGTAGCCAAGATGCCACATCCTGCAGTTGAATGGGCCCCAGCCTTCTCCCAGGAAGAACATGAAGAGCTTGTGGATAGGGTCCTACCCCTGTATGGACAGTTTATGGGGCACCAGAACAGCAGTTGAGCCTAATGACAGCGTCCTGTCTGATAGTGATGTGTATGTGGATGAAAGGCTTTGGTACAAGGCAGATAGAGTGGATGCATGGATATGGGTGAGGAGTCTGAGCGTTAATGGTGTGAAGGCATGTAAGTGCGGGCATGAGATGTGTGAGATGTGTGCTGTCCACTGCTGTCCCTGCGATGCCACTCTACATGACTTTTTCCTTTTGTCTGTGTCACCCATGCAGGTCAGTGCCCATCAGAAGAAGGGGATTTGGTGGGCCATGGCCAAGCAAGTGTGGACCCTGGGGGTCCATGCCTGGTGGGGCACCCGCTGCAGAAAGAGGTGGGAGGACCTGAAATGCAGGGCCTGGAAGACCACGGAGGCCCAGCTGGAGATGTCCTCCCAACGAGGGAGGGGTACCCATTGGACCCTGACCCCCTAATGGCCCACATTTTGGCATGGCCTACCTTGAGGTAGATGGGTGCTTGAGGGAAGCACAGCAGCCACAATGGGGTAAGTACACACATTCACCTTGTTAATGTGTTACTTAGCTTGGTTTGGTTTGAGTACTAGTGGGAAGCTATAGCATAGGTACTAGGTAGATGCCTGTTCTCTATGGTTTTCAGTCACCCTGGCAGGATTGGTATCACAGATGTGTGCCGATACCATGCAGACTGTGACTTATGAGAGCAATTACTTTCAAGTTTTGATTTGTGTGGACGCCCTCAACCAAGATTGGGAACCCAGCTAATTGTCAATGGCTTAGTAGGCATGTTACCTACAAATGCAGGATTCAGTTGATTCAAGAGTACAGGAATGGTTTCCCTAAGAGGCCATGTGGGTTTGCCAAGTACCGGGCAAGTGTGATTAGTGTGACTCTCATCATGTACATGGGTACAATTGTACCACCATCAGCAGTTCACATCAGCATAGCTGTAGTTTCCCCCATGGTGTCCCACTGTTGTAGCATGTATAGGTGAGGGCATGCCGTGCCATTGCATAGCAGCAGATAATGATGTTGTTACACTGTGTGACTGTTGTGCTGGCATTGACCCATTGCACGCTGTCTCTCTCTCCCACCCTCCCTCTCCTCCTCTGTCTTTATGTGCATCGGCATCATCTAGCAAAGGGGAAGGAGAAGGGTCACCTGTGAGTGGGGAAGCTGCAGGCCACGGGATTCAGGAGGTTGAATCCAGCAGAGCCGAGGCCACCAGTGGGACAGAGGGTGAGGGCAGTGCCACGGGGAGACCGGGTCAACCACGCCATCTTCAGATTCCTCCTCCGATGGCAGTTCCCTGGCAGTGGTGGACCGATCTAGAACCACTCCAGTAACATCTGTGTCCACCATCCCCCTTTCCAACACTGCCCTCTCTGTAGCTGCATACCCAGTTGCCCATGCCCGCTCACCCAGGAGGGTGGGCATCTCCTTTGCAGCAGGCGCCTCTGCCCCTGCCCCAGTCAGCGCTGCTGCCCTCAATGAGGAGGCTATTGACCTCCTGAGGTCCATCTCTGTGGGACAGTCAACCATTGTCAATGTCATCCAGGGAATAGCATCGCAGATGCAGCAGTTCAATGCGTTCCTGGAAGGCTTTCATGGTGTCCTGGCAGGCCCTGGCCACCTCATTGACAGCAGACAGTATCCCTTCTTCTTCCATCGCCCCTCCAGCAATCTGTTCCCAATCCCACATCCCACTCCCCCCACCCATTCAAAGCACATTATCTGACCCACAGGCATGCACATCAACAGACATGGTACACAAGGACAAACATAAGCACCACAACACCACCACTGCCATGCATGCACACAACATTCAGAT
This sequence comes from Pleurodeles waltl, assembly GCF_031143425.1. Lineage (NCBI taxonomy): Eukaryota > Metazoa > Chordata > Amphibia > Caudata > Salamandridae > Pleurodeles > Pleurodeles waltl. The sequence continues at coordinate 365,054,797 of NC_090438.1, forward strand.
GCAGACATGTCAACATCCACTCCCTACACTGACTCCCCCACCACCTCCCCCCCTCACAGGCACTACACCACCTCATCACTTCCAGATCCTGCCACAAGTGCCCGCACTGCCACCGTCACCACAATATCAGACCCATATATATGTACCCCACACACTACTTCTCCCACTACATCTAAGCACCCACGGTCACCCACCCAACAGTCACACAGCACACACATGGCATCCAAGCACGCACCTGCACCCTAATCACCTCCACGGACACACCTCTCAACCACTCCCTCTCCCTTCACTCCCATACCTTTCTCCCATGACCGTCCCAGTGCCCACAAGGAATGTTTCCTCTGTGAATTTTCCATGTTTCCCACCAGTGAACTAGTCCCACACCCCTGCATTCCACCTCCCAGTCCTCCCCTGGTTATCACTATGCCCTTTCCTCACCTAAGACTCCCCCCCCCACCAAGTCCACAGTCACCCCTCCCAAACTCAAAGCCAAGCCCACACCTCCAGAATCAAAGTCAAAGGCCAAACCCCCATCTAAGCCTAAGGACCCCCCTCCAAACCCACTAATGTCCTTCCCTCTAGTGTGTGCTAGGCGGGTGTACTTACGGTTGGTGTCTTCATCACTTTCGCTGGTCCTAGAGTTCAATGGCCAGCAGGAGCAATGAGAAGACTTGCAATTTGTGTGCCATGGTACCTGTGGATGTGGCTGTGTTCCTGAAGGTGAGTGTTCCCTTTTCAGTGATTCGTTTCCGCCATGCTTGTCGTGGCAGTGAGACCGCCCCAGAAATCCTGGTGGTGTGCAGCCTCATAATAGGGCTGTGGGAAACAACCTCACCGCTGGCCTGGATATGCTTGCCGCCAGCCGCAGCAGTCCTTCTGCAATGGCGGTTCGGGCGGCAACTTCTCTGTGTTCTGTTGGTTCCATCGCCGTGCTCATAATATGGTGGTCCGCTCTGCCGGGGCCATGGCGGTGCAACGGCCACCTCTACTGTAGCAGTCCACGGACCGCCAGACTCATAGTGACCACTTTAATGTGTTCAGATTACTTTTGGTGTTTTCAAATTTGTGAATTTCAGTAGTGGGTCTGGGGTTGAGTTAAAAAGGAGGGGGAGCAAAAAAATGTTAATTTGCTGTAACATTTGCCACTGTGTGATGAACCTGCATAAAATTTGGTAGAAGCTTGGCAGGTTTGGTTTTTGGTTGATATGTCAACTTTGAGCCAGTCTGTGAAAAGGGGCAAAGCTAAAGTGGGAGGGAACAGCTTTTTCAGTTGTTTAAAACTTTTCCACTGATTGATGAAGCTGCATCAAATGTGGTAAGCAGTTCACAATAGATACCCAGTGTAGGTACTTCAGATTTTGTGCAAATCCAGGGGGGAGGTGAGTTAAAAGGTGTCAAAATATTTTTAATTTACTAATACATTTGGTACCATCTGATGGCTCTGCATGAAATTTGACAAAACCTTAGCATGTTTAGCCTACTGTTGTCAATTTCTGGCAAGCCCATCAGTACAGCTAGGAGATTTCATGGACAATTTAAAAAAGTGTTTCTCTTCTAATAAATTTGGCACTATGTGAGGAATCTGCACAATATTTGGTAGATGCTTAGTGGGTTTAACTTTCTGTTGGTTATGCCAGGTTTTGAGCAGCTCATCGAAGGGCAAAGATCAATGGGAGAGCAAATAGTGAAATATTCACTAAGAACTTTGTCACTGTTCAGTTATTCTGTATGAAATTTGGCAGCTAGCAAATTAAGCCTGGTGCAATGCCAGGCAAGGTCTGCAACCAATCCCTGTTGCTCACACCCAAAGGTGGTTGGGCACTGGGCCTGACCAAAGGCCGTGCAGAGTGCAGAATGAGTACATGGCAGGCCGTGTGCAGTTCATTTTGGACGATCATGCTGCTGTTCTCTATCTACATGTGAAAAGTTACCTTTAGTAACTTTATACCCCTGAATTCAGTCTTAGAGGTTTTAACCCCTGAGCTGAGGGGTTTGAGACATATAAGTACACACATAAGTGTAAATCTACACGGGAAATTGGTAGATAACACTAAAGTGTAGATTTACACCTAAACAAGAGCATATTACATGTGAACACATTTTACACAATTTACCTTTGTGGCTAGGACCCTATGAATCCTTCATGTTCTGTCAAAGGATAACACTTAGTTAATGTAACAACCCCTAATGTTAAAAAAATGGTTTGAAGTTTGTTTCCACTGGTCGTACCACTACCAGAGAAATGTATTTGTATTCCTAATGCCCATCAATACAAATCCATAGGAAAACAGATGGATCTTTGCAAAGGAAATCTAAGATCTGAATAGCAAAGTCCTGGCTGTAGCAACATAGTATCATATTCACCCAGCAAAGACTCTGGGCAATAAGGGAAGTTAATGCCAGATATCTCGGATAGCCAGCATCTCTCCAAATTATGCATGATATCATGGCCTGCTGAGAAATGTACTTCATTGTTAGGATGCTGCCAAGTAACACATTCTCTGTGCATAACAGCCTCAGTCCAGACAATTCCAACACCTTACACTGAGTGCCAGACTTTCCTTCCCTGAAAGAAACTTGCAAGCATTTTCAGAGTATCATTGCCCCATGCTTGTCTGGCACAAAATAATGAGCAATGCCTCCAATCCTTCTTCCTGACAATCAGTTCTCCCTGATCTGGAACAAATCTCCAAATTACTTAAAGACAAATGGTACTAACTGTCCATGATTAAATTAATTACCTTTTTTCATCCTCTGGGAGTGAATGGGTATCCATTATTGTGATGTAGAATGGATTGTATTCCTAAATGTGAGAAATTGGGTTGCTGGTTAAGGGGGGGGTGAAACCCTTCTGAAGCAAACACCCACAATCCTTGTCAGGGTGAACTACAAAATAGTTACTACATTTATTGGTGCTGAACTGTCTGGTAGCATGGCACAAAAGCAGTCAGGCCTAACTTAGAGGCAATGTGTAAAGTGTTTTTGTAGCACTTAAACAGCAATAAACTGTAAACACAACACAAGAAAAATCCCACAACAATTTAGAAAAATAGAGTACATTTTAATAAATTATTTGACACCAATACAACAAAAAATCCAATCAGTAGAACCAGAGTTATGAATTTTTAAAGTTTAAAGTAAAAAAATAGCAGCTAAAAGACCAATGCGCCGACCACAGGCATCTAGTTGTGCAAGACCAGGAATCAGATTAAAGTTATGGCTGACCACGATGAAGCATGCTCCAGATGCACAAAGTGGATTGGGCCCAGTCTCTGTTTACCTTCAGACTTAGAAGAATTTTTGAAGAAAAAGTAGGTTAAGTTCAGTGGGCAAGGTAGCCAGCGGAGACCAAGGAAAAGGTGTCATTGTGGAGCCACTGGGCAAAGTCACAGTGAAGATTTGTACATTTGGACATAGTCTCTTTTATTTAAGTAAGAAATCTCCAGTGGCATTAAGCTGCAGGCTGGAACTGATGAGGCTGCACAAAGTCAGATACCTTTTCCATGAAGAGCCACCGAACAGGATTTGCTGTGGAAAAGAATAGCGTAACAGGAGCTACCACGATGTCAGTCCAAACAGCAATCCACTTTGGGTGGATTGGCGAGCCGGTAGGTCCAGATCTCCTCTCGGTTCTTAGAGAACCTTTGGCTGAAATGTTTCTAAAACCCAAGTTTTGAATATGGGAAATCTGTGCACCATCCATCCCACTTCTAAGGGTCCAGGACTGGAGGGGTACCACTTGAAGGGTCTGGACTTACTCATGCTGGGTCAAGGTACGGGTTCAAGATGAATGGAACTTTTTTGCCCTTGAGACTCTGATCAGGAGGCTCTGTTATCAAATAGCCCTGAGTACTGGACTCCTGAGTACCAGACTTCTTGGCTTCAGAAAAGCATGTCACAAGCAGGAGGGCAGTCCTCTGAGGGCACAAGGCAGACTTCAGGTAGCAGGACAATCCTCTTGGGGCAGCAGGGTAGTCCTCTGAAGTACACAGCAGGCCAAAGGCAGCAAGTGAGCCCTGTGAGATTCCTTCTGCAGGTCCAGAAGTAAACTGAAGAGTGGGGCAGAAGGTCCTAGTTTTAAACCTGGTGTCATCTTTTCAAGTGAAAGAATTTTCTGGAGTTTTCCTCCCACAAAAGAGTCTGGAATTTCCTGCCTCCCTGCCCTGGTCCTAGAATGCATGCTCTCGACATAAAAGCCTAGTGTGAAGTTTTTTGTCTGGGTGCTGAGGCAGTGTCTTTGAAGTGCAAGTGGGGCTGTGAACAGCTCCACTCCCATCCTGCTAAAAAGACCCTGCCAATATCCACTCCCCCTATTGTGTGGCTGTCTGCGAAGAATACACAAAGGTCCACTGCCAACTACACTTATTCATGTGACCCAGGAAACAGGCCTGCAGACACTGAATGGTTAGAATGAGAAAATGCTAATGTTCCTAAAGTGGCCTTTTCGGAATTGTGACTTAAAATATGACTACCATTAAAGAGGATTTCAAATTACAATTCCTTAGACACCAAACATGAACTTTCCACCTGCTCCCAAACCAAAGCTATCACTTATTAAATATAGCAAGGTAACCCAATGTTATCCTATGGGAGAAGTAGGCTTCACAGTAGTGAAAAATGAATTTGAGAGTGTTGAAATCCAGTTTGCATCTTGTGCCGTGCCTTGGCATGTGTTAGTCACTGACCAACTGAGCGAAAGAGGATATGAAATGTTTCCACAGCCTCCCTGAAGAGTCAGAGTGTCAAGTTTAGGTTGCCACAAATCATCTCTTTCTTTCTAGGGTTAGCCAGGAGTTCAGTTGCCAGGTTCCAAAGTGGTGCGTGGTCAACTCAGTCTCCCAAACTGTGTGGTGCTGCTGCCCTAAACCCCAGTTTTATTACCATAGTAGGAACCGCATAACATAGCACTACAAATGTTGGTCAGACACTTACTTAATAGATCTCCTGAGTAACTCTCTCTCACATGTCAAAGATACCCTAATCTCCTTTTACACAGAGATGTCCATGGTATTAGGTAAAAATCCTCCTTGGTTCAATAGGTAGTATCTATCTTAGTCTGTAGATTGTTCAAGCTTGAACCGTGAGAGGATACTCTATTTGGTGTTTTTATCTCTGAATTTTGCCTCTTAAAAAACGGCACAATCACAACTGGCGGTAAGTACATTAAGATGTAGACAACCTGTCACACAATATTTACTTGCTAATTGGTTTGCTAATGGGATAGAGATGTTACATTTGTGGTGGAGGCACCCAATGCATACAGAACAGACATTTTCTACTCATGGGTCACTTTCCCTGCCGTTGATGCAAATACAAATACTTTTTACACATACACAGTAGCTAACGCTCCTGCACACTATAGAGCTTATTACTATCTAGAAATACCATAAGCATGTCAAGAACACCATAATTTGTTTCAAGGCGCCCTCCCACATGTTATTATTAACGTAAGAATAGGACACCCTTATTAATGATGGGGCCTCCTGACCAGTTCTAGCCGCCTACACACCATTTCTAAACATACAGAATTTGCAGGCATATAGGGGGTCATTCTGACCCTGGCGGTAAAAGGCTCTTACCGCCGGTCAGAAGTCCGCCATTCTACCGCCGCGGCCGCGGCAAACCGCCACGGTCATTCTGACCCACAACTTCAAAACCGCCAAAAACCCAACATCCACGGAAGGCCGCCTCATCAGCGGTCAGCGATAAACTGGAGATGACAAAACCTCCACCGTCACGCCAACACGAACACGCCCATGCCATTACGACCCACAAATCCACGCGGCGGTCTTTCAACTGCGGAATTCCATGGGCGGTACACACCGACGCGGTCAAAATACACACACCTTTACAAAACACAGCCACATTGGACAATTCGAAATACACACACCTGATACACATACACACACCACACCCACACATCCAATCAACTATAAAACACACACCCACATCACCCACAAACCCCCACTACTAGAAATTCGGAGAGAAGGCGAGAGAGAGAGAGAGAGAGAGAGAGAGAGAGAGAGCGCACAGCTAACGCAAACCCCAACACACAGAGGAACACAACATCATCACCCACACCACATCCACGCACAAAACACCACACACCACCACACACACCACACTCATCACCACAAACACCACCCCACACCACCCCATGGCACCCCAAAAACACCCCAGGTTCTCGGACCAAGAACTCAGGGTAATGGTGGAGGAAATAATCAGGGTAGAGCCCCAGCTATTCGGCACACAGGTGCAGCACACCACAATAGCCAGGAAGGCGGAGCTATGGCAAAGGATCGTCGACAGGGTCAACGCTGTGGGACAGCATCCCAGAAACCGGGAAGACATCCGAAAGCGGTGGAACGACCTACGGGGGAAGGTGCGGTCGATGGTGTCAAGACACAACATCGCTGTGCAGAAGACTGGCGGCGGACCCCCACCCACTCCACCCGAATTCACATCATGGGAGCAAGAGGTCTTGAACATCCTGCATCCTGCGGGCCTCGCTGGAGTAGGCGGAGGAATGGACTCTGGTAAGTCTAATGCCAAATACTTCACCCCCCCCAACCACCAGCATGCCAACCCGCACCCCCACCCTCACCCCCAACCCCCCAGCACACTTCCACCCTGCCAATGTCTCACCAGCACAACCCACCCAACACAACCCCAATCCCTGAATGCCAACACAAACCATGGACACCCATCACCCAAGCATGACCACTGCACAGACCCAACCCCCCCCCCAAACCACCCTCACAACTCCTCCCACAAGGGAATGCCAGCACTGGGGGACAAGGGCACCCACAAATCGCACGCCATGGCACACACAGAAGCAATAACCATACTCTTTTACCCCTGCAGGGCCCGAATGCCAACACACCGGCCAGGAGGGTCCAGATTTGTCCATCCCGCCCCCAGAACAGGTCCCCAGTGATGACAGCAGCTCTGTCGACCTGGAACCTGATGACCAGCCCAGACCATCGGGGACCTCTGGACAGTCGGTTCCCCACACACAGACACAGGCCGCAGCAGACCCAACCCCTTCTGGGAATACCAGCACAGCTCCCACCCAGCGGGCCCATGCCACTGTCTCCAGGACGCGTCAATCAGCGGTGTGTCCGCCACTACAGGGCACCCAGGCTGACCCACCACCCCAACAACAACAGGGACCTGGGGGCAGTGGTAGTGGGCACACCGTCCAGGGGACAGAGGCCCGGGGAAACAGGGCAACTGGGAGGGCTGCTGTGCCAGAGGGGGTTGACCGGCCCAGGGAACCCACTCTCCAAGAGGCCCTCACCACCATCATGGGATCATACCACCGCTCCCAGGAGACGATGGCGATGGTACTGGCCAGGTTCCAGGAGATCCAGGCACAGCAGGAGGAATGGTACATGTGGTTCAGAGAAGAACTCCGGCATATCGGGACCGCAATGGGGACCATCGTCCTGGCCCTCAACCAGATAGTCACCACATTGCGGGACCATGTGGCACCCCAAAGGGCCCCTGTCACCAGCCCGGACGACGAACAGCCTACCACCTCCGCCGGCGCAAGTGGACAGGAGGCCCCCACACCCCGACAGGCCACCAGAACCCCACCTCCTGCTGAAGATCAACCACCCCGCAAGCGGAAACTGAGATCACACAAGAAGACAGAGTAGGATGCCAAGACCCCCGCCAGCCTAAGATACCCCCTGATGTCATCCCACTGTCCCACATTGGCACGCTGTCCAACCTTGAACTGCCCCTGCTCCATCCTTCCACAGGCATATGGACATCGCACCTGTGCTACTGAGAACTGGACTCTGCCATGGGCATGACTCCACCCCCACCCATCACCGTTTTACTATCACGGACCTATACGCAGCACTTAAAATAAATCACCAATTGCACTTCAAATGTCAGGAGTCTGCTTGTATTCTTTACAAATGTATTACACATAACGGTGCAATAATGTTCTTTTACATTGTGATGACAACATACCAGTGTCAAGAAGCATTAGTCCATGGGCAAACAAAGCAGAAGTCACTCTGTGGGTCATACAGCTCTGAAAAGGGAAGGGAAAGTCAAAAATCAGTTAAAAGGAACTGGGGGGAAACACAGAAAGTAGAGATGCAGGAGGCCAGAAGTAAATGTAAAATGGCGTGGGTGATTCTTACCTGGGTGCTACTGAAAATACTGTTGTATAACTGTGTCCCTGTTGTACGTGTCGTCCCCGTCGTCTTCCTCCTCTTCACTCTCCACAGGCTCCACAGCTGCTACAACACCACCATCTTGACCATCCTCCTGCAGGAAAGGCACCTGGCGTCGCAATGCAAGATTGTGAAGCATACAGCAGGCCACGACGATATGACACACCTTCTATGAGTACATGAGGGATCCCCCTGTCATATGCAGGCACCTAAACCTGGCCTTCATGACCCCGAAGGTCCTTTCTATGATCCTCCTAGTTCGCCCATGGGCCTCATTGTACCGTTCCTCTGCCCTGGTCCGGGGATTCCTCACTGGGGTCAATAGCCAAGGCAGGTTGGGGTAACCAGAGTCACCTATTAGCCACACACGGTGTCTCTGTAGCTGTTCCATCACATAAGGGATGCTGCTATTTCGCATGACATACGCGTCATGCACTGACCCAGGGAACTTGGCATTTACATGGGAGATGTACTGGTCAGCCAAACAGACCACCTGGACATTCATCGAATGGTAACTTTTTCTATTTCTGTACACCTGCTCATTGTCTTATGGGGGTACTAAAGCCACATGGGTCCCATCAATGGCACCAATGATGTTGGGGATATGTCCAAGGGCATAGAAATCACCCTTCACAGTGGCCAAATCACCCTCCTCAGGGAAAACAATGTATCTCCGCATGTATTTCATCAGGGCAGACAACACTCTTGACAAAACCTTAGAAAACATAGGCTGAGACATCCCTGATGACATGGCCACTGTTGTCTGAAAAGAGCCACTAGCCAAAAAATGGAGTACTGACAGAACCTGCACCAGAGGGGGAATCCCTGTGGGTTGGCGGATGGGGGACATCAGGTCTGGCTCCAGCTGGGCACACAGTTCATGTATAGTGGCTCGGTCAAGTCGGTATCGAAGTATAATATGTTGTTCTTCCATTGTCGACAGGTCCACCAGCGGTCGGTACACGGGAGGATTCATCCTTCTCCTCGCAAGTCCCAGCGGACGGTGCCTAGGAAGGACAACATGGAGCACAGAGTCAAGAAACCCTCAGGTTCGTTCCCACAGCTTGCACATTACACGATTCGCTATGCATTGAATGGCTTGTATGAGTGGCAATGCAAGGCCTAGGCCTGTGTGACGCAGTAGAAATCAGGCCATGTGGGCCCTTGAAATGGCGGCTGCCTGACCTGTGAAGTGTAACAGTGGGATGTGAGGTCACTGCGCTGGCGTGGCTCACCGTGGCGGTAGGCGGTCGAAGACCGCGGCGCAAAGCAGCATTGGTTAACATTGAACCCTATGGGTCTCAGGAGCCAATGACGATGTGCGCCGGCGGTCGCGGTACGCACCGCCGCGGGCGTGACCGCCATTTTCTATCTGCTTAATCACTCAAGACCTGATCATCCACAGGAGAGGACCTATACTGCAAGTGCTGCTGTGACCTCGGTCTGGAAGAGACAATGGCTGCTGCGACTGGGGAAAGGGCCCCTGCCTTCACTTCAGAAGAGTTGGAGAAACTTGTGGACGGGGTCCTACCCCAGTATGCGCTACTCTACGCTCCTCCAGACCAACAGGTAAGTACACTGGGTGCACGTTGAATGGGCTATGCCTGGGTCGTGTATGGTGGATGTAAGATGGTGGGGTGGGGAGCGAATGAGGAGTGCAAGGCACGACAGATGAGAGCATGTGCCACATGGCAGGGTTGGGGAGGGTGGGGCAATCACATCTAACATGCAGAAAAATGTTGAAATTTCCTTTCCCACCCCGTACATGTCAAATAGGTCAGCACCCATCAGAAAGTCGACATTTGGCGTGCCATCGCCAAGGAAGTCCGGGCCCTGGGGGTCCACACAAGACGGGGCACCCACTGCCGAAAGAGGTGGGAGGACATCCGCCGCGGGACCACGAAGACTGCCGAGTCACTGCTGGGGATGGCCTCCCAACGTAGGAGGGGTGCCAGTCGTACCTTGACCCCTCTGATGTCCCGGATCCTGGCGGTGGCCTACCCCGAATTGGATGGGCGCGTGAGGACATCACAGCAGACACAAGGGGGTGAGTACCAGCACATACTGCTATCTTTACGCGCAGTGGAGGTGTCTGGGTGGGGGAGGAGGGCTGTGGGTGACATTAGGCCAGGGCGCTTTCTGTAGTGTAGTCCCCTCCTTTAGGCATGGCCCTGTGCCCCCGCCCCCCACCTCTGTAGGGTGCCAAGTACAGCAATCCATGGTCCAGCATCACCCATGTGCGCATATGTTGTCCATAGACCTGTTGGCCTAGTCACAAGTACTGAGTAGTGTACCCCGATTGCGCGGCGTAGTGCATGAGGCTCCTGTGTCTGTCCTCTCCGCCAACGGTGTTGACAATGCATGCACTCAACCTGTTTTTATTTCTCCCCCCACCCTTTTTCTTTGTCTTCTTGTGCATGTGTGCATTAGCATCATCAGGCGGAGGAGAATTGGCATCGGAGCACGAGGGAGCTGCAACTCACAAGGCCCCGGTGGGACATGGTACAGACACCGAGGTCACCAGTGATACGGAGGGCGAGGGGAGCACCACAACGGGGACCCGTGGTGAAACCAGCGACACCGACATGTCCTCAGAAGGGAGCTCCCAGCGCACCAGCTCCGCCCTCCCAGCAGCCCCTCAGCCTTCGCTCCGTGCCCGCTCACCCAAGAAGGCGGGCATCTCCTTCGCCCCAGGCACCTCAGGACCTGCCCCCGTTACCCCTGCTGCCCTCAGTGCGGAGGTCATTGACCTCCTACAGACCATCATTGTTGGGCAGTCTACCCTTTTGAATGCCATCCAGGGGGTAGAGAGGGAGGTGCATCGGAGCAATGCATACCTGGAGGGCATTCATTCGGGTCAGGCTGCCCATCAACGATCGTTCAATGCTCTGGCCTCAGCAATGACGGCAGCCATTGTCCCTGTTTCCAGCCTCCCTCTTCTATCTGCCTCCACCCTGTCTCTGTCTCCTGTTCCTCAGCCTATCCCATCCACACCATCAGACCAGCCTGCACACACCTCAACACCCAAGGGCAGCTCATCCAGACATAAGCACCGCAGATCACACAAGCATTCACCCAAGCAACACCCAGATGCAGACATGCCAACAGTCACTACCACCCCTGTGTCCCCCACCTCCTCGTCTCCCTCCTCCCTCCCTGTGACGTCTCCACTCACACCTTCATGCACACCACCATCAGCCAGTACTTCCATCACCAGCACACCCTCCAGTACAGTCCGCCCACGTGCAGTCACCACCCCTACTGCCATTTACACGTCCCCTGTGTCCTCTCCCACTGTGTCTGTCACCCCCTCTTCCAAGACACACAAACGCAGGCAGCCACCCACCCAACAGCCAACCACCTCACGACAGCCTACGTCACAAGCACCTGCACCCAAAGACAGCACACCTGACTCTCCTACAACCACATCCTCTTCCTCCACTCCCATACCCACTACACCTACCCTTTACATTGGTCCTAAAAAACTTTACCTCTCAAAACTTAACCTCTTTGCCCCACCTGACCCACCCCCTCCATCTGCTAAGAGTCCCAAGAGCACCTCAGCCACCACCAGCCCTGCTTCAAGTGTCACCGTTGTGCTTGGGTTTTGGAGTCCACCCTTCCCCAGCACAGATACATCGGCCAGCAGCAAGGGAACAGCCAGCCCCCCCCCTGGGAAGAGGACCCATAAAATCAGGGGCCGCCGCGAGAAGACTGACACGGCTGCCCCCAAGGAGCGAAGTCCTGGGCCCTCACCTGCCACAACATCCAGGGGAGGCAAGGGTCAGAGAGCCGCATCGAAGGAGGGCAAGGGCAGCAGGGCGGAGAAGTCAGCCAGCAGGGGCGCGGACCAGGAGGGCCCCACAAGCCCCATCCCGGGTGTGAGGGAGGACACCCACGGGCCCAGGACTCCATCACAGAAGGGTCCCGCAACTGCACGGTCGGAGGGCGACTAAGCAGGGAGTCCTGGCCAGGTCTGGCTCCCTGGGATGACTGGACAAGCACCGCTGAAGAGGGCCCGCCGTGCAGAAAGACACCGCTGAAGAGGGCCCCGCCGTGCAGAGAGGCACCGCTGAAGAGGGCCCCGCCGTGCAGAAAGACACCGCTGAAGAGGGCCCCGCCGTGCAGAAAGACACCGCTGAAGAGGGCCCCGCCGTGCAGAAAGACACCGCTGAAGAGGGCCCCGCCGTGCAGAAAGACACCGCTGAAGAGGGCCCCGCCGTGCAGAAAGACACCGCTGAAGAGGGCCCCGCCGTGCAGAGAGGCACCGCTGAAGAGGGCCCCGCCGTGCTGAAAGACACCGCTGAAGAGGGCCCCGCCGTGCAGAAAGACACAGCTGAAGAGGGCCCTGCCGTGCAGAGAGGCACCGCTGAAGAGGGCCCCGCCGTGCAGAAAGACACCACTGAAGAGGGCCCCGCCGTGCAGAAAGACACCGCTGAAGAGGGCCCCGCCGTGCAGAGAGGCACCGCTGAAGAGGGCCCCGCCGTGCAGAAAGACACCGCTCCGCTGGGCCCTTCCTGTTAAGCACCGCTCCGCTGGGCCCTTCCTGTCAAGCACCGCTCCGCTGGGCCCCGCCGTCTCAAGCACCGCTCCGCTGGGCCCTTCCTGTCAAGCACCGCTCCGCTGGGCCCGCCGTCTCAAGCACCGCTCCGCTGGGCCCTTCCTGTCAAGCACCACTCCGCTGGGCCCTTCCTGTCAAGCACCGCTCCGCTGGGCCCCGCCGTGTCAAGCACCGCTCCGCTGGGCCCTTCCTGTCAAGCACCGCTCCGCTGGGCCCTTCCTGTCAAGCACCGCTCCGCTGGGCCCTTCCTGTCAAGCACCGCTCCGCTGGGCCCCGCCGTCTCAAGCACCGCTCCGCTGGGCCCTTCCTGTCAAGCACCGCTCCGCTGGGCCCCGCCGTGTCAAGCACCGCTCCGCTGGGCCCTTCCTGTCAAGCACCGCTCCGCTGGGCCCTTCCTGTCAAGCACCGCTCCGCTGGGCCCTTCCTGTCAAGCACCACTCCGCTGGGCCCTTCCTGTCAAGCACCACTCCGCTGGGCCCCGCCGTCTCAAGCACCGCTCCGCTGGGCCCTTCCTGTCAAGCACCGCTCCGCTGGGCCCCGCCGTCTCAAGCACCGCTCCGCTGGGCCCTTCCTGTCAAGCACCGCTCCGCTGGGCCCTTCCTGTCAAGCACCGCTCCGCTGGGCCCCGCCGTCTCAAGCACCGCTCCGCTGGGCCCTTCCTTTCAAGCACCGCTCCGCTGGGCCCCACCGTCTCAAGCACCGCTCCGCTGGGCCCTTCCTGTCAAGCACTGCTCCGCTGGGCCCGCCGTCTCAAGCACCGCTCCGCTGGGCCCTTCCTTTCAAGCACCGCTCTGCTGGGCCCCGCCGTCTCAAGCACCGCTCCGCTGGGCCCTTCCTGTCAACCACCGCTCCGCTGGGCACCGCCGTCTCAAGCACCGCTCCGCTGGGCCCTTCCTGTCAAGCACCGCTCCGCTGGGCCCCGCCGTCTCAAGCACCGCTCCGCTGGGCCCTTCCTGTCATGCACCGCTCCGCTGGGCCCCGCCGTCTCAAGCACCGCTGGCCCATTGGCAGTCCCGGTTCTGTGTCGGGCAGGCCTTCACGCCGCACTCTGCCCACCATGGCTCCTCCATGACCAGTGGTCTCTGTAATCCACCTGATGGACTGTGGCTTTGCACTCCCCAGGATGTAACAGTGGGCAATCCACCCACTGTAGAGACTTGTGAGACTGTGGCTTTGCACTCCCCAGGATGGCACTGTGGGCAACCCACCCACTGTAGAGACTTGTGAGACTGTGGCTTTGCACTCCCCAGGATGGCACGGTGGGCAACCCACCCACTGTAGAGACTTGTGAGACTGTGGCTTTGCACTCCCCAGGATGGCACAGTGGGCATGGTGGACCCTTCGTGGATCTGGCGTCGTGGACTCATGTGGCTGAGGTGCCCCCCCTTCCCTTCCCCCTGAGGTGCCTGTTGTTTTGTCATCTGATGCCCCAGCAGTGTTCTCTCCAACGGACTCAGGTCTCCTGTGTGGGCTTTGCCCATGTGTTGATCCACTTTGGCACACGGACAGTGGAAATTTAGGTGACTGTGCAGGACTTATTGCTTATGTTTGGCGGTTTCGTTATTTTCCTACTTGTTTTTTTACTATTCATATTGCTATTTTACCATGACTTCAAAGAACCTCTTATATACATAAATGTTGTTTCTCACTTTAATTATGTCTTTGCATTATTCCGGGGGGTTTGGGTGGTGTCACTGTGACTTGGTGCTCTGCATTGGTGTGTAGATAGTTCGGGGGGGGTCGCATATGTGTGTGCCCGTAAGCTTTCCTCCTCCCCCCTCCCCTGTGTCGTAGGTGCAGTACTCACCGTTGTCGTCTGCGCCGGCGTTCGTACTCGTGGTAGATGAGCAGGTAGACAATAGCCGGTAGGATGTGTAATTCGGGCTCCATGCTGTCCTCCTTCCTCGTGGAGTGTGTATAGGTGAGCGTTTTCCCGTTCGTAGTCTGTTTCCGCCGTGTTTTTATCGGCGGGGCTCCCGCCCCGGAAAAGGTGGCGGATTGGTGGGTCATGATAGGGTGGGCGGTACATTGTCTGCCGCCTGGCTGTTGGCGGTGACCGCCGAGCTGTTTGTCTGTCCCGCCGTGGCGGTCGGAGTGTTAAAGTGGCGGGCTGTGTTGGCGGTTCCCGCCAGGGTCAGAATACCTTTTTTTGACCGCCTCCCTGTTGGCGGGTTGGCCGCCGCTTTATCACCGGCCGCCAGGGTCAGAATGACCCCCATAATAATTTAGGGCCTGCCTTAGAGTTTGACTGAGGCGTTACTCCATCATGGTGACAGATATCCCATCCACTGAAATATAAATTCTGTAGGACACAATAGGAATTATACTTCAGCAGACAGGATATCCGTCACCGTTGTGACGGACTAACACCTCACCAAAGTCTAAATCAGGTCCTTAGAAGAAAAGACGCTTAATACAATTCGGAATGTGGACTTTAAATACCGCCCTGCGAGGGCTGCTCCAGCTGCTCCACAAATTATTACACCAGGGATAAATCCAGTAACTATTTATACAATGATGGGTAAGTGTCACGTGTCCGGGGGTTTGCTTATGGGACAGATACCCTCCTCTCTACCTTGTGACGTTTACTCCAAGGCACCTCTTGTTACTCTGCAAGGCGAGGATTGCAGGCTCTTTAAACAAAAGCAAGATGAGAAGGAGTGGGTTGGGTTTCTCTGGGAGTCTCTAGCCCAAAAGGCCATCACCACAGAAGAAAGCGAGTGGAAGGAAGATCCCCAAAGAGAAAGGACGGATTTATCAGAGGCAATGCCAATTGTGCAAGAAGACGCCAGAAGTGAGGAAGGGAGAAAACAGGTGAGCCCCTGACCACCGAAGATCTTTTTGTATCTGCTGGGACACCACAGGAGAATCTCGTGTGTGCTGTCACTGGTGAAGCGAACAAGAGGAAGCCTGCTTGATGCCTGAGGACAGAGCCATGTTCCAGAAGGAACGTGGCTTTGGCAAGTGCATTCTATGTTTTCTGCTTGGAGAGAACGAGCGGTCCCTGGGCATACTAAGATATAACTGCTGCCCCGTGTGCGTTATGACTGTGTCCACCTGTTTTATTTATTTGGTTCGCTTTAGGTTATTTTTTGTATCTCCTCATTCCATTCTGCTCCAACACTCGAGGTGCGACAAGATCACTATGTCAGTAGCATGAAACTATATTCTGACAAAGAGAAGCCTATCAGTTGCACAGTCTACCCACAATCTACTATTTCACAAGCAGTGTGGGGAACAGTGATGGTAATCACCACATAGACATAACAATAAGGCTTACCTGCAACTCTCCTCTCCTTTTTTCTGAGATACTCAGTGTGGCATTCCTTTTAACGCAGAACTGTCATCTGGAAAAGAAGAAGAAGAGAGAGGACTTACTACAGGAAACCATTATTGTTCATGAATATTTATGTCACAGTTTCGGGCGGGTCTGATCAGGACTCTGGTTGAGGCATCCCTTGAGGTCACAGAATATCCCAAAGAGGTAGTGTACTGGGGCAGAAGAACAGCTAAAGGCATACACGGGAAAGGACAGCTATGGACAGGCACAGGAAACAGGAAAGTAAAAGCAGAGCAACCTTAGTGTGAACAAACAGGAAACGGATTACTAATGAACAAACACACTGGGGTTACCACTAAGGTTGTACACAGTGTAGGGCTCAGAACTTCCCACAGCAACAGGGAATGTCAATGCCTCTGTGCAGATTGCTCTTACAGATAGACACCCCGCATTCCCCATAGAAAGGAGGCAGCAGAAGTGATTCGGTCTCTGGACCCTTAGAGCACAAAGAACGATAGTACTTACATACAGAAGACAAGCCCTTGTGGGTCCAGCTGGAAACACACTGACAATTCCTGGAAAAACAGCAATAGCACACTGTCACCGATAGGCACTAAAGACTATGTTTAACACTAGACAAAGGATGGGGGCCGGAACTGCCTCCTGGAAACCTGGAGCCAACCCCAGTACAAAGGAAAACACTTATACACAGGTGAAGATTCATAGTACACTTACCAGACACAAATACCAAAGAGGAAGCAGAAACAGAAGGAACAAACAAGGAGGCAGAGGTAGGAACTGGGAATAGGCTCAGGCTGAAGCAAAGGCAGGAATAGGACTGGAAAACAGAGCACAAGCTCTGGCTGGAACAAGCAGAAAACAGGAGTGGGAAACTGAGAGCAGGTTCAGGCTGAAACAAGGCAGGAACAGGACTGAGAAACAGGGAGCTGGCTCTGGAAGAAACAAATAGGAACAAGGCTAAGACACAGGGAGCAGACTTTGGCTGGAACAAGCAGAAACTGGGAGAGAGAAACAAAAAGCAGGTTCAAGCTGAAACAGAACAGGAACAAGACTGGAACACCCTCCGATAAAGGGTCTGGAACACAAAGGAATCGAACTCCAATGCACAATGAGGATGTCGAGGAAATGGCTGCTTATAAGCAGTTCCAGGCTGCAGCAACCCCCATGTGAAATCACATGACTGGGCTGCCCAGGAGAGGTCTTAGGTGTGTCTAGTTTCAGACACTCACAAGTCCTGGAGGAGAGAATCCATTAAAAAAGGAGCAACTGAACTTCTCCCATAGAAAACAATGTATAGCAGAATCCAGGCTTTCCTGACTATCAGGCTGTGCACTATGAGATTTACAGTCTCAGGAAACAAATGTAGTTCTACAAAAGCATACCATAGCAAAAAGGGAAACAAATGGGAGTTAGAAAGGGACTCTAGATGAGTGTTCAAGTTGATTCCCAGGCTACAGACAGTCCCTTTACAGCGCCCCCTAGAGATGGGATGACAGAGTCGTAACAATTTAAGAGTTATAATAAAGAAAAAGGTACAACGTCCTGCCAACCTGTCAGTCCCTTACTTCAGAAAGGCCTATATCCCAACCGAAAAGCTTCCATCAAACATGAAGAAATTCCATTTTGGATTGCACAAAAAAAACAAATCAGCTGGAAGCAGTGTTTCCTCATACGAGACCCCAAAACAAACAGAATTCTCACAATATGCTTGTCATTTGGGATGGTTCCCTCCATAGATGACTGTGCCACTTGGGGTACAGTATTTACTGCAATTTATACCACAGCACATGAAACCCCGACACTAGCAAATTAACCAGATGTATTGAAACAAATACAAAATGAACATGGGGCTGCTCCTGCCCTGGATATGGAGATGAAATTAAGGGGCAATTTTACCACAGTAATCCTCAAATATTTTAAGTAATATTAAAGAGGAAGCAGCAGCATTTGCAATACTCCAACGGCTCACACAAGTTCCACAGATCATCCAGGAATGCGAATTGCCAAAGATTATTTCAGAGACTTATGCTAGTATAGGCCTGAATAGTCTGGGAGCCAGACCAAATAAGCCACATCTTAAAGGTAAATTCGAGCAGGATAATACCAAGCAAGCGCAGAAGGGTTTTTAAAAACGCTAGGACAAACAAAAATCTAATAAAGATAAAGTAAAACAATGAGGAGATTCTTCACAGTTAGAGACCTGGGACAAACGCTATAATCTTAGAAATCATGACAATTTGAAACGTCCTGACAGGTATGAGTATACTGATACTCGCCCTTCTTGTACCTTTCAGGACTCATCCGAAAAAAGGACTGAGAGAGGTGGGCGACCAGAACACAGAAACCAGCATGTGAAATTAAAAAAGGTCTCCTAACGCTCCTCTGACATCACAATAAAAAAGGAAGAGAAACTTCCGCAGCACAAACTCAATTTAAATAGAAGAAGGTTGTGGCAAATTCAGCTACATATGCCACACATATTGAGAACCCTACTGAAGAACAGGATGTAGGCAGTGACTCTACTAGACAGTATCACAGAGGTCAGAATGGTTCACCAGAAGCTTCAAGAGCTTCTGGAAGTAACAGCAACTAGCCACTATCTTGAAGCCGAAACCACAGACAGGCGTGTCGCCCCACTTGACAGGGCCTATAAATTAAGAATTCAAATTGAGGAGAACATTAAGCACACAATTAAAGTAATTTTCTGGGAAAGAATAACGCTAAGCTATGACATTCTTCTGGCAGAAACAGACTGGCTACCAGAGTTTGTCCCAAAGCTTCCAAAAGGGGAAGATTTCATTTTGCAATCTTCTTCAGTCCTAGTTCCAGATCCAGTAAAAGAAGCCCATGCTGCAGGGTGGGCTCTGGCAGAGGATCTAGTATTGTAACGCAACCATGCGGGTTTAGATAGGGGGTCTCCTTATCACGTCATGCGGTCCAATCTACAAGTACAATCTAAATACCAAATAAAACATGATGCTAAGTAAGGAAGATTCTATTACAAATAAAGTACCAAGGAGTAATTGAACCCTGTGTATCAGCTATTGAATAGCCTGTTGTTTCCCATAGCTAGGCCGAACCATTCTTACAAAATAGTCTTAGATTACAAACATTTAAACAGTCACACACACACATTTGCAATTCGAAACTCACATAACATAGCTCTTATGTACAATACTGTATGAAAAACATGCAAAATGACCCTAGATATCTCCGTGAATTTTTCTGGCAAAATCCAGTGCCTGAAAGCCAGGATTTAAGTGCATTTTCCATGTTAGGCTCTCAGGGTCACTTTGCTAACTTCCTCAAGGGTATAAGAATAGACCAGGACTGTTCTTAGCCTGTGTGACATCAATATTACATGATAATGATCCTGAGGCATTGTCTTATGTAGATGACATTTTTCTGACAGATGGCAACCTCAGCATACATCTGGCCAGAGTCAATCGCATTGTGCTGGTATTTGCTGACCATAGCTTCAAATTCAACTTAAAGAAGACGAAAATTGCTTTTTGCTGTGTCCTGTTTCAGGATACAAGCTTTTAAATGAGGGTGAAAGACTGGCACCACACCTCTTAGAGTGTGCACAACTACAACTACCAAACAATCCTTGTTAGGATTCTTTAATTTTGGCAGAACAAACATTATGCTCAGCACATAAATCCACTTTATGATTTGATCAGTCCTGATTTCTCACCCAAACATTGTTCACTACAACATTCACAAATTCTCAGATCACAACAGACCGACATGCTTGAAGCTAAACACCTATACACATGTGGTAACAAAACAAATGTAGTAATCCGGAGTCATTCCGGGGGCCAAAGGATTCACATATATCACATTTAATGAAGGTGACACAGTACCCATAGAGTGCAAATCACACTTATACTCCAATGCCAAAATGTGTTGTGCAGCAACAGAAAACATATTGACTGCAGCTCAGATGGCGGTCATCAAGGAGAGACCACTAGCCCAGGGAAAGCGCATTATTGTCTTTACCCTGCTTCCAGCCCTTGGGGCTGTTACGAAAGCTAGTGCTCCAAACACCAAAGCATTACCTCCACGTTGGATACAGTGGGCTACCTCCTTGACTGCCACTGATGATTATTATGTTTTTGATCCAAAACTTCAGACCCAGGAGTTTCTCTATGAACTTGAGCACCCCATGTACACTAATGTCTTGTCTCTTCACGATTACAGAATCATCATTTACACTAATGGTTCAGCTCAACCAGCTCTATGTACCAAACACCAATACTCTGCGGCTTGCGCAGCCATCTGTGAAGTTATGAAAGATGGCAGCTTCCATCCTCTACAAACCTATGCCCAGTCCTTGTGGGATTGCACAGCACAACTTGCTGAGCTTAAAGAATTGCTTTTGACACAGAAACATACGGATCCTGAACTTCCTACACTTATTGTGTGTGATTCATATTATTATATCCAGTCCTTCAATGAAAACTTACACTAGTGGCGCCTTACTGGGTTCAGAGATTCCAAAGGGAACACCATAACACCCACATTTTTGTGGAGGAAAGTGGCAGGTCTTAAAGACGAACTGCCACGGGCTCATGTAATACATACACAGGGCCACCAACCCATTGGAATACATGTTGAAGGAAACTCATTAGCTAATGAAACTGCCAAATCTGCAGTTGCTACGGCTTCTGTTGCTGCAATAACTTGTTCTCATACAAGGGTAGATGATGACATCTTGGCTGCTGTGAATGCTTCAGTTGATGGGAAGAATTTTACCACAAGCATACCCTGCCAAATATTCCTACCACTCAAGTGCCTAAAACTGATCAAAGCACCTCATGAGGGTGTGGCTTCTGCCTATGCAAAAGGCTTCGCCCTTCTACAAAAACTCTATTGGTGGCACAGTCTATACAAACAGGTCAAACAGTATGCCCTAAGCTCTGACCTCTGTCAACAGATGAAAGGTTCCACCATTAAACGCCCTCCGCAGGCACTCCTCCTAATAGCAAATAAGCCTATGCAATGTGTGTACATGGACCACTGTGGTCCCTTATAATCATGTAGTGCATAGACATTTATTTTACTTGCAGTAGACTCTTGCTTCAGTTTCCTATGGATGTTGCCACAACGATCAGCTGACGCTTGAGCTTTTACTAAAGATTTGCAAGTCTTTACTAGGAACTATGCAGTCTCAGCATTCCACTCGGATCAGGCCTTGCTTTTGTCTCTAGGGCATACAGGGATAACTTGGGAGCAATGGGCTTTATGGCCCTACCATCCCGAGGGAAATTTGGGATTGGAAAGGAAAAACTGGAACTTAAAGCATCCTTAACAGCTAGAGTACTAGGCTCAGGTCGTAGTTGGATCCCTCACTTCTATGGAGTACAGAGAGCATTAATTTGCCTAGAATATCGTTGGTAGGCCGTACCCCTTATGAAGTCCTGTTTAGCCTCCCTATTTACATCCCCGATCTTGGCGGTCCTGGCAGTGGTGGCAGAAACACCTTTTGACATAAATGAACGTGTCACTGTCTTACCGGAATTACATCAGTTCCGAGATGAACATTCCTCATCAAATGCCCCCACAGATTTGTCTCCATTGATCACATAAAGTTGCAACATGTGGCCGACCCTGCAAAGTCACCCACAAGGATTCCTGCGTAGTCCCCTTCCCCTCCTACTACCATACAGGAGACACCTCTTCAAGCATTAAACAATGCTGAAATTATTTCCCCAAGGCTGAAGAGCTTGTCCCTTGTGAACGTTTCTGCTGTTACAGTTCCTGATGGGATTGTTTGGGCTATAGTACCATATGATATATTTGGACCAACTGAAATGATACAAATTCACTACGTTTTGAAATTTCAATGAGTGATGTTATTACACCTGGGGTTGTTTCTGATGACAGGGATGTTAAAATAGTTGATTCTATGGTTTCTGAGCTTGAATATTATACTGTGTTTGAAAGTGAGGATGTATATATGAATCCTGTAAATTGTGTGGAAATGTTTTGTTAACATTATTATGACCACTATTATTTACATTGAGCTAGTATTCAGTACAGAGTAGGTTTTAATTACACACAATGGAAACATTGTCAAACTCCACCAGTGGGGAATTCCAAAACAGATGAAGAGGAATTTAAAAAATGTTATGGGCATGATGTCACAAATGCTGAATCATATTATTTCAAATTACTAAAAGCAAGGAAAATATTGCTAATCAACACTAAATTAATTTGTTTTGCCTCATTTGTGTCCCACTTAGCCATCCAAGGATATGAGTATTGGAAAAAATCAATACATCTAAAAATTATTTGGGGAATGAAAGATTGACAGATACAAGGCATGGAAGCTTTAGTTAGTGTTAGTGCTTAATTCTGTTGCAAATGATTTTCTTGAGCAACACTGTCCAGCATACAACTTGTTTTGGGTTAGCAAAAGTCAAAGAAATGATTGTGTCCAGTATTCCCGTCAAAACTATATACGACAAGTGGCAAAAAAATTGAGAACTTTTCTGAAGGACAGCTCAATGGTATGGTTCAGAACGGTACATTCATTCATTACTTTCAGGTCCCAGCGGGTGGGTATTTTGGCCAGTGGGCTCAAATGGTTGTCATACACATTTAATAACTCCAGGTGGGGTTTTAGAGTGACCAGATTGGACCCTTATTACGTCATCACACAGCACTCAGGTATCGTCACCACATACAGTGTGGATAAATTATGTCAGCAATGGTTGTAATCCTCCACATTAACAGCTGTAGATGAATACCTCTCTAACCTTTCTGAAGACATAGACATGCAGGATTTCTTGTTAGATCCTAGAAAATCACAGTCTAAAAGATTTCTATATGCAATATATTATTAAATTTGGAAGCTTTCACAAATGAAAGCTGTTGCTTGTTTAAGGCAAATAGATAAGGAAAACTTATGGAAAGCTATAGCCATTGTCAATAATGGTTTGAACATACTGTCCACACATTAACAAACATTGTGTCGTCTACTATTGACAATTATTCAAAACGATATGCCATTTTTACAACATGAGCAAAGTCAGCTTAGGTCCAATATGCAGTTGAGTTGGACTTTACAAGTTCTGAAAGCGGGTTGTATGCCCTAGAAGCATGTTAACTTCAAGCACTTATTTGCTGCATTCAACCTTACATGGAAACAGATAATGACAAAAAAGGGAGCTAATTACAGCGTGCTTAACATAAAGCTAAAAAACTTGCCTTTTACAGTAGCTGAAACATCATTATCAGTGTAGTTAAAGCATGGGGGTGATATCCCTTACAATATCAACATTCCAATTTACCTTGTGTTTGAAACACTTTCCTATTGGCAGGTTTGAAAATCTGGGAGATAGTTACAACCAGAAGTTGTGGTTGTTGCCTTTTGATTTCAAATGTGTGAGTGGTGAAAAAGAGGTTTTTCTTAGCGGAGGCAAATGTGAGACTTCAGTAAGCCATTCAGTGATTTCCAAACAGTTGGCATTGCACAGCGTTTGCAATGCATCACTAGCTACTTGAAGGTTAGTCCAGTCTCTGTGATCTGCCAGGTATTTCATTTCCTGTTGAATGGGAGTTACT
The DNA here is from genome assembly GCF_031143425.1 of Pleurodeles waltl. NCBI lineage: Eukaryota > Metazoa > Chordata > Amphibia > Caudata > Salamandridae > Pleurodeles > Pleurodeles waltl. Next base: position 365,078,423 of record NC_090438.1, read on the forward strand.
TGATGCTGAGTGATCAAGGCTGTTGTGGGATGAGAGCAGGTGTTGCATGTGATTTCTGTTTCTCAAATAGTGACCTGCTGTGGAAATGTACGTTTCCTTCCCATGCAAGAGATAAAAGTAGTACATTTGTGGCTTCGCATTGCTACTTATAATGAAAATTTGGCAAAGCTGAGCGACCCTTGACCTGCTGTTGAGGTCAGGAGAAGCTCCCCATGCCACACAGCTCCACCTGTCTGTGCCCGTGTCCTTTTCCCCCCGCCCTCGCTGCTGCTGCAAGTTCGAGGCCCTTCTCCACCTGCAGGCTCCCATCTGTGCCTCATCCCTGGTGGCCAGTGGTGAACCGTAAGTTCTGTGTGTCTGCCTTTGTGTCTGTTTTTTCCCTTCTGCCTCTTTACTGTTCTTTTCTCTGTTTCTCTGTTTTCTTTCACCTTTTCTCTGCTTTTTTCACGCTCTCTCTCTGATCTCCCCTTCGTTGTTCCCGTCGCTGCATCCCCTGCGGCCCTGCCCCCCTGGTGTGCACATCTGCGCTTCCCTCCCGCCTCCGAGCTGCTCCTCCCTCCCACCTCCCCTTCTTAATGGCGGCTGATGTGCGGTGAGGAGAGAGACCCTTGACCTGGTGTTGAGATCAGGAGAAGCTCCCCACGCCGCACAGCTCCACCTGTCTGTGCCTGTGTCCTTTTTCCCTGCCCTCACTGCTGCTGCGAGTTTGAGGCCCTCTTCCTCCGCTGGAGGCGCGCCAGAGGCAAGTCCGTCTGCACCAGTCTGCACCTGGACTGCACCCAGCACCAGACCCCCTGACCCCTCCCACCGCCCCATCGCCTGACGCTACTATGACACCAACACTCACCATGCCCTCAACGCCGGCCGATCAGCCACCTGCTTCCAGGCCTCACCAAAGCTCACCCATGGACCTTTCTTCTGCGGGAGCTGCAGCCTCACCAGCCCACGAGCCTCTGCCCGCCAAAACTGGATGCAAACACTTCAGATGCATTCTTCTCAACACTCACTCAGTTCACAAGCACGCCATTGAACTCTGGGACCTTCTCGACTCTTCCTCCCTGGACATCGCCTTCCAGACGGAGACCTGGATGAACCCATCCTCAGCACCCAACATCGCCATAGCCATCCCGGATGGCTACAAGATCACCCGCAGAGACCGCACAAACAGACTGGGAGGAGGGATCGCCACCGTCCACAGGAACACCATCAGAATCTCAACCAACACCGAAGACACCCTCAGCACCGCCGAACACATGCACTTCCAAATCCACATCGATCCCAAGACCACCCTCAGAGGTACCCTCATCTACAAACCCCCGGACCTCTACCACAGTTCAGTGACTCTATCGCCGACGTCGTCAGCACTAACACCCTTGCTTCTACAGACTAGATCCTCCTCGGAGACCTGAACTTCCACCTCGAAAACACCAATGACAGCAACTCCACTGCCCTGCTCGACAAACTTGCCAACCTTGGACTCAAAGAGCTCGTCACGTCACCCACCCACTCCGCCGGACACACGCTCGAACCCATCTTCTCTGCCAGCAGCCACATCACCTTCAGCCACACCACCGAACTCCATTGGACCGACCACCGCTGCATCCACTTCACCTGCGAGAAACTCACCACGCACCACCACCCGCAACCAATTCCCCACCGCAGCTGGAACAAGGTCACCAACGACCAGCTGATCTCCGCCTTCACCCGAGCCCCACCAGCCGACACCACCGACACAGCTGCCCGCAACCTCAGGCAATGGATCAACGATTGGGCCAACGCTCTCGTCCCGATCAAGAAACCCTCCTACAACCGCGCCATCAGAATGGTCACCTGGGTCACCACCGACCTCTGGACCTCCAAACAGACTTGCCGAGAACTCAAGAAGAAGTGGTGCCAAGAACAGACACCGGACACCCACACGGTGCTCAAGAACGCCACCTGCAAGCACCACCAACTCATCTGGACCACCAAGAGATCCTCCTTCAAGGAACAAATCGACAACAACGCGCAAAACAGCAAAGAGGTCAATAACATTGTGAAGGAACTCTTCAACTCCAGCACCAACGACATACCACCTTCGCAAGACCTCTGCGACTCCCTTGCCACCTTCTTTCACCACAAGATCGCAGACATCCACAACAGCTTCAACACCAAGACCCCACCGGCAGTCGCCAACACCTCAGACTCACCGCCCCCCAGCCACACCAACGTCCTGCTCTGCAGGACCCACTACAGCGACGATGACACCACCAAAGTCATGAACACCATTCACTCCGATTCACCATCTGACCCCTACCCGCACCACATCTTCAACAAAGCGAGCTCCATCATCGCCCCCCAACTCTGGATGATCATCAACAGATCCTTAAAGAGCGCCATCTACCCGGAAAGCTGGAAGCACGCCCAGAGCAGCGCCTTACTCAAGAAACCGAAGGGGGACCCAAAGGACCTCAAAAACTACCGGCCCATCTCCCTGCTCCCGTTCCTGGCAAAGGTCATTGAGAAGATCGTCAACAGGCAACTGACCCACCACCTTGAGGAAAACAACACTCTGGACCCGTCCCAATCTGGTTTTCACAGCAACCACAGCACCGAGACCGCCCTCATCGCTGCCGACGACATCAGGACCCTCCTGGGCAAAACCGCAGCCCTCATCCTCCTTGACCTCTCGACCGCCTTTGACACTATCTGCCACCACACCCTGCGCACACGCCTCCACGACGCAGCGATCTGCGACAAAGCCCTGGACTGGATCACCTCCTTCCTCACCGGCAGAACCCAGAGAGTTCGCCTCCCTCCCTTCCGATCTGAAGCCACCAAGACCATCTGTGGCGTACCACAAGGCTCTTCCTTCAGCCCGACCCTCTTCAACGTCTACATGGCACCGCTCACCAACATCATCCGATCTCACAACCTCAACATCATCTCATACGCCGACGACACCCAGCTGATCCTCTCCCTCACCAAGGACCCCTCCTCCACCAAAACCAACCTCCATGAAGGTATGAAGGCCGTCGCCAACTGGATGGAGAACAGTCGCCTAAAACTGAACTCGGACAAGACAGAGGTCCTCAACCTCAGCCCCACCCCTTCTGCCTGGGACGCCTTCTGGTGGCCAACACACTGGGAGCTGAACCGACGCCCATCAACCACGCACGCAACTTGGGTTTCATCCTTGACTCATCGCTCTCCATGACCCTACAAGTCAACGCCGTCTCATCCTCCTGTTTCAACACCCTCCACATGCTCTGCAAGATCTACAGGTGGATCCCTACCAAAACCAGAAGGACGGTCACCCAAGCCCTCGTCAGCAGCAGACTGGACTACAGCAATGCTCTCTACATGGGAACCATGGGCAATCTCCAGAAAAGACTGCAACGAATACAGAACGCCTCCGCACACCTTATCCTCGACATCCCCCGCCGCAGCCACATCACAGCCCACCTGAGAGACCTACACTGGCTCCCCGTCAACAAAAAGATCACATTCGACCTCCTCACCCACACCCACAAAGCACTCCACAATGCTGGAGCTTCATACCTCAATGATCAACTCACCTTCTACATCCCGAACCGACGGCCCTGCTCCACCAACCTCACCCTCGCCACCATCCCATGTATCCACAGGACAACAGCCGGCGGCAGATCATTCTCCTACCTCACTGCTGAGACCTGGAACACCTTCCCCATCCACTTACAACAGACCAAGGACCTACTGACCTTCAGGAGACACCTCAAAACCTGGCTGTTCGAGCAGTAGCAGCTCCCCCTTTACCATCCCTCACTCAAGTGCCTTGAGACCCTCACGGGTGAGTAGCGCGCTCTACAAATGTATTGATTGATTGATTGATTGATTGACTAAGGGCACTCTTGTTTCAAAAACATGTGACGTTCACATCTGCCCGTGAGATGTATGACCTGCAAGTGGCAAGGTCATCAACTGAGATACAGTCCTTTTTAAATACGAACTTTCCAAGACACTTTGATGAATTGGTGAGTCGCATTTTTAATGCATCTAACACCACAAGGACTGTACATTTTTTTAAGGATGTTCGTTCTGGATTTGTAAGTACATTCCAGACTGTCTTTGGTGTAATACCATCAGCCATTCACTCACTTTTTGTGGTGTTTTTGGAGGTTTCCAGATTTTCTTGCCATTAATTGGCAGTATCTTGCTGTTGCTATTTTTGATTCACAATGGCTGCCCCATCTCAACCAAGAGGAGTGATGGAGCTCCCACCAGCACAACTGTGTTGTGAATGCATGATGCAGTACTTTGGAGTTGCACTGTTGGAAGAACTTAATAAAGACTGGTCATTGTCATTTTGACCAGTATTCTGTTGTGTGCAGCCCGTTTTCAACTGCTTATGGTGCTCTTTTGAACATGCACTGGAAGTGTGTCTTGTCCTGCGTCAAGTACTTTCTGTGGACATAAATCTGATGATTTTCTCAATGAGGGTTACTTGCCGGAGTTTTCCCATGAAATTTTAGCTGCTTTGTGATACCTTCTATGAGCGGATCTTCATGGATCAAGCCACTTTGGCTCTTGGTGCCCTGACATCTGATACAGCAAGGAACGTTGCCTCCTCAGCTGTGGCTATGGCTGAGGTTACAGAACACGTGTGCTCCTTTAACCTTTTTAATGAGGATCTGGTGTTTTTTTTTATTTATTAATTCCGCAGACATGTGTTACAATATATCGTAAATACACAAATTGTGACTCACTTCAAATAAGCACAGCAGCTGACCATTAACAAAAAAACGAGATCAATTCTTCGAGCCAAATAACAATGAGCTAAATCGAGACATGCCTCAGCTGTAACACTCCCAGTGGCCCAAACCTAGGCTGCCCCTTTAAGGGGCATATGACCTTCCCCACTAGCTCCAACGCCATCTGTGTCTTTCTTATAAACACCTTCCATCCATGCATCCACAGGTGCCCAATTTAGATTGCTTCTCTTTCCAGCGTGGCTCCCCTTTCGCTCATAAAGCCTTTTTTGCATATAATATATAGCAAGAAAGCATGATCGCCACTCTGTAAATGAGGATGCATCTGGAATGACCCAACCAGCAGCTATATACATGCAAGCCATGGCCATTGCCACAAAGAACAAATCACTATCTGCTTTTGAGAGCCCCTCCTCCATGCTTATCCCAAAAAGCACTAACTGAGGTATCATCTGCACTTGACAATCAACAATCAAACCGACAAATTCCACAAAAGCCGTGAAATAGTTAGAAAGCTGAGAATAGGGCACAAACGTGTATATCACCAACTTCAACCCCACACCTATGACACTTTGAATCTGGCCTCTTGCCCCATGTGAACAGTTTAACCGGTGGAAATATAAATCAAAGACTGTCTTCAAATGTTGACTTTTAAGGCCAGCATTCAAAAGTGTCTCCTGGCATGTCGTAAGGGAATCCCAGAGTATTGGCCCCTCGACCCCCAACCTGGATTCCCACCTCGAGTTCTGAGACTCCATATCGTCAGTGAGACATTCTATTAACAGATCATAAATCTGGCTGATGCAACACCCTTGATCCACCATATTTATTACTGGGCACTCAGCAACTGATAAACTGATTCTTGTTTATTTCACAGAAATAATCCTGGATCTGCAAATAGTTATAGAATTTTCCCTTTGTCAGGTCAAACCTATCCTGTAACTCCTGAAAGGAACAAAATTGCCCTTCTTCATATAGATCATCCAGCTTCTCAATGTTTTGACATACATTCTCGGAATATGCTCAGTAGAGCAGGGGGGTTTTAAAGTGGGATGTAGTAATTAAGCCTAGAGATATTAAATCGCCTACTGATGTGTCGCCACACCTTGAATGCCCCATCAACTATTTTAAACCTAGTTTTTGTTAAAATAGCTCCTCTCAAAATACCTTAAGGCCTTTAACCTCAGAGCCCATTGTGATTTCATAAATAGAGGGTAATGCTACCGGATTAGTGTTATGAGTGTTTCCAGTAATCAAGACACCAACTGCTATAGCATACAGGACCAATAATAAATCAAGAAACTAGGCACTGCCCAACCTCCTTGATCTCTAGTGAGAACCATATATTTTGCCACCTCCTAGGCTTCCTAAACTCCCATATGAAACTGAAACACAGACTCACCAGTTTAGTAATCCAACTCCTATGAATTTCTAATGGTATGGTTCTAAATTGATATAGTACTCTTGGGAGGACCATCATTTTTAACACAGTGCATCTGCCCATTAAAGGTAGATGCAAATTATTAGTTTTTGCAGGTCTTGATTGATCCTATTCAGTAATGGACCAGATTTAGTTTGGGTATTGTCTCTACCCTAGGCAAGGGTCACCCCCGGATAAACGGCTTCCTGAACCCAACGTTGATTACCAGGGTTAAGTCCTTCAGTGCTAAGCACCTAGGACCTGCCTTCATTAAGGTGATATCCTGCAATTGAGCTGAATGTACTGGCTTACGTTTCTATAACCTGTATAGCGCTGCAGGAATCAGGTGTTACAACTAGTATATCGACAGAATATGCTAGTGCTTATACTGTGTTTGACTTACTGAGGCTGCTAGAATCCTGCTGTTTCTCTCTAACTGGCCAATAAATGGATCAATATATAAACAAAATAACAGGTTCTCCTGTTGTATTGATTGGGATCAAGCCCCCCGCTCTTAATCTGCACTCTAGCCTTTGGGTTGATAAACTGGGCCAATTTACTTCCATCTGAGTACTTACCAAAGATAGCTCCAAGAGACTCGGACAAAGGCTTTTTCGGTGTCCAATAACACTAATCCCAAGGGTGACTTGGTTACCTCACCTATGTCTGGCAGAGTGATCACCCTGCTGATATGATCAGTCATACCCCGTGCTGGTGAGGAGAGACAGGTTTTGCAATTACCTCCCCTAACTGGGAAGCCAGAACGTTTGAGAGGATCTGGTGGTTTTATCATCTGCCAAAGTGGAGTCTGTCCTGGATTCCATCTCTACTAGTATGTTTGATGACCACATGAGGGAATTTCATTACCTTTAATTGGCATTTTTTTCTTCAAATGATGAATTGTTTTAATTTGACCTTTTGCCTTGGCTTGTTCTGCGTGTTGGCTTGGACATCCTTTTATATTTTGGTTTAAGATTTAAACTTTATTTTCCTTTTATTAGTTGAAAGTTTTTATATATTTATAAGTCTTATACTACTTTATTTAGGTATCAAACTCTGCACTCCTGTTCTAGCAAGGGGAGGGTGGTGGAGGACCCCTTTAGCACCTAGGTTGGGCACCCTCACTTTAGCATTAGGCCCTTAGCCTGTGATTTTTACATTCATATGCATTTTATTGATTTTCATATTTTTTAACACAGCCTGCTTTTAGATTGTTGTTTAATAAGCTGTCACGTTCTAGGAAGACAGAGTTTGCAATGTACATTATTATCATGACATTTTACAGCTTGCACTATGTGCCTTGCTCAAGTCTGTCACATACGGTAGTGAAATGCTAATTTGTATTGCGAGTCCCTATTCACTAGACACATCAGTACACCAGGCCTGTTCCACAAACTCTTTATGGGTTATAATATAAACACCACATAGGTCTAAGAAGTGCGGAGGGATTTCCAGTCATGACAGTCCTGGGATTCATACCAGACCACAGACAGCTTTGCGAATCCTGATCCTGACTCTTCATGTTCCAGAGAGGATTGCCAGGCAGACAACAGGCAGACCCTTGCCATCCTATTCAGGTATGGGATTGTGGTTTCTCCCTTAGATTGGGACTGGCAGAAGGGTTACCACAGCTATGCTCTCAGATCTAGACATAGGGTTTACGGAGGAATCCGCAGGCTCTCTAGAATCATACAAAATTGTTGGGTTGTTTATCCTCTTTACACTGCTTGTAATAATGATTATCATATTATGTTTCATCTGCCTTATTTTTGCAGCCCATCGTTTTTATACTAGGATGCATTTGCTTCAATATACACATTGATATTGAGTTTGCATCTCATGTACTGCATTGGCATGTGAGTCATTGAATAACTGAGTGAAAGGGGTATGAACTGTTTCCACAACTTCCCTGAGGAGTCAGAGTGTCAGATTGAGGTTGCCACAAACCACCTCTTTCTTTCTAGGGTTGGGTGAGGCACTGTGGGCAAGCCAGAAGTGTCCTGAACACTATGCTCTTAGATCTAGACATAGGGTTTAGATCAGGCAAACAGTTACCAAAGTGGTGCGGGGTCTACTCAGTCTCCCAAACTCTGTGCTACTGCCACTCTAATCATGCTGTCTTATTACCATAATAGGTACCGCACAACAATACTTGATTCTCTTTGGAATTAATGCCACAAAACTAGAAGTGTCTGATATACTTCTCACTGCTGCAGGCAAACTTACACTTATTTAACTTTAGTATTAATGCTTTGTCATCCAAAACATTCTAAACTTTCCTCAAATGATGGTCATGCTGGGGGCAGTCCGTACCATAAATGAGAATATGATCTAGGAAAGCTACAGCCTAATATAAACTCTCCAGAGGCTCCTTCATCAAATGTTGGAAGAAGGTTGAAGCACTGTCAAGGTCAAATGGCATTCTCCTATAATGGAATACATTTTCCGGAGTAATGAAAGCCATGAGATGCTTAAACTGTGTACATTCATAGCATCTACAGAAATGATCATTGATGGTAAGTTATTTTGTTTTTTCTCATCTTGAACACTCAACACCACCTGTGAACCGAAATCATTGTCTTCACCGCCATCCTTGTTTATTATTAAATGCACTTTGCCTGAAAACCAACTCTTGCATACTCTACCAAAATGCCTCCTTTTCGTGCATCTGTTGCATATTTTATCAGTGGCAGGATACACTACAGAATTCCTCAAATTGCTCTAGATACCACATCTATGGCATTAGACATTTGTTCTTTTCTCCACCATTTTGGTGTCATTAACATTCCTGTTATTCTCTCCTTTTGGTTTGCTGACTATGGCATTGTAAGAAATTCCAACACACTGTGGAGGGGTGAGCGGGAATTCCTGTGCGACCTCCCTTAACCAAAGTTATCCCACAAAAAGGATAAGGAATATAGTCAAGTATCAGAACTCGACTAATTCAAAAATCAACAATATTTTGAAAAAACTACCCTCACCCACAGATTGTGGCATGCTTCATCATAGGGCCCTTCTAACACACTCCAAAATTATGAATCCCCTTTGGAGCAGTAAGGGTGGGGGAACATGTAAGCACAATAGACAAGACCAACAATTATGGCACAGGGACCGAAGATGAACAACAGAAAAAATATATATATAAAACTGACTCAGGCTGACCACTCGTCCTATTTTATTCCGGTACAGCCTGGACAGGATTAAAATATAATTGGTGGTGTTTTAGGAGTTAGTAACCTGTACACCCCAATCTCTGAAGAGGGTCAACATGTTTCAGCCTGTTTCTAATGCCAGCTAGGGTCTTGAGGCCTTCGTCAGGACCTTCGCCCTATCCCTGTATTATAAGACAAAGCCCTACCTGTCCTTTTGTCAGGAGGCTAGTTAATGTGTGCCACTAGATACTCTGTCATTTGTCAGCACACTCAGAATTCGAGTTTCACAAATATCTGTTTTCATCAGAGCCGGGTGGGAGCACCACCCTGTAGTCACACATTCGTCAAGGGTCCAGTGCTACCGCTTGTTGCCTCTACCCGGTTCCGCGTTGTAAGAAATTCAACAGTTACACTGCTTCTGTCCGGACGCATCCTTAAAGTCGGTAAATGAACCCCAGCTCAACCTCCTGGTAGGTATGGTAGGGATGAGACAGGCTTTACATAGTGTAATGGGTAAACTATCATTGCAGTACCAAACAGTAATCCAGTTTAAATGTAACACAATTAAAATCCCAAACTGAATTAGAAACGTGAAACATACTTCAATAAACAAAATGACACAAAAACATCAAATAAACGATATGGGGAAGAAGAGATTAATTTTAACGTTTTAAATAGGAATAGCACCAAGAAGCATTAAGTACCAATGATAGTTAATGGTCGTCGTAGACCAGGACCTAGCCCCAGTGTGATGCCAACTGTGATAGACCGTGGCTTAGATACACCAAACAGGTTTGCCCTGGTCAAAGATTTTACCTTCTGACATTTAGGGGGTCATTATGACTCCGGCAGTGAGTGGTAATGTGGCAGCCATACCGCCAACGGGCTGGTGGTACATACAGCCACCTTATGAGAATGGCGGGTTGGCTGCAGCCAACCCTCCACTTCTCCACTCATACCTCCATGGCGGTATGAGCTGCTGGGCCAGAGATGTCTATCTCCAGCCCGGCGGCCAGCATAGTACCTCCGGCAGAATTATGAGCCTGCCTACCACCATGGTTTTCATGGCGTTAGCAATGCCAAGAAAACCATGGCGGTAGGCCCTATCGGTGACAGGGAATTCAGCGGTGGGTTCCCCCAACACACACCTGACACCCCTATCCCCCTCCATCCAAACTCCACCCTACCCTCTCCGAGCCTCACACTCACCCCCCCACATGCACACACCCGCAGACACACATCACACATACACCAAATCACTCACACTGGCATACACGCATACTTCCAGACATGCTCACACACATTCTTACAACGACCACACTGACAGGGAGACACACACTCACTTCACCATTCTTACACGCATTTACTCACACGCATACAACCATGCAAACAACACAACACACACAGACGCATTCTCAAACACTCACACATTCATGCACAGACTCAGACACACACAACACCCGCCTCCCCTGTCGGACGTCCGACTTACCTTGGTCGAGGAGGTCTTCCGGAAGGGAATGGGAAAGAACACTGATACCGCCAGCAGCGCCCCACCAGCAGAACACCACCAGGCTGTATTACTGGACATAATACGGCTAGCGGCGTTCTACTGGCATGGCGGTGCAGGTGGTAGCAGCACCAGCTTACCCTCGTCTGCCAGTATGATCACTGCCGGATTTCCGCCTTTCTGTGGTGGAAGTCCGACAGTGATCATAATTTGGTGGACGGATGGTAGCCGCAGTGCCGGTATGTTGGCGGCCATCACCTCGACGGTAGGCGTTTTTTACCCCCATTGTTCTACTGACGGCCTTAGTCCTTTATGTCCCAATACTGCACAGAAGTACACTCATAAATCCCCCAGGACCTCAGGGAAGGCCCTAAGAGACTCACAGGGTGTTAGGCTGAGGCCATCAACAGGGCCCAGTCCAGGTCAAGTTGCCATTGTTCAGCTAGGCAGTAAAGGCATCTTGTAACATGTTTTTATCACTGTAGCTTTCTCAGGAGGACAGCTTTATGTCCCTTTGATCCCACTTCCTTGTCCTGGGTACAAGAAAGGACAGGGACAGTGCTTAAGGGCTCCTCTTAGATTGCAGACAGAAGGGTCAGTCCTCTTCTTATCTTCCTCAGGTCTAGGACTGTTCTGATGTGTGTGTGTGTGTGTGTGTGTGTGTGTGTAGGTGCCACCTTTGAAGGCCTTTAAGCCACAATCACTGCCTTGGTATTCCCAAGCGGTTTGTATCAGGGGAAAGTCAAAACAATGGACAACACATAAATTCAGAAGGATCTGCACCAATGCAATGAGAGCTGCTGATCATAGATGATAAAAGGAGCTGCTACAACCAAGTTCACTTTGAAGTGTCTGGTCTTGACTACCAATTTAAGAATGCATTTGTGGTGAGTGGATGAAAGGGTATGTATAACACCACTTTCTCGTGTAAAGTGATATATTGGAATGTCAAAGTAAAGTCATAGGCTGTGGGTATAGCTCTTTAACGGCATGATGTAGATGAGTGCTGAGCCATTTTGCAGAAGGAATTAAGGTTTTGATAACTTTATGGGAAAACTGTGGCACCTGGGGTACTTTTGTTTATTACTTTCAGTGGTTGGTTGGACTTGCTGAGTATAACTTCAATTACATTCATATTCAACTGTTTCTCATTTCAGAGCTTCTCCTCATCATCTTTCAAGACTCATCAGGTGGAGAGAACCAAAAAGTGTGACATTTTTATTTTGCATCATCTTTTTTTAGAGACATCAGTGTCTTTTTTAGGATTCGACTGCATGCATGTGCATGCTGTGCTTGCAAAATCTTTTGTGAATAAACAAAAAAATCTTAAAAGAGGTTTAGAACCCGTCCTTTACTTACTTGAACTTACCATTGGCTTAGTCCAACGTCACTCTAATTTATGCGCTTCTGATTGGCCAGCATGTCATCTGCTTTCACTTCCTGCTCTTTGCTGCATTGCCGTCCTGCCGTCCATGATGTCAGGTGGATTCTGGACCAAATACTCCTTCCGGTCACTGAAATTTACTAATGGCCAGTCTCCTTCCCCTGGCTACTTCACTATGAAGGTATTTTCATTTACTTACACATGAGCACTCTGTTGTGAAGAGACTCCTTTTATGATAACAAGACTGCTTGATTTGGGTGGCAGCACCACCAAGTATGGGGAACTGAGTTGGATACTGCACCATGTGACAGCTGTCAGCCTAATCCTTCCGGATAGCTAGTAGCATCTCAGCAGTACACAAGAGTAAAGGTGATTTGTGGCAGCCCTTCACATGACTTTTTGGATCTCTCAGGGAAACCGTGGTGGCACAGATAATACCCCTTCCCCTCAGTCATACATGTCTCATACAAGCAAAATACAAACAGAAGCAGGACTAGGTTCAATAGGTTTTATTGAATCAACTGCATTGTATGTAAAAAGGCATGTATCATGATTATGAGGATGATAAAGTATAATAGAAGCAGCAGTGACAAGGAAAGTAAAAAAAAGGAAAAGTTCCACCATGCTGTCACAATAATAGTTCTCGAATCCCTACCTTCACTACTAATATGCTATACAAGAGCATGGCAGTGTAAGCTCTAATCTGCCCATCAGGCACCCAGTAATGAACCTATCCCCCATACCTGTGGTTGTAGGTAGAGAAGAGGTCTGTTGGTCTACTGAAAGTCCTCTCACATCTAGCTAGAGGAGGTGTCAGATGGTAGAAAATGCAAAGACAGCATGCACCTCACAATGACAATGGGCTGCAAAACCCCTCTAACATAAATGGGGCAGTGAGGTGTTTTTATAATAAAATATCAGATGTCCTGAGAAACTACCCTGATGTGACAACATGTATATTTCTGTGTATAAAAGTTGGAGACATGATGAACACTTTGTAACTAATAAGCTTATCATAGTCAGCATTGGAGAAAACACAGAGCAAACATATTGTCCAAGAAAAGAATAACGGAATTTGGCGTGAAGGAACAACTGATAAAAATAATAAAAACATCTCCACTGCACAAACCCTTTGCTAAAATAATAAAAGGAGTAAAATGCCATGTAACTAGATGAAAGGGCACAAGCTGCAGGCCTATGCTAAAAAAAGGATAGAATAATGTGCTTGAATCCTAGCTAAAGGAAGTTTACAACAACTCCGTCTGCACTCCTGCACTCCTCCCACTCTCCCACAAGACAAAAAATGAAACAAAAAGCTCTCCACTGTGCTGCCTCTCCCTGTCCCCTGCTTCCCAGAGTGTTCATTACAAAGCTCTTATTTACTTAACTCAGCTTCTTCTAAAAGGAGGTTACTTTTTGCACCTGGTGCATCTTGTAAACAATGCAGGGAGAATCCTAGAAGGGATTGTGGATCAGCTTATCTGCTGACTCACCAGATTTGGTGGGACAGCGGTGTGGATGTCCTTGCATCATTGGAACTCTTCCTAACAGAGGTTGCAGGGAGTATTAAGGGGGTCTGAAACCAGTTTGTCACTTCATAGCTGGTAAGATAAGTATAATGTGTTAAAATGGCCAGCGCTGGCTCCCTGACCCATTTGTCAAATTCAGTCACAAGGGAAGGCTCACATTTTGTACTGTGGAGGTCGACAAGGCGAGCATGCCTCTACACCAAAAATTGTTGTCGGGCTCCCCAGTCTCGACTCTCAGACACAGCCAGCATTTTGCTTCCTCTTTCTCAGGGCCGGTATTACCTCCCTTCCCTCGCACTCCCTGCCACCCCTACCTGTGTATTTCCCTGCTGCTGCCTGCATGTTCCTCAGATGAACTGCACGTGATCCTGAACATCAATTCCACAGGCCAATATCCCTGCAGGACTGGCCAGATGGGAACCAGCTTGTTTATAGTGCTGATAGGCACATACACAGATACTCCAGGCCCAGCGCTGACAAAGCTGAAGCCTTAGGGTTTGTATTCCTGGGTCTGTGAGGGAGTATGACTCAAAGCCATACGGACCTTGTCATTCAGCTCTGTTCTTTGTGTTTTGCATAGCACAAACTCTCTCTCTTTCTTCAGAAGCACCACCGTGCAGTGCCTCTGAGTGTGTAAACCCTACTCCATGATGTACCATGCCCATTGTTGAAAGGCCATGTTTCCCGACTCAGCTGTATCACTGAAATGGGTATCACAGTTATGCTGGAATTTCTACTGATTTCTTCCATTGTTTCTCTTTACCCACCTCAAGCCTTTTTTTAACTTTAAGCCATGTTGCATAGCAGGTCAACTGGAATGTAACATGTAAAAAAAAACATTGACAAAGCCAATAAATCTCGTATAGGTGAAACCTATTGGCTTTGCCGATGCTTGTTTAAATTTCCACCTTTTGAGAAGCATACGCTTTCTGGTAGGGAACTTTCACTTTAAATGTTGGTGTTGTACACGATGGTTTAGCCCTATTATGCAAAAAAATTAATGTTATTTAATGAGATTTCAAAGCGTTTTTTGTTGTTCTCAGTATGTCACTAATTAGCCAAGGTGTGGACAGAGTGAAACATATCATCTGTAAAAATCAATAATATGCAGATAAGATAATTTGGGCAATGTTAAAAGCTTCCCTGAAGTGTGGTTCAGCACCAGATTGGTGAGGGTGTATAAGAAAGGAAGGTTTGTCGCGGGTCACGTTATCAAAGTCGACCAGCCAGTTAAGGAGGATGTGGAGTCATTGTAACCTGCCCAATTAAACAATGTCTGAACATTATAAATTATTCTCACGTTGAATTCTTTCTTAGGTAAGAGGATTGCAGAATGTCAAAGAAAACACATCTGCTTAGATGAGATTGATTCTAACCCAATTAAAGGCCTTAATCTCGAGTGATGTTTGGATATGAATTACGAACACTTGTAACCAAACAGACGAGCCAAAAAATGCATCTTCTTATTAGAGACACATGCAACAAGGAATTCGGTTGCTTGTGAATAAATTATAGTCTATATTTTTGACAATGTTAAGGCAGTAGCTATATCCCTCAATACAAACAAAAACACGAATTGTAACCTTGGACATTTTAAAATCCAATAAGAAAACAGTTAAAAAAAAGTTAGAAGTAGTAATTTCCAACTCCAGTCAAGGGTCAACTCTTGTCTGTGTACTTGGCAGCTTACTCACAGCACGTGCTTGGTACATTTGCCGTGGCAGAATACTTATTAAGGTTGCCTGACTATTTCGCAGCGTTGCTACTGCTTGGCACACCTGTATATAGCATGTGTCTGTTTTGATTTCATCATTCAAAAATGCACTTTCGTTGTAATCAAATGGTCGGAAGCTTCTCTTTTATTAGCTGTGTCACACCCATCACCATCGATGCTGTCACACAACAAAGACATACAATTTACCACACCCTACTATATTGCTGCATCAGTAAACAGACAGTATACGTTTGTTGCTTGTTCCTTCCTAATAACACGTAGCCATTTATTTATTCTCATTAGGTATGGTTTAATAATAGGGTGGAATACTTGCAGAATGAGATTACTGATCTCAAGAAAAATTCCAACTAATGGAGTGAAAATAAAACAGATATGAACACTGGGTACTTTATTTTTTTAAAGATTATTTTCTAAGTGGACAAATATTACTCTTTCATGTTTTAATAGTTTAGTCTTCGCATGTCTATATTCTGGTTGTGACAATTCTGTTAGTTAAATATCCTTCTCCCCAGTCAGAAATTAATCTAGGCATTTACCATTGCATGCACAGTTTTACGGTTTCATATAGCTACTCGGCATTACCTTAAGGAACATTCCAATGCAAATTGTGGTTTGGTTGGACATTGAATCCCACCACAACACTGTGCCCTGGTTTTGTGATACTTTCGTGATGCAAACCCAGCACAAAGTGTTAGTAAATCTGGACCAGAGTATCTACTGCATGGTAAGTATGAAATCCATTGGAAGGAAAGGTGAAAGAACACTGTAGATGGTTAGTGAGTAGTCTCCACAACAAGAAGCACAAGGAGACAATGCAAACTGGAGAAGAACGAAAAAAGTGACCAACGTGGTTGGAGAAGGAGAACTGAGGAAAGGAACAAGAACAGAAAATCAGATATCACTGCAGAACGTAGCGAGTGCCTAAAAGCCCCCAAAAGATCCAGAGACGAACAGTTGTGAAGCAGGTTTTTGAAGAAAAACTCCCCTTTCATAGCTATGTGGGCTCCATGGATGTAGAATAGAAGCAGGAAGAATACTACTACTGCCAGGAGGCCACATGTGCATGATTTGTACTGATCCCCAACGTTTGAAAGTTTCCATCTTCCCACAATACCTCTTTGATCCAGAACCATTATACATGTGCTGTATATTTCTACTTCTTTTCTCTGTTTTAGATTTCCTTCTGCATGCGTCGACGTTCCACATACAACACTCTACTCGGCCCCTCTTTGGAGGAGTCTGTATAGATAGGTGAATCCCTGACACCTGCTGCCTCAAGCTTTCCAGTTGCAGGGCTGCCCTTTCTGAAGTTAAGTCCCCGATGGGCAGTCTCTCTGAGCAGCAGCAGAATAGAGTGTATGCTGGTGACAAGATAACCTGTGGACCCTATAGTACCTCAGTCGAATTCAGCATGTTGAGAAAGTAGTTCACGGGATCCTCATACATTTTTCCTGCTATTTTGTCCTTTTTTGATTCTGAACATGTTTTTGAACTTCTTTAGATTTCTTTAGGTTTCTTCTTTAGATTTCATTTCTACTTCAGACGTTTGAAGTAAGACCTTTTATGTTAGTACCATGGATTAACACTATGCAGAACACTGGAAACTTTTTTTTATTATCCCATAACTGCCTACATGGGCACTGCTTTCAGAGGGTCTTCTACAATTCCAAATTTGACACACCTCCACTAGCTGGAAAGCAGGCACCGGGACTTGCTACAAAGGGGTTCTCAAGCAACCTAGAGTTTATATGCTCAAAGTGTGCATTTCCTAGAGCAATAGGTATGACATTACGTCAGTGAAAATGGCTGCTGCTCTTGCTCCACTGCTTCCTAATTCTTGCTGTATTCGTTCTCGTTTGAATTATTGTAACTGTTAGTACACCTGCCTCACCCATGCATTTTACTTAGAACTATGCTGGGCCTGAAATGCTATTACCACTTCACTCCAATTCTGCCATCCTTCCATTGGCTTCCTGTGAAAGAATGAGTAATCTTCAAAATTCTTTGTCTAGTACATATGGCGCTCCATGGTTGATCAGTTTATCTCACAAAGCTGTTCATCTCATACCTACCAACGAGAACCCCCGGGTCTGCTAACAGCTGCCCCTTGACTACCAGACTAACTAGATACAAGAGATTTGGCAGTCCAACTCTCCATAGTCTAGGCCAGGGGTCTTCAGACTGGGGGATGGGCCCACATAGGGGGGCCTTAAGTGATCCCACGGGGTGTTCCAGGCTCTGGACAAAAGAAGCATTATGGTGATAATAGAGCTTTATTTTAAGCTGAAAAAACATAAGCAGCAGTTAACCACTTTGAAATGGGTCATCATTAACATGTTTTGACATTTACATCTAAGCTGGGAGTATGTGTCAAAAGCGAAGGTAATCCCCAAACTCATGCCCCACTTCTAATAATTGCATTGTGGAAACAAACGTGTTAGTAAGGCCCTCCTGACTAGAATAGTATGTTCGGCATCATGTATTTGATTCGTTTTTAAAACAGTATCAGAACTTAACTGCAATGTTTAAATAAGTTCAGACATATTTAACCACTGCAAATTTAGTAGAATAGTTGTGAAAAATTTGGATGGGGACCGATGTTTTTTTTTATTTTCTCTTAGTGGGGCTCAGCATTAAAAAGTTTGAAGACCAATGGTCTAGGCTTTTCTCTGATTAACCCCTTACCACTATATCTGAGACTCGAGGATGACTTACCCAACTTCAGTACTTTCTCCCTGACATTTAGTTAATCTAATACTCTTCTGTTTCTTACCCCTTAGTTGACCGATTTAGGCCTGACTGGTCAGACGCTTAAGACAAGAGCTCTCTTCACCACTGGCTGTCAGAACAATTTATTATTAATGCTTTGTTATCTTCATGTGAAGTATTTTTAAGTGAGCTTCCCCTGTTTCCTGATTGGCTTTGCAGAGCACCATACTTTGACTCATTCCCTTAGCACTCCAACACCACCATTGGGTAGCTAGTAGCACTGCACAAAAAGTTGACAAATTAACTAATTGCGTGGGCGACATACAGTCATTTTTAAATCAAGAAAGTCAGTAGGACAAACTTGAAGTAAGCTGCACAACATGGGGCCAATTCTGCAGCCTAGGAGGAAGCAACCCTAATTGCAAATGAGAACTTGGAGAGCCCAATTATTACTGCATATAGGAGCTTGCCCATACATCGGACTGCTGAATGTGAAGAAGGTATCTTTTGATTTGATATAGTTTCTTTTTATTTCTTCTATAGCACATGGACACCACAACAATTCATTGCACTACAGAACACACACCAGTGGAGGAATGGATAAAATCAGAGGCAAAGCAAAAAACTAGTAGATCTAATAAGTCTTTGGTGCCTTCTTAAAAGTAAAGCATGTGGGAAGGGGGTTGTAGTCAGCAGGAGAATGGAGAAGGTGTGAGCCAGTGAATCTCTTCTGAAGCCTAACTACAGCAACTTATTCTGAGCTACTGTTGTCTCTGGGACAGTGTGGTGAATTGTGACTAACCTGGTGACACCCTAAAACCGTCTGTTGGGTTTAGATTCAGGTATTAGAATCCTAACGAGTTCTTACATTGTTATGGTTGGAAAGGAATGATCGAATGGCAGTTGGAGCTGTTTCCTCTGCTTGGTCAGTCGTGCTTATGGAAGTTGTTTGTGCCTCAAGTAATAAATGGATTTGCCACATACTTGGTGTTTTCAGATCCTTCCTTACAGTGGTGATGAAGGTGGGGGATCTCTGTCCATGACTGACCAAGGCACTTTGCACTTTGTGAGGCTCTGCAGTGTTGTAGCAGCCCTGATTTTCACTTCTTTTGAGCGCCTTCGAGGTAGTTGGCACCGCTGGGAAGCTTTGGACAACAGCAGCAAGCATCACCTTCCCGGGGATTTTGACTCAAGAGGAGTTGGATTCTGCTTGGTTTTTGGAAATGTCTCACGAGTGTGTGTGCGCACCTTTCGTCATCAGCGACACGCCCTCTGGAAACTTCTGACGTCTTTGACAGTTTGCTGCACGTCTTCTGACTGCATAGCAACATCTCCCGGTGCAGCTCCTGCTTGAAGCAATGCTCACTGGCAAGTAACTGAAGCGTATATCGGATCGCGGTGATTCGCTCAACATTTTCCACCATATCAACATTAGGTAATGGGTACTATTGACATTTGCTCACGGCGGATTGCGGTGATCCACACACCTTCACAAGGGGTGACTTTCACTCTTGCCTCCTCAGCATAGTCCATACATTTTATGCTAGACAACAGGTGTCAGGTGAATCCATTGAATTTTACCTGGGAACATTAAGAATATTGGCTGCTATGTGTAATTGTGGGGTATTTGAGGAAAAAAGGATCAGGGACCAAATTGTGGAAAAAACAAAGAACAAAAAGACTCAAGAAAATTTGTTGACCATAGAGGCCCTAATCCTGGACAAAGCTGTTGAGATTGGTAGCAATATAGAAGCAACTACAATTTACATGGCACAAATGTTGTTGAGTTCTCATGTACATGCCATTCAGTGAGGGGACTCTATGAAACAAAAGGAAAGGAAATTGGAAATAAAGAAAAAGGTTATGGAGTGTTACAGGTGTGGAAACAGAAATAATTTAGGAAGTTTGTCTTGCAGTTGATAAGAAGTGTGTGAAGTGAAGAAAAAAAGGCATTTTGCCAAGGTGTG
Source organism: Pleurodeles waltl (assembly GCF_031143425.1). Lineage (NCBI taxonomy): Eukaryota > Metazoa > Chordata > Amphibia > Caudata > Salamandridae > Pleurodeles > Pleurodeles waltl. The sequence continues at coordinate 365,098,553 of NC_090438.1, forward strand.
CAAATCGTCCAATAGCAAATATGTTTCCAAACAGATTATTGCAATTGAAACTAATGGCAACAAGAGAAATAGGGGGTCATTACGAGCCTGGCGGAAGGCGGAGACAACGGCCGTCACTATATCGCCGGCGGTATTCTGACCCGCCTTACCGCTGTGGATTTCCTGCGGTTTGAACCGCCATGAAATCCATGGCGGTAAGCACTATCAGTGCCAGGGTCCAAAGGTGGCAGGGCCCCCCTCCCCACCCCGACCCCCAACATCACTTCACCCATACCCACACGACACGCACGCAGGCACTACCTACATACTTACACGCACACACCGACATACATGCAAACATCTACACACACAATCAGACACGCACACTTACATTCAAACATACACGCACGCAACCATACAGACATACCCACAGACATACACGCATACATTCCCCTACACACAACACCCCTGCAAGCATACACGCACTCACACACCCCCTCTACATACACACACGCACACGCCCATGCACCCACACAACACACAACACACAACACCCCCTGACCCCCCTCTCCTCACGGACGATCGACTTACCTGGTCCGACGATCCTCCGGGAGGGGACGGGAGCCATGGGGGCAGCTCCGCCGACACCACACCGCCAACAGAACACCGCCACGGCGAATCACAGGACGTGATTCACTGGGCGGTGTTCTGTTGGCGTGGCGGTGGAGGTGGAGCAACCTCCACTTCCCCGCCGCCCGCCAGTATGGCTGTTGGAGGCTCTCCGGCCGTAAAGGGACGGAGAGCTGGCAACGGTCATAATAGGCCGAGCGGCAAACTGCCTGCACTGGCGGTCTTCCGCACAGCGGTCCCTCGGCGGTCTTGGAAAAAGACCGCCGAGGTTGTAATGACCACCATAGTTCTGAACTGGATGAAGATAATTTTGTATTTTGTGTAAGAGAAATGAGGGATGGTGTTGAACAAAATCTGAGTAATGATGTAATGCAAATTGGATCTGAGAATGTAAAAAGACCATTTTGTTTAATGAATGGGGCAGATGTTCCTGCTAACATAATGGCTGACTCAGGGTCTTTTTTCACTCTAATTGATACAAAGGAATGGGAGAGATTCAAAGAACCTACTCTGAAAAAGCCTTGTGTGTGACCAGTGGCGTATGGAGGAAAATCTGTATAGGTGGTGGGCGAATATGATACAGTGTTGGAATTCAAAGGGAAATTGGCGCAGCTACTGCGTATGTAACTAAGTATGGGTCATGCCTATTATGGTGGCTAGAGCAGAGGAAATTGGGGATAATCCTCAATCCCAGCATTTCTGAGCACGTGTTGTTGATGGAACAGTGTGTGGCAAATGTGAGTATGGGTTCATGAGTAAAAGCATTCCCAGGAGTTTTCCAAGAGAAATTAGGAAACCTGAAAGGTTTTTCTTATCACATAATATTGAAATCTAGGGCTGTTCCGGTAGTACACCAAAGAAGACGAGTGCCTTTAACCACAAGGGAGGAGCATAGCAGGGAACTTAAAAATCTATGTGATCAGGGCATCACTGAAGGCATCAAAGGTTCTGAGCGGCTGTCCTGAATTGTACTGCCAAGGATAGCCAATGGTTCGTTGAGGATGTGCATTTATTTAAAGGACCCCAACAAAAGAATCTGGGTGGACAGGCATCCTTTACCAAACATAACAGAGATGTTGGCCTCTCGAAAGGGTGCCAAGGTATTTACTACCCTAGACATGACAGCCGCCTACCACCAGATTGCATTGAAATATGAGTCACAGTATTTAACATCATTCATCACGCCGCAAGGTACATTTAGATTTAAACGCTTGCCACTTGGTTTTGCTTCCAGTTTCTCTGTTTTTCAAAGAGTAGTGGGGACACTGTGTAAGGTTATACCCAACTTTCGATGTTTTCAGGACAACATCTTGATTTTAGTCAGGATATGTTTTCCCGCGACAAATCATTGGAGATGGTCTTATCAGTTTTAAGAGAGGCATGACATGGAGGGCAAACAAGTGCAAATGTGTATTCAAGTATGTGGACTATTTAGGTTACAAGATTTCTGAGAAAGGTGTGGAACCAAAGGGGCAATATCCGAATTTCCCACTCCCACCAATAAGGATCAGGTCTGATCATTTTTTGGCATGCTAGAATGTTATTCTTGTTTTATTTCCAAATGTTCTGAGAGAATATGGAGTTTAAGGAAATTGCTTAAGAAAAATGAAAAGTTTGTGTGGCGTGTGGAGCTAAACAGGGAATTTGATTCTTTGAAGCTATTTGACACACAGGACCATTCGGTCATAGTCTCAGATGCCAGTCAATATGGATGGGGGGCTGTACTGCTGCAAACGTATAAAGGGAAGGATGAAGTAGTGGCCTTCACATCTTGTGCCTTTAGGGGAGCGGGAAGTACATACTCGGTTATTGAATGTGAAGCTTTGGTAGGGTGTTAATCATTTTGGAAACTACCTATGGGGAGTGAAATTCACTATCAGGGTGGACCACAAGCCTTTAATAAATCTATTTACCAAGGTGCTTACAATGCCACGCCACATATTGCTAAATGGCAGTTTAGACTTTCAGATTTCCAGTAGTGGGTGGAATATTTCTGGTGGGAGAAACATTTGTGTAGACTGCCTGTTCCACTTACCTTTAAGTGATGTGGAAGAAGCTATTGATATCGCTGTTGATGATTTTGACATGGTGGGAGTGATATCCAGTATTACTGATGGGTGCATTACTGAAGTTGAATGGAGATCTGCTTTAGAAGAAGACAAAGATTTGTTGGATATCAGGAGTCTCATTGGCAAGGACCGGCCAAAGGACAAGTCATTTGTACATGTTGATGCTTACACCATTTATTTTCTGAGTTAAATGTAGTGGATGGTTTGCCCAGAAGAGGAGATACTTTGATTGTACATGTTGATGTTTACAACCATTTATTTTCTGAGTTAAATGTCGTGGATGGTTTGCCCAGAAGAGGAGATACTTTGATTGTACTCTGTGGAATTCCCAGCAGAGTGTTGGAATTAGCGGACAAAGGTCATGGAGGAATGAAGGCCATAAAGAGGTTTTGAGACAGGTTTTGGTGGCCAGGTTTAGACAAAGAGGTGGAATATAAGGTGAGGGAGTGTATAGCATGTGTCATAAATGACAAATCTCAAGTCACTGTCCCCAGTCCAGTGGAGGCTGTGCCTTTTCCTGACACAGCATGGTCCAACTTAGGTATTGGCATAATTGGAGCCCTCAATCTAGTGAAGGAAAACTATAAGTATGGTGTGGTGCTTATTGATTAGTTTTCACAATGGCCTGAGGTGGAATTTATGAGGTCAGCTAACTCTTCCCAAGTAATTGAGTTCCTGCAAAAAATGTTCATGAGAGAATGTTCTCCTGATGAGGTTGTGATGGATAATGGTGCTCAATTTGCATTCAGCATGTTTTTGTCACATTGGGGTGTGAAACACACTAAAACGTCTCTGTACTATCCTCTCAGTAATGGCCTGGTTGAAAGGTGTAATAGGGTCATCAAGGATAACATTCAATTGTCTATAACCAATGAATTGGATTGGGGCCAAGAAGTGGCAAAGAAGTAAGGGACTTATTGTGGGCAATTCTTACCACCCTCACTGCAGTCACTGGGGTATCGCCCTTCACCTTTCTTAAGGGCCGTGAACCTGCAGCTAAGTTGGCTGGTCCATGGATGGGAGGCTCTATGAAGGAGAGGGACCTAGCATCTGTAAAAGTATGACATGGGTCACCACAGAATGAGTATACTGATGTAGTAAAACCAGGAAGGGCTCATACCTCGTTCATTAAACTGGGAGATTTAGCTAAGGTTTGGCTTCCTGGTTTCAGGGTAAAAGTTTCATCCAGGTTTTCTCAACCTAAGAAAGTCATGGAAGTTAAGGGATCATGTGGTCAAATTGGAGGATAACAAGTGGTGGAACAAAGAGAAGCTATCACCTCAGCATACTGGCAATATTCAGGTAAAATGTGATGGGGTGATGTTGTGGATTGGGGTGGTGTTGTGTGTGCTGTGATTACACATGTGGAGGTCATCTGATGCAAGGAGGCCTCCTATAAAATTCCCAGACCATGTGCAAATTATTTGTACTGAACTATAGTGTTATGATATTGTTATTTTTAAATCATTCTATTTCTGTTTTGCTATTTTTGTTTTTAGGTTTTTATTTTTAGTGTTTATGGTTTGTAAGGGGGAAGATATGTTGGGTTTTGATTCTGGTATTAGAACCCTAATAGGTTCTTAGATTGTTATGGTTGGAATGGGATGATCAAACGGCAGTTGGAGCTGTTTCTTCTGCCTCATAGGTCGTGTTTATGGTACTTGCTTGTACCTCAAGTAATAAACAGATATACCATGTACCTGGTGTCTTTCAAACCTTCCTCACACCATCCGATTGGAAAAGTGCACTCACTGAGTCCATCCCTTTAAAACTGCTAAGCAGGCCCCCAATACAGGCACTGTATTGATGACTTTCCCACATATTACATGATGCTTGGTAGCATCCTTTAACTGGAAGTTCTTCTCCGAAGATGGCTACATAAACCGACAACCGCAAGGCCAAGATTACAGGCCATTGCCCTCCCAGCAGCCTGCAGAGAAAAAGAGGATGAGCAGACCTAGCAGAGTGGCTTGGCACCTGAGGGAGAGGATGCTTGCCATTCTCATGTGGGATGCTGAGGCAGGGCAGCATAGAGCCAATCCGCCTCATCTGTACTCAGAAGTGAGTGGAACTTTCCTCACACATATAAAGGCACTAATGAGAGGTTGGGACATGATTCTCCAGTTCCTGTCTGCTGGAAACTAAAGTGCAATTGCAGACTCACAGCCCCTACAGAGACTCACGGGCAGCTTGAGTGGAAACTAGTACTTGAACCCAAACACAAAAAAGAGGGGGATGCCATTCGGCAATATGTGACTGAGGAATCGTTTTTACATGACTCCATTATGGATGCTTCATGACTGAGACCATATCCCCTTTAAGCATACAATGGAAAAGATTGAGAAATTGCTTATATGACAATTCAGATAGCGAAAGCTGAGGCCAATGCTTATTTAGCTTACAATTTATGCAAGACAGTGCATAGTTTCACAATCTCTCAGCTTCACTGCCTTGACCTACCTGAACTGCAGCAAACTTTAGTGGTGGTAAACTGGCCTGAGGGAGAATGATCAGTCTTTTCTACCGAAAGACATACAGTCTCCTTGATGAAACATGAAGGAAAGCCTTTGACCAATGGCCAGGAACAAAAGCAGGTGAAAGTCATCACTCAAGACGTTCTTACAATGATGCCCAACTGTCAAAGATATAGAATTCCTCAGTGGGTCTTACACAATCAGATTTGGATATTGTGTCACTATCCCAGGATTTCTTACACCAGTTCATCCCATAAATTAAATCAGAAGTGGAAACAATCAAAACTGACTTCATGTCTTGCTTTAAAGAATTGGAAACTGGCATTGTTACATTTTGTTTTTGAGTTGACAATTTGGAAGTGACTTTGGATGTGTGGTTGGAAGAGCGACATCAAATGTGCGGAATGGTTCATGATCTGGAAGGGCAGAATAAGGAATAACAGACTAAAGACCTCCTTACGTTCAGGAAACTTCTCAAGACCTGGCTGTTTGAGCAGTAGCAGCACCTCCCCCCCCAACTTCTCCCCCCTTCCCTCCTCAGCGCCTTGAGACCTTCACGGGTGAGTAGTGCGCTTTGCAAATCCCTGATTGATTGATTGAAGTCAAACACAAAGATCTGGAAACCATATCACGTAAAAACAGTATATGAATAAGAGGCATTCCATGCAGCATGCAGGGGCATAACAGGTGAATGGCCTGGTACATGTGATCAGAGAGAATCTGGAAGACCTACCATTAAGACTTGATCAAACCCACTTTTTCAGATCGGACTAACCACGGAAACAAAACACTACTGCATATTTGACAAGGTTCCTGGATGGAAAGAAAAAATAACGTCATTTGCATACAAAAAGTCAGATCTGAGGTTCCTGGGCTACAGGTTCCAACCCAATCAGAACCTGACAGCCTGTACAATTAAATGACAGAGAAACTTCAAGATTATCACAGACTTTTTCTGATCCCAAGAGACTATCTGCATCATTTGTCTGGTAAGTAAGGAGAGTAGTCACAAACACCCTGAAAGCAGTGAGAGAATTCTTGGGATTGACAGATGAACCTGAGCCATGTGGTGCCCTTGATTGGTGAAAACCAGAAACACAGGATAGCATAGGGTAAATGTTAGAAGTTGGATCTCTAGTTGGCAGAGGTATGCGCCCCGTCCAAGTAGGGACCGCAATCCACAACCTAAATTATCCTGCACTCACCGTCCGGTAGCTTGGCACAGAGTAGGCAGGGTTAACTTAGAAGGCAATGTGTAAAGTATTTGTGCAATAACTCATGCAGTAACACAGTGATAGCACCACAAAACATTTTCCACACTAGTTTAGGAAAAAAGATAATATTTATCTGAATAAAATAAGAACAAAATTTCAAAAATCCAATATGCACAAGTTAAGATATTACTTTTTTAAGGTTTAAAAATGAGTCTAAATCATTAAGAATCAGTGGTTGTGTCCTTTTAACACACAGTAACTGTGGTGTGCCAAAAATAACGATGCACTGGGGCCTTAGAGGAGGAGATGCATAGAAAAATGAAAGCAATGAGTTGATTTTTCTGGCATGGCAAAGGCGACGCGTAGTTTCTTTCCAAGTTGCAAGGCGATGCATTGGTTTCCATGAGTGCAGCCTTGGTTCTTCACTGCAATGTGGGGATATTTAGATACCCTGGGATAATGCGTGGAAAACCAAAAATGCATTGAGCAGAGGAAACAGGCATTGTGTTAATCCGGCAGGTGATGCAGTGATTTTTCAGCCGCGAAGCAGGTGATGCAGAGTTCCGGCACGCATTGTGTTAGATGTTGCAGGCTTTGCATTAATTTTCCGATGGGCTGGATTTTCTTCTCTTTGGTGAAGTCTTTGATAGTCCTGACCCCTCAGAGCAGAAGGCAAGCTCAATCCAAGCCCTTGGGGAGCACCTGTGGAGGAAGGAAGAGTCCTTCCAGCAAAGTCAGGGGTCATCAGGCAGCAGAGCAACATGCAGTCCAGCAGTCCTTCCAGCAAAGCAGTCCAGATGAGTCCTTTGGGCAGCCAGGCAGTCCCTCTGACTCAGTCCAGTTGTAGGTCCAGACGTGTCTGATTTGATAACAGACCCAGTATATATACACTCAAAGGCACCTTTGAAGTGGAGGAAACTTCAAAGAGTGGCTTTGAAGTGCACAGGTACCCCTTCCAACTCATCCCTGTCTGCCAGGAGCCCTGTGGGGGATTATCTGTCCTTTGTATGAGGGCATGCTACTGGCCTTTGCAGTGTAAGAGAGAGCCCCTCCGCCCTACCTACCCAAGGAAACCCATCTGTGTGCAGATGAATGCAAATGCAGCGGAGTGTCCTGTGTTTATGGCTGCCTGGGTGGAATGCACAAAGGGAGCTGTCATCCATCCTAGGCCAGACATGGATTGGAGACAGGCTGTTAGGCACAGATTGCAGTGGGGGCACAGAAATGCTTACTTTCTAAATGTGGCATTTCTAAAATAGTAGTGTAAAACCCAACTTCACCAGTATGTAGGAATTCTCACTACTATTCCAACCATACCAAATATGAGAAAGGTACTCCTTTTAGATCAGAAATTACCACTTAAAAGCGTATAAGGGAATTTCTAATGCTAGCATATGATAGGAGCAGGCTTCACAGTAGTAAAAAATAACTTTGGGAGTTTTTCACTACCAGGACATGTAAAACTCATAAATACATGTCCTGCTGTTTACTTACATAGCACCCTGCCCTGTGGGTAACCTAGGGCCTACCTTAGGAGTGACTTATATATAACAAAAGGGGAGTTTAAGGCTTGGCAAGAGGTTTTGAATGCCAAGTTGAGGTGGCAGCGAAACTGCACACAGAGACTCTGCAGTGGCAGGTCTGAGACACGTTTTCTACTAGTAGCATTTACAGGTAAATAGTGTACCACTTTATAAGGGACTTACAGGAAAAATAAATATACCAGTTGTGCATAAACCAATGTTACCAGGTTTAGGGGAGAAGCACATGCATGTTAGCACTGGTTAGCAGTGATAAAGTGCTCAGAGTCCTAAGGCCAACAAAAAGATACAGCAACAAAACAGGAGGTAACAGGCAAAAAGTCTAGGGCAAGACCAACCCTGAGGATGCCAGTTCTAACAGATGGATTTAGCAATACATATGCAGATTGCCTCCCATGCTGTATTTGTTAGATTGACTGGCAGAGAAGTGAGACCACTTCAACCTGTGGTCTTTATTGAATTTAAAGAAAATTGTAAGGCTTTGTGGGTTTACTCATCTGTGGGCTTGTGTGGGAACGCCTACAGGTTTTGTGCTGTTTTAAGGAAAGTTGTGGTCTTCACACATATCAAGATGATCTGTGGATCTTCAAGTAGGAAGTGTTAAATTTTGTTTACATGTCCCAGGTGGCAGCTGGTGGCAGCTGGTGTCCATCAGTCAGTTACCCCAGAAGCCCTAAGTTTAACTTTCCAAGAATCTGCCATATTCATGTATCCTGATGTTGGACTTTTTGCCTTACGCAGGGTCATCCCCAGTCTTTTTGCCTCCTTCCTCCTGGTTTTTCTGACCTCTCGCTGTTGGCTCTAGGACTCTGAGCACTTTATCACTGCTGACCAGTGCTAAAGTGCAGGTGCTCTCCCATCTAAAGTTAGCATGATTGGCTTATACCTAATTGGCATATTTAAATTACCTATAAGTCCCTTGTACAGTGGTATCTCTATACCCAGGGCCTGTAAATTAAATACTACTAGTGGGCCTTCAGCGCTGTTTGCGCCACACACTGAAGTAGACTTTCAAAACCTGTCTCAGGCCTGCTAGCGCAGGGCCTGTGCGCGCAGTTTTCTGCCACAGGGACCTGGCATCTAAACTTACTTGCCAGGCCCAGAACTCCCCTTTTACTACATGTAAGTCACCCCTAAGGTACGCCCTAGCTAGCCCTATGGGCAGGGTGCCATGTATGTAGAAAGGCAGGACATGTGCCATATTGCATGGCCTGTCCTGGTAGTGACAAACAGCCTAACTTGGTGTCTCACTGCTGTGAGTGCTGCCTTCTCATAGGATTGCATTAGAAATGCCCTGCCTTATGTGTAAGGGGTATTGTCTGATTTATGAGGGGTAGCATAGGCGTGTTTGGTATGGTTGTGATGGTGATAATAAATACTGCTTACTGGTGTGGGTGTGTTTTTTATTACTAGCACAGAAATGCCACTTCTAGAAAGTGCGCATTTATCTGTGCTTATGACTCTGGTGTTTTGCAGCTTAACTCCAATCCACGTCTGGGCAGAGTGACAGTTGCGGCTTTGTGCATACTTTTCAGACAGCCTGTACACAGGGATGGTGGAGGTGTCACCGAGGTGCATCTACATACTGAATAGTCTTCCTGGGCTGAGAGAAGGGAGAGGCGGGGCACACCTACATTTGTAAAGGCTGTGCCCTGGCCTCACACAATAGGGTCGTTAACCCCCCACTGATGTTTGGAGCCTGTGCTGAAAGGAGAGAGGGGGCACTCCCAGAACCAGTTGCAACTGGCTGGAACCTCCTCTCCCTACCATTGTAAAACACTGTAAGAACTGACTATAAGTACAGGGGAATTTTCCCCACAATTTGGAGACTCTTGGAATCATCTTGGAACTGGACACCAAAGGCTGAAAGGACTCACCAGGAACCGCCATGGACTACTGCTGCTGTGCTGACCTGTGACCTGCCTGGTCACTGTGAAGGACTTGCCACTTGCTGCCTTTCCCTTGTGCTGGCCTGTAGCTGGGCCCTCCACCTGAGGACCTTTTCTTAAGATTCTGCTCCCCAGGGGCAGGGTGCTGTGGCCCCTGACCCCTGCATCCATTTCTTCACGAGGGGTGCTTCTCCGTGGTTGCGGCTGCCATAGCACTGATTGCAGCTCGCTTATGGAGCCTTGGGAGCTCGTAGGCTCCTTGCTGCATTGTGCCCCTTTAAAGAAGATCACCGCAGCGGCCCGGGAAGCTGGAAGAACACTCGCGCACCGCATCGGGAGCAGGCGAGTGTCTGCTCGGGCCCCAGGAGGCGTGTGATCTTCTTGTGGCTTCACGGCAGGACCAGGGGAAGGCGCGGGGAGTGCCCCTTTCCCCCTGGCCTCTGCGTTAGGAGCAGGAGGCTCCTTTTCTGCTTTTAGGTAAAACGGCCATTATTGTGGGCCCCCCCTTGGTGGAAGGGCCAGTGGAGGCCCGGGGGGGCCCCCAGAGATCGTGGGTCCCGGGAGGGGCCTGTCATTAAACCGGAGGGGGTGCGTGGTGCCCCCCTCCTGCCCTAAGTTGTTTTTGCTGGCTTTGGCCCCCCTCGTGAGGGCCGGTTGAGGCCCTGGGGGGGCCCCCAGTAATCACAGTCCCCGGAGGGGCCTGTCTATAAAAGAGAGGAGGTGCCTGTAGCCCTCCTCTGACCCCAGAGTATAAGGGAGGCCCCCGTTTTGCGCATAGGAGCGCCGGGGGCCCCATTGTTCGTCTTCTAGGCACTGGAGGTGCCTTCATCCAACCAGGTACTGTTTAAAGGACCAATATAGTTGCAATCCAAAGTTCTTTCTACAGACTTTTGTTTGATTCATATATTACCTACCTGCGTTTGATGTTTTTACATATGTGTATGCAAATGTTCCTTTTATGGACATGATTACTAATATGTTTTTCTAACTTGCCATATGTTTTCTAATGTTCCTACTATGGGCATTTTATGATATTCTTATGACAAGTGCTGTGATGTAATAACGTGTTTTCCTGACTACTGCTTATGCTGCAGAATACTGAGTAACCTGTGTGTTATGTGTGACTACTGCTAGGTTGCAGAGTAACTAATGTGTAACGTTCTGACAACTGCTAAGGTAGCAGGATAGTACTGATATGTGATGTTTGGTCTGATAATTGCCTTGTGTACAATACAGTATATTTTCATATAATCTGGTGTTGTGTTTCCTTTGTGGTGGGGATATTGCGTCACATGTGTTGTGTGTGTCGTGCAGACGCTTTACACATTGCCTCCAGGTTAAGCCTGACTGCTCGTGCCAAGCTACCAAGGGGGTGAGCAGGGGTTATTTTGGACTTCCTTGCCCTGACTAGGGTGGGTAAGTTCTGCCTGGCTGAGGTGCATACCCTAGCCAACCAGAACCCCCATTTCTAACACCTGACACATGACATTCATACTCCTATTGTGAAATGCTTGCGCAGGTTGTCTGTTCCCACATCTACAGTGCCTTGGCACTCCAGGATTCATATCAGTGTCTGCAGTTGACCATTATTAGGTGCATTATGTATTTTTGTGTATTGTCTGGGGCTCTGTCATTGTTTTTCATGTGCTCAATTACTTGGAGTTCCATTGCAAGTCATTTACAGGGCCTCTATGCATGACATTATGTGCTCTTTCAACTTGCTAACGTTTACATAGATGGGCATGTGCTCACTCACATGTCTGGTGCTGATCTACCTACTTGGGTCATATGAAACACAGGCCCATGAAATATTCTGGGGCAAAGGTGACAGTCAATCTACAATGCAGAGTTGATGCAAGTAAAAGACTGTTTTACACCAATATATTAAAACATTTACGCACACTCTAAAATCTCAACCCTTCTCTGTGGTACAGTAGTACACAGTGTTTGCATTATTTTGCCTTTTTTTAGATGTGTACAATTTTTGTGTTTTCTTGTCATGAATTCACTCAACATCACACTTTATTTTTGTTTATACTGTGGTGTCACTGATGATGTCATTGGCGGTCATATGTGATCTCATCAGTGATGTCATCAATGTTGATAGAGCATAAATATGTAAATATGAGCTCTGTTCCTCGTGCTGCTGAAGCCAGAAGACTGTGATAAGTTTAATTCACAAATGTAGAAGAGAAAACAATGAGAGTAGAAAGCTCCACTAACACATTTTAAATGCACGATTTGTTTTTTTGGATTTCACACTTTGACATATGTGCCTTTCTAATTAAATCACATGGTAGAAGGCTTAAGTGGATGTTAAATGTAATTTAGACTTTAAACTAATAGCCAATGTTGAAACAAAATTTATTTTCCTGTGTTTTTCGAAAGATAAATGACTGAATATATGTGCAAGTGAGAAAATGCAAGTAGAATATTAAAGTCCAAAGGTACATGTGTCCCGGGCCCAATCCACTATTTGTATCCGATCCACGCTCCATAGTGGTTGGCCATATTTTTCCACTTTCGCCTGGTTGTGCGGTTGGAGCTTTGATCTTTTTGGTGCCATTTTCTACCTTAAACTTTAAAGATTCATACTCGATTTCTACTAACTGGATTTTTGTATGTCAAATAATGTATTATTTTTTTCTCTATTTATCTAAATTGGTGCAGGATTTTTCTTATGTTGAGTTTTCACTTTGTTACTGTTTGTGTGCTCAAAAATACTGTACACATTGTCTCTAAGTTAAGCCTGATTGCTTTGTGCCAAGATACCAGAGGGTTTAGAATAGGTTAATTTAATGACTTTTAAGGTTAACCCTGACATGGGTGGTGGCTGTTGCTTGAGCTGGGTTAACACCCCACTCAACCAACAACCCAATTTCTCACACTTTGGATTTGAATATCTGGCCAAAGAAACTGGTCAGAGAATGGACAGAGTCTACTGACTGAATAATATGTATCTCAGTTTGCTCAGAGGCAGCTGCTGGTATGTAAAGGAACTTGTCTCTTTATCACATTAACTGCTAGGAGAATGTGAAAAACCTATTTCAATGTAAGGTGTGAACTAGTTACAGTGTATACATTTAACTGGTGTGCTGCTGGAAGATCGTGAAGGCCTGTACCAGTTGTTTGGGACCAATATCACTACTCCCAAGAGGGCTGATGTGCTTTGGTCAAATCCAGTAGAACCTCCATATTTTCATGTGCTAGAGTATTGTGGGATGGGCTTTGGAACCTCTACCCTTCCAGGACGCAAATTCAACAGATAGTTGCACTGCCTTGTTACAAATGGGTTCTGCCCATTCAGTTTATCAGGATTTGTTTGCTTTTGATCACCCGGTTTTTAAAACCTTTACAGTGGGTGAGTCTCCCTATCTCAGTCTCACAGTAAATTCATGGTAATAAGAATGAGCGTGTTTACTGCCAGTGTCTGCCTTTTAAGATAAAGCCTCTGCAGCACAGCTAGGGTAACGGACGCTGAGCTGGTTTACATGTGAACACATTTGCGTACATGTGTGGACCATGCACAAGAGACTACTGTTGTGGGCAGCCAGGTAGTTGCACACAGGTAACAATCCAGTAGCAGTGTTAAACTGCAGATTCATCTTCTCAAAATAACTCCTTTTGACAGGCCCAAACCTTCCTTTTAAATATCACAAACCTTTAAACAAAATGTCAAGAATGTATTGAAATATGTAATTATGAGTCATCATTTTAAACCAGCTTTGGCAAATAATTAATCCTATCGAAAACAAACCCACATTATTAAAATAGCAAAACAATGCATGCAAATGTATATATTAAAGCCTCACCCCCTCAGCTTGGTGCAAGTCATTTGGAACAGTTGCTTCTGTCTTGAGCTGCACCTCAATTAACAAGCGGAACTGCAGCTTTGTGAAAATATTTCAATGCTTTTGCAATTGACTTGTGAGAGGTACCTAGTAATGACTTGTAGAACGTTACCTTCACAAAATAATATTAATGCATTTGCATTTCACTTAATGGACACCTAGTAACAACTAGTGGAACTGCAGCTTCAAGTACGAATTGTAATGCTTTTGCATTTTGTCATTTGAAAGACACCTAGAAAGGGCTTGTGAAACTGCAAGTTCCAATGAGAATATCAATGATTTTGCCTTTGTCTACTGAAGGACACCTAGTAATGACTACTGGAACTGCAGCTTAATAAAATAACTTCAGTGCTTTTGCATTTGACTTGTGAGGTACACCTAATAACCAATAGTGGAACTGCAGTTTCATGTAAGAATTTCAGTGCTTTTGTATCTGACTCGATAGGGACACCTACTAATGACTAGTTGAACTGTGGCTTGAAGTAAGAATTTTAATGAATTTACATTTGACCTGAGGGACACCTAGTAAGTGGACTGCAGCTTCATGTAAGAATTTCAATGCTTTTGCACCTGACTTGATAGGTACACCTAGTGATAATTAGTGGAACTGGGCTTGATGTTAATAATTTCAATATTTTCAGGATATGACTTGTGAGGGACACCGAGTGGCAACTAGTGGAACTGCACCTTCATGAATGAATACCAATGCATATGCATATGACTTGAGGGACACCTAGTAATAAGTGAAATTAAAGCTTTAAGTAAGAATCTCAGTGCTTTTGCATTTGGCTTCTGAAGGACACCTAGTAACGACTAGTGGAGTTGCAACTTCATTCAAGAATTTCAATGCTTTCTCATGTGACTCACTTCAAACATCTTGTAACAGCTAGGGAAACTGCATCTTCAAGTAAGAATTTCAATGTTTTTGCATTAGATTTGTGAGAGACACCTAGTAACAACTAATGGAACCACAGCTTTGTGTAAGAATTTCAATGTTTTTGCATTTGAGTTGTGAGGGACACCTAGTAATAACTTGTGGAAGTACAGTTTTGTTTAAGAATTCCAATGCATTCATATTTGGTTTGTGAGAGACACCTAGTAATGACTTGTGAAACTGCAGTTTCATGAAAGGGTTTCAGGACTTTTGCATGCGACTCAGGAGTGAGCTCAAGTAACGCTTTAGGGACTGCAGCTATGGGAAAGAATTTAGAAGATTTAGGATATGCAGGTTTGAATATATGTACACATACTCAAACCCAAGATATATATATATATATATATATATATATATATATATATATATATATATCTTGCCACTAGATATTTAAATAGTTAGGACCTTGTTCCTATAGAAAAAAAAAATTGTTTACTAGCCTATATCTTTGGCGCCGGCTGACTAATCTTCATGTAATTTTCCAAAAAATATACAATGCTCACATCAACTTCTGTTTGGAAGGTTTTGGTTTAATCCATCAAGCGGGGGCACAGAAAAAAGGGGGCACAGAAAAAAGGGGTCCCAAAACATGTTTTCTCCATGTTAATTCCCATGGGGCTTTTGAACAGGAATAGCAGCCGAACTGGATGGATTTACACCAAATTTGACAGAAAGCTAGGTCTTGGTCCAAAAAGCGACCTTTTTGTGAGTTGGTGTAAATCCGTTCAGTAGTTTTTTGAGATATTAAAGAACATTCAAATTTGTACATATTGGGATGCGAAGGGTCCGCAAACCCTCCTGATCTCATGCTGTGATCTGATTGGCTGCAGACACTTCAACAAGGGAGTGTTGGCAGGCATCATAGGTCTTGGCTTTAACCAAGTCCAAAAAAAAGATGAAAAATAAGAATGGCGGATCTGGTGAAAAAAAAAAAAAAAAAAGAAAGCACGGGCTCCCCAAAAAAAATTTAAATAAGAAAAAGGGCCTGGGTAGGGACAGCCTGACCCCTAGCTCTGATGCTGAGTCCCAGAGGAACCCCCAGGCCAAAAAGTACTTTTTTATGGCAGATCTGGTGGGAAAAAAAGTGCAGGCTACTGTACTTGTTTTAAGGAGGCAGGTGCACAGGCCCACCCTCACAAGGCTTATCTATGCTCCAGAGACCGCAACCTCCCTGGGGCTTAAATGAATAGTGTGTTGGGGCATGTCGAAAATAAGGAGGGGGCACACAAGGCCCCCTTCCAAGGCTTATCTATGCTCCAGAGAATGCAACCTCCCTGGGGCTTAAATGAATAGTATATGGGGGGCTGCATCCCCTCCACCCCCAGGACCACCATCTCCCCAGGGCAAAATTGGTTAGTTATACTGGGGGGCCTGCAGGACCCCCCCTTCCGAGCCCTGGGGACCATCACCTCCCCAGGGCTAACAGTAAATTATATGCGGGAGATTGTGTGACTCTCCAGCAGCCCCGGTGGCTGCCACCTCCAGAGGCTGAAAAAAAACATAATGAAGGGGGTCCGTTGCGGAACCTTGGCCCCGGGACCACCACCTCCCCGGGGATAACTTTAACATTGGGGGGAGGCTGCATGGACCCCCCTCATGGAGGCAATAGTGGCCCTGGGGACCACTATCCCTCTGGGCCAGCTCCTGCTATGTCCTGGGGTGCCCACCCCCAGGACTTAGCTGTTTGCTTTTGCTTGGTAGGAGCTGACAGTTCTGACAAAGCAAAAGCAAACATAACTTAGTTTTCTGCAAACAGCTCTTGCTTGCAGAAAGTGGAGTTTTCATCCGTTTCCATGCACTCAAATATACAAGGAGTAGCCTCCACCGGTGGTCCTCAGTTGGCAGCAAGCATCTTGCTTGTATGTCACTTTGAAGTTATTCCATGGAGAATCCACTGCAATAACAATAGTTTATCCATAGAATTACTTAAAAGTGGCACACAAGCAATATGTTTGGTTGCAAATGTTATAGTTATGTTTTGAGGCACAACAGAAGAGAGTCTCTTGTGGCTTACTGGGAAGGCTGTTGGGCTGTTGCTCAGTAGATTGAAGATTCAAGTCCAGGTATCTCATGCAGAGTGTCTGTTTATTTACTACTGTTTTGAGAGTTAAACATTCCTAGTGATGAAACATTTATGTCTTTGTTGGCAACCAAATAGCAACGTCTTACCTGTGGCCTACAGGTTAAGGTCTCAGGCTCTCACCCTGAATGTTGAGGGTTCCAATCTAGGTGTAATGGCACTCTTTTTACTTGACAAATACATTTTTCTTTTTAATTTGTCCTAAAATATATCATTCATCAAAGTGTAGAAAAACTCTCTGGGAGGTTACAAGGAGTTGGCTGCAAGGCCTGCCCAGGTGTGACAAGGTGTTGGGTGGTTATAGGGGGTTGGCAGCAGAGACAGGACGCAGGCCAGGTCGTGCAGCCAACTCCCTCCCCACACGGCCAAAGGTGTTATTGGGTGGCCTAAAGTAACTATAACTCGCACCCTCGCCATGCACTGCTAATTACTCCAGATATTACAGCATCCATGACAACTTTTATAACATCAATAAAAATATTAATGAAACATTAGAAGTTAAATTATTGAAGAAAAAACTGTGCACGGCGAGGGTGTGTGTTATACTGTAGTTACCTTAGGCCAGAGTTATAGTTACTTAAAATAACTATAACTGCTTAATTTCTATGGTTTTGTACGAGCAAATTCAGAACCTAACTATAACACCCCTCTAATAATTGTTTTTTAAGTGAATTTCTAAAAGAAAAATTCAATTATATTTTCAGTGAATATATATATATATATATATATATATATATATATATATATATATATATATATATATTTTGTTTTAATGACACAACAAAGGTTAAAGCTTACTTATAGTTAGGAAAACTTATTTTCCCCATACAAACCAAGTATAAACTACACAAAAAAAATTCTACAGTTATAACTATAACGTTCATTTACAATTTATCTACCACCTTCAAATTATTATAAGTAGCGGACCTTGTTATACACTCTTTTGAGTTCACTAACCGGACAACATTACCTATAAATCGAGAAAGGTTGATGCTGATGTTGATGTTGATGTATACAAGGATACGTCAACATATAACAACGAAATTGCATCTCTATTAGCAAAATCACCCATCATGAACTCTCCATCAACACAGACTCCAAAGTATGTGGTCAGGAAGGCTCTAAGACCTAGGCCTGGGGTTACTGACTGACAGTTCACAGGTGGGGCAGCACGTAGCCAGCAGATAAATGCGCGAACCAGAAACTCAAGATCGGTTTCACAGATAGACGCAGTGACACCACAATGGTCCCAGGAGATTGGTCCCAATAAAGCACACATGGCCAGAGGGGTGTCCACATTCCCAAACACCATAAGGTCAGATTCCACATGTACTGTAACAGTGTGCGGTACCCCATTTGCCAACAACAATAGGGAATATTATCACAAATAAATATATTTAAAGAAACAAAGTAATCAATTTTAGTGTAATTTCAAATTGTCCAATCCAGTCCAAAGATTTATTGTAGCCCATTTGTGGTAATATAATTCAATTCAAGAGATGGATGATTCTGATCAAAGTGCCCTGAAGAAGTCGTTTGGGATGTAAAAAAGAATTTTCCCTTGACGAAACACGTGTTGGCTTGAATTATATTACCACGAATGGGCTACAATAAATCTTTGGACTGGATTGGACAATTTGAAATTACACTAAAATTGATTACTTTGTTTCTTTAAATATATTTATTTGTGATAATATTCACTATTGTTGTTGGCAAATGGGGTACCGCACACTGTTACAGTGATTGTTGGGGTTTATTTGAACCTTTGAGGGTTGGATGAGTTCCCTCGTGTAGGCACCCCATCTTTGTTGTGAACATTTTCTGCCATTTGGATCCTGAGCGCCTGTATAACCCTAACATTTCCCCCCATTAGTAAGTCCAGATTCCACATGTAGTTCAGAACACACTGTGATCATGTGTCCCTCAGGCCGGACATCTGGACATGTTATCAACTGGTCCTCATTGGGTCCATGCAAGGTCAAAGCCCACCTGCATTGTTATCAGGACTTTATAGTTAGGTTCTGAATTTATTCATACAAAAGCTTAGAAATGTACTAGCTGTAATTACAGTTACTTCAAGTAACTATAACTTGGGCCCTAAGGTAACTATAACTCGCGGCCTTGCAATGCACTGCTAATTACCACAGATATTACAGCACTCATGACATCTTTTATAACATCATTGATAGTTTCACTATAACATTTGTTATAAAATTATTCATTAAAAAAACTTTGCATGGCATGGGCACGAGTTATAGTTACCTAAGGGCATGAATTATAGTAACTTGAAATAACTCTATAGCTGGTGAATTTCTAAGGTTTTGTACATGAAAATTCAGAACCAAACAATAACGTCCCTGTAACCTTTGATTTTTAAGTGAATTTCTGTGGGTTTTTTAAATTCGATTTCCTAGCTATAATGCCCCTGTAACCTTTGTCTTTTATATATAAATTACACAGTACTAGTCGCCAAAGTGTAGTTATAGATACAACCAGATTTCCAAAGGAAATAGTTTTTTACTGTTTGCTAATAACTTTGGTGCCCACTTAGCAAATTTTAAAGAAACTTAAAAAAAAAGGTTCATACACCTCAGCTACTTCCTGGAAAGTGTCAAGGTGATCCATCAAGCCGGTGCTGAGGAAATGAGGTGGATCCCACAATGCGTTTTCCCCATGAAGTTTTCCATAGGAACTTTAGACATAGCTACAGACAAAAAGGCTAAATGGAATCACTCAAAATTTGGCAAAAAGCTAAATCAGTATACAGAAAGCATGCTTGTTGTAATTTGGTGTCAATCCGTTCAGTAGCTATGGTGAATTGAAGTTTAAAATGTATAGATATTTAGAGACGCAGGAGTACAGTAGGATTGGCAGTTCAAAAGATAAGATGTGATTGGCTGCCTCACATCAACAAAGATGTTTGCTGGTTATTTTAGAGCTTGGGGGCTCAGTCCCCATGTCCTGAAAAAATAAAAAAATAGGGGATCAGGGATACAAATAGGCCATGTTGAGGGACCCAGAGGTAACACCTCCTCTGGGGTAAAAAATAAATTTGGAACAGCGGTAGCACCACAGTAGAATCTCTGTACCACAGGAATTTAAAAAAGGGCAGGGCCACCATTTTACATTATAATCCCCTGGGGTGGGTTAAGGCCCTAGGGGTGACAGAGGAGCAGCGGTTGGTACATTCTCTTATATTTTATTTAAAAAAAATTCTAAAAAACATCTGGGAATACAGGAGTGCCCTCTTTCTTGAGTCACTTATTGGCCCTGGTGAACTCATTTTCCAGAGCAGTCAAACGATATTGCTTCTACCACAGCCAGGAGTACAAATACTCCTGTTGGTCAGGTGCAGAAAACAACGCCCCTGCGGGCAAAGGATAGTGAATGTTCTCCTACCAGAGCGCAGAAATTAAGCTCCTGCTGAGTGGGAGCATATTCACTAGTGCCAGCCCCACTGCTACCCAGGATAGGAGCTGGCTTGGGAGGCTGTGGGCCTCTGGGGAGCCTTGGACTTCCTTCCACAGCCTCCAATGTGATGTACAATTGTGAGTGCCCTACATGTGACTGTTGCACACATCAAACAACAATTAAAAACTTGGCACAGCAGTACAGGAGTGCGCTCCCTGTGCTGCTGTTAAAAAAAAATAAACAAAAACAGGGTGTGGATGCCTTAGGTTGGCACCCATTAGACATACATAAAAAAGGTGTGGCCTCTCATTTAATATTCAAGACTCCCGCCACAAATGCCCCATAATGTCTTTCTTGGGCTTTGATTTTAAATAATATAGCTTTTGTGGTGGTGCCAAGAAGGGTCAGGGGCACAACCAACGATAAATGAAGCTGTTGTGAGATGGTGCAGGGAGCAAAGCAGCTCCCCAGAAATGCATGAATCTATGATCACTGGAAAGTTTACAACAGTTTTTAAAGCACTCTGAGCTGCGAACCTGCAAACGTACATGGTGCCAGCATATGCCACTCATGCACTCATTACGAGTTTGGCGGTCTTATCTGTAGACAGAGGTGGTGTCAGCTGCCAAAAGACCACCAGGGTTGGCGGTATCCCAACCACCGTATTACAAGCCACATACTCAAGACTGCCCAAAAACAGCCACAAATCCGAGACCGCCAGGCAGACCGAGGGAGGGAGAGAGGCGGTCCCACCACCAGCACTGCCACGCGCCATATTACGAACCACAAATCAGCACAGCAGTCATTGCACAGCAGGAAACCATTGGCAGTGCGAACCGCCACGGCCAAAAAACACACCTCAGTCTGAACACCACACCACATTGGACAGTATGAATACCCCACATCTGAGACACATACACACATTAGACACACCCACCAATATAAAACAAACCCCACACAACCCTTTGCAACTGCAACCAAAGACAGACCAGCGAGGACACATAAACCGCTTACTTAGCACTGACACACCATTGGCACATATACACTTCACACTCAACACACACCATACAACAGCACCACAAACACTATACACACATCACAACTGCACACAAACACATAAGCATCCCACACACCCCACCAAGCACCAAACACTCTACCCTTGCACACAACACCCTCCACAAACCACTTCACTACCACCATGTCCCCTCAAAAACACCCATGATTTACAGACGAAGAGTTGAGGGTCATGGTGGATGAAATAGTTAAGATAGAGTCACAACTATTGGGAGCATAGGTAAAGCAAACATCCATAGCCAGGAAAATTGAGATATGGCGGAGGATCTTTGACAGGGTAAACTCAGTGAACAACCATTCACGCACAAGGGAGGACATCAGGAAGCGGGGGAAGGTGAATTCTACGACATCACAACACCAGATTGCCATCAACAAGACTGGTGGTAGGCCCCCACCTCCTCCCGCAGAGCTCCCATCGTGGGAAGAGAAGGTCTTGGCCATCCTGCATCTGGAGGGCCTGACCGGAATAACCGGAGGACTGGACTCTGGTAAGTCACTAAAAAAACCCTGGCACCAACGACTCCTGTACAGCATGTGTCCCCACCACCCTATCACTCTCCAATTCACCACATCTTACACTTACTCCCCCCACCTAAACACCTAATGCCCCTCCCCTGCCACACCACTGCACTGCCACTATCTATCACCTACACAGTCCCTCCCTAGTGCACGGTTAGCACTCACAATGTCAAACACTACAACTCCCACAATGCGTTACTCCCTACATATGAAAAGCTGCTGTTGCACACATGCACATAAAACCATAGCACCAGCTACACCAACTGGATTCTTCGACTGCATACTACTAGAATGACAGCAATGCTATCCACTATCCCCAACCCTTAATGGAACATGGAACCAATGTCACAATCCTTCACCCACAAACAATATCTGCAGTGCCACATCTGTTATTGCCATCACTGGAAAGCAAGTCAAGCCACTGTTTGCATCAGACAATGATATGAATAAGTACACCTACACAATGTAACTCACTCCCTCTCCACCCACAGGTATCCCTGCCACTGCCACCCTGCAGAGAATGCCAGAGACAGCCAGCCCTCCCAGGATGAAGGCCCCAGTGAGAACTACTACTCTGGATGTCGGGACATGGACGACTTACCTGGCCCATCTGGGACATTTGAACAGTAACACCTCCCCTAAGGGCACACACCAGGAGGAACAGTGTCACAAGGCACACAGGAGTACAGTTCACATACAATTTAGTTAACACATACCTGAATTTCATTGGAAGTATTGGTTGATCAACTCTGTTCTAGAGTCAGCTGCAGCCTTATTATCTGCCTCCTCGTCACTTTCTATGTCACATACATCATCCTTTGGTCCTGATACCACATCCTCAACATCCAGTAATGATATGTGACATCTCAGGGCTATGATTGAGTAGCATGCAGCAGGCAACAATGATCTGGCAGACCTTTAGTGGTCTGTAGAGCAAGGCACCTCCTGAGACGTGTAGACACCGGAATCTGGCCTTCAGTAGCCCAAACGTCCTCTTGATGACACTCCTCG
Source organism: Pleurodeles waltl (assembly GCF_031143425.1). Classification (NCBI taxonomy): domain Eukaryota; kingdom Metazoa; phylum Chordata; class Amphibia; order Caudata; family Salamandridae; genus Pleurodeles; species Pleurodeles waltl. Next base: position 365,121,229 of record NC_090438.1, read on the forward strand.
TCCTGCTGTGCACCTCATTGAAACGGTTTTCATCATCTGTTGTCAGGTATCTCACTGGTGTCAGCAGCCATGGAAAGTTAGGATAGCCAGAGTCACCTGTGCACACAAAGGTTAGACCTATCACAATACTGGTAGGGACACATGGTAGAATGTGATGAGAGGAAATCTTACAGTTGCACACATACTATTGGATACATACCAATGAGCCATGCCCTCTATCTCTGTAGTTGTGCCATCATGTGTGGGACATTGCTGTACCTCAGAATGTAGGAGTCATGCACAGATCCAGGAAACTTGGGTGTCACTGGGAGATATACTGGTCAGCGAGACACTCCACATGGACATTTATGGAGTAAAGGTTTTTCCTGTTCCTGTACACTTGCTCTTTGACCCTGGGAGGAACCAAAGCAATGTGGGTGCCATCCATGGCCCCTATCACATCATAAACGTGAGCTTTCACAGTGGGCAAATCTGAATATTATGGAAACCTGATGTAGCTGTCCAGGTGTTTGTGTAAAGCACACAGTATATCCTTCAACACAAGACTAAACATCGACTGTGACATCCCGGCTGCCAAGCTCACTGTAATCTGGAACAAGCCTGAGGCAAAGAAGTGTAGCACTGATACGACCTGTACTATGGGAGGAATGGTATAGGGATTACATATGTTAGGCAAGAGATACGGCTCCAACTGGGTACACAGTTCCATGATGGTCTGACGGTTCAGACAATAGGTCTAGATGATGTGTCGCTCTTACAGGGTAGCAAGGTCGACAAAGGGCCGGTACACCGGTGCATGTCTCATTCTCACCACTGCACGATATCTAGGAATAGGAGAGAGGAAAAACCACAGGTTGATGTCAACAGTTCACATGCCACCTAACACTATAGTTGTAGCACACAATAGTAATGTGGACATAACGCTGAAGTATACACAATCCAATGGGCATGTAGACTGAATGTGCATGCCATCCTAGATTACTGTTGCAGCCGCAAACAGCTTGCCACAGATGAAACATGTGACACTTCTATTTCACAACATCCTATTCCCCCGAGTAATAAGCTGTATGTGCATTTTTGATAAACAGATATGGTCATTCCATCTATGAGGCAACAAGTGACTGCACATGTCTTGTCATTGTCATCAGTCCATCTAACTACACTGTTCATGAACGTCACATGTGTGAACCCAGATTTGATGTATGAACATAGTCAATCTATGCACTTGTCACTACAGTTCATCCATAACGCACTTATTCTTCACCTACAACAAACAACATGTAAAATGGCAGCCGCCTGTCCTGCGTGCACAGGACAGATGGAAGTGACGTTATTCCACTGGCATTATTCATCATGGCTGCTGTGCAACTCCTCATTGGAGAACATTGTTGCCTATGGGAGACTGGGACCAATGAAGATCACCACCGGCGGTGACGGTCATGTATGCAGTGGCCGTGATTGCCATTTTCAGTTGCATAGCTCAATTGACTCCTGACACTCGTGCAAGCAAGACCTCCACTGCATGAGCTGCTGTGTACTCTCTCTGGAGGCCATAATGCCACGTCCTGCAGGAGATAGGGCCACTGTCTTCACCCAGGAGGAGTTGGAGAAGCTGGTGGACTGGGTCCTACCCCGTATGGAAAGTTGTATGGGGCACTAGAGCAGTAGGTGAGTCCAATGTTACTGTCCTGTCAGATAGTGGTGCATGTGAGGCTGAAAGGCATTGTGACAATGCACCTGGAGTGGATTCGTGCAGGTGGCAATGAGTTGGTGTTATTGTGCAGTTAAGACACTTTAGTGTGGGCATGAGATGTGTTTCAGGTGTGAAGTTCACTGCTGTAACCACTCTACATGACTTTCTCCTTTTGTCTGTCACCCATGCAGGTCAGCGCCCATCAGAAGAAGGGGATTTGGGTTGCCATCGCCAATTAAGTGTGGACCTGGGGGGTCCATAGCTGGCAGAGCACCCACTTTAGAAAACAGTGGGAGGACCGGAGACGCTGGGCCAGTAAGACCGCAGAGGGGGATGTCCCAGCTGGGGACGTACTCCCAATGAGGGAGGGGGTGTCTGTTGGTCCCTGACCCCCCCCAACGGCCCCCTGAGGTAGATGGGTGCTTGAAGGCAGCACAGCAGCCACAAGGGGGTAAGTACACACTCACACCTCCCTAATGTTAAGCTTGTATGGGTTTGCGTACCCTACTAGTGGTAAGATGTAGTATAGATCATTGGTAGATGCCCACAGACAATGGGTATCAGCCACCCTGGCAGGATTTGTATTGATTATGTGTGCCAATACCATGTAGACAGTGACTTATGAGGGGACTAATTCCATGTTTGGGTTTGTCTGGACACCCCTCACATATTTTGAGTGACCAGCTCCTTCCATCAGCATCAGTATTCCTGAGGTGTTAAGGCACTGGCATCAGTATTACTCTGCCACTGTTACAGAGTTAATTTGTGAGTTCTCAATCAGCTACCTTTTACTGAATGTGTAGATGGCTCAGGGGCCATGAACGTAATGACCACATTGTGCATGGATTTCTGGGTATATCACCTTACCATGCAGGATTTTGTTGGGTAAAAAGTACAGGATATGTCAATTTAATCAACCCTGGGAATGAGGCAAGTACTGTGCAACTGTGCATTGTTAGACTCTTCATGAAGCCAATGAGTGCCAATGTTACCACATTAGTAGGTTTTTTGGCATAGCTTTTGTTTCCCCTATGATTTTCCACAGTCATGCATGTCAATGTAAAGGCATGCCCAGCCATTGTATACCAGCAGAGTAAAAAGTTGTTACTCTGTGTGAATGATGCGTAGGTATTGACCCATTCCACCCTTTTTCTCTCCCACCCTTCCTCTCCTCCTCTGTCTTTGTGTGCATCAGCATCATCAGATGAAGGAGAAGGGGCACCTGCGAGTGGGGAAGCTGCAGCCCAGGGGACCCAGGAGGCTGACACCAGCAGAGCTGAGGGGACCTGTGGGACAGAAAGCAAGGGGAGTGCCACGAAGGAGACCAGATCTTCAACATCCTGTTAGGATTCCTCCTCTGATGGATGCTCCCTGGTGGTGGTGGACCCATCTCGGACAAGCCCAGCAACATCCTTGCCTGCCACCCCCCTTACCAGCACCACCCTCCCAGTTGCTCTCCACCCACTTGCCCGTGCCCGTTCACCCAGAAGGGTGGGCGTCTCCGTTGCTGCAGTCACCTCTGCCCCTTACCCAGTCCACCCTACTGCCCTCAATGAGGAGGCTACTGACCTTCTGAGGTCCATCTCTGTGGAATAGTCAACCATCATGATTGTCAGCCAGGTACTGGCATCCCAGATTCAGCAGACTAATGCCTGCCTGGAAGGCATTCACGGTGTCCTGACTGCCCTGCAGAGATCCTTTCAGGCTCTGGCCTCCTTGTTGACTGCAGCCAGTGTCCCTTTGAATTTCATCCCCCCTCCAGCTACCTGTGCCCAATCCCACATCCCTCTCCCCACACCTATCCAGAGCACACAGTCAGACCACCATTCATCCACCTCAACACAGTTTGCAAAGACAAACACATGCACCACAAGACCCACCACACACATGCAGACACAGCAACATCCGCTGCCTACACAGACTCCCCCACTACCTCCTCCCTCACAGACACTACACCATTCAAAACTGCTATCACCACATCAACACTCTCAGATCCAGGCACAAGTCCCCTCATACCTACCGCCACCACAACAGCAGACCTGCATACATCCACCCCATATACCACATGTGCACTGAACACGAATACCAACACCGTCATATGCAGCACATCCACCTTACCTGCAGACACCACCCCAACAGACACTCACACATCTACCCTGGAATCTCCCTGCATCTCCCCCTCCTCCCAAGACACCTAAACGCCCACACTCACCCACCCAACAGACACCCAGCACACACATGGTTTCCATCCATGCACCAGCACCCAAGACACCTACAAGTATACACCTCACAAGCACTCCCTCCACTTCCAAATGTTTTTCCCATGACCGTACTTGTATCCCTAAAAAAAGATTCCTTAATGAGTTTTCCCTGTTCCCTCCCACTATTCCAGCCTGTGGTTCCCCCAAGTGCCCCATTACCCTCCCCAACCCCAGTCCTTCCACCTCCCAGTCCTGCCGTGCCCCCTGGTACTGCCCATGCCTCTCCCCCCTGCAAAAACTATAACCCCACCAAACAGAAGGTCAGCCCTCCTAAACCCAAGGCCAAGGGCCCCCGCCAAAGCCTAAAATTAAACCCAACTGCCCAAACATAAACCCAAGCCAAAGGACCACCCTCCCAAATCCAAGTTCCCCACCTTCGCACCCCTCCACTCACCCCTGAGGTACACCCCTCCACTCAACCCTGAGACGCCTGCCTGCCCCATTGATGCCCCTGCCATGTGGAGGCCACTTTGCAGCCAGGAGTCAAGTTGAGGCCAGACACTTTGCCCAGTGTGTCTGGGGCACTGTAAATGTTTGGACCGGCCAATAGGACTATGTTGTATATAGTTGACTTTTTCAAAAAAATATTTATATCAATATATCTACACCACAGCACCACTGGTGTCAAGGGTAGCAAACTTGTCCTGCCTTTCCTTCCACATTTATGTGTGATTTGGTATGTGAGTTCTGTTTATGTGATGTGTTTGTGTAGCAGCATGAGTTGTGTAGGTGACGTGCTATGGGCTTGTTGTGGTGTGATGTGATGTGATGGTGTTGTGTGGCATTGTGTGGTAGTGGTGTGTGCCTCCGTGCATGTAGTGATGCATCTGTGATGTGCTTTGTATGTTGGGTGGACGTGGCGTATGCTCTGACACGTTGTTTGGCAATGTTTTGGTTTGGATTGGTTGTGTGCTGTTGTTACGTGTGTTGTCCTGTGAAGGCGTGCGGTGTTCCTCTCTGCAAATGCGCTCATGTGATTGTAATGGTGGTGTTGTTGTGTGACTTAGTGGTGTTGTGTATGAATGTGTTTGACAGTGGTGGTGGTGTGTTTGTGTGTGTGGTGTGGTGTGTGTATGGCACGTGTATGTTGGCCGTGGTGTGTGTTGTTTTGTGTGTGGGTATGTAGGTGTGTATGTGTGTTGGTATGGGTGTTTGTTTGCATGTTTGTGTGGCCATCGCTTGCCATGACGGGTGGGTGTGTAATAATGGCCTTCCCTTCAGAATGTGCTTGGCGGTTGTACTTACGGTTGTTGTCTTCATTGCCATCACTGATTCTGGAGTTGTATGGCCATAAGGAGCAGTGGGAAGACTTCAAGTTCGGGTTCCATGGCGGCTGCGGATGTGTCTGTGTTTTTGAAGGTGAGTTTCTCTTTTTAAATTGTTTGTTTCCTCCAGGCTTTGCGTAGCGGTGTGACTGCCCCAGAAATCCTGGCGGTGTGCAACCTCGTAATATGCTTGGAGGAAACTTGGTCTCCGCCAGCCTGGAAATCTCTACCGCCAGCTACAGCGGTCTGTCCGCACTGGCGGTACTGGTGACGTATTGGCTGTGTTCCTTTCAGATCACTGCTTTCGTCATGATATGGCAGTCTACTCCATCGGCCTTGTAGCGAAGTGACCGCCACGGGTGGCTTGGCGGTGCAGGGAACGCCAAACTTGTAATGACCACCTCAATATCAGCTCCTTTCATACGGTCACCTGGTGTGGAGAAGATATCACTCGGTGGCAGGAAAAACAAGTTGAAAACCATCATAGACAGTGAATTTTCAGGTTGTTTTTTAGAGGCTTTGAACTGGTGACACCCATTAAGGGGTGTGAAAACACCCCAGACCATTGGTACTATCCTCAGTAAGCTTTTGTTCCTTTTAGTGGAGGCAGGGCTTGGTGGCAGGATGGGAGCAAAAGTGCCTTTTAGATGCTTCTCAGCGCAAGGCCCAGCCCCCCCAAGGCCCAGCACACTTCCTCACACAGCAATTTTTTCTTTTAGTTGGCAGAGCTGGAGATGGATTTGTAAGCTCTTCAGCTAGAGTGGTTGGTCCCACGACTGCATTTTGTGGCCTGGAGAGTGTTAAACTCCTCCATCCTTCACAAATGGGTTTCAGACCACAACATAGCACAGAATAATCTCTGTTAGCCGTTACTTCAAGTACTTCAAAGACTTTTATCAATAGAAATTGAAGGCACCACATTAAAGTGGTTTTCCTCCCTTCTGAAAGATAGAACTTTCCAAGTCCTTGATCGCTCCTTATTCTCCAACACATTTTCCCTCACATGCGGGGTCCTTCAAGGCTCCTCGTTGAGTCCCACTTTTTAAAATATCAATATGTCCCACTTAGCTAAATTTGTGGAACTGCACGGTCTCTTCTTGGTATCATATGTGGACGATACCCAGCTGGTAGCTTCTCTTTCCAGTACCAGCAATATTGTTCAAACCAATTTATCTTCTTGTCTTGCGGATGTAGCTAGATGGATGACTAATTCTAAACTTAAACTTAATGATGAAAAATCGGAAGTAATGATAGTTGGAAAACAAGCTCTCCTTAAGTCTCCAGCCCTGGTATTGGAAGATCTTAAAGATCTCCCTCTGCCCAAAGAAAACATAAAGAGCTTAGGCTTCTGGTTAGACTCCCGTCTTATGATGGACTGCCAATCTAAAAAGGTGGCCGCAACTTGTTTCGGCTCACTAAGAACCATCAGGAAAATTCTCAAAGTCCTACCTTTTTCGGCTAGAAGATTCATCATTCAGGCCCTGATATTGTCTTGTTTATACTATGGTAACTCCCTTTTCCTTAGCTCTCCTGGCTACGTAATAAAGAGATTGCAGGTTGTGCAAAACGCAGCCGCACGTCTGCTTATGAACACACCCAGACATTTTTCTGCCAAGCTTTCACTGGCTTCACTTCATTGGCTTCCCATAGACCAACATATCAATTCTAAGCCTATTTGCATGACACACAAAGCCCTCCATAATAAGGGCTGTGTTTCTCAGGCAATGTATCACAGCCTATACCCCTCAGAGGGGACTTAGGGCCAGATGTAGGAAAGTCCCAAATTGCGACTTGCAATTTGCGAGTCCCTGCGACTTGCAAATTGCAAGTCGCAATTTGGGATGCAGAAAGGTGTCTCAGACACCTTCTGCAATTCGCTATGGGGTCGCAAAGACCCACCTCATTAATATTAATGAGGTGGGTCGCAATTTGCGACCCCATAGCGACTCAGGGCACTCACGGGGATGGAGGCCTGCTGGGAACAGCAGACCTCCATGTCCGTGACTGCTTTTAAATAAAGCAGTTTTTTTTTTCAAAGTGCAACCCGTTTTCCTTAAAGGAAAACGAGCTGCACTTTGAAAAATAAACCGAAACCTTTTGTTTCAGTATTTTTCAGGGCAGGTAGTGGTCCATTGGACCACTGCCTGCTCTGAAAAATTATTTTTTGGTCCAGTCACAAAGGGGAAGGGGTCCCATTGGGACCCCTTCCAGTTTGCGTGTGGGTTACCATCCACTTCAAGCTTTCACGGTCGCAAATGGAATTGCATACCATTGCGACTCGCAAATAGGAAGGGAACACCCTGGGTTCCGACTCGCAAAATGCATTTCTACATAGCAAAGACGCATTTGCGACTCGCAAACGGCGATTTTCGCCGTTTGTGAGTCGCAAAGTCTTTGCTACATCTGGCCCTTAGATCCCCCATCGCCTCGTTGGTTAACACGCCGTGTTTCAGGAAAGCAACATGGGGAGGTAGTTATTTTTCAGTTATAGTCACATATCTTTGGAACTCACTCCCTTTGGAACTCCAACAAAAACTCCGGATTCGAAGCTGACGCCAGGGAATTCTAAGGTAAGGAATCTGCAGCTATATAGAGTCTCTACCAGATACCTCGTAACCGAAGGTAAGTAACTTGTTCATCTGATAGAGACTTCTAGCTGCAGCTTCATTACCTTATAATAGATACCCAAGCTATAACCCATGGTGGTGGGTCTGAAGGAGACTTTTTTAAAATATTTTTTTATATAAGGAAGTCCTGCAAGACAGAATGGGAAAAATGCCCCTCTCTTCTCACCTGGCTATCCAGGCAGTAGTGCTTCGCAAACGTGTGTAAAGAAGCCCACGTTGCGGCCTGACATATGTCCACCACCGGTACGCCACGTGCTAACGCAGTGGTAGCAGCTTTCCCCCTAGTGGAATGAGCTCTCAAGGCCTCAGGAGACTGCTTCTTCGCCAAAGCGTAGCATATTTTTATACAGAGAACGACCCCACGCGAAATGGATCGTTTCTGTACTGCCCGACCCTTCTCTGCACCAACGTACCCCACAAAGAGTTGGTCGTCCACCCAGACCTCTTTAGTGCGGTCAAGGTAGAACGATAACGCTCTTTTTGGGTCCAGTCGATGGAGACGCTCCTCTTCCTTAGAGGGATGCGGTGGTGCAAAGAAGGTGGGCAGGGTGATATTCTGACCCAGATGGAAAGGGGTCACCACCTTGGGGAGAAAAGAGGCATGAGTTCTTAACACTACCTTGTCAGGATATATCATTAGATAAGGAGGTTTAGAAGATAAAGCCTGCAGCTCACTCAATCTCCTGGCAGATGTAATTGCCACCAAAAAGGCTGTCTTAATAGTGAGCAGCCAGAGAGGACAGTTATGCAAGGGCTCGAAAGGAGCACACATAAGGAAGGTAAGAACCAGATTGAGATCCCACTGGGGCATAACGAAAGGCACAGGCGGGAACAGATGTACAAGCCCTTTCAAAAACCTCTGTACTATAGGTGATTTAAACAGAGATGGTTGATCAGGCAACTGAAGAAAAGCAGATAAGGCTGCAAGATAGCCCTTAAGAGTCCCCAAGGAGGAACCCTGTTAAGCGAGAGACAAAATAAACAAAAGGATGTTAGACAGAGAAGAAGAAAGAGGATCAATAGACCTCTCTGAACAATAAGAAAGAAAACGTTTCCAACGGCAGGTGTAAATCGACTTAGTTGAGGGACGCCTGGCTGCCAGAATGACATCACAAACCTCAGGAGGGAGGTCATAAACCATCAACTGTCGCCGCTCAATCTCCACGCATGAAGGCGCAGAGTTGACAGGTTCGGGTGGAGAACCTTCCCCTTCTGCTGCGACAGAAGATCCTCCCGAAGAGGCAGCCTGATTGGAGGACCAATAATCATTTTGAGAAGCTCTGGATACCAAACTCTCCGTGCCCAATCCGGAGCCACAAGGATTACTTGGGCCCGGTCGTTCTTGATTTTCTTGAGAACTATGGGCAGAAGTGGTATAGGCGGAAAGGCGTACAGGAGGCCTGAACTCCACTTGCGACGAAAAGCGTCGCCTAGCGATAGCCCCCTTGGAAACTCCAACACGCAAAACTGCTGACATTGCGCGTTCTCTGCGGAGGCGACCAGATCTAACCAAGGCTCTCCCCACTGCTGAAAGAGTCTGTGACCGGGCCGCCCCGGGCAACAGCGGGGAACCGGCAGAAACGGAACCGCTACGGCCGCGTTCCCAGGTTCCCCTGGGAACGCGTCCGCAACGAGGCCAGCGTCCTGAGGTTGCCTCGGCAACCTCCGATGACGAGGAGGCTCCGGATTGGCCACCAGGCGGCCAAAAGACGGAAGCTCCGGTCGAGAGGGGGAGAGCCGGGAAGGAAGAGAGGAAGGAGAACGACGGCGGCGACGGCGAACCTAAGAAAGAAGAGAGAGACGGCGACGAGGACATCGGAGGAGGACCCCAGTGGCCTGGAAGCGGCGGAACCCGAACCCAGAGGAACAGCGCCCGACCGGAAGCAGGGGAGACCAGCCCAGACCGACGAGAGGACCTCCACAGAGCCAGCCACGACCCTGGAGGGTCGTGGCTCTACAAGGTACGGTCCTTCTGGACAAACCGAGGGGCACAATAAAAGGGGAGAAACGCTGGGGAAGGGAGGGAGGCAGGGTGAGGGGAGGGAGGAGAGAAGGGCACTTTAGAGAGCACCGGGAG